>NC_089826.1:37745253-38384253 GCF_035046505.1 Tiliqua scincoides | reverse complement strand
CTGTTTGGACCCGCATCAGGGATTGAGGCTGGAAAGGAGGTTAGGATATTGATGTGCCCCTTCCTGGCCCTGATCCACCTTCCTCCCCTCTCCCTGCAACCCCCTGCACCAACCTACTGGCACCAGTGGGTATCTGGAGCAGCAGGCAGGCCGTGCCAAATGGCTTGTTGCCTGTTGCAACAGCTATAAATGGCCTTATGCCAGAACAAGTGTTCTGGTGGTGCAAGACCTGCTTAATGTGGGCTGTTAGTTATCCTTAATGTTGTCAAACTAAATTTAATCTGTCATCTGCTATCTCCCCCTGAAGGAAGGCAATAATGCTTCTTTTGGGGGCAAACATCAGCATTTGTAATAATTTGTTACAATTGTTACCAAACAATTAAAATGGAACTGATCAACACTTTAGGTACTTTAGAACCCCTGAGCCAAAACAAGTCATTTTTTAAGGTCTAGTGAGTGATGTTGTTCTTACATATTCAATATTAAATACATGCATTGCTGATTTCCAGCATTCTATTACTGATCCTTCCTCTTCTGCAGTCACAGTAGTCATGAAAACATTGGGATTCTGGTTTGAGGTCATGCACTGGTGGTCCCTGAGGGGGTGCAAAACACTAAGTTTCTTCATGTGCCTGGCCACTGGTGTAAAGCAGCCCCTCCTCCTCAGCTTCAGAATCAGTCATGACCCTTTTACTTTTGCAGTTGCAACTGGCTCTGAAGGAGACAGGGGTGCTTTACACCAGGAGTCACGCACCTGAAGAAACTTCAAGTTTTGCCCCCCACCACTGCTGAGTTCATCTGAAATAAAGTTCTGTGAAGCCAATATCAAAGGTCATTTACTATTTAACTATAAAAAGGAAAAACAATGTTAAACGGGGGGGGGGGGGGGAGGCAGAACTACTCTCTTGTTGTCCATGGAAGAGCACTACGGCTGCTTTTCCCAAGGAGGTTCTCCTTACTCCCAAGGAGGCTCTCTTTACACTTCAATCAATGGAAATGTGTTGGAGATGTACTGTGAAGAAGAAATACGTTTTTCAGTTTTGTAGACTTGCTCGGTTATCCCAAGTTTTGGAGAACAATGTTTGTAAATAAATAAATAAATGTGGGTGTATGATATGCCTTCTGACCCAGTAATAGTCCTCTTGGAACATATCATGAAATAGTGGAACAGACTGATTTAGAATTTATAACCTACCTTTTGACAGCTGCCAGAATGTGCATTGCTTTTAACTGGGGGAAAAATCAAGTGCCAAATATATTTTATTGGCACTATTGAATCTGGGCTGAGACTCTTAAGGCAGTACTACAAAACAGCCTTCGTAATGCAATGGCTAGTGCAGGGGTGTCCAAAGTTTTTGGCAGGACGGCCACATCATCTCTCTGACACTGTGTCGGGGGCTGGAGGAAAGAAGAGTTAATTTACATTTAAAATTTGAATAAATTTACATAAATGAATTTATTAGAGATGCAACATATGAATGAATGAAGGTCTTGCAATAGCTCAAGGCCTATAAAAGGCCTTGCACAAAGCAAGGCTGGCCTTTCCTTTGCTGCTGCTACTGCATCACAGACATGGAACAGCAAGCAGTGGAGGGAGCCCTCATCCCACAGCTCATGCGAAAGGTCAAACAGTCACCCTCACACTGAGAGCAGTTGCATCCAGCCAGTGCACGCTCCAGCAATTATCTGGAGGGCCAGAGGCTCATTGGAGACTGGGGGCTCTCTGAGGGCACATTGAGAGGCCTCGAGGGCTGCATGTGGCCTCAGTGCCGGGGTTTGGGCACCCTTGGGCTAGTGCATCAGATATCACGGATATCCGAGTTCAAATCTCCACTGAGTCATGACACTTCTTGAGACTGTGTCCTAACTCTTGGCAGATAGTAATTTCAAAAATACATATCATCTCAGGGTATTAGCTTAGATTATGTCTAATTGTTTTAGAATTAACATAACATCATACTTGAATGCAGATTTCCAGAGAATTGCAAGGAGAGAAAAGAAGACCTTCTTAGATGAGCAGTGCAGAAAAAAAGAGGCAAACAAGAGAGGGGGAAAGACTAGAGATCTCTTCAAGAAAATTGGAGATATGAAAGGAACATTCCATGTAAGGATGGGCATGATAAAGGCAAGAATTGCAGGGACCTACCGGAAGCATATGAGATTGAGAAGAGGTGGCAAGAATGCACAGAGAGACTCTACAAGAAAGATCTCAATGTCCCTGATAACCATGATGGTGTGATCACTGAACTTGAGCCAGACATCCTGGAGTGCGGTCAAGTGGGCCCTAGGAAGCATCATTAACAACAAAGCTAGCAGAGACGACAGTATTCCAACTGAGTTCTTTAAAAGTTTAAAAGATGATGCTGTTAAAGTGCTGAACGCAATATGCCAGCAAATTTGGAAAACTCAGCAGTGGCCTCAGGATTGGAAAAGATCGGTTTATGTTCAAATCTGAAAGAAAGGCAATGCCAAATAATGTTCAAAACTACCACATAATTGCGCTTATTTCACATGCTAGCAAGGATATGCACAAAGTCCTGCAAGCTAGGCTTCAGCAGCTTGGGAACTAAGAGTTACCACAAGTACAAGCTGGTTTTTGAAGAGGCAGAAGAACTAGAGATCAAATTGCCAAGATTCGCTGGATTATGGCGAAAGCAAGGGAGTTCCAGAAAAAAATATGCTTCTGCTTCATTGGCTATGCTAAAGCCTTTGACTGTGTAGATCACAACAAACTGCGGCAAGTTCTTAAAGAGATGGGAGTACCAAACCACCTTATCTGTCTCCTGAGAAATCTGTATGCAGGTCAAGGAGCAACTGTTAGAACCTGATATGGAACAACTAGGTGGTTTAAAATTGGGAAAGGAGTATGACAAAGCTGTACATTGTCACCTTGCTTATTTAACTTATATGTAGAGTATATCATGTGAAAGACTGGGCTGGATGAATTGCAAGCTGGAATTAAGATCACTGGGAGAAATATCAATACCCTTGGATATGAATAATATAATATAATAATAATATACAGTATTTATATACCGCCTTTCTTGGTCTTTATTCAAGACTTTATTCAAGGTGGTTTACACAGGCAGGCTTATTAAATCCACGCAGGGATTTTTACAAATTGAAAGAAGGTTCTCTCTTTCAAGAACCACCACATTGAAGGTGTTACGCTCCGATCTGGTTTAACATTCTGGCCTCCATCCTCCCACGCTCCGAGCAGATGGAACAGCTCAGCTGCAACTTGCCAGCTGCTTCAAGGTCGCACGGTGCCGGTGGCCTCGAACTGGCGACCTTGTGGATGTTAATCTTCAGGCAAATGGAGGCTCTACCCTCTAGACCAGACCTCCTGCCCAGACCAGACCTCCTGCCCATATGAAGACGATACCACTTATGGCAGAAAGTGAGTAGGATCTAAAGAACCTCTTGATGAGGGTGAAAGAGGAAAGTGCAAAACGTCATTTGAAACTTAA
The DNA here is from genome assembly GCF_035046505.1 of Tiliqua scincoides. Lineage (NCBI taxonomy): Eukaryota > Metazoa > Chordata > Lepidosauria > Squamata > Scincidae > Tiliqua > Tiliqua scincoides. Next base: position 38,380,783 of record NC_089826.1, on the reverse strand, counting down.
CATTTAAAAAACTAAGATCATGGCATCCAGTCCCATCACCTCATGGCAAATAGAAGGGGACGAAGCGCAAGCCGTGACAAAGTTTATCTTCTTGGGGTCCAAGATCACTGCAGATGGAGATTGCAGCCATGAAATTAAAACATGCTTGCTTCTTGGGAGGAAAGCTATGACAAGCCTAGACCAGCCATTTTCAACCTTTTTCATCTCACGGCACACTGACAAGGCACTAAAATTGTCACGGCACACCATCAGGATTTTGACAATTGACAAGGCACACCATGCTGCCAATTGGGGGCTCACTTCCCCATTGACCCTACTAATAAATAATCTTCCCCCAAATTCCTGTGGCACACCTGTGGACCACTCACGGCACACGAGTGGTTGAAAATGGCTGGCCTAGACAATGAAAAGATGAGACATCACCTTGTCGACAAAGGTCCGTATAGTCAAGCCTATGGTTTTCCCCAGTAGTAATGTATGGCTATGAGAGCCGGACCATAAGGAGGGCTGAGCACTGAAGAATAGATGCGTTTGAATTATGGTGTTGGAGAAGACTTTTGAGAGTCCCCTGGACTGCAAGGAGATCAAATCAGTCAATCCTACAGCAAATCAAACCTGACTGTTCATTGGAAGATGATGAAGCTGAAGCTTAAATACTTTGGTCATCTCATGAGAAGGGAAGACTCTTTAGAAAAGACCCTGATGCTGGGAAAAACTGAAGGCAAAAGTAGAAGGGGATGGCAGAAGATGAGATGGTTAGATAGTGTCACGGAGGCAATGATCATGAATTTGGACAAACTCCAGACACTAGTGGCAGACAGGGAGGCCTGGCATGCTGTAGTCCATGGGGTCACAAAGTGTCAGACATGACTTAACAACAAAACATACTGGTGTCACTTCCTGCATCCACTAACAGTTGTATAGGCATTTGCTTACAGTGACCAGAATGGCAACCTCCAATCACTGGGTAGCATCCACAGTTTGCTACTCTTGAGAAACAAGAGAGGCTGCTGTTAATCTCACAATGGTGTAATAAGGTTTGGGATAGTATGTGAGTATATAAACTACCCCATCAAATTGGCATCAGCTGAGAGGCTGAAGTCAGACAATATCCTTGAGCTGTGGTTTCCTTGACTTACTGTTCAATTCTATCAAGCCCCCCCCCCCACCGCTGAAACTAGTGTTCAGTGGTGGAACGTGCTTCAGTGTTGCAGATTCATGTAGCCATGAGCTTCTGAGCCACCACTGCAGAAGGTGAGGAAGATCCCACATTTGGCAATAGTGAGAAGAAGCCCCATGGAGCCTCCCAACATGCCCCCTTTGCCTTTTGCAGCAGCTGAAGAGCTGGCACAGGCCAAGGAGACCCATTGGTGATCAAGAGGCTTACAGAGGGGTTTCTCCCAAGCCTCCTGAATGGCTCCCCACTATAGAATGTAGCACAGCCTGTTTTGGCATGGCTACATGCTATGGCAGGGGATAGGATTGGGCTGTTAAAACATATAGCTGATATTTTTGTGACCAATTTCATCAGTTTTGTGAGGCTCTCTTTAATTCTTTATGAGGTCTCTCGTGCTCTATTTACTTTATTTGCCTGAAAATTTGTGAGACAAAAAGCTAACACCTAGTAACCTCAAAGTAGCTGTCCAATATTCCAGCCCCTTCAGGGATGAGCATGTATAATATTGATCCTCCCAGGCACTGAAGGACTTTATTTTTTGAAGGGGGTACAACATTATTATGGGGGAGCTTTATATTTCAAGGAAATTGCAGAGATGTTGAGCTTCTTTGGGAAACATTAGTGATGGCAAGATGATAGAAGTCAGAAAGACACAAAGAAGGTTAGCAATGAGGAAGTTCATGGGGAAGATGGACATAAAAAGAATAGAATTTTTTTTTGTAATCCGGAACCATTCTACATTCTAGAAGCAGTTTGCAGGCATTTTATACTGTTTTCCTTGCACTGGGGTCCATGGAACTGTAGCAGTATAAATGGGAAGGAAATTAATCTCAGAGGGGATTATAATAAAACTAATCTAAAATCTCTGCTGCTCTGTGGGGAATCTTATATATGCATGCACATTCTGTCAATAGGTCAGGACCTGTGTGCGTGATGATTAATATTCATTTGTATAATTGTTGTTTATATAGGGCCTCAAAGTGAGTTGTTCCTGTGATAGAAGTGAATGGAATGGCAAAATGTAGCAAGCTGAGCCTACTCAAGAATTTCTTTTGTTATGATTATTATAGTCCTGTAACAGGGTTCATAGTAATGAAGTTGAACAGGTATTTACTGCAAAGCACTTATGAATATTCACTCATTCATAGTGCTTGATTGGCCAGACATGCCTAACCTTTTGCATTCTGAGAAGGAAGTGGACCTCTTGTACCGAAAGCCCTGCTGACAATGACCCACAGTGCAGTAATTGGGAATGGAGATATAAGGCCGTAAAAGCTGTTATTTAATAATGGCTCGGTGCAGGATGCCATTACCAAGCTTCCTTCAAGGTCTGTCCTTATCTGAATGAGAGCAAGTAGGAGAATTAGGGAGTTGTGTGTTGAACTTCTACAGAGTGTTACATATAAAATGTCCCTGTTCAGGTGACAGGCTGGACTGGCTTCATCTCCAAACTACTGGTACTCTTTCTTCTCTATGATGTTTTATGAGACATTGTTTTAATAAAGTAGGCTTAGGACAAAAAATTGGGCCACACATTTTTAATAAACAAGTGAATGAAATTAATCAAACACCAGTAGTGGAACTTGAGCAATCCAGTAAGTAAGTGAATAGACCAGGCAAGTCGCTTAGTAAACAATAGGAGTTTTCAAAGACTGGTTACCTCCTACACACCAACTATGACTGGCCCACATCCAGGAGAGAAACCATGGATAACTATTCCCCAGCCTGAGAATAGTTAATGTTCCAACAGTGGGGAGCGCTTTATGGCTGTTGCAAATAGCCTGCTGGTAGTGCATTCAGTGATAGCCACACATGCCAAGATCCTACCCCCCTTTCCCTGCCCTGAATCCCCCTGCCCACCCACCCTGCATCTCTTTGGGCTTATGCTGGCTAAATAGCTGGTGTAGGTCTGAGAAGACCCATTGGCAGCCAGGTGGCCTATGGGGAAGTAAATAAGGATAATCTTTACTTGCCTCTCCTGGGCCATCTGGTTGCCCCCTAAAGCATGCAATGAGCACTCCGGCAGTGGTACTGCATGCTATGGACTGGCAGGGGCTAGCATTGGGCCCTAAGGAGGCTTTAAAGACCTTAGATTTTGAGTTCTAATGTCAGTGAAAAACTTCTTTATATCGTAGTATTTCCTAGACACTATGAGTATTCAAATGGACATGTTACAGATGCAAACTGCTTAAGCAATGGAAACAGGAAGAATATCCCTTTCTGTTTGTGCTACAAGGTCAGAAGCAAAAAAAAACCCTTTGAGTCTGAAGCTATGATTCTTTCTTTGCTGTAAGCATTTTGAATATTCATATTTAGGAGTGGGATAATGGAGGCCATTAACTTCTTTTGGGTGTAACATATAATTAGAACTCTTCTAGTGTGTGAAAATACCTAAAAAGAAAAAAGAAAAAAAGCAGGCATTCATTTTTGTGAAGGGCTGAGCTATTTAGCCAGACAATCACATCTGTTTTTGTAATTATCATCAAAATTAGATAGGAAAACTAATTTGTTGTTGTATGAGAGGGAATTCATCTGCAGTGATTGAAATCATCACACATGCAGAAGAAAACTCATTTTATGTTGAATAAATGGTTCTTTTATGTTTCTCTCGCATCAATAGATGACACAAGAATGGTATACAAAAGGGAAGCAAGGTTTCAGGCTCTGATCAGGAAGGTGTTTTGTGATGTATTAATGGAATATCATAAATTATCAGATAATAAGTGTGATAATTGTTCTTATTTATCACTAGGATAACTTGTCTGATTCTCCTGTCATGCTTTCATTCAAGCCATCCCTGAGGACTCTACGTGTAACAAATGCAGTCAAAGGGTCATTTCAACAATTTTTAGTCATAATAGCACCCTGATTATCTTCTAATTGAAAAATGTAAACTAGAGACATGTGAGGTAATGGAGGTGACCTCTCCATTTGAAACACAATGCAAGGAGTCATTGTGTGTCCTTTATTCTACAGCAGAAAACAACACCATTTTCCACACTAAAGGCTGCTGAATTTTTTCAAACACTTACGCATGTGTATGTACGTTGACACACATACACTGTACTTTGTTTCTAATGCAAGCGGAACACTGGCTTTTCTGAAGAAGCAGACATGTTGGTTATGGCCCAACCTCATGGACATGCTGTCCTGCAGGAACTCTGATGGCGCAGCATACTTTACAGCTGTTGCAAATAGAGACATGCCAGTTTGAGCTGCTGGGCAGCCACCTACCAGCAGCCTTCCCTCAAGCCCCAGCACCAGCATGGGGCTGTGAGGAACCAGGTGGGAAAGGGGAAGAATGGGGCAGAGATGGGTGAGGATGAGGGCATATTGAGGGCGAGAAGGGGGCAGCATCAGCAGCAGTGGCGCTGCCTTTGTTGGAGGTATATAAACATCTGAGGTGTTGACTAGCAAGAGGAGAACTGGACAAAGAACTCTGTGTTAGTAAGGCCCACAGAGTCTGAAAATGGTTGGTCAAGAGCAAGACCCCCCACAGGGTGTTGTGGGATACTTCTGGTTAATTTCTTAGAATGTGCAGAATGGCTTAAGTATCTGCACTGGGATTTTGATAAGGTAGGAAATAATAGAGAAAGGAGAGTTCTGAGTAAGGCCTCAAGTTCATTATGAACACTCATGGTAAAATGTTGGGGAGTAGATGGATTCTAGAGGTGGAAGAAGGTTATGCTGCATGGGTTAGAAAGGTGATGAGCACTAGCATATGCTTAAAGCACATGGCACTGATCCTCCTATTATTAATTATTAATTGTGGAAGGAAAGGGATGCTTTATTTTTCCAAGATATCTGTGGAATGCTCACTCTGTGTGCAAAGACAATGTCTCCCAAAGAAATGACCCATGATTGATTAGATACATTGCCTAAAAAGGGAGTACTTCATGGCATATGACGTGTTTCAAAAGCAAATTCAAGATCGGAGCAGAGGTAGTACTTGCATAGAAAGATGGCACAGCCAGACACTTCAAGGATCCAAAGCGTACTGGTTGTTTGAACTTTTGAAAAATGAATGTTTGATAAATAAGAAGGATTTCTGTGCTATTGATCCAGAGAAGGAAGACCCATTAGCATCAAGATAAAACAAGTTGCCTTCGAATTTCATTCCCTGCCTCCCAAAGAATGCGTGCTGTATATTTAAGAATGGGGTTGAAAGTGAATGAATCTTGCACAGGCATATTTGAGGCCGATATAGGCTTATATTTGAATCTGCTTACTGGGCGGTTATTTTAAAACGCTTCCTACTAGTCAGTAATGGACCTACCCCTCGTTGCTCCTGGGGCAAAGGTCCATGATACTGCCTACCCAATACAACAGAGCCTCGCTCAACTGCAGGACCAACTGGGGAAGCGTTCTGAGGCTTCCCTGCAGTCTTAAACAGTACTTCCGGAAAACCAGGAGCCTCAGAACGTTTCCTGCACAGTCCTGGAGTCATACAATGCTCAGTGCTCAGGGCATTTGCCCTTTTACCCCAACCCATGTCCGCTGCTGCTACTAGTAGGAGAACAATTCTCCAGATCACAAACATAAGGAACGAATGATTATTAAGTTAAATTGGAACCTTTCTGGGTGCATGAGTGAGTGGTTTTTTTTTTACATTGCTTCAACTTTAAGGGTGCCAGGAGCCAGGGTTTATATGTGGCTGCCCTGGGTGGTGAGCCACAGTGACTGCAATTTAGAGCACCATTCCTGGTCAGTGAAGAGTTCTTAGGTTCTGGACTGGTCCTGTGCACCAATGCTGACCATTGGAATCTCCTAGGCAGGAAATACAATATGTTTTCTGCCAAGGCCAGGATATTGTCTAGGCCACAGTTGTCTTTGCTCTGGTGTATTTGGGTTTTTTGCCTCTGTCACTGACTCTTGGCTCCAAACTGGCAACTGCCCATGGGCCAACTGTAACAGAAATGAGTCCAGTAAGCTGTCAAGACCAGTTAAATATGTCAGCAAAGTACACCTTAGTTTTTGCACTGCTAGGCTAGTTTTAGCTGCTATCTTCACAATTGTTACCAAGTTCAATAGGCATCTTGCCCAGGTACCAATTTTGCTGGAGTTTTTACATTATACAGTTCTAGAGGATATCTAGTGTGATGGCTCCCACACCTCAGATTGCAGCTGCCACTCACATTTAATAAGTGTTCATGGTATCTTGTCAGGATAGATCAGGAATTCCAAAATAAATGGTGTATCTGTATTTCTCCGCTGTGTTACTGTGCTAGTATGCAGTTGACTAGAGCTCTATTATTTAACTCACATGGAACAGTGTTCTTATCTTTGCTTTCTCTAATATCCATTTGAGCTTCATTTTGCTACTTATTTGCCCTTCTTGCTTGCAGGAAGAGCAATGAATCTGTGCTCCATACTTATCCTGAAGGGTTCAGAATTTTTAATTCACTTTTCTCATGTGTATGAGGTTCAAGAGAGTGGGGAGGTAAATGATCCATTTTCTAGCCCTTGTTTTTTATAGGAACATAAAATGCTGGCATAGTGAATCAGACTGCTATGCCATCTTACCTTGGTATATTTCCACTTACTGGCAGCAGCTCTCAAAGACTGGAGACAAGGATCTACCCCAGCCCTACTAGAAATGCCATAGATGGATCCCTTTCTTCTGCATGTAAGCCACCAAGCTAGGTGCATGCCACCAAGCTATGGCCTCACTGACTGTGTATGTATCAAATGCAGCTTTCCGTCTGTTGTGGAAGCACCTTAGTTTTGATACTTTTGCCAGTTATGTGCAAGTGAGGTTGAACTGCCTGTGTGCTCATCTAATTTATCTGTAAATACATAAGCATATGAACATATCTATGCTAGATCTAAAACTCTGGTTGTAGCAGGCTGTGAATGCTGAAAGGTAAGATGATGGGGCAGTTCTTAGCACAAATGTCTTGCTAGAAGCAATTGTACTTCTGAAGCATCTAAAACAGGGGTGCTCAATAAGTCGATCACGATCTACCAGTTGATCGCCAGGCAAAATGAATAGATCGCAGGCTTCTCTCCTGTCCACGCATCCCTGGGAGTGAGCCCTGTTGACTCTACTGGGGCTGACTCATGAGTAGTCTTGGAGAGGAGCCACTGGCAGGCTTCTCTCCTGTCCACGCATCCCTGGGAGTGAGCCCTGTCGACTCTCCTGGGGATGACTTACCTTTCCCCTGTTTTTGCACTGGTATGTATGGAGATCTGCCCCCCCCAACTTCCATCTGTTGGTTCTGTGTGCAAGGGGTTTTGCACTGGTCTTGCTGTGATATCTATATAGAGATCTTCCCTCCCCCACACCTTTCCCTTGTTTTTGCACTGGTCTGTATAGAGATCTGCTCCCCCCCTTGTATTGGAATCAAGGAAGATCTGGTGAGGAGGTAGATGTGGTGTCAGCAGTGGCCCCTTTAAGGGTAAGGCCTGGGCATCCAGCAGAGTGTGCTGCACAGCTGCAGCCACTTGAAGGCAATAGGGCCATCAGGGATATAAGAGCACCTGAGGCAGGAAGGGCTCCACTTATTTATGTGAGTCAGCCTTTTCCTACATGAAGATCATTAAGTCCAAGTACCTTTCCACCATGACTGATGAACATTTGGAAGTGTGCTTGAGGCTGGCTGTCAGCAGCTACTATCTGGACTATGCATCCTTGGCTGATTCACTTTAGTGCAAGTCATCAAAGTAAACTCAAGTAATTACAAAAAATGTTTATAGTTAATTATGTTGTGTTGTGCAATATTGGCTCATGCGGTTATGCAAGGTACACCAACATACATTGTACACATAAATGTTATATGTTATGATGGCGCGAACATTGTAAAAAAACTCTGGTAGATCTCCAGGCCTTGCTGGGTTTCAAAGTAGCTCTCGAGCCAAAAAAGTGTGAGCACCCCTGATCTAAAATATACACTGGACAGGACTGAGCCTTCTGTGGTAAGCAGTTAAAGCTGCCCCCACTGTTTCCTAAATGAATCAATATTTTGTTATATGGAGAAACAAGGGTCAGTGGTGATGACCAGCAGCAGGTCCTGCCTCTGCTCAGTTTTAAATGCTACCTTGGCATTTGGATGAGGATACAAAAACTGTGCACACACGAGTGCCTTTGTGCAGCACCTATCACCCATGGTTTCACCACTGGTAGCAATTTGATGTGATTCAGGGACATTGCCTTTCCTAGTGAATTATCTCATTTGAATGGAAATCAGAATTAAAGTTTAGAAGAAGACAAGAATTCTGTGTTCAGGGACCCATCTCAAGTGAATAGAGAAGATCTGTGGAAGTACTGTTTGTATCTTTGTGCAGACTTGATGCCTGTCCCATCTTACCAAGTTTGACTCTGAGATCTAGCAAAGAAATATCAGGTCAGAGAATTCCTATATGGTCCTGCATGGTGATCTATATGGTATTTGATGAAAGAAAGCCCCAAAGAACTGCTATGCTTGTCTGTTTGTCGATGGGGCGAAAAGAACAATAATATCTCTATTCTTGTAGATGTTTCCATCCCAATAAATATTAGACGAGTCAAGGTTTGGTTAGCATGTGCAAAAAACGTAAAACTATTTTTTAAAAATGTAGGAGGAAGAAAAAAGAAGGGTAAAAGAAAACAAGGAAATGAGGTGATTCTACCAACTTCAGCTCCCTTAATACTTCTGGTGTTCTGGGCTTCAGTGACATCTTTTTTCCACTCTCAAAGCGCTCTGGATCTTTCATCAAAGAGATTTCTAGGCCACTCCCAATGGGTTTGTACTGATCTCACTGTTCTCTCATTTTCTTTCACCAAACCTGTCCTTGTGTATCTTTCTTTAAATCTTTTATCCTTAGATTGCTACTGTAGGCACTATGGATTACACAGTGATGGCCCCAGTTATCCCACAAAGTCCTTGCTTGTTCTCACCCTGCAGTGGTTACAGTCAGAAGAAAATGATGTGATGAAAGAAACTTGAAAGGCACCGTTAGGCAGTCCTGAGGCAGACTTGCCATATTCTACCCCTTTACAGCTTATTGCTTTCTGAACGATTCTTTTGACAGGCTATCAATCATCATATATTTGGAACTTACAAGGGGTCCTGGAAATATCTGTTCCTTATGATAAAAGTTACCCATAGTAGCAACCAGATGAAAAGAGAGAGGTGGTTTGGATTTGGAAGTTAAACATATGCTTTGTTCCAGCTTTGTTTTTCCTTTCTCTTTTTTTATTCTTTTTCTTTCTGTCTCTTTTTTTTGCTTGCCTGACTTTCATTTTCAGAAAGAATTTTCCTCAGCAGGGCCCCACTGGTTAGCCTATAAAAGACCTCTCATGTGCGCTTAAGCTACAGTCAGAGCAAGTGAAGAGTTGGGTTTGAAGACAAATGGAGCCACATTCTGAAACACAAAAGAACTCCAGGGAATGGGAGCGAAGTAAAGAAAGATGCTACTGTAGGATTCTTTTTTCAGTCTTGAAAAAACCAAAACCCTCTTGTGATTTAAACACACACACACACCACTTTCTTAACACCAGGATACTTAGCAAGGGCTCCTTGTCTGGCTTATAGACCGTGGGCCCCACAAGGTGAACTTCTCAAGGTTAGAGGTTTGGGAGCTTTATGAAATGTACCCAGCCGGTCTTGATTTTCTATATGCAGTGACAGTATGTGAGTTCTCTTGCATTAGTAGATTTTTTTTTTTAAAAAACTGGTGCCTCATTCAGGGCTTTTTCATGTGCTTTTGTGCCCTTCCCCAGAAATACAACATGACAGGAATTGCACACTCTGAACCCTGATTTTTCTTCACGAATCAATACAGAGCTTGAAATATTTCTAACAAGTAAAACAGATGGACCAAGTGAAAATAACTCTCTAACTTTCTCCCTCCCGCTTCAGAAGGAAAGTTCTTTCCCCGAGAGGGTTGATTTGTTCCTTCTTTTTTATTTTGCTTGGATTATTTCCATTTTAAGGACTCCTGCCCTCCGAAGTGAATCATCCTTGTAATTGAGCTGCAGGCTGTGAAACATTCCACCCCTTTTTGATTAGTTTGGACCACTGATCAGAGTCATTTCTTGAGAAGGTCTGCCAACTTTGGAGCGAGTCCCTTGGAGTTTCAGACGCTCCTGCACTTTTGATTAGTTCAAAGAAGGGGAGCTCTAATCACGGGATTGATGGAGTCTTTTGCTCCAACAGTAACACTGATGGTTCATTCTTGTCTGCCAGTTTCCTGAAAAGTTGCAAAGGCAGAAGTTCATATATAGTGGTGAAAAAGGAATGGTCTCAGATTAGTCAGACTTCAAAAGCTATATGAAACACAAGGCAGGAGGCTGGCCTTTAGGAATGGAAAGGAACCAATTTTGATTTTTCAGTTGATGGGGAAATCAGTCATTCACAGCTGAGCTATAAGCCCAAATCCTTCTTTAGTGTACCTTGACCAGGATTAATTAATTTTTCCTACAGTTTACTACCCTGTGTATTGGCATGATAGCCAGGCAAAACTATTATGTAGCCCCCAATTACCATATGAACAATTCACCAAGTTAGTATTCCTGCTTTTTATTTTTCCTGAATATATTCATTCAACACTTTCTCATTTTAAAAAAAAATAAATCACTCTTCTTTCTATGTAAAGGCTCATAACATAATCCCAAGTCTTGAGTCAGGAGCAACTTGTTTTATTTTAGTCATTTATATCTGCTGCTTCTGCCAAATGGCTGCCAGGGTAGCTGTTACAAAAGAGAACTGAAACTACAAAGACAACATTTAAAGGAAATAGGCTAGAAAATTAAGCAGGGATGAATGGGATATTAATGTGATAACCTGTTTCAAACAAACTCTTATTGATTGACATGTTTATGTTAAAATTAATAAAATATATTAAAAACTTTATTCCCTTGCACAGGCACCCATAGTTTTTTTGTTCCAGTTCCTAAGAGGGATGTCCATCACTGTTCTGATATATGAAGTTCCCAATCATCCCTTCTTAAAGGTCTCGATGGTGGTTCTGTAGGCTTTCACCACAGTACAGAAACCATCAGCCTATGGTTTTAAAAACATTTCTGCAGCAAATGAAATAGCAGGAGAGGCTGGTGGGATTTCTGAGACCCAGGCTTAGTGTGACATTAATAGAATATTTGTATTGTATCCCCTCTTTTGGGGGGAGGGGGTGGGCTGTAGCTCAGAACATGATTCAGCCCTTGGAGTCTCCAAGTAGGATCTTGCCTGAAATCCTAGAAAGCCACCACCAGGCAGAATGGGTAACTGGAAGATAAATGAACCAATGCTCTGACTTGGACAAAGGCAGATTACAATGTTTCTCTTTCCCAGTCCCAACCTCTTCCTATAAGCAAAGATATGTTGGGCAGGAAGAACTTGAATAGGTTGAATGATGGTATAAAAGCCTTTGTAGGTGGAACAAAAGGCCCTTCAGTGTGCCTGGGACTCTCAAGGGAAAGGGACAGGAGTCCATAATTGCTGCCTTCAATAGTGCCTAAATCTGTCCCTAGGACAGCCATTTTCAACCACTATGTCGTGGCACACTGGTGTGCTGTGAATGGTCCCCAGGTGTGCCGCGAGTGTTTGGTGGAGGGTCATTTATTAACAGGACCATTGGGGAATATGAGTCCTCCACCAACAGCATGGTGTGCCTTGTCAATTGTCCAAAAACTGATGGTGTGCCTTGACAATTTTAGTACCTTGTCAGTGTGCCATGGGATGAAAAAGTTTGAAAATCACTGCTCTAGGACTTGCATGGATTTACACTTTTGTACATAGTTTGAGGAGGAGGAGTTCTGACCTCACAACCTTTTAAGGCTATATAAGCTCAGATTGTTATCCAAATCAATTTTAATGAAACCGAAGAGATTCCTTACTCAGTTTATTCAAATATGAGACCTTTAAAAAAAACTGAACTGGCGAGCCTGTGAACTCTAGGCAGCTCAAAAATAATTTACTAATGAAAAATCCTGTGAACTTGGCACTACTGTCTCTAAGTGACCAAAAAAATGGTTTCTCCTTTTAAAGAACTTTTACTTATAGCAAGTCACAGATACCAAAGTTACCTGTGGCTCCTTGCCTCAATTTTTATAAATGGGGAGAGAATGTGTTCTAATCTACGTCAGGGATGGGGGCCGCATCCAGCCCACTACCAGATTTTATTCAGCCCGCAGCAACTTGTTTTTTTTTTCTCAGAGCATTTGTTAATGTTTAACATTGTTATTTTTGATATAATTTATCAGTTTAAGCACGGCATTGTTTCTTTGTAATGTCACACTTTTGTTATAAATCAATGTTGATTCCAAAAAAGATCCAAGTAAAACTTATCCATTCATTCAAATTTTATTCATTAATTTATAAAACTGATTTTTTTTTAGCTTGCAGAAATGTGTAAATTATATAATGTGGCCCTTGTACTGAAAGGTTTGGAGACTCCTGCTCTACACCATAGAAGTGACGCAGTGGTCATGGTTATCAGCCAAGAGCAATGGCTCAATCCACTAAAACTCCCTGCACGGTGATGCAGCAGTACTGGCATGGCCTCCGCTGCAAGCTGCAGGGGGGCTTCGGCCTCCAGAGGCCTCTTCACAATAAGAGAACATTTGTTCCCTTGCCCTGGGGTAACTTAACCCCCTGCAGGCCTTATGGGTCAACTTGGACCTGCACCATCTTTATAGCTGGCGCAAGTCCAAGCTGATCAGGCTTGGGAAGGGTGTATGGATTTGGCAGGTGCTACTGCCACTGCACAGCCCACCCCCAGGCCTGATCTGCCCTTCTTCTCACTTTGTCACTACCCCATTCCATCCATACCCATCTCGTTCCACTCCCTGTGCAGCCTTACCTCTAGCCTCTGGTGGGTTTTCTCTCCCTACCCATAGCTTGGGAGTGAAGGCCAGCAGAGGCTGTTTCACAGCAGCATAAAGCAGTCATGGCAGTCCAATGTGCATTGCATTGGTGTCTGGCCTGGTTAGGATTGGGCCAGAAGCCTTTCTTTTCTGAAGTATTGTTGCAGATTTGAACTTTTAAAAAGTATCTGTTTATTTGCATATCTTCAGGCACAAATAATCAGGCATGTTCCATTCCAAGAGCAATGCAGGTATAATTGATTTATACCTAAAGATACAATAAGTATTGTAAGTAAATATGTTTGTCGCTAGTGAGCTCAGAGTGAAAGTGTTGTATACCTGAAGCACCCTTAAATCATAAGGAAATCAGTACATTTCCATGCTATTATTCAAATCCTGTTTTTTTCCAAAGTAGCAAACAGTATAAAAATGTTGCTATTCTAATCTAAGTCATAAGGGCAAAGGCAGAAATATTAAAGGCAGGTTTTGGCTACCGGATTTATGAGTACGGTAGCATCATTATACAAGCATGTACTTGGAAAGCAAAGTACCCAGGTTCTGTTTCTGCTTGGTTTATACAGTGAAGCGGAGGGCACCCCCACATATACCAAAGTCTTTTCAATAATTAATAAATGAGGGTATGTTCCCATAGCACTTTTCTTGCTTGAACAGAATAAAAAGGAACATTAATGATGTCAAGAGAAGTGGAAGGCATCAAAGCAGAAAGAGAGAAATGAAATTGTTCAGTTAGATCCCTGCTGACATTCCTTGATAAATTGCTATTTGTAAATAAAAAAATACTTGTAAATAGGAAGGCATCAAGATCTCCGTATCAGTGCTGTTTCAATCCTTACCTGCATGCTAAACAATCTAATCTAATTAGAGAATCTAATTTAATCAACCATAAGAAAGAAGGATTTCCTTGGAACATCTGCCAACATATGGCATCTTTCAAAATGAGTTTCAAATGTACTATACAATACTGATGACAACGATGACATAGAGATGTGTGGTATAGTGTATCTTGGAACCAGGTGTGCATGTATATATACAGGTGAACATCTTTGCTATGAAAAAAACAAACTATACAGTACAAAACCAATTACAGGAAAATTTAGGAAGCGTGGGAGGGGTAAATTGGGCATCTTGCCCTGGGCCCAGTGCCAGTTCTCAGTGGCCCTGCGCTTGAGAGTCCTGGGGAGTAGACCCCTAGGGTCTCTGGGTGATATAATTAGCATGCTGCTCAAGTACATTTCATCATGCTTAATGAATGCTGCGCTGGTGCGCTTCTGTTTTCTTCTCTGTACTTCAAGTTTTGGGGACTGCAACAGGCACATTGGGGAGCATGGGCAAAGAAAGCAAAGCAAGAACTGGACTTTCAGTATGTACCAGAAGAAGAAGAATCTTTTATTATGGTCACTGACCAGTACAAAGTATGTACCAGGTTTACATGAACTATTGATTTTGGAAAAGCAAGTCCTAGAATTCCCCAGGTTTCAGAATATCTGCATAATGGGAGTGTGTCCATGAGGTATTACCATTCTGAGGGCAGTACACTTCCTGGCCCAGCGGGTACAGTGGCAGGCTGCATGCCACAACTAAATTTGCATGGTTTTCGTTGACACTCCCCACATGCAGGACCTTTGAAATGTAGTGGAACTGCTCCACATAGCAGTAATTGTTGGAGAGCTGCCTGGATGACGTTTTCTCACCAAATATCAATGAAGGCTCTAAGCTCTTCATGGGAGATTCCTCAGGCTGTGAGGAAGCCCCTGGTATCTTCAGATGAGGCTGGGAAAGTTCCCAGCCTGGAACCCTGGAGAGCAACTGCAGTTTGCTGTTGATAATGCTGAGCTAGACGGAAGAATGGACTGACTCAGTAGATATCTTCCCAGTTACCATTGCTGAAGTACAAACTTTCCATATATTGCCCATGATACTCAGATAAACATTACTGCATTTCACATATGTGATTATTTAATTATAAACTATATATATTAAAAAGTCAGTACACCAAATGATACTTATTTTGGGAAACGAGCATGAAGTTAGGTTTTTCCCTTTAAAGGCTTAGTAGGTCTAAGGAGTGCTGAATCTTTTATTTTCCCCTGCAGTGTATAAATAGGCCTTTTTATCTTGTCTTTAATCAAGCCCTCTAAAGGGCTACTCTATAGATCTGCGTGAGGCATTGAAGTCTGGCAGGCTCACTCCTTTCTCCTCTCTTTTTGGGTAATGAATAGGGGTGTCGTCAGCTGCCTGCCTCCCCTCCATCACTGTCATGATTGGCAGTGTAACAGATAACAGGATGGATTCAAGGCCACCAAGGGACTGAAGTCTGACAGGACCTCATTCATCATTTCCCTTTTAGGGGGTCTCTGTGGAAGAACCAAAATCAAAGGAAGTAATTGAGGTTCACAGAGACACATGGGGTTTGGGAGGACAGTTCTGCATTGCAAACAAACCCAAGTTGTCAAATATGTTTTGGAAATGAAGTATTTTGCCTGGATGTAGTGAATTAATTGTCATTTATTCTCCCATGACGTGCAGAGGAAGTGCTGATACTGAGGGCTGCATTTGCGTTCTCATGTCCCCCCCCGATGAAAGCTGCAACTGCAATGGAATTTTTTTTTTTTTTAAGAAGATGCCTTTGAATGTAGCATAGTTGAGTGCAGGCCTTTCTTTCTAATCAGTTCTCTTCCATCTATTTCAACTTGTGTGGTTGGTGAAGTCGGTACAGAGGCTTGCTTTTCTGTTGGCCACATGCTGCCCGAGTGTGCGTCAGGACGGAAGATACAAAAGATATAAAGACTTCCTGTCTTTCTGGACTCAAGAAGTGGAAGAATGAGTGCTGTCTTGGGCCAATAGAGTCATGCTTCCTCCTGACATGAAGAAAGGAAGTGGTTGCATTTAAGTTTCAGAATAAGTAACTCCCTTAATCTGATTTGCGACTGATGACAGGAGGCATCACTCTATAAATTAGAAAACTGAACCCCGTATAAGCTCCTGAATTTGCCAGGGGAGCGCCCTGCTGACCGTGTTTGACTCTCCTCTTACTTCCTGCTGACATGCTGTCTGTCAGCTGTAGAAAATCTCTGATTAGCCCCGACACAGCTTCATTGTGAAAAATGGAAACAGATGGATTCTGCTGCCAAACATCTCTGTCCTGTGCTGCAAAGTTCACTTGCATGTATATTTCTAGTAATTGGTGTTCTACCAATATACTAAGGCTGGGCAGCGCGCAGTGAAATCTCTGCACACAGTTCCTTAAAGACCTCGGTCACAGCAGTTGTTTTGCTCCTGCTGCCATTAATGTGTGGCAGTGCATCATGCTCCTCTCGCAGAGCGTGGAGGCTTCGTTTATAAGTGTGATGATTATTGGATGAAATACAACTATATGCTGACCTGCTCTGCAATGGCTGCAGCAATTGGCATGACACAGAAATGGGGAAGAGATTGGGCTGTGCTGGTTCCTGGGAACTACTGCAGGCAGGGCCAAGGTTAGGGGTTGGCCAGTTCAGACCAGGGCTGAAGTGTAGATTTCGGTCAACCTCTGAAGCCCCTGCATTGTAGCAGCTGACAGGCAGTGGCGGCACCACATGTATGACTGTGTGAGTTGTTCCATTACTGCCTTTTCCACCCATCTCCATCTATAAATGAGCTTTCTCAGAAGCCCTGTAATAATGCAAGACCCTCTGGAAAAACCATTAACAGATGGTTGCAGAGGGTGGCAGGGGAGACGATAGCAGAGTGACTTACTCTGTCGTTGTCTCTGATTGGTTGGATGCTCTTTCCTCGGCATCACTGGGGTGCTGAGAAGGAAGGTTCAGTCTACCTCCATGGTGCCTTTCCAGGTAACCCAGAAATGTAAAATGGAAATGACTGTGGACACCTCCCTCAGCACCTTGGTGATGTTGACTGAAGATCAACATGATGTTGGTGTTGCTGAAGACAGCAGGGATGGGAAAGTCCAGCTCAGCTTGACTTGAGTCTAGTCTAGAGTCACCGCCCCCTGTGGCTTGAAAAATGAGTCATAATGGGAATACTTTTGGAGTTGCTGAGTCACCCTTTTGTGACTCTGAAGGTCTCGAGTCAAGTCGCCCCTTTTAAAAACCCAGCTGTGGGGAAGAAAGGGGCTGCTGCTGGGGTGTCTGTATCAGAGACTGCATGAGAGTGGGAAAGGAAGTGGCAAAAGGGAAGAGGGTCACACACAGCAGCTGTGAGGCTTACCAGGATGACCCAAACCTTGGCAGCTCTACTCAGAAATAGTTTAACTGCTGCCGGTCATTCAATGAGGATTTCTCCCCCAAGTAACTATGGAGCCATGCCATGTGGTGGAAAGCATGATCACTGTGAACTGCCTTCCCCCTGCTTCCCTGCCTCCTCCTCCTCCCTGGGCTTCTCCAGCTAAGAATAAGGCAAGAACCCCCTTGGGCTCCTCCTGCCCTACCTCACCCAAAGAAAATATAAAATCTCCCATCCTGTGTCCAATGATCATTGGTTCCTTCCTTCCTACCAGAGACAGGGAAAAGAGCTCACTCACCCCGCCTCACTCCATGCCAAAGGAAAGCATTAATTCTTCTCTGCCTCCTGGCTGGAACTTCCCTGCTGCTCGTCCAGTATAAATGATGGCCCCACAGGGTTTTTTGCACATGAAAACAGTAAGCCAAGATACAGGCAGACTCTAGTCTGCAAGTGTGGGGACAAGAGCTGAGTCAGGGGGCCCCTGACTCAAGTGTTTTTCTGAGTCTTACATGACTCCATGAGTCAGTGAAAAACACGCATTTTCGTGACTCAAGTCTGAGTTCGTCCAAGTCAAGTTCCCAGCCCTGGTGTTCTGCCTGCCCTACTTTTGCCTTTCTTAATGCATGATACCATGGATACGTTGCAGGGTTCAGACAGGTTCTGAACTTGACTGTCACTGTTTCCAACACTCTTTACATCACTTTGAACCTTCTGGAACATGAAAATGTTCTACCTTCCCCTACAGATCAGAAATTTGGGCATGGCAGGGGCCTTCTGGGATGAGCTGCAATTCTGTGGACCTTCAGCATGATCCAGATATCAGTACCTTGTGTGCAAAGATGGGAGAATTGGGGTAAAGTCAGTAGGTTGATGTTGCACAGAAGCACATCTCGTACATCATACACACAGCAGGTGTGACTTCATAAATGTGTTGCTCCTGTAGAATGGGTCAGGGCTTATCAGGAGCTGCCAGGGCTAGAACGGGAAGCCCTTGATCCTGTGCATGACCATTCTGTGGGCTGAGCTGCTACGGATAAAGGTTGTGGTATCTTCCTTGATAATAAAGTATTCTCAGGTACTAGAGTGACTCTACCTACCCAGGCTGAACATTGGCTCACCTCAACAGGAAATGTTACAAAGAATTCCTGTTAGGTTGTTGCCCAGGTATCGGCAATTGTGTTTCCCGGCTCTTTCTTTTGGCGCAGTTTCTAGTTCTTGGCTTCTTGGCTCTCACATGACACCTACCTATGGCTCAGTTGTAATACGACTGCCAGCCTGTCCCCTAATATCTGGGCCTTTGAGTCTTGCTCTCTGTGCACCTAGCATAGCAATGATTTTCTCCCATATTTATTAACAAGTATTTAGGATGTCTTATTTTTCTGGGTAAGTTATGGCTTTCCATGAGCAGAACTCGCCTTTCAGAATTGTTAATTTACTGTTCAACCAGAAGTGTGCCATCAAAGTTTCTTACTGTAATTAATGGTGCCCTGACAGTAAATACTTTTACAATGCATTTCAGTCTCTGCCAATTGATCATATAAATGAGCTGAACCATAATATTCTGATTGCCCTTATAAATTACTGACATTGTGGGAATTGAGAAGAAGGGATTGATCAATGATATAGAAAGGAGGATTTTCAGGCCAAACTTTTGCTGATTCAAAGTTTGATAAGACCAAAAGTTTGGGCAGCTCTGAGTCTAGAGTTTTGTTCAGAGAGCTCTGCTTACATTGATTTCCATGTGACTGTGGTGCTAAGTAACCTAAAATTACTTTCAAGGGTTTCATAGGGTGCAATGGGAATCTGTCAAGAGCGAGTTGTTGTGAAAAATTATGAGTTAAAGTGGGAAAAATGAGTGCCAGGGCAAGTTGGAGACAAATGAAGCTGCTGAAGGAATAAATGATAGGGAGATCCAGGGAGAACGCTGGAAAGAAATGCTAGTCTTGATGGTGAAGGACACCAAACCTTACTTAAGAGCTCTTGCAATCATGTTGTTAAATGAAGAATCCTCTTTGGACCAGCTGCTGCAGGGATGAAGTTATAAACAAGGACGCTGAAGCTATCAAGACAAATGATGTAGTTATGATATATTGCTTTAATAGATGGCTATCCCGTTCAATTAGCTGATCAGCAGTGGTGAAAATTAGTCATTTGCAGTTATAAAACATCTTGTAGTTCCAGAGATCTTTCTTGGGTTATGCTGGAGGCCTGGGAGCCGCGGAGATAATGCAAAAAGCCCACACTGGCTATTCCCTGTACCAATACTGCTGCTGCCCAGAAGGTGCCACCCCTTCCCCTGAGTGCAATATTTGGATGGAGTAATTTTCTTCACCTCTCTATTCAACTACACATATGTGTTGGCAACCTTCGGTCCGGAAAGACTATGGTATCACGCTCTGAAAGGTGGTTTTGGAACAGCGTCTAGTGTGGCTGAAAAGGCCAATTCGGGAGTGACAATCCCTTCCACAACGGGAGCAAGTGCAGTCTGTCCCTGGTCTGTCTCCTTGGCTATGGGCCTTCCTTCTTTGCCTCAGTCTGTTGGCCAAGTGTCTCTTCAAACTGGGAAAGGCCATGCTGCACAGCCTGCCTCCAAGCGGGCCACTCAGAGGCCAGGGTTTCCCACCTGTTGAGGTCCACTCCTAAGGCCTTCAGATCCCTCTTGCAGATGTCCTTGTATCGCTGTGGTCTACCTGTAGGGCGCTTTCCTTGCATGTATCCCTAGCATGAATCCCTAGCAGGTATGCACTGCTGAAACAGAGACGCCTGCGTTGGCTCGGTCATGTCGTGAGAATGGATGATGGCCGGATCCCAAAGGATCTCCTCTATGGAGAACTCGTGCAACTACACATAATATTTGCTTATTTAAAACAATATTAGACACTTGTCCTAGAGTCAATCTGGATATTGCTTTATGAGGGTGTTGCAGTTCTGAGATTGGGGCTCACCCCATTTTTCCTTTTACAGAAAGCAGGGTTTGGATAAAACTGGTGTGGGAAGACAGCGTGTCTTCTCTTTGATGGACCCCCTTCCGTGCAATAGACAGAGCAAAGCCCCAGGAGGTGGGCGTGGTAAGGTACCATTGCAGCACTCCACTGTTTTATTTCTGGCTATAACTTTTGATAGAATGGAGATATTTCAACGTGGTTTGTTTCATTGCATTCTGCATGGAATTACACATCTGTTGATATACAGCATGATAGTATTATTCCAAAATACCAAGATTAAATTTTTTTTGATGAATAGTGGTGTCACACCACCCTCCATGCTCATCACCCGGTGTGGCCTGCACACCCCCAGCAACTCCACTGGGCTGCTATTCTTTGTATAATTATGCCCTCAAACAATAAAATACTTTAACGTCTTCTACTCAGAAGCCTGTTTGAACCAAGGTATCTTCTTTTAACCCATTTTTTTGTATACATGAGTGTCAGCAAACTTTCAATATCCTGTATATTTCATTTTGTGGTATATCCCCCTAGGAGGCAGATTTCTAAATCATCAGAACAGCTGTTGAGCAAGTGTACAGGAGTCCCTAGGTTATGTAGTTTGAGACAGAAAAGACTTGGGGCCCCCCATGTGATATCGTCTCTCAAGATCTATAAGTCTCAGAGTTGCTGTTGGTATTTATTATATGTATACATACATAGTGCCAAGCCTGACCAGTGTCCCATGCTGCTCAAGTCAGCCACGCAGTACTGTCTTTTTCCTCCCCTGCTCCCCCCTCAAAATCTTGTGCACATGTTAGTGTGCAGGTGTCTACTCCTTTCCCTGGCCCAGCTGAGCCACCCAAAGCCTCACACCTCAAGCTCAGAGTTAAACAGGATGCTAAATCAAGCTTTGTGGCAATGGTGATAGCACCAAAAATATAAATTTTAGACTTGCATTTTGTTAGGATAGTTGTCAATTTTCTTGAATGATTTATAGCCCTTGCATTATGCTTGTTTCATTGAGAATTGGCAGGGGACCTGCAGGGGCCCCCCCATGTCTTATACATGATGTAAATATACATTTACAAACAGCTTGATTTTTTTTTTAATGCTTTACTATCTGGTATTTAATGATAATTTTTAATAATTGCTATGTATGACTGGCTTCCTGAATCAGGCGACTCTGCTTGGATTGTCTTCCATTGCACTTGGCCATATATTAAAGTACTGGCTTGCTCTGGCAGTGGAAGAGTTCTGGTCAGTTTGCTACAGCCAACAGGGTGTGGAAGAATTATTGCATGCTCAAGGTCACTTACAGTTTCCCGTCATACAACGTGAATAGTGTCATTTGAAATCTTACATGGCGGTTTAACTTGCTAGAGCCAGGAGGGTCAAGACTCCATAATAGCATTTGTTTAACTTTATTCTTTAATTGTAATTGAATTCTGCAGCTAGGAAACATTCAGACGATTTCTTACCATGGTTGGCTCTCCAGTGAACCCCAAAACAAGCAATCCACTCTAATAATAAACGGCCTGGCAGGGGGAGGACTCTGCAGAGCTTTGAGTAATTGTAATGCAACTTTCCAATAATGACTGGTGACATTAGTGTTCGTTTTGAGCAGTGAGAGTCATTTTACTTTCTTACTAACAGTTCTCCCAGAGTTATTCATTTGAACAAGTTTTTGGCTGTGTATTAGTAGAATAATCTGAGTTCTCCTTCAGTGGTGGTTGGGAAGAGTTGAACATCGGGGAGTTGCAGGGAAGAGAGAGGGAGCCTATAAGTGGATAAGTGATTTATCTTAGTCCATCTGCCTCAGTATTGTTTACACTAGTGGTTCCCAAACTTACTGTGGTCACAGTGTCTTCCTTTCATGGTGACCTCTTCTTCCCGAGATTTTATGCGATCTAAGATGGTGGTTCCAGGAGTGCCCAGGTTTCAGGCAGGAAACATTTCTAGCTTTGTGTGCAAACATCAGGAACAGAACCTGGAACCTTCTGTATACAAACCATGGTCCTACCACTGAGGTACAGCTCCATCTGCTGCTTTCTGGTTAGGATGATACTCCAGTGGTGGTTCTACTCGACTTCAGGTGCAGAACTACTGAAATGACAGATCTGACCCATCAGGAGCTCCTTCAATTTACTTGTGAGGGCAGTCCACTTGGGAGCAGTAGATACATTAAAAATGAGCTTTAGGAACAGTAAAAATTATTTAGAATCAATAGTGGGTTAGGCTCCACAATGAGTTATGACTACCACAAAGTTCTCTAGACGGTGGGCCCACATCAACAGTTCTAAGAACTTTGGTGATATATCACTATAGTCATGGTAATACTTTGAATATTGGATCTTACACTATGGATAATTTGTATGCTTTTATTCTGAATTCTGCATGGGGAGGTTACCACATGCTAAAAAACGTTCAGCGAGAATGCAAAACTCCTATTAAATCACTTTCACAGTCTGCAGTGACAGCATAAAGAAGCGTAATGGCTGGCTTCATAGTCTCCTTTGTGAAATAAAGCCTTAACTGAGAATTTTCTATTGTTCTATTTAAGCTATTACCAGTGGCAATATAGAAACAAACGGTATTATTTTACAAATGGCATGATTTCATATCTGCTTCCTGTGTTATTAATGAGAATGAGCCTACCCTTCCATGCTGTGCAAATGTGGTAAGTCTGTAAGGTATCATAGCTGGTAAATAGAAAAACTGGGTTGAACAGCCTCTTGGCATCTAAGACGGGTGTCAAACATAAGGCCTGGGAACCAGATGTGGCCTGTGGAAGCTTTCTATCCGGCCCTCAGTCTCTCAGTGGCTGAACAGTGCTGAGATGTTACTGCTGTAAGTGCAGCCCACATGAAAATAGGCTCTCCCATATCTTGAATAATGACATCACTTCTGACCCTTAGCAGGCATCATGAATGCTGTTCGGCCCTTGGTATGAAACGGGTTTGACACCCCTGATCGAAGAGATACTTATTTACATCTATTAGCATGTCTAATACATATGCCTGAATTGAACATACAGGCTGTGCACTTATGAAGTGGCTATGTTTCTGCCCATATAAAAGAGAATTATATAGAGGAGAGGAGGGCTTGTATTATTAATTACAAACAATTTGCTAATAGGAAGGGTACAATTTATGGAAATGGGCTGCCAAGGGATATGCAAGTGAAAAAGGTTGAGAACCACTGCAGGAGAACCATGAATCAAATCCACCTTTAATGTGTCTGGTGTGTTAAGCCAGAAGCTTTACATACAACATACAACCCATAACACATAACTGGAAGTGTGCAATTCAATTCACAGCAGAGAGATGCAGCTGCATATATTTGCAACCCTTTTTACTCAGAAGTAGACCCACTGCTTTCCATGGGAGTTATTCTTAAATAATGGTGCACTGAATTGTAGCCCAGGACTTTATTTCAAATGGAAAGGAGGATCCCACCTGGTGTGGAAAAAAAAAGACCTCTGCTAAATGCTTGCATTTGCAAAAAGGAACCAGGTTGCAGCAGCAAAAGGAGGAGAATGAAAGGTTAACTTTGGCTGGAATTTTCCAGGAAAGTTGCTATAGAAACTAAAGAGGTGCCTGCCTGAGCTGATCTGAGAAATAAAACTTTTCAGAGTTGAAAGGCTCTGCCCTGTGATTGACCCGGAGATAAGGCGAAGTGATAACTGGAGCTTGATTATTTGGCAAAAAGTTTACATGCTATAGGTAAGATACTATACTATACTACCCTATACTATACTTTACGTACTATACTATACGTGAGTATCTATGGTAGTTACAAAGGAATAATTTGCATTGAATTTACTGGAACTTACTTTTTAAGACTGCTCTTTATTAGTCTTAAGAATCCTATGTAAGCCTATGCATGACTGCTCAGAAATAAACCACAGTGAGTACAATGGGACTTACTCCCAGGTAAGTGTATATACTCTCCATAAATGATGTTTATGTTTATAAATCCTGCAGTGACAATATAAGTAATTAAAAGCTGGTTGAGTTAATGTTTACTTTCTTGTACATCTTTCAGTTGGTCACAACCAGATGTTTTTCAAGGCTTAGAAAAATTGCTTATATTTTGGATGCTAAATCTCGACATTATGTCATGTCATTTGTTCATTTACCAAATGCATAGACTTAGAAAGCTGAATTACTTTAGCCACTTATTCTGTCATTGTGACATTTTTTCATTCAGCACTTGCTCTGGTTGGAGTACTGGACTTAGTTGAGGGTCATCCTGTCTTAGTGGGTGGTTGTATAAAATGTCAGTCTGAACTCCTGGGAGGAAAAGAAGGGCATGAATGCTACAGATTAATAAATAACTGTGCAGACCACAATTTCTGGATGCTGTTTCAGGCAAAAAGCATGAAAGTATGTGTGCCTGTCACTAAAATATAAAACATTTCCTTGTGTCAGTGCATTTTGTGCATAATGTGGAAATATCTGCTCCCATATGACTGTGGCCCTTCACTGAATGCTTGGATGAGTGGTGATTGAGTGTAGAGCCATTTCTGTGGTGGCACCCCAGTTATGGAACTCCCTCTCTTCAGGGAACTTGGCCAACCTTGTGCCAAAGGGCAACCTTGATGAGTCTTGCATGTTTGGTTAAAATGATTTTGGTCGCCCATAATGGCTGGAAACTTTTGCTGTTTACTGAATTTTAAAATTTGGTTTTAAAGTTCTAGTTCTAGTGTGGCTTTCCTAGAGGTTTTTCTAAACTGGTATTCGATTTGTGTTTTTATGATATTTATTTTACATTAGATACCACTTTTCTGAGGTTTTTTTAAATTGAAAGGTAGAATGAAATTGGTCTAAATAAAAATGAAAGCAATAACACAGATAAATATGGATACAACTTGGGAACTTGCCTGTGTAGATCTTCCACTTTTTTGGTGTAATCAGTCAGGGTGTTTCTGTGGACCCAAATACTGAGAATGCCTCATCTTAAGCTAAAGACTGCTGATGCAAATGCTTGGGTCTCATGATTATTGTCTATAATAATTCTGTAGCAGTAGAAAGTGATTCTAAGTACCCCATAGCAGTGTGTGATTATCCTTTTTCTTAATGTCATTTACAAGGTTTGTAGTCCAATCCTAACCTGCGCTGGAACAGGCAGGCCGACTGGCCTGCACTGTATCCAGCTCAGGTTAGGAGGTGGCTGTGACGCAATTCAGAGTCAGGGGTATTTATCACCTTACCCTGAGTGATACCCCAGCCACACCTATGGGGCTACTTGGATCTGCACCACTGAAACTGCTGAAGCAAACCTCTGAGCAGCTTGGTGTAATGCTGGGCTGGCTGGGAGGGTGGTTAGGATCTGGTCTAAGTTTCCGCAGGTGGAAAATCAGTGGATAATTAGGTTATACCTGTATTTCATTCACTAAGACCGATCTCTTTTGCAGGTAATTATGCAAAACTCAGGAAAGAGATGCTTCTGCTTCCCAAGTTTGATCTCTTTTATGCAGGAGAAATATTTGTATATAGTGAACGGAAGCAAAATAAAGTCATTATCAGATATTATGAGAACCGTCTGGTAGTTGGTTATCCTTGACTATATCAGATTAATTTAAGAACATAATTTGTTTTTCTTTCCCCTCACCCAGTACCAGCCTGAATGGCATGTGATCCGTAGTTACAATGTGCTGTCAACTGCCACCTTGCAATGAGGGACAGTAAACACAAAGGCAGAAGATGGACTACTCTATCCTACTGTCCTTAATCTTTTAGACACAGACTGACTGCAGGACATTCAAGGACTGTCAAGTTGTTAACCCACTGAATCAGGGTGCGGCTGCAATGAATGACTTGTCCCTTGCATTAAAACTGCTTTGTGCCCCTTAACTGCAAGCCTGGAGGGCAAAAGTGTTTTTAATAAACAAGGGATCTACTTAGAAAAAGGAATTTCAGTGGAGATTTTGCAACCACATTGAACAGTAATGGACACATCACAGCAAATGAAGCCCCTTGCTGCAGATAAATAATAATAATAATAATAATAAAACTTTATTTTTATCCCGCCCTTCTCCCAAAAAGGGACCCAGGGCGGCTAACAACATATAAAACAAATTAAAACATAATTTCACAGATAAAAACATTAAAAAACACATTAGCAGAACCCATAAAAACAGTAGTCAGAAGAGTCAGAATAAAAGAGCATAAAACAGCAGTTCTTAGAGGAATCGGGCCTGTAAAAAAGCAACTAAAAGATATATAAAAGATGTTTAAAAGGCCATAACATCAGAAGGCTTGGTTAAACAACAAGGTCTTCAGGCCTCGCCGAAAGGACTCAAGAGAGGGAGCCATTCTCAAGTCAAGGGGAAGGGAGTTCCACAACGTTGGTGCCACTACTGAGAAGGCCCTATTTCTTGCCGCCGCCCCACGTACCTCCTTAGGCGGCGGCACTTGTAAAAAGGCCTTCTCTGATGACCTGAGAGGACGAGCCGGATTGTATGGGAGTAGGCAATCTCTAAGATAACCTGGCCCAGAGCAGTATAGGGCTTTAAAGGTCAAAACCAGCACCTTGAATTGGGCCCGGAAACGAATGGGCAGCCAATGTAGCCCCCAGAGAAGCGGGCTGACAGAGTCAAACCGCCTAGCTCCAGTGACCACACGGGCCGCCACATTCTGCACTAATTGCAGTTTCCGAACCGTCTTCAGGGGCAGCCCCACATAGAGCGCGTTACAATAATCTAACCTCGATGTCACTGTAGCATGGATCACCGCGGCCAGGTCTGCACGATCCAAGTACGGACGCAGCTGGTGCACCAGCCGAAGCTGAGCAAAGGCCCCCCTAGCCACAGCCGCCACCTGGGAATCCAGGAGCAGCTGCGAGTCCAGGTGGACCCCCAAGCTGCGGACCTGCTCCTTCAGAGGGAGTGCAGCCCCATTCAGAGCAAGCTGATAATCCAGCACCTGCATCGAGGATTTCCGAACCAGGAGAGCCTCTGTCTTATCCGGATTTAATTTCAGCTTGTTAGCCCCCATCCAGATCCTCACTGCTTCCAGACAGCGCTCCAGGCCCTCAACCGCCACCCTGGAGTCTGGAGGAAAGGAGAGATAAAGCTGGGTGTCATCAGCATATTGATGACACCCCACTCCAAACCCCCGGACGACCTCTCCCAGCGGTTTCATGTAGATATTAAATAGCATGGGGGACAGAATTGAGCCCTGCGGCACCCCGCACCTCAATGGCCAGGGTGTCGAACAGGCATCCCCCAGCACCACCATCTGGGACCGACCTTCCAAGTAGGAGCGGAACCACCGCAAAACTGTGCCTCCAACTCCCAACTCGGCCAATCGGCCCAGAAGGATACCATGGTCGATGGTATCGAAAGCCGCCGAGAGGTCCAGCAGGACCAACAGGGACGCACTCCCCCTGTCCAGTCCCCGGCGTAGGTCATCCACCAAGGCGACTAAGGCAGTTTCCGTCCCAAAGCCCGGCCTGAAACCAGACTGAAAAGGATCCAGATAATCCGCTTCATCCAAGACCCTCTGGAGTTGGGCCGCCACCACCCGCTCAATTACCTTGCCCAGAAACGGGATGTTGGAGACTGGCCGATAGTTGTTCAACACATTGGAATCCAGGGAGGGCTTCTTCAGGAGGGGGCGAACCACCGCCCGCTTCAAAGCAAGCGGCAGTGTCCCCTCCCCCAAAGAAGAGTTGACCACCCTCCCCGTCCAGTCAGCCAGTCCCCCCCGGGCAGCTCTTATCAGCCAAGCTGGGCAAGGGTCAAACAGGCAGGCAGACGGCCTCACACTCCAAAGGAGTCTGTCCACATCCTCAGGCTGCACAAGCTGAAAAGAATCCCACAACACTGGACAAGCAGTTGCCAGGGGGACATCATCAGACATTGTCAATGTGGCATCCAAGTCGTAGCGAATGCGATCGATTTTATCTGCAAAATGTTGCGCAAACACGTCACAGCGGCTGACCGTGTATTCCTCCTGGTCCACTGGCAGGGCCTGATGGAGGAGGCCCCGCACCACACGGAACAGCTCTGCCGGACAGCTATCAGCAGACGCAATGGTAGCAGAGAAGAATGATTTCTTCGCTGCTACCACCGCCACGGAGTAGGCTCTGTAATGAGCTCTACTCCGTGTCCGATCGGATTCATCATGAGTTTTCAGCCACCGTCGCTCTAGACGCCTGCCCTGCCGCTTCATCAGTTGCAGCCCCTCAGTGAACCAAGGAGCCGCTCCGAGTCTGCGACGTGGCAGAGGTCGCTCCGGAGCAATCTCATCCACTGCCCTGGACATTTCCCTGTTCCAGAGGTCAACCAGGGCCTCAGATGAGACGCCAGTCTTGGCAGTGGGGAAATCCCCCAGAGCCCTCAGGAAACCTTCAGGATCCATTAGCCTCCGGGGGCGGACCATAGAAAATGGTCCCCCGCCTCTGCAGAGGTAGGAAGTCGCAACCAGTCTAAACCTTACCAGGAAGTGATCTGTCCATGACAACGGAGTGATCTTGATCTCCTCTACATCCAGATCACGGCCCCCATGCCCAGCTGTAAACACCAGGTCCAGCACGTGTCCTGCAGTATGTGTCGGGGCCAAGATCTTCTGGGACAGGCCCATGGTTGTCATGGCAGCCATGAAATCCTGAGCTGCACCTACCGCAGGGGCCTCGGCATGAACATTGAAGTCCCCCAGCACTAACAGGCGGGGGGCCTTCAATGCCACCCCCGAGATCACTCCAGTCAGCTCAGGCAGGGAGACTGTTGGGCAGCAGGGCGGGCGGTACACCAACAGAATCCCAATCCTGTCCGGTCCTCTCAACACAACATGCAGGCACTCGAACCCAGCAGACTGCTGGACAGGGCACCTGGTGAGGGAGATGGACTCACGATAGACCATTGCAACTCCCCCTCCCCGTCCCTGCAATCTTGGCTGCTGCAACACCTGGAAGCCTGGCGGACAAAGTTCAGAGAGACTAACGCCTCCCTCCACGTCCAGCCAGGTCTCTGTAATGCATACCAGGTCGGCTTTCTCATCCAGAATCAAATCCTGGATGATACAGGTCTTATTATTCACCGACCTGGCATTCAAAAGTAGCAGCTTCAGATCCAGGGACTCACCGCCAAGACCACCAGGCATCCGAGAATTGGGGGAGGGACCAGAAGGGGAGATGATCTGCCTGTGATTAACTCTCCTTCTCCTGTAACGGCCTGTCCGACCCCCACCGCCATATCTCCCCTGGCCCATCACTCTCTTGATAGTGGCACCCTTCCCTTCCCCTGAGCTCCCTCCTAAGAGCACACACATGTGGCGAGGCCCGCCTTCCGAAACTGGCCTGCAGGCGGATCCTCTGCTGTAAAAACAATTGTTGCTCCTCTCTCCCCTGCCTCCACCGACGGGGAGGGTATCCGACTACTGCTAGTTGGTCTGCTGATGGAGAGGGCACCTGATGTTCCGGGCATGAGCCCCAGGCTAAGAGCCACGGGCCAAGAGCACTTTGGCTCTTGCCCTTCGGCTCGCGCCAAAGGCTTGCGCCTCTGGCAAGCCCAGCAAGCTGGAAATACCTGGGGAGAGAGGAGGAGGAGAGCAATCAGGCAGGCCTGCAGACTCCACCCCCCAGCTGGGCCTGATGGTCCCTTCCAGAAACTGCCTCTGGAGAGCAGCCTCTGGCAAGCCCAGCAAGCTGGAAATACCTGGGGAGAGAGGAGGAGGAGAGCAATCAGGCAGGCCTGCAGACTCCACCCCCCAGCCAAGCAGTCTCCCCAGCTGGGCCTGATGGTCCCTTCCAGAAACTGCCTCTGGAGAGCAGCCTCTGGCAAGCCCAGCAAGCTGGAAATACCTGGGGAGAGAGGAGGAGGAGAGCAATCAGGCAGGCCTGCAGACTCCACCCCCCAGCTGGGCCTGATGGTCCCTTCCAGAAACTGCCTCTGGAGAGCAGCCTCTGGCAAGCCCAGCAAGCTGGAAATACCTGGGGAGAGAGGAGGAGGAGAGCAATCAGGCAGGCCTGCAGACTCCACCCCCCAGCCAAGCAGTCTCCCCAGCTGGGCCTGATGGTCCCTTCCAGAAACTGCCTCTGGAGAGCAGCCTCTGGCAAGCCCAGCAAGCTGGAAATACCTGGGGAGAGAGGAGGAGGAGAGCAATCAGGCAGGCCTGCAGACTCCACCCCCCAGCCAAACAGTCTCCCCAGCTGGGCCTGATGGTCCCTTCCAGAAACTGCCTCTGGAGAGCAGCCTCTGGCAAGCCCAGATAAAGGGCTTAGTGATGTATGTTATACACTCAGAGAGTTGAATAGTTCCTTGGAACTGTACACAAAAAAGCAAACTGAATGCATGGATGACTTGCATATTCAGTTTTGTCTGCTGATGGAATGTTGAACAGGTGAATTTGCCCTGTGTACCTGGTGCTGATGTGAAGTGAGCTCCAGATGTGGTTACAACTCTTATTTCTCACCTTGAATACCTGGTTGGAGGCTACTCTTTAAATATAAAATGTACAGTTGTGTATCCACTATTGCTGATTCCATGTAACATCTTCAACCATCACGAGAGGCTAAAGGAAACATCACAGCCATTGAGAAAGGGGATGAAGAATAGGTTTTGCTTCAAGGTGGATTTCAGTTTGCGCTACTGAGAGCATTTTCCTGTTTGTAAATTGTGTTGGCTTTATTGAGACTGGGAGGTGCTACTTAAGGTTCAGAACTGCAGCCAATATCTGAATCTATAGCATAAACTGGGAATTCAATATTGGCATTTGACTCATTTCTAAGAGAAGCAGGTATAAGAAGGAGGAAATATATATTCTGTGAAGTGCTATGCTAATAGATCTGCTTGGCATTGCTCCTTGAGGACCCAATCCTATCCAATTTTCCAGTGCCAGTGCAGCTGTGCCAATGGGGTGTGTGCTGCATCTTGTGGTGGGAAGGCAGTCACAGAGGCCTTCTCAAGGTATGGGAACATTTTGTTCCCTTAGCTCCAGACTGCATTGCGGCTGCACCAATACTGGAAAGTTGGATAGGAAAGTTGAATTAAACTAGAGGCAGTATCTTCTGCATGTGAAAGAGGTAATCTACTTGGAAAGTTGATATTTGTTTCTGAACGTAACCACTTGCAGTGAGTTGTATAAGGTAGTTTAAGTGGTGGAGCTATAGCAGCTCTTTGCGTTTGTCAGTTGACCGACTTGGGTGCTTGAAATGATGCAGGACATCTGAGCTAGAGTTCATTCCATTTCTTTCTTTCTTCTTTGGGCGGTCAATGAAAGGGAGGAGAGAAGGGGGGCAGTGGAGCAAAGTGAAATACTGGTCTTCTGCAGGCTATTTGGAAGAGATGACATTAAAATGAATGTGATATCAATAGTATAATCAAGGCACATTGGACTACAACTGTGTGTGAGCATTCTTTCTCTTTTGCTTTATGACTCACTACCTATACAAATCTACCCTTCTATTGCTCCAGTGCTTGCTTTCAAAATAACCCCCTCTCCTCGCCAAGTGTTGGCTATGGCTTCCTTTTGCATGTTAATGCAATATTCCATTTCTAACTTGACTGGAATAGATTAGAGAGTATGCAAAGTTCTCATTTCCGTCCTAATGTGATTCCAGCCGTGCAGACAACTTGAAACACATCTGAAATAGACCAGCTCCTGAGCATTTTTCATGCAGAATTCAATTTAAATCAATTTCAAATACGAAGTGTCTGCTCCGTTTTCCGCTTTTTAGCTTTGATGGAATTTTCTTTCTTGCAGGAGTACTTGGAGGTTTGCTCTTTGGGGGGAAATTAAACAAAGAAAAGCAAAAAAGAAACCAATTGTGCTGTTTGCTAATTGTTTCAACCTTTCCCTCCCCTCCCCTTGAAAAGGAGCCATGTTTTAATTGCTGTTAGAAAGTTTTTGTCTTGATGAGACGGGAGGCTTCAGTGTCTCTTTAAGAGATGCAAATGGAGAGTTCTAACTTTTTTTTTCTCTCCTCTCCCTTTTGGCTCCTGTTCCTTCCTGCACATCTGTGCAACTGCAGCAGAGGTACAAAAGGAGAGACAGGAGACGAGCAGGGTGCATACTGAACACTTGACAAAGAAGCAGGCGTATTGGGCCTCTGCTGAAGCTCCAGCTCCCTTGTGCCTGGATGCCAGATGGTGTGCTCGTAACAACCTGCATGGCAGGTAGGCATACTGATGTGAACAGAGAGTTTCCAGCTTTATGTGCAGGGATGGAAGATAATCTCACAGGTGTTCAGAGCAAAGTTTTGAAGGGTGGATTTTGATGCACACTTGCCATCTCTACCTGACAGTTTGCCTGTGCTTGCAGATCCACTTCCCCCTCTTACCCGACATAAATGGTGACATTGTATGAAACTGGAACACACTCAATCACTTTGAATGTTTAGGAAAAAAGACAGAGTGTTCATGTTGCAAATAAAGCTGCACATCTATAAGGGACACAACTTCCAGTGTAATCCCTATGTGCAGTGGTTCCCAAATTTTTTCAACTGGTGCCTCCCTTGAACTACTGGGCCAATGCCGTGGCTCCCCATTAGGGTACAATCCTATACATTATATAGGGCGGCAGGTTTTTCACAAGGATTCCTCAGCTCTCATGGTTGGTTTCAGTTGTTCTCTGGGGAGCCACAGCTGACTATTTGGGAACCACTGCCTATGCATTTTGACCCAGAAGTCAACATCATTGACTCAGAAGTCAGTCACAGTTTCATTGGGGCTTACTACTAGTTAAGTGTGCAAAGGATTGCAGCCCAAGGAATTGTTCTGGGACTATGACACACAGGGAGGGGCGGGGTATTTTCTTAAAAACTTTCTTCTTGTTCTGCTTTCCTGATTTAATATTCCCTCCCCCCAAAAAAGATAAAAACTGATATTTGTGCGGAAGGGGAAAGCATACCTGTTCCCATAAATGATACATCAGTGTAGTACAGTACATTGTGTTAACTCTTCATTGAAAAACATTTTGGGGTGCTGTGTTATGCAACTGAACATACAGCTCTAAAGCTTGGCTAGTGTGGAAGTCACCCTAGAGCAGGGGTTCTCACGCTTTTAGTGCCAGGACCCACTTTTTAGATTGAGAATCTATCAGGACCCACCGTAAATGATGTCATGACCAGAAGGGACATCATCAAGCAGGAAAATTTCTAACAATCCTAGGCTGCAATCCTACCCACACTTCCCCAGGAGAAAGTACTATCGTTGTTAAAAGCATATACATAGTAGCCTATTAAGTGTACAGATCTATAACATTTCCCCAGGCAGTCACATGCCATGGTAGCATCAAGTCTAATATATTAAAAATTAAATATTGAAATGAATGGGGACCCACCTGAAATTGGCTCGTGACCCACAGTTTGAGAAACACTGCCCTAGAGTATGGGTGTCCAAACCCTGGCCTGGGGGCCACATGTGGCCCTCTGGAACCCCCAATCCGGCCCATGGGGGTTCCCAGTTTCCAATGAGCCTCTATCCCACTGGAGACTTGCTGGAGCCCATGCTGGTCCAATGTGACTGCACTCAGCACAAGGGCCAATGCTTGCTTTTTCACATCTGTAAAGTAGCAGCAGCAGCAAAGGCTGGCCTTGCTTTGAGTTCTAGGCCTTTTACAGGCCTTGAGCTATCATGAGACCTCCATTCATTCTTATAAGTTCCATCTATAATATATTCATTTATGTAAATTCATTCAAATTTTAAATGTAAATTAATTCTTTTTTCTGGCCCCCGATACACTTTCAGAGAGGTGATGTGGCTGTCCTGTCAAAAAGTTTGGACACCCCTGCCCTAGAGAAAACTATATACAACAAATGCATATCAAACTCCAAATCTACTGGAAGTTTACTCCAAGGACCCCCCCCCTTTTGCAGTGGGTTAATTCAGAGAAATGTTCCCTTCTTTCAGACAGGTAGAATGTTCAGCAGTGTAGCATTCATCCTTTTTGTGCAGACAACAGAGATCAACTGTATGTTGCAAGTGCCTCAGACAATTGCTGAACAGCCACAGTGCAGGCAAGTTGTACAGAAGCTTCCTGGACTTTCAGTTTAGTACTTTAGTCCTTGTATACCATGAAAAAAATTCCCAATTCAAGAGACTCTGAGAATCACACTGGACACATCCTGGACTTGTA
Source organism: Tiliqua scincoides (assembly GCF_035046505.1). Lineage (NCBI taxonomy): Eukaryota > Metazoa > Chordata > Lepidosauria > Squamata > Scincidae > Tiliqua > Tiliqua scincoides. The sequence goes on along the minus strand of NC_089826.1, from coordinate 38,346,571 downwards.
GCGACTGGCCTTGTCCTTCAGCTCTCTGAATAGAACACAGCAGCATATTGAGGCTTGACTTGGAATGTTAAGTCCTTTGCTGAGAGAGTTGCTGTATCACCCCCATCTGGACTCCAGAGGGAAAAGACCAATCAGTTTAGAGCTAAGATGCCTGAGTGGGGAAGTTCATGAGGTCCAGGAATGATTGACGCTGATAGATATTTCTCTCCACTCTGATGACATCTGAGCATTCCCGCAGCTCAGAGTAAACAAAAGTCATTGAAGAAGACTGCTTTTGTCAGATCATCTACTGGTTTGATAATGAACCCCACCTCCCTGGAGGATAGGAGACTATATTTAGATAAGCTTTTCCATTCATAAACCTGGCTTGCTGCAGTAGCTTATTTTTAGTAGCTGGGCAGGAAGACTTCCAAAGCTTTATTGGAAAAAAAGTAAGTAGAGCAGAATTAAAATCCATAGTTCAATAATCTCTGTAAATGCTGTTTACTGATCTGTCTACATGGGCAACTCCATCCTGCAGAATTCCTTTGGCTTCAGTAGCGCAAACAGACCTGGACAGTTTTACCCTGCCTGCCCTTCAGCTTATATCATCACTATTGGTTCTGCCCAGTGAAATTTTGTTCAAGCCCTTGCAGTTTCAAGTTGAGTGAGTGTGAAGAGGGGATTCTTCCATACCTATGGCTTAGCTACTCTGCCAAGCATAGCCATACTGCAACAAAGGCAAGAAATATTGGGACAAGAGAACCAATACTGGTAGTTGGTTATTGTCACCAATGTATGTGGCTTGTACTGGTCATAATTTTTTAAAAACATGTAACGTGCACATGGAGGAAAAGCAATAGTGTGTAGGAACCCAATGTGATGGCCAATGACACAACTATATAATTCGGCAGTGAAAGGAAAACAGAAACAATGGTGAAAGTGCACTAAAGTTTACTAAGAGTGGTAAAAAAAAAGTGGGGGTTCAGTTGAGTCTAACAAAAATAGCTTGTTCACACTTAACTCTAGAAGAGAATTTGGCAGATAACAATGACACACAATGGGGCACTGATGAAAGCAGTTAGTAGGAGAAATATGGATAGAAGGGAAGAGAGGGAAAGAAGGAGAATGGGCAGAGCAAAGCATGGGAAAATGGGGAGGGTGAAGGCACGTGGGGAGATGTTCCACCACCAACACACCTCAAGTGAGTAGAAACCCAAACAGGCCAGAGATTGGATAGGACATGGTAGTAGTAGGGAGGACTGGTGGAAAACATAACGTAAGCCCTTCCAGATGACAGACATGCACCAAATGTCAGTGTAACCTTACGTCAATGTTGAAGCTGGCGTATGTCCAAATGCACCCATAGAAATCAATGGAGACCAAAAAAACCCCATCCCAAATTCCCAATGTTCCCCACCCCCTTCACTCTGCTATGACAGAGCATCAGATGCAGACTAAACTCTGCAAAAACCTTCATGGAAAAACCTTCGAGAAAGGAGTGCATTTTATATTTGAGTACTGGGGCCCAGGTAAATAAAGTATGGAAACAGCTACTGTTCTTGCCAATGGGAGAAAGTAAAGCAATGTGTATATGCCTTCTAGAACAGTGGTCTTCAACCTTTTTCATGCCATGATGCCAATCAATCAATTTAAATAAAAGTATGAGACTGGGGTCCCACTGTTGATCCCATTCCCCTCCTGGGACCCAATCTGCCCATCCCCATCGCCACCCACGCCTCATCCCCACAGGCTACAGTCAGGAAGGCTTAGCACAACCATTTTTGCTCATCAAGATCCCTACATTTATATCAGTGCTGGACAGGCAACTGCAGAGTAATGTAGAATGGCACACAGCAGACAGCAACAGTGGAGCAAGGCTCAGCAACAATCCTGTGTTATGCAAGAATGTGTATAAATACTTTCACTTGTGGAATGTTGGCCCGTATGCAAACCTCTGCCCCCCATACTGTACCACGCCACGTCAACAGTATGACCTGCCATGGTTGCCAGACATTTTGGTTCCCCTAACTTGCCGTTATTCCACAAATGGACTTCACGACCCCATTGGAGTCATGACTTCAAAGTTGAAGAACACTGTTCTAGTAGATAGGAGAGCACGTGATGTTGGAAATCCAGTGTGACCAAAACATGGAAACGATTCTTATGTATTCCATACCTAATAAATGAAGCAGAAAAATATGCATTCCCACTCTCTGAAAGGGTTTTTTAGCTGCAGCCAATTTACAGTAATTAATGTGATAAGGACAGCAGCTGTGGCCTTCTTTAATTTCTCATTCTTAGTGCAGAGATAGAAAATGGATTATTTAGGGATAAATATAGCTTATAGCATTTTCCCCTGAGAATGTACCCTTCAGAAATATTGTATTTTTGTGACTGGATGTTAGTATGACAAAAGTAATTTGCTTTGGCCTCAGGGACCATTGCAGTGTATGTTGAAAGCAACAAATAATATTGATATATTTTAAACAAAACAGGAAATACCTCTGATTCAGAGAGTCCACTATGGAGTGTCCCTGAAGAACTGCAAAGCTCAGAACAAAGGCAGCTATATATTAAAGTGCAGAAGAATTGGCACACGTCTTTCAAAGACATGGGGAAAGAGCAGGGCTTCTAGTGGAAAGGAAAAGAAGACATAGAATCACTCTCTCACTGAATGGCGAATGTAATCATAGCTTATAAAAAAAGGAAGATGTATAAATGAACCTGTTCATTTCCTCTTAAATTGTTATTTCCAGAAGCAGTTCCAAATGTGAGTCAAATATTGCTCACAAATAGTTGCAGCTACTTGATGTTGCAAGAACCAATTCATTCTAGTGTACTTGAACCCAGGAGCATGGCCTGGGTTTACTGGGAATGAAGTAAATCCTAACATGCACAGTGATTTTTGCTTATGTACAGTCAATCCTCACTACTCATGAATTTGCAGCCCATGGATTCACTTAACCGTGGGGAGCAGGACTGCCATTTACCTGGCTTTATTTGTGGTCTGTTCTCAGCTATCCGTAGCATTGCGAAGGTCTCCATTGCATTCAAATTCCAGCTGAGGCCCAATGAACGCAACTGAAACTTTCAAAATTGTACCCACAATTAGCATGAGTTAAAATGCTTTGGGAAACTTTAACATGGCCATGGGAAGCTTCTGAAGGTCTCCACTGGCATTCTGAAGTTATCTGCACTGTTTGAAGATTTCCACAGCCATTGTATTCATGGGTGCCACTTTGAAGGTCCCTGCTGTGTTCTGAGGGTCTCTATTGGCATTCAGTGGGTCTCTGCTGTGCTCTGAGGGTTTCCGCTTCATTTTGAGTGTCTATGCTGCCTGGCAAGTTAGTTACCTCCTAATCCCGCTGGTCCCATAGAATCAATGACTTCCTCTCCACAGATTCGTTATCTGCTGGGATTTCCAGGAATCTAACCACAGTGGATAAGGAGAATTGACTGCATCTTATTCAATTATTTTGGTGTTAAAAATGGTATTTGCTACAAGACAGTATGTATATAAGCTTGTTTTATAATTAAGCACAAGGAACATTATTAATAATTTATTTAAAAAAAAATATTCAAATACTCAACCCTTTTCCTGTGTACACTACTAGTAGGTCTCCATTCCTAGTATTCTATTTCATTGTTTGCTTTTTAAAATAGAGTAGTTTCTCATTAAGTGACTGAGCCTTAAAAATGTCACATATTCAATGCATAATCCTCTTCTGTAGCAGATCAACCAATATTTTACACTCTTGAGAAGCTCTCTTAATTATATATTTCCCTGTAATTTAGCATTCGCTGCAAGTATTGGGAAAACCACGTTCCTTTAAAAATATAGCTCTTGTTTGAGGCTGTGACTTTAAATCTATGAAGCGCTTGCTTACCCTCATAGTTTAAAGCAGCCTAGCATTGATCTAAATTGTGGAAAATAATGCATAGATATTCATCTATAAGTCAAGAAATTTCTGCCAATAAATCAAGTGTGAATCATCTCCTCGCCTTATCTGTGGGTTTCTCAGGGTCAGGGCTCTTTAGGCAGCTGGAAGAATCCCTGAAGAGAGCAGGAGGACCATACAGAGATAATTAAGAGTTATTAGTCTCTGTAAGCTACAGCCAAAATTGACCTTTAGACACCTTCCTCTTGAGAAAAAAGTAAGCCATAGCTCAACACTTACATTTAAATCAAGCACGCCTCATTCTCTTTGGCCAGGATTACACCTGACCCTTCTGCATACTCCTTCCATTTTGCCAATGTTGGCTTGCTCACGCTCAGTCCTTGTTACTTGTCTCTGTACTGTGAATTGAATTGCACACTCCCAGTTATGTGCTATATGTTGTATAACACTCAGGCACTTTTAAAGAAGGTTTTGATTAACCCATTTCTGCCCAGCCAACAGGTGTACACATTTGATTCCTGTTGTGTTTAGGCAACGTTGGGCAGAAATGGCTTAATAGTTATACTGGTATGTTTATTATTATTATTATTATTATTATTATTATTATTATTATTATTATTATTATTATTATTATTATTATTATTAACAGTATTTATATACCGCTTTTCAACTAAAAGTTCACAAAGCGGTTTACAGAGAAAAATCAAATAACTAATGGCTCCCTGTCCCAAAAGGGCTCACAATCTAAAAAGATGCCAAAGAACACCAGCAGAGAGCCACTAGAAAAGACACTGCTGGGGTGAGGTGGGCCAGTTACTCTCCCCCTGCTAAAAAGAGGAGCACCCACTTGAAAAAGTGCCTCTTACCCAATTAGCAGGGGTTTACAGTGCACTTACTCTGGTAGTGTTTACAAAAAGGTTGTGAAGACCAGAATTAAAGAAGTTAATAAATAAAAATATGATCTTTTACTAAATTTTTAATAGAGACTGCACAGTTCTTAAGTACCAATTACTGGTAGGTTATTTTTGGGTTTGGAATCTGTAGGTATTCAAATCCGTGGCAACCCAACCCACAGATAATGAGGACTGATCCGTAATTATTTATTATAATATTTCTAGTTCTATTTGCTGTCTGCAAGAGGGCAGTGTGGGGTTGAACAACATTACCACATGTACAATTATAGGCATGCCCTCCAAGGCAAGGAATGTGTATTATCTTGGTAAGGGATTGTAGTAGTGCAGTGCACCTGCTTTGCATCTAGAATATCTCAGATTCAGTCCTTGGTATCTCCAGGGAAGGCTGGGAAAAAGCCCTGGAGAAGCCACTCTAGGGAGCCACAGTCGGTCAGTGTAGATAGTTCCAAGTGACACAGACCTAATGGTTTGACTCGGTATAAGGCACTTTTCCATATTTCACCACCATTCCACTTTGGTCCATCTGGATGTACCTCTGCAGATTCATGGTTAGGTTCTACTGAATTTTCTTTTCCCAATTAGCAGCCCAAAGCTGTTGTTTTGAAGACTTTGAAAGGAGCACTCTGAGTGAGGTTATACAACCCTTTTTACCTATAATCTTGCTTCCCTGAAGCTGCTATGAACGATGGACTGAAACAATTTTAGACCTTACTGGCTTATGAAAGGGTAAGGACCCAATCCTATCCAACTTTCCAGCACAATGCAACTGCAATGCAGCCCTGAAGTAAGGGAACAAATGTTCCTTTACCTTGAGGAGACTTTTATGATTGCCCCCACACTGCAGCAGGGCCAACCTTAGGAGCTGCAAGGCCTAATTGGAAACATTTTTTTTTTGCGGGGCCCCAGGTTCACAGCAGGATTCTATCTCTACTGTAGAAGTGTAGGGATATGAATAAAGTGTATTACATACTTTATTTCTCTGTCATAGAATGGAAAGCAATCAAAAAGTGCACTTAAAAAGTGTCTGTGAGTTAATAAACCAAGTGGAACTAAGCACATTTTAATATAAAACTGCATGCAAGTCTATAAATCAGTGTGAGAACCATTGATGCTCCAGCCTGAGAATCCTAGCCTCTGCCCCTTTAAGGAGCAGTGTAAGGGGAAAAGCAGCAACACACTCACCAGGATTGTGCTGCTGCTGGGGCAGGGGAGCTTTTTTCTAAAACATCTTACCTCCTGCTGGGGTCTGGGAGGTATGGGGAGCCCCGTGGAGCACTCTGCAGGGATCCCTGTGGCTTGTAAGAAGTGAAAATAGCGATCGTGATCCACTTCGCAATCCCTGCACCCCCCAGACTCCAGCAGCAGGTAAGATGTGTTAGAAAATAGCTCCCCCTGCCCTTGCAGTTGCACGATCCTGGGGAACGTGTTGCTGCCTTTTCCCCTGTCCCTGCAAAGTTTTATCCTGGGAGGTTTACTCCCGAGAAGTTTGAGAACCCCTGCTATAAGTAGACAAACAAAATGCGTAGATTGTCTTTGAGAAGTAAAAGGTACAAAACCACTTGTAGTGACTGAAGTGATAAAAATATTAATTTTAATTTAATATTAAAATATTAATTAATTTTAATTGTGAGCCGCCTTGAGTGCCCTTCATTGGATAGAAAGGCGGGATATAAATTCTATAAATAAATAGTGTCATAATACATCTCATTGTAGTGATTTCTGTCTTTGTCATATATTGAATATGTATTGAACCTGTTTCCAGTAAACAAAACCAAGCAACCTTGCTACAATCCCTCCTGCACCTGTCTACAATAGCAAGACAAAAAGGAGGATGATATATTTCATCCTTTGTACTTTCTCTCTTTTTATGGGGAAGTACAAAGGACAAACCTGACATATTAAAACAGCTATTTTAAACTGGTGTGCTGTGGCAAATTGGAGTGCTGAGAATAGTCTGCATCTGTGCCGCAAGGGTTGGAGGAAGGTCACTTAGGCCAATGTTTCTCAAACCATGGGTCCCGACCCACTAGGTGGGTCGTGAGCCAATTTCAGGTGGGTCCCCATTCATTTCAATATATTTTTTAAATATATTAGACTTGATGCTACCATGGTATGTGACTGCATTTGGGGAAATGTTACAGACCTGTACTTTTAACAAACTACTATGTATATTCTTTTAACAATGATAGTCAATGGAACTTACTACTGGGTAAGTTCGGGTAGGATTGCAGCCTAAGATTTTAAAATTTGTTTAAAACTTAGCACTTTGCACCCTCTCTAGCTACACCACTGCTACCATCACAAACAAAATGGACTTGTTTCGTATCCTATAACAAATGCAGAATCGCTGGACTCAACCACATCTTATGTGAGAAGCATTTTAAATTATTTCAATATCCCATACAGTTGGATTAAAAAGGAAATGTAGCATTGTGCATGCATTGCACATGTGTGGTGTTTTTTTGCGCATTTTTGTGAAACAATGGTATGAATTTGGCCTGATTGCCTTTGGAGAAACAGTTCAACACAACTTGGTCACGCTCCTGTTCAGTGAAACATCAGATTAGTATTTCCTGGCTCCAGTTGTTCTCAAGGCAGACCATGTCCATTTATTACAAGGAGCTCCTGCATCCACCGTTGACTTTATATAAACCTCCATATGGCAGACCTGTGAAGTAGCTAGACATATGCAGTTTTGCTTTTGGTCATTTCACACTGAAAATACAATTTGACTTGGCTGTCAGACAGGAGAAATCTGTCATATTCCTCCTATAGGACCTGAACTTGATCCAAATTGATAAATTCAAAAACATTCGTCCATAAAATTGCAGGCAAAGCCTTTAGCTTCAGTACAGGAAAGCTGAGATTCCAGGGATTTTGGCACCTTCTGTATTTTTGGCTGAACAGCCTGTTTCTGTGATTAGCGCTGTACAGCTTATTGCTTTCCCACAAAATAAATCAGCAAAGGCGCAGATGGCTTTGCCACAACCTTCCGAAAAAGGGCAGTTCCAACCAAAAATAGGACATTTGGCAGATCACCTGGATGGTTTCTATAATATTTCTTTAGGATAAAGCTATACAATGGAGACACACTCAAGGGACGTGTACAATGCTAGGATTAAAACAATAAATAGCTACTCTTGGTGTCGTTTTACACATTGCAGTATAGCTAGTCTTCCTTGATTGCAGAACTGACAAAGCTGTTTAAAAGAAACTGCAACGCACGTTACTATTTTGTACTGACAAAACAACAGTACTTAAGAGCAGTGCTACCCAAACAAACCCAGTTCGTGACATCCTTCGCGCTGCAGGCACAGTGTTCGGAACCCAGAAGCGAATGGCGATGATATGAAACGCATCACGTCATGATATCACTGCCACTAACTTCTGGGTTCAGCAACTGAAAGTGAGCCTGTAAACAGCAATAAGAGAGTGGGTCGGTGGGTGGGTCTTTCTAAGTGTGCGAAAACTGTGTGCAGCAGCTCTGTCTGCTGTGTCAGGGCTCCTACCATTGTTTGCAAGCTTGCATCATGGTCTTGCAGCCCGGTAAGGGCATTCCGTGATGCCCTGGTGAGTGTCTCACAGTGCTCCAGGGTGTTGTGACACACACTTTGTGAACCTCTGACTTAAAGATTAGCACACTTTTAGTTGAAGTATAACATTGTAGCTGCAGCAGCAAAAGTATGAACTGGTGCTAACATTGTCAAGGTTCAGACCTATCTCCCACCATACTTACTTCTCCCCGGCTGTGTGGTTATCCCCCCACCATAGGATGCACCATGTGTTCCTTTGTTGCCATTACATTTTGTAAACTGGTGGGGGAAAGGATTGAGGCCTAGCAATCCTAATTGGGCTGCCCGCTAGTGGAATATGAGTTCCTCTGGCCTCAGTGCCAACCTGCTGGCGGAAGGGGTTCTGCTGACAGCCTGGCACTTCTGCTGGCACGCAAAGAGGTGTTACCAGCTCAGTTTCTGGTGGCCATGCTCACTCACTGGCAGTGAGGACCCCGTCTGCCAGTAAGGGAGTGGTGGGGCATGGATGGGGAGAACAAGGCAGGGATCAGAGCTTCCTGGGGGGGGGACACAGGCGGGTGGAGAGTGGGTATCATTAGCAATGACGCCACTGATATCCTCCACTTCATTTTGGCCCCAATATGCCCCCTTGCCTCTACTTGGACTTGTACCGGCTAAAGTGCTTGTGCAGGCATGATATAGGGGCTCATGCAGGAGTGGTCAGGTACGTAAAGGAAATTTTTACTTAGCTGTCTGCTCCTGCATAGTCCTGGCCACTCACAAGATAGAGAGAAGCCTGTGCTGATGTTGTTCTGCTCTCCAGAAAGCCTTTCCTTAGGACTGAGCCCCAAGTGTGGCTATTTTAGATTTTACCAGACTAAGTTTTGCCTGCCCTCTTCCAGATAGATCCCCCACTCTCAGTTGTTTTTTATATTGCCTAGTTAAGCACTGAACTTTCTAAGATTGTTTCTGCTGTTCTCACATCACAAAAGGCCAGGTAACGTAGCTAATGCATGAGTTAAATTTAAGAGTTTGGAAAGAAGAAAAAGGCCAATGAATACGACATAGTAAATAAAACCAAACGGGGCTATCAAACCGGCGATCGTTGGTGCACTTTTCATTTAGGCTTACTAGTAAATAAAACTAAATGAGCCCAACAAATCTCTTCTAAATGCCTCTTTGCTTTTAGCTTTTAAAATATGAGGCAAAGAGCGAGAGGGGAAAAGGGGTAGAATCCTTAGCAAGGCCCTGCTGGTTTTTCTAGCTTCATGCTGGATTTTTCAAAAAGATGACTAGTCCAAGATGCAAGTTCAAGATTCAGACATCCATTCCATGCACCATTACCCATTTTAAAAATAGAAAGTCTATTATAATAGTAAGGGCACAGCACTGTGAGTTAATGGATAGTATAACACATTGTGGGCTATTGCACACTCTTCATACGTAGCAAAGAATGCACTTCTTTGACTGGCCTTATGCTAATAGAAGGGTATTTAATTTACAATATATTCCTAGAGAATATACTGTATTGCTGCCCTACCGATTTTTCCACAGGAAGAAGAGATTAAATTGGGCCTGTGTGTATATGAGAGGAGAAATGCATGCAGTTTTTTTTTATTTTTAGAACACATTTTGGCACAGAGAAGCCGGCTTAAATGTACTGTAGCAATATAATCAGTAGCTTTATCCTGCTGTCCAATTAAGATAGAAAATCTGCAGATGAAACAAATCATTCTTAAAAGACAGATATTTTTGTTTTGGTAACTTTAATAGAATTTCAGGTAACCACCTCTCAACTGACCGTGTAGTACTTATAACTATTTAAGAGATCTGGTTGCCTGTAATTTTCAGCCACACTGTTAAGCCTAGAGTATTACTGCTAGTGATGGTGGCAAATTGCAAGTATGGAGTGGTAGCTGGAAACCAGCCCTTCCGTTCAGCAGTACCTGAGCCATTAGAAGCCAAGCCCAAGTCCTTTGCAAATTTTGGCTCTCCTTGCAATGGCTCAGCACCAGCCCTTTGCCTTTCCCTTCCCTTTTTCGCAATCTTGTCCTAAATTGCTGACACTTAGTGCTCTCTCTTAGTTCCCATTACTCCAGACAGGACTGGCCCAGTACTGAGGCCAGGTGACAACTTTGCATCAGACAACTGATCAGGTCAGGTGGAAAGCTGGAAGGGGTGCCTGGTATCTTGTACCTGCCCAACACTTCCCCTGACCCACCATCTGCCTGGTAGCTAACCTCATCCTCTTCCTGCATGTTCAGACCAAGGGGATAGGGAGAGCTTATCTCTTCCACTATCAGCTCCTCTGCAACTACTTCTAAAGTGATCAGCAGATGAAATATTGGGAGCAGAAGCAAGTACCCCCTTCCAACAAATAGGTCATTCTCCTTACACTCCCCCCCCCAATTGTTTTATCCCTGTAGTAATTTGAAGGATAGGTACTTTTTACCTTCTCAGAGTTATCATCAAATTTTCCTTCGTTCGTTCGCTTGCTTGCTCGCATTTATTTTTTGGGATGCCACTGCTGGAATACAAGGATCTGTAGTTGTTTTTAAATTCCTACTTGCTAATGGTCTGGGAAGAATTTAAAAGAAAATTCTGTTGGCACTGAGGTTCTGATCATGCTTCCTGGAGAGCTGGTATAGTTCTCCATAAATCACGACTTTCCTGATTTGAGTCTTGCCTTTTCCATGAACTCTCCAGGTAGTGTTAGGAAACCCATTTCCTCTCCAGCTTGTCCCAGGCTCAATATGGGGATCGTAATACATATTTACTTTATAGGCTGTTGTGAGAACAGGGCTCATATGTGTCAGAGAAATGGGTAGCAGAGGGAGATAAAGTTTCTTGTTTGTAGCTTTCATGTGCTTCTACAGCACTTGTGTTCCCTGATAAGCAGTAAAGGATAAATAATGCTCAGACCATGAACATCTGATGTGGTGAACAGCAGAAATGCAGTAAGTCTCCTAGGGAAGGCATATTTCCCCCGTAACTTCCTCAAACAGAGAATGGGAATCTAGCCATAGAGGCTGTATAGCCCAATGTGAAGCGCTTCAACGTCCTGCTATAGCACAAATACCAAAAGCATCCCCTTGGGATAAGGCAGATCATATCTAGTTAACAATGAGTGAGCATGCTCTGATTGTGAGTCTGCAGATGGGTGTGGTATGCTACCTCTATATTTTTGTGGTCTCATTGAAATGGGAAGCACTTATGCAAATGAGAAAGGCAATGCTTGCATTTTGTGGGAGGGTGCTAGCCTTCCAATTGTGGGTGTTACTCAGATGAGACTGAGGAAAGAGATGGAGGGGATGGAACATATCCTTGTATTCTGTGACATGCACTTTATCCAAAAGATCTTTGATTTTAGGATAAAATTGTGTGGTCAATATTTCAAGACAATCATGGGTCACACCATGATGCTGGAACTGCTACTGTGCTTTCATCTTGCTTTTTAAATAAGATGCAGGAAGCCAAATAATAATAATTATGGTGCAAACCATATGGTAATTATGGTGATTGGGACACTGGGTGCAGTTCCAAAAATGCTTGAGTTGCATTTAAACCATCTGAATGTTGACAAAATTACCATTGGTCAAATTCAAAAAGCTACCCTGCTTGGTTCAGTACACGTTATTTGAAAATATATTACAACATCCTAGGCCCCTGGATGGGGCCCGGCTAGTAATTAATGCCAAGTCCAACTAAAGAACGGGCAGCTGTGATATGCATCATCATCATCATGGCATTTATATACCCCCTTTCTGGCCATTGGATTGCTCCTTTGGCTTTATTCAAGGCAGTTTACATGGGCAGGCTTTCTCTAAAGCCCAAGGGAGTTTTTACAACAAACAAAGAAATTCTGTCTTTCAAGAACACAACACTTTCCAGGTGGATCTTTTTCTGTCTGGTCTTCATTCTGGCCATGTCACCTCGCACACTGAGAAATAGCTGCAGCTGGCTTCTTGTCTCTCACTCAAGAGCTCAGCTCAGCTTGTCAACTTCGAAGTCTTGCCACACATGGAAGCTTCCAATGTCCTTGAACCAGCAACCTTCAGATGTTGTTTTTGGGCTTAACGATGGCTCCGCCCTCTAGACCAGACCTTCAGCTCAGATCCAGATAACGATTGCTCTGCTGCCGTATCCTAACCCCTCCTCCTGACCCGGGAGACAATTCTGCATGCGCTCAGTAGCAGGCGCAGATCTGAGGACATCCATCAGCACGGTCTGGCCACTGCACTGGGTAAGGGAGCATAAGCTCCCTTACTCGAATAGATCTGGTGCTGCTTCCCAGCCTCATGGTCACCGTTTCAGCACTGCTGCAGCCCTGGGCACTGGGAAGCATAGAATTGGGCTATCCCATTATAATTTGTGGTGCTCACTCCCAAGTAAGCATGGATAGGATTGCGACTTTTCTGTATTTGAAATGTCATTACTTAATTTCTAGAAGCAACTGACAGTCAAAATTACAACTCTTGACTGTCGGTCTAACAACTGCTATGTACCAATACAAAGGCCACATCAATAGAAGAACCAAGAAGATCCTTATAATATGCATTCATTGCTGATGTAAGCCTGCAATTGTCATTGACTTTGTTCCTTTGGATTAGAAATAAATACAGTCCTTTCTCTCCACCTTGAATAGATCTGTAGAATGACATTTAATTGCCAGCTGCCTTTAAACCTTGAGCTGGTCAGCAGAGACACATCACTATCAGGGATAATTTGTTCTTTATATTTGTCTGTGGAATGATCTATACGGCTGTGCTGAAGAGGGTCCTTGTGGGTGTCAAATGCTGTCGCTACATCTAATGGAAATAAAGGGAGAAAAAAAACCCCACAATGAAAGGCAGGTAAATAGATGTTTCTTTAAATGTAACTTTTAGTCTGCAACAAGACTTGGCCTTGAGGCCAAGACGTAATGTCACCTCCGCTGGAACTGGGTGGGGGATAACTCTTTGAGTTATTTGTTGATTGACATCACCTAAAAGCAATTGTGCTGCTGTTAAAACATTTTTTTTTTCAAAATACTGAAACCCTTGTTTGTAGAGCCTCTGGTCTTTGCACCTAATGTGCTCATAGTGTCTTGCTTGCTTGCTCTGATTCAGCTTCTCTCCTTGCAGAATCTTACCTAGAGAAAACAACTAGTCTGGTATATATTTGGGGTCAGATCCAATATCAGCTGATATTACCTCCTGATGTTCCATTACATTAAAAAGGTGGTCAGTCAGAATGTATAAGAATGCTAGTTCAGGTTGTATCCTTAAGCATATATGGTGCTGCCTTATATAGAACCAGAACTTTGGGCCATCTAAGTCATTATTACCTATACTGACTGGCAGTGGCGTCCCCCCACAATTTAATTAATTAATTACATTATTTGCAAAGCTATGTGATTTTAAAAAGCTGCCTAACACACAGCTGCCTAAGATAGACAGCACTACATTGGACAAGCAGCACAGCAGCATATGTTGCACAGAAGGCTCAATTTGCAGCACTGGACTGCTTGAGAGCATAGGGAAGAACCCTGCTGAACACACTGAGAGCAACATAGATATTTCTGGCATAAAACCACAAGACCAGATTTGCAGTGTGAGTAAAACACTGACAGCAAAACAGACATGTGCATGTGAGTTCACTGAAAACAAAAGAGACTTGTGCAAGTTCACAAGGCAGCATGGAAACAAGCCATACTGGAAACTGGCCTTGCCCTGGCCTATCTAGCCCAGCTTTCTGCATATTTGTTTCACACAGAAAGCAGCATAAGGTAGACACCACTACATTGGAGAAGCAGCACAACACAGCAGCATTAGCCATCTCACATCTGATAAATGATTTCAAGGTTGCACCACTGCAGTAAGCAAACCCAGACTTCTGGGCATGGTGAAAACCACAACACCAGCAAAAGAGCCATGTGTGAATCAACCGAAGGCAAGGCCAATTTAGTCCTGCTTTCTTTATCTCTGTTTCCCACAGATAGCTGCCTAAGCGGTAGACTAAATAACAGAGCAGGCCAGTAAAGCACAATAGCGTATTACTGAACACAGCACTATAGCAAGCAAATGCATGATTTGTTTATGTAAAACAACAGTAAGGAGCACTGGAGTTAGAGCATTAGAATAAAGCATCAGCAACAGTACTCATTAAGTTCAGGTCTTCATTTTTTACTGCATATATATTTATTATTATTAACAGTAGCACAGAATAACAGTGTAATAATAGACACCCAATTCCCTGCCTCTCAGCAGATTATGAAGGTTTCGTGGCTTCTATTATTATTAAGAACATAAGAAGAGCCCCGAGATCTGGATCAGGCCAAAGGCCCATCTAGTCCAGCTTCCTGTATCTCACAGTGGCCCACCAAATGCTTCAGGGAGCACACAAGACACCAGCACAACCTGCGTCCTGGTCCCCTGCATCTGGCAATCAGAGGCAGCCTGCCTCTAAAACCAAGAGCTTGCACATACCTACTATGACTTGTAACCTGTAATGAACTTTTCCTCCAGAAATTTGTCCAATCCCCTCTTAAAGGCATCTAGGCAAGTTGCCATCGCTACTTCCTGTGGCAAAGAGTTCCACAGACCAATTACATGCTGGGTAAAGAAATATTGGCAGGGAGGGGGTGGCTGCAAGACCTTGCCACTACTCATTTTCTCCAACAAGAAAATAATTTTTTTTTTAAAAAGCCCCGCACACAGAAGTGGGCTCTAAGGCTTCAATCCCAGCCACACTTTCCTGGGAGTAAGCCTCATCAACTATGATGGGGCTTACTTCTGAGTAGACATGCACAGGAGTGGGCTCTAAGATACACAGCTTCTGCGTGCACTTATCCTCTTGCTGCTCACTGCCTGCCCCTCCATCGCCATGTGTAGGAAGAAGGGAAGGCAGTGCAAAGACTTGTCCCCGTGTCCACTGCTCATCTCCAGCCGTGCCTCCGCTTTGGAGGAAAAGCCTCTCTCCTGGTGCTGAATGGGAAAGGGAATGGGAATGCTCACAAGAAAGGTGGTCTGCAAAGGCTCTGTTGTTTCTTCTCCAGAGACCTTCGGGGACCACCTAGCAAGAAAGCTCGCAGAAAGAGAGCAGCTCATGATTGGCTGGTGATCAGCCAGTGAAGTGACCTGAGCCATTCCAAAAGAAAAAAACCAGGAGCTTGGATGGTGATTGGCTGAGCTGGCTGGAGACTTGGAAAAGGAACAAAAGTAGGGATCTCAGCAGAGCCCACAGAATTCAAAAGGAGCAAAGATACAGAGCAGGTGGGGGCAGTGATGGAGTGATGAGATAGGAGGCAGTGGCTGGAGGAGCGGGCAGTGAGCTCAGGGGGTAGAGGAAAGCCAATCCGTCTGCCCCACACACCAAGGCTTTAAAAAAGCCTTGAAGGAGCTGCCAATGCGACAACATTTTTCAAAGTTGCGGGGGCTGGGGTCACAGCTTCAGCGCCCCTCTCCATGCTGCCTCTCCTCAGCGCCTGGGGCTTTTGCCCCATCTGCCCCCCCAGGTCCGCCAGTGCTGACTGGCAGCTGGTCTCCAGGGATGAGTCTTTCTCAACTCTTCCTGGAAATGCCAGGGATTTAACTTAGGGCCTAATGCAGCAGTTTTCAGTCTCTCTGGGAGAGTTTGAACCGCTCTAAGTCCTTGGGGTGCGGGGGGGGGGGGAGGCAGCTACGTGATCTCCAGGCTTGCGTTGCTCAGGGGGCTGCAGGGGCTTGGCTGTACTTACCAGAGCCTCCTGCAGCTTCCCAGGCGTGCAGGGAGCCCTGTGCAACCGTCTGCAGGGCTCCCTGAAGCTTAGAAAGCGAAAGTGGAGCGATCACGTCCCGCCTCCTCAAAACTGGAAGTGGAGTGTGATCACTCCACTTTCACATCTTAAGCTTTGGGGAGCCCTGCAGATGGTTGCGCAGGGCTCTCCGCACCCCCGGGAGGCTGCAGATCCTGGAGATTGCATCACTGCCTCCTCCCTGTCTCCTTGCTGCCCCCGCCCCTTAAAGGGGCAGAGGCCAGGGCCCTCAGGCTGGGACGTTGCAACACCCCAGTTTGAAAAACCCTGGCCTAATACATGGATCTTGCACTCTACTACTGAGCTATAGACCATAACCTGAACCCACTGATCTTACCTATAGGCCTTTTATGTCACCAACAACTTTGGTGTGGGCACAGTGTCCACATCCTATGGCTTCCATTTTCTTTCCATCAATATGTTACTTACAGTGCAATCCTAATTTGTGCTGGAACAGGCAGGCTGGCGGGCCTATGCTATATCCAGCGCAAGTTTGGTGCTAACTTCAGGCCAGCCTGGGGAAAGGGAAACCTCCACTGCCTTGTGGCTACATCCAGTTATGGAAAAGGCTTCAGGAGTCAACCTCGAGGCAAAATCCGGAGCCGGAGTCCCTGAGGCAGTTCATGGCTGAACACAGTCACGTTCTGGCAACTCCTGCGACGCCGCTGGAACCAACCGTATTGGCTTCTGCCTTTCCATTGGACCATTTCAGCGACGTGGAGAGGGGGGATTTGCTGCATGGGTAACAGCCTATCCTCCATACCTACTTTACCCAGGCTTCGCGCACTGGAGAGGACACTGTTCCAGAACCACCATTCAGAGCGTGACACCATAGTCTTCCGAGACTGAAGGATGCCAACAAGGGGAAAGGGGAAATACGTACTTCCCCTTACCCTGGGTAATACTGCAGAAGCCCCACTGGGGTTACTCAAATCCATGCCACCTAAATTGGTGGCGCAAATCTGAGCAGCCTGGGCCTGGCCCAGGCTGCCTGGGAACGGGATTAGGATCTGGTATAAGTGCTGAATCCTGACTCTGCTCCCCACCTTCCTGCCCATGAAACCCTCCTGAAACCCTCCCCGAAACACCTCCTGCCAGCACTCCCCATGCCCCCCCAGACCCCTGTGCCAGCCTGGAAAGGCCGACACATACTTACCCATCCGCTGGTGCAATGGGACCTGATTCGGGCTGGGAGGCTGGCCTCCTTCATACATCAGCGCGAAAGTGCTTTATGGCACTTTCACAACAACGATGGGTTGGCACAAGGGGCTTGTGTCGGCCCAGGGCGCCCTCTGGATTGCGCCCTCAGGGTATTATGGGCACACTTGATGCACCTGTGGTCAGCTTACCCTGTGTAAAAACAATAAAAAAGCTACCTAACAGCTTGCTTTTCTCCCTTCCTATCAGAAAAAAAATAAATAAATATGCCCGTTACCCATAGGACTGCAGAGTGCACCCTGGCCTCTGTCAGCAGCCAGAGTGCCATTGGGAGGCTGCATCTCTGCCTCCTTTGAGTACCATCGTGGTGGGGGGAAGATCAGCCCGACACCATTTGTTTGTCAGCAAAGGGTACACCACAGGGACCTTACTTCCCCCATCCCTGCCACAAAAAAAATACTCTGCTCAAATGCAGTAGCATAGCTGGAGGGTGGTAAAACAGTAAGTGTAGCAAGTGCCATGCCATGTAAGCAGCCCCTTCCACCTGTCACTGGAGTCATTCCGGCAGCAATGGCGATGTGCAGGAGGTGCCATTTGCTTTGGTGAGCCAAGCCTGGAATGCCTCCAACAATGTGTGGGAGGGGCCACTTAGCACAGCACATTGTGGCACGTGAAGTACTTACCCTCTAGCTATGCTACTGCCCAAATGCCAGCTGCCCTAGAGTGGCAGCACTACAAGAAAGCAATCTCTGACCGTTGCCATCTGCCAGCAGAGTAAGGACTGTTATGTGTTGTGTATGTGAATGTTTGATGCCTTTTTTTGTACTGTTGCAAAGTATCGTCAGCTGCCTTTGATCAAAACTACTGGAATATACATTTTCTGAATAAACACAATTACAATCAGAGTTAACATTTGGTTAAACGGCACCAGATAAGTGAAAGCTTATGATAATTCTGTGTAGAGGCATAAACTGCTAAAGCCCTTAACCCATTTCTGCCCAGTCTGCATTGTGTCCGGCTGCAAACTGAGGGCCTATACTGGCCCATGATCTGACTTTTTCTATGAAAGTAACTCTGTCCTTGAATGGCTGCATGAACTGGACACTGACATTTGATCTAGTCTAACTGATACATAAGTCCATGTATTATATGCCATATGCTAAATAAATAAATAAATCTGCCCGGCCCACAGGTGTACACATTTGATCCCTGTTGTGTAGATGCAACATTGGGCAGAAATGGCTTAAGAGAATATGGCCAGAAAGTGCAAGGTGACTTTTGAGGAGATTGAGCTGACAATGAAATGCATTAGTCTTTGGAGTAGTCCCCCAGGGGAATTGGAGCAGAGAGTGGGGGGTGCTTTGCACTTACTTTCAGAACGCAGGGCTGCAGCAGGCTACAGAAGGTGCAGGCAGCCCTGCACAGCGCTCCCCGAGGCTTGGAACTTTCACTAAAAGTGGGCGCAAAGCACTTCTGTTTTGCAGGAGGTGCTTTGCGCCCGCTTTTAGTGAATATTCCAAACCTCGGGGAGTGCTGTGCAGGACTCCCCACACCTCCTGTAGCCTGCTGCAGCCCTGCCTTCTGAAAGTAAGTGCAAAGCACCCCCCTCGCCCCCCTTAGCGATGCGGTCCTGGGGATCGCCTCGCTGCCCTATCCTCTCCCCTGCAAGAACTTATTGAGGAGTAAAGCTCCCTCAAAGTTTGAGAACCACTGCCATAGCTGCCTTGGGTCCCCTTGGGGAGAATGGCAAGGTAAAAATACAATAAGTAAATGAATAGTCCTAATCTGGATCAGACAACAGCTCCTAGTTAGGCCGCCCCTCCCCCAAGTGCATCAGCTCTAATGATGCACTTACTGTAATGTGCAGTTTGGCCTTGAGACCATCACACTTTGTTAATGGTCAGCAAATGTTATGTGTACGTTTCTAAGACTTGGGGCAGGTTTGGATAATCTGTTCAGTCTGAAACTGGCCCCATGTGATCATGGATGTGCGTGCTCACATCCTGGTCTCTCCCCCTTCTTGGTTAATTTCCCTAATCATGTGGGAGGGGGGAAGCAATGCTAAGCCTACTTTTAAACGAACAGTAAACTATTCCCCCCATGCAATTGGGAAAACAAACACAGGTGTGTGGGGAAGGACCAGGATGTGCACAGATGAGCATCCAGAATTGTGATGCTCATCTGTACACATCCTGGTCCTTCCCCATGCAAGAAAGTATCATCCCAGCTGATGCATGATTGATCACAACTTACTAATTTTAACGCAGCTTCATCTTATTGTAGAGATGCAAACCCACAGCACATTCAGGGATCCTGGGACCAACTTCTGCTGTTCCTTGTAAAATGGCCAATGTGTCATCTCTTTACGTATCATCTCAGTAGCAGAAAGAGCCTGTAATGTTGATTCTGTGCTTGGCAGTATGAACCAGACATGAGGCTTTGTCAGTGCAAGAATGTGGCCAGCTGAAACCAAAGAGAAGCCTGTTTTTCAATCGGGCTCTGATTGCTTTCCCTTCCTCCTTCACTGCTTCATCTGATGCTGAAATAGCTGCAGCTGTTGTTTTAGCCAGTAGCATAAACAGCTTTGAGAAGGGTGAGGATGAAGATATAAATGACAGTTCTACCATTGGCTGAAATGACAACCTTCACTGTCAGAGACTGTATATCTCTTTCCTCTGGCATGGATTCTCTGGCTTGTCCATCTCTTGGAGAAATTGGTTGGTCACTGTTAACAGAGAGAAGGTGAGGTTAGATGAATCTGAAGGGGCAATATGTTTTTAACAGGGATGTGCTGGACCAGAGTTGTGAATCGCTGACCCCCTGACTTGACCCATGGGTCATAATGGGTGGCCGTTGCTACTCGTCCAGAGCCGCTAATGGAGTAATTTTTTACTCGAGTCGGAGTCATTTCCAGAAATGAGTCGCGGTGTAAGTCAGGTGCAACTCTGTAGGAAAAAAATGGAGGTTCTGCTGTGTCGGAGCTCTCATTTAACACTCCCCTGATGCTCCCATCCCATCTGCAGTCGGCAATGTGCCGTAGTCCTTCACTTCAACCATCATTTTCATTTATGTAAACAAAAGCTGTGCTGTTCTACAAGTGAGTGTAGCTGTACAGAAAAACATTTGGTTCCATATGAACCCTAGTGCTACCCTCCATTCATATAAGACTCCCAATTCTGCCTTCAGAAGGAGCACCAAGCAGCACGCCACAGACTATCAGGGAGGCGTCTAAGCTCAGCAAGGTGGAAGGGTATGAACAGATCACGAAGAGAGCCCTCTCCCCCATGTCTTCCTGGCTGCTCCTGCCTTCTTCCTCCTTCCAGCCAAAAAATAAACAACCCTTAAGCCTCCTCCATCCCTTCCTTCCCCAGCCCCACCTCCTGGAGCCAACCTACCCTTCTTCCACCACATCTGCTGCTGCTTTCACTGGTCTGATTGCTGGCTACCAGATTGTCCCATGAGGTCTTTGACTCGAGTCGACATGAGTCACAGAAAACACAACTTGAGTTGAGTTGTTGGGACTTGAGTGTCTATCCCTTGTTCTTAACCTAAAGTTCATTCCTAAAATAAAAAGGTTATAAGACACAGACCTTCTGCCAAAAACAGAAATTCTGTGGCATGTTCCCTCCTAACCCTTTATAACAGCTAATACAACTTCCTCCATGTCCTCTCCCAGTATGCTGTGCACTTCCAGGGCTGGTCTGCTGATGAGACAGGGTGAAGATTGGCACAGGGTACACTCTATGGGCCAAGCACTCACCCACTGCCATCATCGGCCTCCTCTTCCACTGTACCTCCTCCTGTGCTTTTAAAAAGGAAGAAAGAAGCAGATGTGGAACTGTGTGGAGGACAGGCAAATGGTAGCCTAGTTTTTCTTTGGGAAGACACTCTAAGCAACCACTCTGCTGGAAGGTGGTCTAGGGGGTCTCTTAGGTGATGGCATCTCCCACACTTTTCTGTTCTCCGCTACTTTTTAAAAATTGTGGGAGTGGAATGAGGGGTCAGCACTAATGAACCACTAGGGAAAGTAAGTTAGGGTGTGTGCATAGGGCCAGGCACCACTAGGGGCAGCAGCTTGCTACATTGCCCCAACCCTGCTTCACATCATTGACTGTTGTTGCTGGGAACGGAAAAATGCACAGCATAGTGGTGTCACAGCATGGGTTAAGTTGTTGTACTAGATGTTACAGAGAGGGGCAATGAGCAGTGGTCTTCAGTGGTAGCTCTAGGTTTCCATTTATTTTAAAAGGATGTCTAAGATCCAAACAGCTGGTGCATGCCCAAGGACTTGATTATTCCCATTGAGGACTTCTGTTGAAAGCCCCATAACTAAGTTTCTCATGTGGTGTAATACATAGTCTGGGGGGAGACTGCTGTTCAAGTCCAAAGACCCTAGGAATTCATTAATTGCCCCCCCCCCACAAGAGACACAGTTAAAGGGAAATGTGAGCCTCTGTTCTGCAAATGAACTTTGGAGGGTACAGATTGCCAGGGCAGGCCCAATTTGTTAACCTAGCACCCGCTTAAATAGACAAGAGCCTCTCTGCCATCTGTATTGTTCTCCCATCAACACTCTGCTCCCCAAAGGTCTGAGCTTCCTGGAGAAAGCCACTTGAAGATCATCTAGTCAAGTGCACAGATACATTGGCAATAAAATCACCCCATCTAGAGACAGTCTAGAAAAATGATCTTTAAGCAATAATAATAATAATTAAAAACCTGTAAGCTCTTTTTCTGCTTCAGTTGTCATTTGTCGGTGGGGTCCGGGCGCAGAGATGACAAGAGACTGGAACAGAAAGCCTTGTTCCAGTATTCTCACTATGATTTACTAAGTTCCTTTGTGTGTATGATTTGTGGGACTGCTACAGGCAAATCTTAACTACACCATATTTCTGCTAAAGGTCAGATCGCTAATAGAAAAGGTAAGGAGGGTGTGGGTGGAGAGGGTGGCAGAGTGAGAGCTGCGAGTGTTATGTTTTAACAGCTGCGCTGGCCAAGCAAAAATCTAAAATTATAGAGGGAATAATCATTAGTGCTCCCACTTTAGTATGAATCATCCTTATTAAAAGGCTTCCATTCCTAGGGCTGTCAAATTCATTTGCCCTGTTGGAGTGAGCTATGCACAGGGAACCTGTCTCTCAGCTATACATGGAGAGCATTGATTTATGCTGAAGTTATATGTTTTTGGATTTTTTTTTTTTTTGTAAAACACAATTCTTAAAATCATCTAGACCAGTCAGAATGCACAGTTTAATATTTCTGATCTGTGCCATAGGATCACATCAAGAAAGACTGAGCAGTGGCTCTGAGTTCAGTTCACACGTTACCTTTGCAGATTGGTCAAGTAGCTACGTTATCCTGCAGTGTGGTGCACTTCTATTACTAGGATGGAATGGGGCTGGACTGTGCCACAGTGGCTCTTATTTTGCAAAAACGTTAGAATTGAGCCCTAGGGCATGCTCAGGCATGGTGTTCTCCATTGTGTGCTTGTGGGATGAACTAGAAAGTTAGGGAGGGCATAGCACCAGGGTGTCTTGAACAAGCAGTCAGGCCAACCCAATTCTATCCAAGTTCTCCGGCACCAATGCACAGTGTCAGTGTGACTTGTGCTGCATCCTGCAGGTGAATTTTGCATGCAGAAAAGAGGTCTCCTTGAGGTATTGTCTCATGTTGGCAGATTGGGCCAGGGAAGGGAAGATGGGATATGGTGTGTGCCACTGCTACCAATTCCACCCTGTCCTGGGCCAAATTCACCCATCCTGCACCCGTTGCTGCCTTCTCCTGCCCCATTACGCCCCCTCCCTGCCCTTCCCCACTTTTTGCAGCCTAAGTAAGACCTGAATCCTATTCCCCACCACCAGTGCCGATGTACTCACTGCAAAAAGGCACATGCTGCGTTCTGTGGTGGGGGGAGAGCACTCAGTCTGCAGGAGGTAAATAAAGAATATTTTCTACCTATCTACTGGTAGTCTGCCAAAGCTGCAATGGGTCTCCTCACACATACGCCACCTCTTTTGGTGGTGTATGTTGAAAGGAAAGGGGTGGGGAGGTTTAAAAAGGGGGATAGAATCCAGCGAATGCTATTGCCACTGGATCCACCCCTCCTGCCTCCTTCCTGCCCCCGGTTTCCCCCCCACCCAGAAACACCTCTGATTGTCCCACTCCTCCCCTGTCCTTCCACCACCTACCTCTTCTGTCTATGTACCTTGCCACTGGCCCATGCATCTGGCTGCCAGCAGTTGCATTGGAAGTCTTGTTGCACTTGCCAGTAGTGCAGGAGCATGCATTATTGTCTGTTTGTGCCTTCATGAGTTGGAAATCAGGTCTCTGTTTTGTGCCTTCAGCTGATGTCTTGCATCTTTATTTATTCTCTGTTCCTTTTTCCTTACTAGAGGTCATATCATTCTGAAGAGAATGAAAAAGATATCTTTTTAAAGCTATGTCTTTGCTACTTGGGAATCCTGCGGCTAGGAGACCTTCAGACGCTATAAACCTTATTCAGTTCTGGTACAAAAATTTCACCAGAAGACACTTGAATGAATATTTCTAAGAATGTTCATTTGTGCTCTGTGATTTGCTTCTCTGATAAATAAGTTGCCTTCCATTTATAGTGGAGACTCTATATCCACTCATGAAAGAGAAACATGGAGAATGATGAATATATCCCTACATCATTAACTGCTGGGGTGTCATGGCAAGGTCTGTTCCCTGGGTCAAGAGTGCAATTAATTAGTTTTCCTGAACTTGGTGCTTTTCAAATGAACTTTCCCATAATTATTTTAAAGGTTGTATGGAAGGTTCAGTGCTGGATGTCAAGTGTAAATGTGAAACAGCTTCTGTTTTCAAATGGGGTTTCAGGAAACTGCCCAACACCTCTTTGTTTAAGTGAAGGTTTCATAATGGTCATCAATAATCTAAGTGTACACTGAAATAACAATGCTGTAAGCTCTTAGGAATGTGTTTTTGGACAATGAATGACAAGGACCTGTTCTGTATTGGTGGCAGTCATTATGTGCTGTGCTGCATTTTGGAATAAAAGACTGCCACATGTTTGACTCCAGGGGGCAGTGTTGCACCATGGTTAGAAACCCTTCCTTGGAATTCTTTAATAGAAATATGGAATGAGTAAAGCTTCCCCCTCCCCATCCAAAGCAAACCATTGGTCAGGATAAAGAGAATGAAAAGGCTTTGTTCCACTGACCAGGCTTCAGCTACGATGGCTCACTGAATTTAATATTAAAGAATTAGGGCATGCCATGGAGGGCCGTGAAGATACTTCTTGGGTGTGATTTCTGCTCACATCTTTTTGCTTTCCTGGCTGGCTGGCTTGTCATATTCTACGCCCTTCCCCTTCTTTCTGCTGAAACCAGGCAGCTAGGCTGTTCTCAACAATGTGTTTAAAAGGCTAAAAGAGAAGTGATTTCTGCTCCTGATTCACCCTTTAAAACTTTCTAGCTATTGTGATGAGTGGAGCCTAAGACATGTAGGAAAAATTGGGGTAAGGCAGCTGAGAATTACTGAACTTTTTGTCTTTTCTCAAGCCGTTCTCCTCCCAGCTCCCACTGTGAAGCTAATTTGCTTGCATTTCGAAACTCTCCCCTTGTTGGCTTTGCACAGCCCTGCCTGCTCATGTTTGTTGGTGTCTAAGCATTTGTCAAGCAGGTGGAACTATTTTCCACTCTGAGATAGATTCTGCCACTGCTCTACTAGTACTGCTTTACGCCTCCCTTAAACTTCACGGAAGTCATAAATAGATTTTTATCCTGCCTTTCCCCTACCAATAGGGAAATGCTCAAGGCGGCTTGCAGATACCATAAAATAAGCAATGAGAACATTTAAACACAATGAAAAAGCAGAGAGAGAGGAAAAAAAATCCATAATAATGAACAGGGAGGCAAAGTAATCATATTCAGGGAAGCAGAATAAAACAATACCCTAAAAGGCTAGAAGTATTCAGCTGCTGTTGGAATTCAGGTAGAGACAGTGTCAATCTGATCAGTGTTAACCCCTGCTAATTGGGTAAGAGGCACTTTTTCAAGTGGGTGCTCCTTTTTTTAGCAGGGGGAGAGTAACTGGCCCATCTCACCCCAGCAGTGTCTGTTCTGGTGGCTGTCTGCTGGTATTCTTTTGCATCTTTTTAGATTGTGAGCCCTTTTGGGGCAGGAGCCATTTAGTTATTTGATTTTTCTCTGTAAACCGCTTTGTGAACTTTTAGTTGAAAAGCGGTATTTAAATACTGTTAATAATAATAATAATAATAAATAATAATCTCTAAAGGCAAGATTTTCCACATTCAGGGTGCCACAATGAAAAAGGCCCTTTTCAAAAGTCACCACAATCTGAGCCTTCACTTTTACTGGAACATAAAAGTGCCCTCCCTGCAATTCAATTCAGGGCTGGCTATTCCATAACATAGAGTTCAAGATTTTTTTACATGACCACCATAAGAACATAACTAGAACTCCATTGGGTCAGACCAAAGATCCATCTAGTCCAGCTTCCTGTATCCCACAGTGGCCCACCAGGGAGCACGCAAGAAAAGATACCTGCATCCCCCTGCCACTCCCTTGCACCTGGCATTCTGAGGCAGCCTACTTCTAAAACCCGAAGGTTGCATGTACCCATCATGGCTTGTAACCATTACTGCATAATGTTTTTATGCCTATTACACAGTTCAACATTGTTTGCCCTCACAACAAGTCTGTGAAGTAGATAGCACACGTTCCAGTTTCACTGACAAGGAACTGAGGGTGAGAGATCTCAGTGTCTCAGCCAAGATCACCAGTGGACCTCATGGTTGAGTGTCAAGTTTACCCCAGGTTTGGCATTCCATGCTTAATGCTCTTTCTGCATTGGCTCACTGGTAGAGACTGGCAAGACCTATCAATGCATTGGCATGTGGTCTAACATTAACACCAGCCCAGGAGAACTGTGTCCATTCTGGGAGCAGGGGTACAGGCATTCTGCTGTACATCCATCATGGTCGTATTATGCTTGCTTGGCTGTATGTAAAATGAGTGCATCCATAGGGGAAAGGTGTAACAAATATGAGGATGTGATCCTATAACTGAGCTGTAGTAAATCTGATTAGGTGTCTATGCTGCTTTCCAGCTTGAGCCTATCATTGTGTGTTTTTTGGAAACAAAGAAGGCTTAGGGAAGATTCAATCTGTTTGCAGTGGATGGTGAGATCAAGACAACCTGTAAGTGCTGATGTGTTGCCTCTGTCCATCCTTAATTAGTAGCAGTGTTAGGAAATTGTTTATTTGAAGATCCTTAATGACAGGAAAGAACATGGTGTATGCAGTGTTGCTAATACCAGGTGTTCAGGCAAGTAGATGCAAATTCTATTCATGAGCTATGTAGAAAAAAAATCACACAATGTGTTTCTCAACTAATAAAACACACCACAGTTGAAATGTATGCATTTTGCATCCACTTTGGGGATGGATGATGCCAAGGGGCCAAAGATGCTCACCTCTAGTTTTTTTTTCACTACTCCTCACACTCCTGTGAGTTCAAATAACTTTATAACAAAATATCAGATAATCACAATAGTTTTAGTATTTTAAAAGGCTTATGCAGTAATGAATTTTTAAACATTAGTTGGCTTCCCTGAACTAATTCTTCTAATGATACCTCTAGCCAAATGTACATTTAATGGCCCTGTTCTAATGATGGAAAGTGCTACTGAAATGCACCTTCTGCTGGTACTGGTTGCTGCAAAAGCGCTGTAAAGTGCTGTAAAGTGCTTTGTGGCAGCACATAAAGCTAGTGAGCCATGCCAGCATCATGGAGTGATGGAGGCCCGCTGGAGCAGGTAAGCCTGGTATGGGAGGAGGTAGAATGGGGGCAGGCAGGAAGGGGCAAAGGGAGGATGGAACAGGAAGAAGATGAAGCAGGGTGTGGGTGGACTGGGACCAGGAGAAGGGTGGGATTGGCAGCGGTGGTGCACGCTGAATCCTGGGCTCCTTCCCAGGTCTGATCAGCCTGCATGGATCAACATGTGCCAGTGATATCGCTGGTGGTGGTCTGAGATGATGCGTTGCAGCTGCTGGAGATTACCTTGGATCAAGGGGGAAAATGTCCCCTTACCTTGAGGAGACCTCCAGCAGCCAAAATCCCCCACGGAATGTAGCCCACACCAGCGCTGTTGAATTGCTACATGAGGATTTAGGTTGGAATGGGCTATTAGTTATGAATAAGGAGATATTCAAGTTCAGTGCTGTGACTTTAGGGCTGCACCAAATCTACAGACACGGGGGGAAGTGAACACTGTGCTTTGGAAAAGGTACTACAATGGGTTCTGTAAAATCTCCTGTTTTTACCTTTCTTTGGCACCGTTTGCAGCAGTTTGCAACCATTGCTCTCTGAGGCCGTGGCGGTTTCATCCCATTTATTCCTCTGATCTCTTATTTCCTGAGCGATTCCAGCCTATCAGGGACCATGTTATAAGCCTGATAACATCACTGAGGGCAAACAAGGCTGAGCTAGAATGATAGCTTTGCTTTCAGGGCTGGTCATACAGGCAACCCGAATCAATCAAAAGCACGTTACCTCTGCTCTAAGCATGAAAGCTATGCTTGCCATTAACAAAATAGGAGTGTGAGATCATACTGCTTCTTGGTTCTTCATCTGTCTGTGCCTCTTGGCACCTGAGCTGTCTGGGTTATTCAAGTAAAGTGACATTTTCATATCTGACTCCTTATATCTGTCCATGCCATTCTCTGATACTAGGACTCTCCATTTGTATACTATACACCTAGATTAGTTAACTGTTACTTATTTGAATAATAGTCATTGTGAATTCTGAGGGATGTGTCTAGAACAGGGAGAACACCAAATGTTCTCAATTCCCCCCCCCCTCCCGAAGACACAAGCCACACAGACAACCTATTTTCTTTGGTTAGGAGCACAGGAATGCATATGCCAGGGCAAAAAAGGCCTATATAAAGATTAATTACTCCAGCCTGTTGGATTTAACTTGACTGCACAAGGTGAGACAGTTCAATTATTTAATTATAGTGCTGCTTTCAGCTTCAGAGGCTAGGAATATCGTGATTGTGCTTCTGTTTCTGCTTAATTTATACGAGTATTTATGTATAACCCTCATTGCCCTCTCTTAGGAGACCAGGAAGGAATGATAACGTTTTGTTATGAGAAGCTGCTAGTTAGCTAACCCAGTGTGAGTGTCTCAATACTGAACAATGGATGATTCCAAATTCTTGAATATACAGAACAATAATTATGATTACTGGAACTTCTAGATGTTTGAGTCGAGGGCTGTTTGTAGCACACCAGTGTGCCATGGCACAGTGGTTGAAAATTGCTGCCTTTGGTTATAGTATTATAATAAATGTTGAGACCCTGAATGGTACAGATGCTTGTCAGACAAGCAATGATTTTTTTTTTTTTGTAGTAGAAACTATATGAGACAATCTGCTGCAAAGGCAAGACTGACCACCAGAGGCAGGCTCTAGTCCCTCTTCTTCCTTCCTTTGACTGAAGATAGAAGAACAATTCATACATTATTAGCACAAGACCTGCTTCCTTTTGGTACAGTCCCATAGCTCTCCAGTATTATCTGGATGAAGAAACCAAATGAAAGGATTGAGTGATGTGAGCCCTTCCTATTGGAGTGTCACTTGCTGCCTCGTAGGCAGGAAACATGATAGACAAATACCAAATTCTTTTGCCACACACATTATGATTTGGCCTATAGTCCAGCACCGAGAAGAAACTTCCGAGCACAACACTGTGCTCAACAGGTGTGGCCTGAGTAGATCTGCCACTTGAACTGGGGCAAGTGGTATGCAGATCCCCCCCCCAAGTTTTAAAAGACACTTAGAAAAACTTGCATGCACACATCCCATCACCACCACTGTAGCTGCTGCCACTGCAGCTGACTTCTCCTCTTCCTCACTCACCTGGCTGCTTAGGAACTGGCAAGGAGTAGGTGAGGCAAAGCACAATGTGGCATGGAGTGTGGTGCATGGTGGAGCATGGTGGTTTGGAGACTGCCCTGCCTCCTTGCCTTCAGCTCTGGCGCCACTCTCTGTGAGTGGGCGAAAGATTGGAGAGCCGATGAAGTGACTTGGTTTGAACTTGCTATTTGAAGTGAGTGCTTTTGTCATGGCTAGGCCGGCCTTGTGTAATTGCATCATGAACCAAGGTTAGGCCGAAGCCCTATTGAGCAGTTATAAATCTGGACACAGTACACTTGTGGTGTCAGAAAATGGGTTAGCGCTATTCCTATGTGAATGTGGTCCTTAGCCATATCTCCAGGTGTTCTCACCTTCAGGGCTTGACTGCAGAGATGACCATTCTGAATGTGGAAACACACCCAGGGGGCATGACTAAGGAGAAAGTGAACATGGGAGCAGGGATTAACCAGGGCACTCTCATTTTCCTCCACCACAAGTACACTGTACCCAAAGTTATAAGACCTGACTAGGGCTCCAGGCCATAAGTCTTATGATCCCACAGAGTTTTCTCAGGAAATGCTTCTTGTTGACACTGGCCCTTGTGTAAACAGTCCATTGAGATTCTGAACACAGCACACTCCAAAGAAAGAGACTGTGGAATTTGCAACCAACTGAGAAGCTGCACTTAAGTGACACAGTGTTTTCCTGAGTCATTGTTACAAGGGTATAAATGAATGTTTTTGATCTGACAATGAAAATTAGCCAAATAAGTAAATAAAAACACAACTGCAGCTGTTATGGGTTTGGTGGAAATTGATGTCCAAGTCTCAACACAGTTAGGCTTTAAAAGCATTATTTTTTGAAACTCTTTCAGTCTAATAGAATCACCAGCGGACGTTCCCCATCTGTTTACCTGCAGCGTTTCACCTGGAGGTTTTGGCATTTCAATGAATCTGATGGATCAATCTACTTTTCAACTTGGGGCATGGAGTCTTTTGCTGATTCTCAGTGGTAGGAAAGATAAACTAAAATCCTATTACTCAGCCCACTGTACTGTGATGGTAGTTTCCTTTGAGCCTCTTGGCAATATAGCATTTACTTTAAAACTGTATATCACATCAGAATCCTTTGAAAGCCATTATTTGTCTGGCAGGATATTTATAAAAGCCAGCATTGGTTGCAGTGCTTTGTCAATACTTTTCCCTCTTATTGATGCACAGCAAGCCAGTCACTTTGAAATATTTAAATGTAATACTCCTCTTCAGGATATCATTAATATTTCTATCACTGCTAGACATGATGATTTGATGAAAATTGGTTCAGAAGAAACAGCAGAAGCGGCTTCAACCTGCCGTTGAGGTAGGAATAACATGAATATTGTGGAAGGGCTGAATGTGTTTCTCCAAAGAAGCAAGCAAACTTAAAGACGGAGGTACCCTCGATTGTCACTGCCGTTTCCCTTGGGCCTGGAACCACTTCCCAGAATAGATCAGTGAGGCCACCTCCTTATTTCCCTTAAATCCCTCCTTGAAACCCATCTTTTTTCACAAAGGCTTTGGTCCATCTCCCTGGTCCTGATACTACAGTGGAACCAAGTCTCAGTAAGTGATTGTGAAAAACTAATTCGTGAAAAATAGTGGAGTGGTGGGGTGGCCTCATGTGTGCCTGCTGCATATGCTCACCATCTTCCTCAATGGTCCCCTTCATCCCAGTCACCTCTACCCTGTGGCCCTAGCCTTGTCTTGTGCCAGCTGCAACTGCCTCTTTTTCTTTCCCCTTCATGCTAAAATGGCAGAAGGGAGCAGAAGAGGTGCAGTATGTGAGTTGAGGAGAGCTAGAGCATCTCCTGGTAGATGATTTCAGTCACTACCTACTTTCCACCATAACCTTCTTTTACTCCCTTCTGCCTTGTTCAAATGGGGGAAGGAGGAGAAGGTGGCAGAGGAAGCAAGGAAAGGTAGGCATGTGGGCATGTGTGCAGGGGGTGCTGTGTGCAGGGGGTGCAGTGTGGGCATGTGTGCAGGGGGTGGTGATGTTGACTTGCTGACCTGCCTGAGGTATGTGTGGGAAATTGGACTGGTCCTTAATACAAACAATAATTGTTACTATTAAATGCTGTTTTCTGTCTCACTTAGTGTTCAATGGAATGGTAGCCCCCTCCTCCTCTGGTTGACTAAGAGCCCAATCCTGTGGTCCATGGCACAGCTCCGTGCCACGGACCACAGTCGCAAACGTGCCATAAGGCACGTTTGTGGGGCTCCCGCCAATGCTAGCCCAGCGCCAGCCGGTGCTGGGCTAGTGCCGGGTGGTGGCCCAGTTCCATGACTCGGCAGTCTCCCGGACCGCCAGGCTGCGGAACAGGAGGCAGGGGCATGGACGGGGCATAGGAGAGGTGTTCCAGGGAGGGGGGCAAGTGGGGGCGGGCAGGAAGCGTGCCAAGGGGTGGGCGGGAGGCGTTTCGGGGGGAGGGAGAGAAGTGGATCCGCAGAGCTGCGGATTCAGGGGGAGGGAGAGAAGCGGATCCAGGGTGCTCGTGTAGGGCTGCGTGCCCTACACAAGCGCCTTTACTTTAGCGCCGACCTTTTGGTCAGCGCTAAAGAGAGTAGCCCCATTGTGGTGCTGCTTACCTTACTCGGGGGAAGGGGACAAATGTCCCCTTCTCCTGAGGAGCCTCCCGCGGTAGCACAGGAGGAGCAGGATTCAGCTGCAACCCTCCTTGGAGCTGCAGAGCCTGGGCGCTGCGGGCAACTCAGGATTGGGCTGCCCATCCCCATAGCGCTCTCCTTGGGCATCTTGAAGGTGACACTAGTGAATTATTAATTCACCATATTGAAGAGTTGAATTTGGGGCCCAAATGGAGACATTTGGATATCCTTCTGCATTTTTTAAAATCAAAAGCAACCTAGGCAGGGTATGGCTTAAGCAGCATAGATGGGGAGAGGGCGCTTACAAAACGTCTGAAGAATTCTGGGGGAAGTGGAGAGAAAACTCTCTGAGTGACATAAATTAATCGTTGCTATTTAGTGTTCCATCTGCAATGAAAAGTTTTATTTGCATGTACACATGCTGGGAATACGTGTACAGGCCTCAGAGGTGATTCATTAGAGAAAAAAGGAGAAGAAATAATATGTCGTTCTTCTTTTGAGCCAATACACCAAGCTTTGACAAGTTCCAAGAACAATTCAGAAAACTCAAGAGGTAATTATCTCAGCCTATGTCATGACCTCACAGAGTGGCCTTTGAGCATGTTACTTTCTCCCATCTTTAGTTCATTAAATGGAATTGATACATCTAATTAATTGCCCATCTGTAAAATGGGAATAGAAGACACAAGTTGTTATACTGCAGAATGCAGCAAAGATTTTGCAGCTATTTGCAAATGAAAAATATTACACTCATGATAAATAGTAAACTGTAGTGGTCTATTCTGTCTTTCCTTAACATAATTAGTCACCAGAATCCTTCCCAGTCCTGTTGCATTTCTTCAGTAAAGTAAGAGAAGGCCATAGATAAATGATCCGGCACAAATTTATATTCACATGTAGAAAATTAAAGTCTAAGGACTTTATAGTCACCTCCAAGAACAATTTGTCTCTTATTATGGAGTTTAAAAATATAGAAGAGCTTGCCCCTGAATATATACTCTCACTTTTCTTGCATTAAAATGGAAATTTCAGGTCTTGTTTGAAAGGCAACATTTACTTTTTTTATTTATCTCAATTAGAATATAATTTTAGACATGGCAAGTCATTTTTCATCAATGAAAGTGACACAGTCATTTGTGCTTTAAGATTTTTTTTTTTTTTTGCTATTAATCTGTGGCAGCTGGTGAAACTGGGGTTGATATGATTAACCTGTGCAATCATTTATCTCCCTACATAATTAATGTGGAGCCTTAACGTTAGCTTTTGAATATTGATTTAGCCTCATAGGAAATGAATTAATGATCAACTATATCTATTGTAGTTATAATAAATATTTCCTACTTACTCCTCTTATAAAAGCATTTTTAAGCTGGGTACTATATTCATTTACGTAAGTTTCTGAAATGTTCCCAGGCGGTATCTCAGGTGTGTACTTCTACTCCCTGTTGTAGTTTCCTTCCTTAGGAAACTTGCTTCCTGCCACAGCATCAGCTTCTGTCCTAATAGTGACTGTAAATGCCTTGTTCTTGCATTCTGCATCTAATCTGGATGGCAGAGTTTACCCCATCCTTGACTTTAGGGAAACAAACTCTCCCTTTAAATGTCTGCCTGGTCTATGAAAGCTCAGCTAGAATGTGTACCAAGTCCAGGAGGATGCCAGCATGGCTAACAAGCAGTGTCAAGAAAATGATGAATGCTAAGAGCATTTGCTGTTTTCCCTCCCATTGTATTCTCACAGGACTGGGCCATCCATGAGTCCAATTGAAGCAGATTGGGGTGGGATGCCCATCTGTGGACACCTACTTGCCGCCACTGCTTCTCCTATTGCTTCCACTCCCTGGATTGGAAGAGGCGGGCAGAGGGGAATGAGGAGAGTGCAGAGTAAGAACATTGGAGAATGGGAGAAGTCAAAGCTGGCATACCATTGGGTAAGAGAGGGCAGTATTTGGCTTGCTGCCACTTGGGCCGGTTGTGTTCATGACAACCTTGTAGCAACTGCTAGGGGTGTAGCCATGTTAGGGCACAATCCTAACCAACTTTCCAGCAGCGAAGCAAGGGCAATGCAGTTCTGAGGTAAGGGAACAGACATTCCCTTACCTCAAGAAGGCTGTCGTGGCTGCCACCCAACTGCAGGATGCAGCACATGCCCCATTGGCACAACTATGTCAGTGCTGGAAAGTTGGTTAGGATTTGGGCCTTAGTCTGTTGCATCAAAGAACAACACTTTTTTTATTTATTTCAGCACATATTTATTTCCATTTATTTCACGGACTGACTTTGTTTCACTTCAGATGCATGAAGTGAAATATTTCACATTAGGTGGACTGTGAGATAGATTAGACTGAGAACCCGTGATCAACTAATTAATGAATTAATTATTAATTGGTCCAAGGTCACGCAAAGTCACCCAGTGAGCTTCATGGCTCAGAGTATATTTGAACCCAGGACTCCCTGGTAAGAATCTTCTGTTCTAACCATTAAATCATTCTGAGCTACCCCCTCACCCTTATAATCTATGTGCTTCATCTTACCCATAATACTTACTCACTTTGAAAAACCAGTCTCCTTGTTTACTTTGTTCAGGACTAAAGATTGTCCCCCCCCCTTTTTTTTTCTCCTTCCACATTACAAAAGCTTATTTTAAGCTTGTGTTGGGTTCTTCCTTCTTTGGGTTCCTTGGAGGTATAAACAGTAGAGTGACAAGAAAAGCAAGGAGATGCCTCCTGATCCAAACCTGAGCAGAAGTTCCAAAACAAGATTCTTCTGAAATTGAACAAAGAAAGCATTGCAAATAGCGATTATATAAAATCACCTAAAGTCTGCACAACACAAATGAATGACTCTTCTTATGAAAAGAAGAGTTTGGCTCATGTCCATTTTTCCTTATACAGAGACTGTATTGTAAATGTAAAGGCTTAAATTATCCTGGTGCAACTTTTCATAGAATCACAGAGTGAAGACTTTCTGTAGGCTTCCAAATTTCTCCCTTCACCCATTCCATATTTTGGGTAGGAAGCACAAATCTGAGTACTTTCTTGTGCTAACCTTGTTAGCACTTTCTTGTGTTAACTCCTCCTAAGAGGAGGAACAGGGCCATCCATGAGGTCTCAAGGTGTAGAATGGTGGGATGGATGTGCCGCATCCAACTACATGCCTCCACCTCGGGTCTCAGAGAAGAATTTTATCAGGGGATACAATCTTCCTTTTGAACCCTTTTTGGGATGCAAATTTTTTCTTGGGTTCCTTTTGGGGTTCACAGTTCCTTTTGGGTCCATTCCCTTCTCCACTGGGACATAATTTCATGCAACCGTTGGATCATAATTTCTACAGATTATGATATATAAAATTATGTAGGTTTACACAAAATGCAAATGCTAGTCTTCATATAATAGATACAAATATTTTTTGAGATCCCAGGAAATTTCCAGCTCCCCTCCTTTGGCTCCTTGCCCACCTTCATACCCTGGGCCCAGGTACAATGTAGCCCCTGCAACCCCCTCTCATGGGTCCTGCCTCCACCCCTTCTTCTTCTACTCTCTGAAGGTAAAGGAGAATGGAGTGGAAGAGGAAGAGAGATGGCTCAGTGATAGGTTCAGAGGGCAGGCCCACCCAGGCATGTGCTAAGGTCCCATGATCTTCAAGATCCCTGCCCCATCACTGGCCAGTGACCTAGCTTATCAGGCAGTGGTTTCACCACTGGAGAGAAAGTAGGGCCCCAAACTGTATTGGCTGGTGGGGAGGGAAGTACTTGCCAGGAAGTACTTCCTTTTCCTGCCCTTTCCTAACTACCAATGTGGCTGGGTCTGACAATTTGAGCCAGTGGCAAAACCTCTGTCAGAGAGCAAACTGAGGGGTGGGAAAGACGCTACCTCTGTCCATTATCACCACCCTAACCAGATTGTGGCCCAGGGTCCAACACACCTTGCCTCTGACCCTGGGTGGACTACTGTGCTGGAGACACTCTAGCCCACCACTCTCCTATCGTTTCCATGTCCTCTTCTGCCCCATTCCTCTCTTCTTTTTTTCAATTCAGGCAGTGGAAGAAGAAATAGTGGCTGGCATACCACCTGGTCAGGAGGGCAGCATTTGGTGTCCCATCTCAGGTGCCAGGAGGCCTTAAACCTGCCCTGAACTGCAGAGTTTTCTCTAATAATATGATATACTTTTCCTGGATTTTAATCAAATTACAAAGATAAAAAGAAAAAAAAAGCTTCTTTGTTTTCCTTTTGAGGACTTACCTGTCTGTCCTTCCAAACTTTTATTTTTTTTCTTGTAGCTGGAACTTACTGAGACAAGCACTTGAATGAACACCATGATGCAAGATCAATAATGTGTATAGTGCACCAGACCAAAGAAACTCAATATTTTTGTTCTCTCTCTCTCTCTCATCATCCTTCAATCAACAAGAAATAAGCAAAACATGTATTTATTATTCTCTTCTTGCACTGCTCGCAAATGGTATTCAGTCCTTGAGAAAGAGTTAACATTTTTTGTTGTTATTAAGCTTCAGTTCTTACAAAGAGAAGGAACTAATGGATTTTCAGCATTGTGCATTGTGCATCTGAAAGTGTGTTTAATTTCTTTTGCTTTCTTAATTGGCACTTGTAAAAGCTGTAGTTTGAGACTTGTCTTGCTGGGAGGAAGAATGCTACAATAAAGAAGCATCCTTGAAACAGGAATCTGCAATTTTTTGTTTTATCGCTGGGATGGCCATATCTAATGGGCAAGTACTTCAGTCTCCCAGTGATTTCCTCATAAAGCAGTATTTGGGCTCAGCTCACACTGGTTGCATAGTTGTTGGCAACCTTCAGTCTCGAGAGACTATGGTATCGCGCTCTGAAAGGTGGTTTTGGAACATCGTCTAGTGTGGCTGAAAAGGCCAATTCGGGAGTGACAATCCCTTCCACAACAGGAGCAAGTGCAGTCTGTCCCTGGTCTGTCTCCCTGGCTATGGGCCTTCCTTCTTTGCCTCTTAGCCTCAGACTGTTGGCCAAGTGTCTCTTCAAACTGGGAAAGGCCATGCTGCACAGCCTGCCTCCAAGTGGGCTGCTCAGAGGCCAGGGTTTCCCACTTGTTGAGATCCACTCCTAAGGCCTTCAGATCCCTCTTGCAGATGTCCTTGTATCGCAGCTGTGGTCTACCTGTAGGGCGCTTTCCTTGCACGAGTTCTCCATAGAGGAGATCCTTTGGGATCCGGCCATCATCCATTCTCACGACATGACCGAGCCAACGCAGGCGTCTCTGTTTCAGCAGTGAATACATGCTAGGGATTCCAGCACGTTCCAGGACTGTGTTGTTTGGAACTTTGTCCTGCCAGGTGATGCCGAGAATGTGTCGGAGGCAGCGCATGTGGAAAGTGTTCCGTTTCCTCTCATGTTGTGAGCAAAGAGTCCATGACTCGCTGCAGTACAGAAGTGTACTCAGGACGCAAGCTCTGTAGACCTGGATCTTGGTATGTTCCGTCAGCTTCTTGTTGGACCAGACTCGCTTTGTGAGTCTGGAAAACGTGGTAGCTGCTTTACCGATGCGTTTGTTTAGTTCGGTATCGGGAGAAAGAGTGTCAGAGATCGTTGAGCCAAGGTACACAAAGTCATGGACAACCTCCAGTTCATGCGCAGAGATTGTAATGCAGGGAGGTGAGTCCACATCCTGAACCATGACCTGTGTTTTCTTCAGGCTGATTGTCAGTCCAAAATCTTGGCAGGCATTGCTTAAACGATCCATGAGCTGCTGGAGATCTTTGGCAGAGTGGGTAGTGACAGCTGCATCGTCGGCAAAGAGGAAGTCACGCAGACATTTCAGCTGGACTTTGGACTTTGCTCTCAGTCTGGAGAGGTTGAAGAGCTTTCCGTCTGATCTGGTCCAGAGATAGATACCTTCTGTTGCGGTTCCAAAGGCATGCTTCAGCAGGACAGTGAAGAAAATCCCAAACAAGGTTGGTGCAAGAACACAGCCCTGCTTCACGCCACTTCGGATGTCAAAGGGGTCTGATGTGGAGTCATCGAAGACAACAGTGCCCTTCATGTCCTTGTGGAAGGATCGGATGATGCTGAGGAGCCTGGGTGGACATCTGATCTTGGGGAGAATCTTGAAGAGGCCATCCCTGCTGACCAGGTCGAAGGCCTTCGTGAGATCTATGAAGGCTATAAAGAGTGGCTGTCACTGTTCCCTGCATTTCTCCTGCAGTTGTCTAAGGGAGAATACCATATCAGTGGTGGACCTGTTGGCTCGGAATCCGCACTGTGATTCTGGATAAACGCTCTCTGCAAGTACCTGGAGCCTCTTTAGTGCAACTCGGGCAAACAACTTTCCTACAATGCTAAGGAGAGAGATGCCACGGTAGTTATTGCAGTCACCCCTGTCGCCTTTGTTCTTGTACAGCGTGATGATGTTTGCATCCCTCATGTCTTGAGGTACTCCACCTTCTCTCCAGTAGAGAGAGAGAATTTCATGCAGCTCAGTGATGATGATCTCTTTGCAGCACTTTAGGACTTCAGCAGGGATGCTGTCTTTTCCAGGTGCCTTGCCAAAGGCAAGGGAGTCCAGGGCCACGTGAAGTTCTTCTAGGGTTGGTTCACTGTCAAGCTCCTCCAGCACAGGCAGGCACTCAATGTTGTTCAGTGCTTCTTCGGTGACTACATTTTCTCTGGAATATAACTCAGAGTAGTGCTGCACCCAGCGTTCCATCTGCTGCGTCCGATCCTGGATGACCTCGCCTGTTGCAGACTTCAGAGGGGCAATTTTCTTCTGTGTTGGACCTAGGGCCTGCTTGATACCATCATACATCCCCTTGATGTTGCCCGTGTCAGCTGCTATCTGTATCTCGGAACAGAGCTGGAGCCAGTAGTCGTTAGCACATCTCCTGGCAGTCTGCTGGACTTTGCTTCGAGCAGCTCGGAGGACCTGCAGGTTGCGCTCACTGGGACAGGCCTTGTATGCTGCTTGAGCTCTCCTCTTTTCCTCAATGACTGGTGTCAACTCCTCAGAGTGGGCTTCAAACCAGTCTGCCGTCTTGTTGGTCTTCTTGCCAAATATGGACAAGGCGTTGTTGTAAACGGCATTCTTGAAATGTTCCCATCTGTTGGATGCGTTTGCATCGACCGGGCCTGGAAGAGATTCCTCAAGCGCTCGTGCAAATTCCTCCACTTTTCTCTAATCCCGGGTCTTGCTGGTATCAATGCGAGGCCTTCCTTCCTTTTTCGTGTGGTACAGTCGCTTTGTTTGCAGTTTCACTCTGCTGCACACCAGGGAATGGTCGGTGTCGCAAGCAGCACCCTGATAGCTGCGCGTGATCTTGATGCTGGGAAGGCTGGAGCGTCTGGTGAGAATCAGGTTGAGCTGGTGCCAGTGCTTTGATCTTGGGTGTCTCCAGGAGACTCTATGTTGGGGCTTCGTGTTGAAGAA
Source organism: Tiliqua scincoides (assembly GCF_035046505.1). Classification (NCBI taxonomy): domain Eukaryota; kingdom Metazoa; phylum Chordata; class Lepidosauria; order Squamata; family Scincidae; genus Tiliqua; species Tiliqua scincoides. The sequence goes on along the minus strand of NC_089826.1, from coordinate 38,307,360 downwards.
TGTGTTGCTGACACAGAGTCTGTGAAGACAGCAAAACTCTAGCAGGCGTTGGCCATTTTCGTTCATCTTCCCAGTGCCAAACTGACCTAAGCAAGTGGGCCACGAACTGTTATCAGCACCAACTCTAGCATTGAAATTGCCGAGGATGAACAATGGCTCTTTTACGGGGATCTAATTGATAGTGGTGGCCAGGTCATCATAGAATTTGTCTTTGGCTTCTGCTGGAGACAACAGAGTCGGTGCATAAGCACTGATGAAAGTGACAGGTCCTGCTGATGACTGGAGCTGCAGGGACAAAATTCTTTCACTTCCCACAGTAGGTGGGATGATGGATTTCAGCAGGGTATTTCTGACCGCAAAGCCAACACCATGTTCCCTGGTTTCGTTTGGTGGTTTTCCCTGCCAGAAAAATGAGAAATTTCTCTCCTTGACAGATCTGGAATCTGGCAGCCTAGTCTCTTGAAGGGCAACGATGTCCATCTGCAGTCTGCTCAGCTCCATGTCGATGACAGCTGTTTTGTGTGCGTCGTCTATTTCTTGCAGGTCATCAGAGAAGCCAGGTGTCATTGTCCTTACGTTCCAGGTGCCCAGCTTTAGGGCAGGAGTTTTCAGTTTTTTATTGCATGGTGCAGAGTTGTCGATCTGCTTGTCGGTTTTCACCCTAAACCCCACGCACCCCGTGAGGTTAACGGACCGTGGCGAGGCAACACCTTACTGGCTGGGGACTGCCCAGCTTAAGGCGGGTGGTAGCTGCCCAATGAGATGCAATGATCTCTCCCACCGTCAGAAGCAGCCCCTGGCGTCACGCTCTACGCCAATCGAGCGAAGACTTATAACTGGTAACTGCTGCTTCCCGTGTTGTGCCGACGCCGTATGGCGAAGTTGGATTGTCCTCTCCAGTGCGCAAAGCCTGGGTAACGAAGGTATGGAGGATAGGCTGTTACCCATGCAGCAAATCCCCCCTCTCCACGTCGCTGGAATGATCCAATGGAAAGGCAGAAGCCAATACGGTTGGTTCCAGCGGCGTCGCAGGAGTTGCCAGAGCGTGACTGTGTACAGCCACAAACTGCCTCAGGGACTCCGGCTCCTGGTTTTGCCTCGAGGTTGACTCCTGAAGCCTTTTCCACAACTGGATGTAGCCACAAGGCAGTGGAAGTTTGAGATCAGAGTTTTCCTTCTCTTAGATGAGCTGCCTTTCCAGGCTGATGAGGCTCATCTACCCGTTTGTCTTAGTACAAGTTACTAAGTTGCATAGTACAGTGGGCCCTTCATATCCACGGATTTCGAACCTGCAGATTTCATCATTTTCATCTGTTGGTTCCAAACTTGTGGCTTGACCCCACTGAAGACCTCCCAAACATGACTGGAACCATGTGTCTGGGAGGCTTTCTGAGGCCTGCAGGAGCACCAGAAGTTCACTTTAAAACCCTCTGGGTGTTATTCTAAGGTCCACAGGGGCTGCATGAGACCTCTGAGGGCCTCCAAAGGGCTCTGGATGTTACCATAACCTTGTTCCAGTTGTGTTTGTAGCCTCCATGTGACTCAAATCCACGGATTCCATAATCCGCAGATTTCGGTATCCCTGGGGGGTTCCAGAAATGGAACCTCCACAGATAATGAAGGTCAACCTGTATATGTCTTCTCGCAGTAAATAGGGAGGAAGGCTGTATATAAATGATGCAGTCCACATGTTTAGAAGTAAACAATTCACGTGTGGTAGTGGTTAGAGCAACCATTTTCCACCACTGTGCCGTGGCACACTGGTGTGCCACGAATGGTCCCCTGGTGTGCCGCAGGAATTTGGGAGAGGGTCATTTATCAATAGGACCATTGGGGGATGTGAGGCCCCATTGACAGCATAGTGTGCCTTGTCAGTTGTCAAAAAGCTGATGGTGTGCCTTGACCATTTTAGTGCCTTGCCAGTGTGCCGCAAGATGAAAAAGGTTGAAAATCACTGGGTTAGAGTGTCAGGCTATGGAGCCTGAGACTCAAATCTTCATTCAGCTATGTTCCTGGTGTGGTGTAATGGCAAAGTCTGAGCTGGTACAAGGCCAAAATCTTCTGCTACTATTAATTCTTATTTACCAATTTTTTTTTTTAGAACCACTCCTTTCCAATAAATGATCATGAGAACTAGCCCTGTTATTGATTTTGCAACCTTCCATGATCATGGAGAAAGCATTATTTTGAATCAGACCCAAACAAAAGGCTGTGCTAGGCTTAAAAAAAAAAAAAAGCTTTAAAGATGTCATAAATTGTGCCCAGATTGTCAGATGATTTGCAGTAGGTTTTTTTATTCACAAAAGACTAAAAATAGCTCTCCCCTCAGTTCACTGAGAGGCTGCAGTGACAAGGGGCATTATGTTCTTCCTCCTGCTTTGGAGTTTGTAATCCAAACTCTGTCCAAAGTGAGACACGAGTATTGTTCTTTCACAAACCCCTGATTGCATCTAGTTCAATTAATTTCATGTTAGGCCCCTTTGTGGTTTTGTCTGTGCATGAGTTTGTTCTGAGCATGCTCAATGATGTGTATGTGGTGTATCGGACTTGACTGAGCGCTCCTTTGTTGGAAGTATTTGTGAGATAGTATCTTGGGGAGGGGATATTTAGACGGTACTGCATCTCTCTGCCGGGAAAAGCTTTTCAGCGGATGTTGGTTGCATTTAAGGATTTGTTGCAAGGGGCATGAAAGGCTGAGCTCATTTCTATCCACTGAAATTGAGCATGATTCCTTCCAAAGCCTTCATCCTGCATTGTCATATCTGGAAGGAAAGCAAAATAGAAGAGGGACAAGTTTATTCTCAGAGCTTGAGGGACAGCCCTTGCATTAATCAGCATTTTCTAATGTTTTGTTGTTAGAAAATCGCTGAAGGGAGCAGTCACTTCTCTGCATGTTTATAGGAGAGTTCACAGTCTTTTTTCCAGATCTGGACCGCTGAAAATGGCTGATACAGCAAGGCTGTAAAATAATCAAAGAACAGCCAAATATGACCTAAGTGTGGGAAGAGTCTTGTGGGTAAGTTTTATACAGGATGCTACAAAGCGAAGTTAACAAGCGTTCAAAGCAGCTCTTCATGGCTGTTCCCAAATGTTTTCACAGATCCTAGATGGTTTTTGAGTAGGTGTATTTTACAATAATAACATATTCATAATAAGTCCTTAAGGCTGTTTCACACATTACTATTAGCCTCCATAAAGAAAATCTCCATGTAGGAAGATGAAAATTTGCAACTCTGCCACGACATGATGTCTGTTTTTCAGGTCATTCGACAATGTATATTCAGAGCTGAAGAGAGATTTTCTACCATTTTAGTATTTTATCCCACTTTGCTATAAAGCAGTGCTTGATGATTTTTGCTCTCTTGCAAGCAATCTGAATGCATTTGATCCTGCTAGAGAGGGTGTGTAGAAACCGCAACGTTGTTCTCTAAGGGTACTTCTAGAAGTTATCCTTGTCTCTACCTTTTGTAAAGGATTGTTCTATTTCTATAGAACATCTATAGAATATCTATACCCCTGTCCACTGCTACTTCCAGTTGACCCAAAACAGGCCACTTTGGAAGCAGTAGGCACTGATACACTAACATCAGTGCATCACTGTCAACCTACTTCTGGGTGCCATGGGGGCTGCATCTGGCTCTGGTAGCAGGCAAGTGGGGGTGTCAGCAGCAAGAAGGGCCTTGCAGTGAGGGCCCCCCACAAGTTATGTGTGGAATTGGGCCATGCACCTCCTAAGGACGGCCCTGGTCATTCATTATCACAATTTGGGGGTTGGAGTGGGGAATTATCATATAACATGACAAAATTGTGAGCTTTTTTCCTCTCTTATTTAACTGTTGAAAAGGTATGGCAGGCTTCCTTTTCTGTGGCTACCCTTGGTGATGGCCATTTTTCAAAAACAGAATCTCCCAGAGTGCAGAAAACACTTTGAGGGAAAAATTAATATTGGTCTCAACACCTTTTCAGCTAGTACCTTTTCATCAGGAGACAAATCAGAAATAACTGAAGGCTGACAAGCTTTCTGGTGAAGAGTTTTGCAAGAGAGTATTAGCTCCTTTGGGAGTGTCAGCCCAACGTTGAGTTTTTATTTTTCCTACATTGTGTGCTTCTTCCTTGATTTTCTGCTTGGGAACATCATTTTGCTCCCACAATGCCCTGGGTATTGTGTTCAGGGATTTGTGGTATGATATTGACCAAAGGAGTGCTACTGCCCCTTTTCAACTCTAATGGTTAAAAAGCAGAAGACAAAAAGCTTTCTAAATCAACCCAGAATCTGGTCTTATTTGTGCAAATTTTGAATTTGTTTTAAAACTTTGTTTTGAAGCTGTGACAAGTATACTTTCAAGGTTGCATTATTTTTACCTGGCTCATTTCTTGCAAGAAGTGCAAGGTATGGAGATAGCAAAAGCTAAATCAAATGAGAACACCCAAATTGACCACAAAATGCTAGACGTTAGCATTTTCTCAACATTTTCTGCTGACAAGCCTCAGCTATCCTGGAAAGAAATACTAACCAAAATCTGATTATAAGGGTTCCGTCCATGCTGCAACAACTGGTTCATCAGAGGAAGACAGACTATGAATTGGCCGTTGCAGTGCACTTTCCTCATCTACAGAGCCTGATATATGGATGAAGAGATAGTATAATAAGATTATGAAGTGTCTGCTACTCGCTGCATCAGGGTATTTGTGCTTGTTTTAGGATATGATGAAATATTGTGACACAAGACTGTGCCCATATGATTCAGGAGCTATTGAAGAGTTTGTTGGCTATATAGCATTTTTCTCCCTTTATAAAGCTCGGAGGGAAGAATTACAGGCTAACAATTGCTGTATAGTTAATGGATTTGCTAAATGATGCAGATAAATATGTTACTTTGAGAGTGGCCCAGTTTGCTTTTCTAGCAGGTAAAATTGGAAAGGGTTTTGTGGGAATGGGAAGGTGGGAGACTGCAGGGACCATATAAAAGTTCTGTTTCTTTTATTCCCTCCCCTTTTTTCTTTCCTCTGCACACAATGGATGAACCCCTAGCAAAGGCTTTGTTCCCTGCCATACTTGGACAATAGCAGAGAGGACTAATGCAAGTACACCCAGAATACCATTGTTGGATTGCTGAAATTAATAGCCCAATTATACCCTGGGCTAGCCCAGAACATGCAGTGGTTCTGGTGTAGCTTCTGCTGCATATCACGAGCCGGGTGGGGACCAGACAGCAATGGAGAAGTAAGTTAAAAAGATTTTCATTATCTACTCTACATAACATAAGAACATAAGAACAGCCCCACTGGATCAGGCCATAGGCCCATCTAGTCCAGCTTCCTATATCTCACAGCGGCCCACCAAATGCCCCAGGGAGCACACCAGATCACAAGAGACCTCATCCTGGTGCCCTCCCCTGCATCTGGCATTCTGACATAACCCATTTCTAAAATCAGGAGGTTGCGCATACACAACATGGCTTGTACCCCGTAATGGATTTTTCCTCCAGAAACTTGTCCAATCCCCTTTTAAAGGCGTCTAGGCTAGACGCCAGCACCACATCCTGTGGCAAGGAGTTCCACAGACCGACCACACGCTGAGTAAAGAAATATTTTCTTTTGTCTGTCCTAACCCGCCCAACACTCAATTTTAGTGGATGTCCCCTGGTTCTGGTATTATGTGAGAGTGTAAAGAGCATCTCCCTATCCACTCTGTCCATTCTCTGCATAATTTTGTATGTCTCAATCATGTCCCCCCTCAAGCGTCTCTTTTCTAGGCTGAAGAGGCCCAAACGCCGTAGCCTTTCCTCATAAGGAAGGTGCCCCAGCTCCGTAATCATCTTAGTCGCTCTCTTTTGCACCTTTTCCATTTCCACTATGTCTTTCTTGAGATGCGGCGACCAGAACTGGACACAATACTCCAGGTGTGGCCTTACCATAGATATGTACAACGGCATTATAATACTAGCCGTTTTGTTCTCAATACCCTTCCTAATGATCCCAAGCATAGAATTGGCCTTCTTCACTGCCGCCGCACATTGGGTCGACACTTTCATCGACCTGTCCACCACCACCCCAAGATCTCTCTCCTGATCTGTCACAGACAGCTCAGAACCCATCAGCCTATATCTAAAGTTTTGATTTTTTGCCCCAATGTGCATGACTTTAGACTTACTGACATTGAAGCGCATCTGCCATTTTGCTGCCCATTCTGCCAGTCTGGAGAGATCCTTCTGCAGCTCCTCACAATCACTTCTGGTCTTTACCACTCGGAAAAGTTTGGTGTCATCTGCAAACTTAGCCACTTCACTGCTCAACCCTGTCTCCAGGTCATTTATGAAGAGGTTGAAAAGCACCGGTCCCAGGACAGATCCTTGGGGCACACCGCTTTTCACCTCTCTCCATTGTGAAAATTGCCCATTGACACCCACTCTCTGCTTCCTGGCCTCCAACCAGTTCTCAATCCACGAGTGGACCTGTCCTCTAATTCCCTGACTGTGGAGTTTTTTCAGTAGCCTTTGGTGAGGGACCGTGTCAAACGCCTTCTGAAAGTCCAGATATATAATGTCCACGGGTTCTCCCGCATCCACATGTTTGTTGACCTTTTCAAAGAATTCTATAAGGTTTGTGAGGCAAGACTTACCCTTACAGAAGCCATGCTGACTCTCCCTCAGCAAGGCCTGTTCGTCTATGTGTTTTGAGATCCTATCTTTGATGAGGCATTCCACCATCTTACCCAGTATGGATGTTAGGCTGACCGGCCTATAGTTTCCCGGGTCCCCCCTCTTTCCCTTTTTAAAAATAGGCGTGACATTTGCTATCCTCCAATCTTCTGGCACCATGGCCGTTTTGAGGGACAAGTTGCATACCTTAGTCAAGAGATCTGCAACTTCATTCTTCAATTCCTTAATAACCCTTGGGTGGATGCCATCAGGGCCCGGTGACTTATTGATCTTTACTCTGCCACTGTCTTGTGTCCAATGGGCCTACTCAGATTGGCACCAGCTCTTTGACTGGGCCATAAATCCAAGGGCCATGTTGAGCCCAGGCTGGGGTATAGGATACTGGCACCACCACTTTTGATATCTGCCCCCAGCTCATCGATGACACACCCTTGGCCAGTCCTGATCCCCACCCAAATCCTCCCTTGGAATGCCTCCTCCATTGACTTACCTGCTTTGGCAGAGTCTCTGGAGGTCATTGGCACACGTCCTTGACTGGCAGCCAATTATGTGCACTCCATTGCCATGGCTGCTGCACTAGGAGCCTGGGTCTTGCTACCACTCCATCAGCACAAGGCCCTGATAGGATTGGGCCTTAAGTCTGTTGGGGAAGGAAACAGGCCCTCCCTTGGGTTAATTAATGTACCATTTCCAGAAGAAGAGCCTGACTCCTGACATATTCTCCTATTACACCAGATAGACATGTGCAGTGCAATCCTATCTTGCGCTAGAACAGGCAAGCCAGGAGGCTTGCACTTTATCCAGTGCAAGATAGGGCTCCAAAGTGGCTCAGCCGAAGGTAAGGGGAAATTTTTCCCCTTACCCCCGGGTAAGCCACTGCAGCCCCTATGGGTCATCTTGGATTTGCGCCACCTCAGGAGGTGGCGCAAATCCACGGAAAGTGGAGTGGCTTGAAGCCGCTCCCTGCTGCTCTGGTATGGGGGCTAGGATCTGGCATAAAAGCCGGATCTCAGCCCTGCCTTTCTGCTCCCGGGACCGCTCTCTGCCTGCCCTCCCCCCATCCTGGAATGCCTCCCTCCCACCTGCTCCTTGCTGTCCCCAAAGCCTTGTGTGGGTTGAGCTCGGCCAATGCAAGGCTTGCTTCAGTCACCACACACTGGTCCAGCTCTCAAGGAGGTGCATAAGGCACATTTGAAACCCTCCTGGGCTGGTGCAAGAGACTTGCGCCATCCCAAGGGCAAGTCTGGATTGTGCCCTTAGTAATTTTTTTCTTTGTAAAATGAAACAGCTAACTGATGCTTAACTTTAATAGGATTTTGCTAACTCTAAAAATGTCAGCTGTGGAAGTGAAGTTATATTTGCATTAATTTTAGAATTGTGCTTCTGATTATGTGCAATAGTTCCTAAATTTGTTGTTTGCCGTAAGCCTTCAAGTTAAACATTTCATCAAATATATTCATTACTCTGCTACTGCTGCTACTCTTCATGACTATGGCACTTCAAAGATTTCATTATCATCACTGTTAATGGGGAACTGACAACTACTACTGATACCTAAAAGAATTCATTATCACCCTCCATGGAAAGCTGACTGAATAGGGATTAACTTGTATATCAGCCTCTTTGCACAGGCTGTTTCCTTTATATGTAAAGTAGCTGTAACCCCTCTTTAGCAATGATGTGCCTACAATAGTGTGGGGAATGTTGGTGTGAAGGGGGGAGGATGTGGATACAGCTCACAGTGATTTCCTTGATTGAATCTATTGTCACCTATCCTATGACCCATCCCTGCTCTCTGCAATATTCAGTGGATGGTGAGAATGAGGCTTGTGTAGATCTTTTCCAGGGATGGGAACTTGAGTCACGTGACTTGAGTCCAAGTCACAAAACGTTTTCTTTTTGCTAATTCATGTACACTTGAGTCATCTGTGTCCATGACTTCAGCACTGACTCAGATCTGAGGCCACTGACTCAGAAATGAGTCTTCACATGTATAGATTTGAGTCTGTCTGAGTGTGCATGCTTACTTTTATTCAGCCTATGAAACACCTTGTGGGGCCAAAATTCAGACCAGGCAAGCAGCAGCAGGAAAGTTCAAGCTAGGATATAGGGAAGGTTTAATGTTTTGCATTGAGCAGGAGGCGGGGAGGGAGGTGGGAGTGGGCTTTCTTGTCCATCTCTGAAGGAATGAATCATTGGATGAAGGATGGGTGGTCCCTCTGAACGAGTGAGGGCAGGAGGAGGAGTCCAAGGGGGTTCTTGCTTTAGGATTGGCTGGATGGGGAAAAAGGAGATGGGAAGCCAGGAAGCAGTTCCTTATGGCTCTGACTATTGTTGCCTGGAAGAAAGATGCTGCCTCAGTGAATGGCAGGCAATGGGAGTACTTCTTAGAGCAGCGAAGGATTGGGTCATTATGTTAAGCTTCCCAGCTGCTGCAGCATGACCCTTCTTCCATGTGCCGCTTCTTTCCTCTCCCTTTGTCCCGTTCTCTCCCTCCTTGCCAAACTCAGAACCCCCTAGTCCCTTTTGTTCCGTGCCCCTGTGTGCCTGATCCTGGCATGCCTGGCCCAAAAGACTCTGACTAGAGTCAAAATGACTCAGGAATTTGGGGGGCGAGTAGGCAAAGGGCATCCATTAAGACTTGTGCACATATCAAGTTGTGGGGGGGGGGGGCAGAGACTTATGACTCAACTTGAGTCTTGCCATGGTGTCAAGTTTCCATCCCTGATCTTTTCTCATGAATGGGAATCCTGATCATGCATAGTTCTATTAATGTGGATGACTCTACATGGGTACAGCTGTATGTGCATAGGAACCCCATTCTCACCTTCTGCTGAACATGCAAAGGTCCATATGGGGCCAGTGGATTCACAAGGGGTCTAGTTGGTATGTTCCTATCCCTGCCTCCAAATGTTTATCCTGAATATGAAACGTGGAGGCAGGGAAAGAGCATATTAACTAGACCCCCTGTGAGGCTACTGGTCCCATATGGAGCTTTGCATGTTCAGAAAAAGCAAGTTGAAACAGAAGTTGAGAATTGTGCTAATTTGTGGGTCCTATGTTTCTTTAAACATGTTCACAGGAAATTCTATAACTCTATCGTATACACCCATTTCAAAGTAATGATTCCCATATGATCATGGGAATACAGTAGAACCTCCAGAGTTGACCACCTCTCTATAATGACCACCTCCTTAATTTGACCTAATTTTCACAGTATGGGCAGACACTGAATATACACTATGGGAGACCAACCTCTCTGTATTGACCACCTCCGTAGGTTGCATCTTGACCACTTCGACCATTGCACAGAGTATTAATTTACCCTCCGTAAGTTGCCCAATGAACACGATACTGTGGGCCTGTGTTTTTTCTGGTTTGTCCCATCTTGGAAAAGCAAGAAGCCACGCGACAATTCCTCCCCTACGCCTGCTAGTGCGTGTGCGAAAGGGTTTTTATAGGTGGGCACACTGCACATAGCCGACAGACCTGCACTGGCTGCTGATTGTACCTGGACATGTACCAAGTTGTGAGGGATATGAGGTTGCTTGTGCATAGTGAAGCCACTGTCCTTTCACTGTTTCCCATCACAGTGCATTACTTTACACTTATATTGAAACACAACTGCTATTTTGCTGCCTATTCTCCCAGTTTGGAGATCCTTCTAGATCCCTTCTGGTCTTCACCACTCAGAAAAGTTTAGTGTCATCCACAAACTTGTCCACCTCCCTGCTTATCCCTGTTTCCTGGTCATTTATGAAGATGTTGAAAAGCACCAGTCCCAGGACAGATCCTTGAGGCAATCCACTTTCTACCTCTCTCCACTTTTTTTTGTCAATTGCCCATTGACACCCACTCTCTGTTTCCTGGTCCTCAACCAGTTCCCAATCCATGAGAGGACCTGTCCTCTTATTCCCTGACTGTGGAGTTTTCTCAACAGCTTTTAGTGAGGGACCGTATCAAACACCTTCTGGCATTTAGTGAATCTGAGGAGACCCAGTGGAGGCCAGGCAGCCTAAGTAAAAAAAATGTTTTTTGTTTTTTGTTTTTTTTTTAGCTGTTGGGGCTATGTAACATGCTACATGCTATGGGCTGGCAAGGGATAGCATTGGTCTGCCTGTCTGCTATGAAACTAAGTATTTTTTTTAACTTACAATTTTTGTTAAGCTTATGAATTTTCAGGGGTTTTTTAAACACTGATTGTGGGCTGTTTATTCTCTGTCTCTTGATATAGATATAGATGATATAACTAGTAAGCATCACAAGAGGATCAATTTTCATTGATATTTGCAATAAAACTTTTTAAAAGTCCAATCTAAATAATAACTTGGCCTTGCATTTGTTGTCCTGGAAGCTAAACATGATAATATTTAAACGCCTTTTTCCCCCCGTATGTTGACCACCTCCCTATGTTGACCAATTCCCCCAGTCCCTTGGGTGGTCAACTTAAAGAGGTTCTACTGTATACTGAAGAGGGGCTGTACCTACTCGTATGAAAGCTGCAAGTGTAGAGCCAGGATGGTGTAGTGGTTTGGGAGTTGGACTTAGTTCTGGATGATCTAGGTTCAAATCTCCACTCAACCATGAAGCTTCCTGGTTCACCTTGGGCCACCTATCTCTCAGCCTCACCTACCTTGGGATTGCTATCTGTCATCCTCACCTATGTCACAGAGCTGTGAGGACAAAAGGAAGTGAGAAACTGTGTACACCACCCTGAGCTCCTTGGAAGAAAAATAAATAAAGAATGGCCTTTGTTCTAATTATGTTTATCCCTAAGATCATATTGGGTTTAATAACTAGAGACCTGAGAGTTGAGGAGATTTTAGGTTTTCTGTCAGGCTGTTTTAGTTGTCTGTTATGTTGGGACTGGTATTAAAGTTTGTATTAAATTTTTTCATTATTAATTTAAACATCCTTACTATTATTTTCACAACTCTTCATGTGTCATCTCATAATTTTCCTCAAAAAATGTTTTACTTCCCCTTTCCTAATAATTCCTGTTTTCACAGTATGGAAATACATTACATTGCGCAAAACAGAGGCTGGAACATATGACTTCAACATTTATGTTCAATGTTTATAGAGATATTTGTCATACTTTATATTACGAGAACTTGCATTCATCCATGATTTTAAATCATACCAGTAATGATACAAACTGTTCCCTTGACTATAGGTTGAAAAGTGTAGTAAGGGAGCAAGACTATGATGAAGAGTGACATAAAATATAATTTAGGTTATCGTAATACTGAAAATTTGAGATGTGAATTGACCAGACCGTATATGAGTTGTGATGTTATTTCTGCTAGCATTATCAGATATCTGGATTTCATGGAAAGAGAACCATTACAATGGCTGCAAAGTAACAGAACCAAATCAAAAGTTGCATTTCTACAACCTGTTTCTGATACAAATATGTGCCTGTGTAGCAGGTAAAAGCACACTTTTGGCTATTGTCTCTATCAACAGAATAAGGGGATTAGGATTTTAACCTGGATCCTGTTCCAGTTCTACACTAGCTCTCTTTTTTATTCCACATTTTCTCCAAGATGTTCACTCATGCCTCACACTGGGAGACTCTTGGTTTCTGCCAGAAATTGTAGGATAATTGCTGTTGGGGATAAGGAGATTCTTGATGTGATGATAGCAATCTATGGAGTGGAGAGTTAAGCAAATCAGGCATCACACCATGTGGGGATGTGGGGACGACTTTTTGTGGCATCCAGAACATCTGACATAAGTTCCCAAGGGCTGTTTCTGCCAAGGGCAGCAGTGACCTTGTCTTGCACCGCATCTCAAACCAACACTTTCTGAACCTTATTGGAAGAAAGTTATAGTACCAGGGGGCCTAGAACTGGGGACTATGGTGGTAGGGTTCAGACACTATACTACTTGTGCCCCAACTGCCCAAAGTCTGTACTGCAGCTCATTTAACCTGAGGAACCAGTAGGGGCTTTGTTGGCATCCTTCAGTCTCAGAAGACTATGGTATCACGCTCTGAATAGTGTTCTGGAACAGAGTGTCCTCTCCAGTGCGCGAAGTCTGGGTAAAGTAGATGTGGAGGATAGACTGTTACCCATGCAGCAAATCCCCCCTCTCCACGTCGCTGAAATGGTCCAATGGAAAGGCAGAGGCCAATATGGTTCGTTCCAGCGGCGTCGCAGGAGTGGCCAGAACGTGACTGTGTTCAGCCATGAACTGCCTCAGGGACTCTGGCTCCAGATTTTGCCTCGAGGTTGACTCCTGAAGCCTTTTCCATAACTGGACGTAGCCACAAGGCAGTGGAGGTTTGGGATCAGAGTTTTCCTTCTCTCAGATGAGTTGCCTTCCCAGGCTAATGAGTCCCATCTACCCGGTGGCTGTTTTAGTCGCCTCTTACAACAAGTGCAGCCAAACTGAGGGCCTATTCTTATCCCCAGCCCCCAGGGGAAATGTAGGGGCTTATGTGACCCTATATAACATACACTCCAGGCTTGGTTTCTTAGTCTGCATAATGTCACTTTACTGAACAACAGCACAGCCTTGTCTTACTTTATCTTGTCCCACCTGACCTCATTTTGATTGGTCACCTACCTGACCATGACCATGCCTTCTGCTTCTGTCCCTTCCGTTCTTTGTCTACCTCAACCCTCACCTGGCTTGCTCTCATCTCTCACCTTGCTTGGCATCACTGCTGCCCTGGTCCCCTTGACTTTCACCTTTTTGCTCTGCAGTCAGACATGCTCAGCAGACTGCTTTGGAGCCAGACCAAGGCCTGACAGAAAGGTGGCTTGCTGGCAGAACTTAGCAATGGAAGTGAACAAAACCACGTGCCAGACAGTGTTCCTGGACAATGATCAACACAAATCTCTGTGCATGAAAGGCCATTGTGTCTCCGTGCACAGAATCTGCCTGAGTATGTTTCTAAGGGCCCAATCCTATGCAACTTTCCAGCACCGGTTGAGCTGCAATGCAGCCCGAGGTAAGGGAACAAATGTTCCCTTACCTTGAGGAGGCCCCTGGGACTGTCTCCCCACCAAAGGATGCAGTGTACATCCCATTGGCACAGCTGCATGGGCACTGCAAAATTAGATAGGATTGGGTCGTAAATGTCTTTGTATTTTTTTGTTTATAAATTGGAGCCAGTTGCCAGTTCTCTAGTGTTTGCTATACTATATTTCACACAAATGGTCATCCAGGTAAATATGCAACCAACACTCTTTTTCAAGCTGGCGTGAAAAGCCTCAGGTCGTTTGTACAGGGCATTTCCAGATGTTCATATGCTCAGTAATGCAAGCCACACACCCAGAAAATAGGAAGCATCTCAGAAACATTTCCATGGTAGTTTGGAGTCATCGTTGTTGGACTGCTGCCAGTCCAAATCCTCTAGCAGAGTCAGCAGCAGAAGAAGAACTGCAACCACTGGGCAAAACCAACAATGATGACTCCAGAAGGCAAAGAAATGAGCATGAACATTGATGCTACTGATGTCAGTCTTGCTGAGAGGTCAAGGTCAGTCCAGCAGCCATGCACAAAAGTGCAACCACTTCTGGAGAAATAATAATAAAATAATAAAACTTTATTTCTATCCCGCCCTTCTCCCCAAAGGGACCCAGGGCGGCTAACAACATATAAAACAGATTAAAACATAATTTCACAAACAGATAAAAACACATTAAAAAACACATTAGCAGAACCCATAAAAACAGTAGTCAGATAAAAGTCAGAATAAAAGAGCATAAAACAGCATTACTTAGAGGAATCAAACCTGTAAAAAGCAACTAAAAGATGTATAAAAGATGTTAAAAAGGCCATGAAGTCAGAAGGCTTGATTAAACAACAAGATCTTCAGGCCTTGCCGAAAAGTCTCCAGAGAGGGAGCCATTCTCAAGTCAAGGGGAAGGGAGTTCCACAACGTTGGTGTCACTACTGAGAAGGCCCTATTTCTTGCTGCCGCCCCACATACCTCCTTAGGCGGCGACACTTGTAAAAAGGCCTTCTCTGATGACCTGAGAGGACGAGCCGGATTGTACGGGAGTAGGCGATCTCTAAGATAGCCTGGCCCAGAGCAGTATAGGGCTTTAAAGGTCAAAACCAGCACCTTGAATTGGGCCCGGAAACGAATGGGCAGCCAATGTAGCCCCCGGAGAAGCGGACTGACAGAGTCAAACCGCCTAGCTCCAGTGACCACACGGGCCGCCGCATTCTGCACTAATTGCAGTTTCCGAACCGTCTTCAGGGGCAGCCCCACATAAAGCGTGTTACAATAATCTAACCTCGATGTCACCGTAGCATGGATCACCGTGGCCAGGTCTGCATGATCCAAGTACGGTCGCAGCTGGCGCACCAGCCGAAGCTGAGCGAAGGTCCCCCCCTAGCCACAGCCGCCACCTGGGAATCCAGGAGCAGCTGCAAGTCCAGGTGGACCCCCAAGCTGCGGACCTGCTCCTTCAGAGGGAGTGCAACCCCATTCAGATCAGAGCAGAGCAGAGCAGAAATATCACATTTGGATGTGCCCCAGGTCATCTTAACAATGAGGTGTCTCCATTTTGCCGTTCTCTCTTTTGCTTGTTCTCCTGCCGTTGTTTTGATTCAGAGGATTGACAAAATGCACAGAGTCTGTAGGATGAAGAGCCTACAAAACTTGATAGCACCCATGTAATTTCTGGGTTACACAATTGGACACTATAGCACTGTGTTCAGTGAGGGAAGTGTCAATAGGATTGCAGCCTTAGTGGCAGTTCGGTGCTGTTGTGTTGCTTCTAGCCAGTTGCCTTGGAGAGAATATGGACAAAGAAGGGCACTAGAGGCAGGTTTTATGATCTAGAATACTAGTCTGTTAATGGGAACTAGTCTGTTAGTGCTGAAACGGCCTCTGTTGTATCCAGCATGGTCAACGATGCTGCTGGAGGTCTCCCCACGGTAAGGGGACTTTTGTCCCCTTGCCCCGGGGAAAACCCCAGCAACTGTTATGGGGCTACTCAGTCCTGCACCAGCAAAACATGCAGCCCCGTGTTGGCAGATTGGGCCCAGGAGGGGGAATAGGATCTGGGGGTAGCACCTGCCGCCATCCCCACCCCTGCCCCGTTGCCACCCTCCCAACCCCATTTTGCCCCCTTGCCATGCTCCCCCCTACATACATACATACCTCTCAGCCTCTGACTGATGTGAATGCCCAGCATCTGCCCACACCGGTCTGAGTGCTGGCACCTGCCTCTGGCAGCCATGAAGTACTTTCTGGCACTTTTGTGATAGCCATTGCTAGGGCAGCGCACTGGAAACCATTGGTGCAGCCCTGGTAGATTGGGCTGCTTCTCAAGATAAGCTTCTAGATAAAAAAAGATAGAGAAGCAAAGCAATACTGATTTGGAGAGTGGTAGGAGAGAGTGATGACAAGGGACCACAGGCAGTAAAATTCTCCTGTCATTATGATCTTCTGTCAGGTGGTAGGAGGCTTAGGTGGGACTAATCTATTCATGTTATCACTACCATGTGGAGAAATCCATTTTAAGTCTTTGAGAGGACTGTTGGTGGTCATATTGGATGTGAACGTGCATTCAAATGTTCTCTCATTCTCTGCACAGCAAAACTTTAGGACACTCCGACCTACCTCCAAGCCAACATCCTATGACCCACAGTGTGTGTTAAGTTCTTCCATACTTTCAACACATTCATTTTTTAATTCAAAGGTCTCTTTTGAAGTTTAGGAAAACAGACACAACAGGCAGGAGAACAGTTGGCAATGAGAAGAATGAGTGACTAATTATCATCAACAAAAGTTTTCACAGTACGACTAAAGCCAGGGGCTACAAGCAGGAATCTGTGTTGTAAGTTAAAAAAGATTCTAAAAAACAAGACAGTGAAAATCAACCTAAAAACACAAAATTGACAGTACAGTAAACCCTTTTGTAAGTGGGACGTGCAAAAGCCAGATGGCAAATATTGCACAAACAACCCTGGTCTCTTAATTCTGCAACAGTACACATGAGTAATTTCCTTTTTTGTTGAACAGCAAAACCAGCTCCTCTTACTTGTGCCATGTGGAACAATGGCTCTGAAGTTGCGCAGTGATGGTATCGAATCATTTCTAAAAACAGGGAAATGGACCGTTCTGCAGCCTCATTGTTATGGAGAAGGCTTTTTGAACCTGAACATCTATCACTATTTTTGTCATTATGGCTGGAGGCAGATATCAATTCTTTTAGAGCAGGAGTCTCCAAACTTTTCAGAACGAGGGTCACGTCATGTATTTTACACATGTTTGGGGGCTGATAAAGATCTGTTCAACATAAAATAAATAATGAATAAAGTTTAAATGAATGCATACGTTTTACTTGGATCTTGTTTGTAATCAGCGTGATATGATACCAACCTTCATTCCAGATACCAACCTTTCCACCCCACCCCATACATATCACCACCTTTCTGGGTGGATGCATCAGCTGGTTGCTATTATTTTGCTACCCACTGAACTTTGTTAATTTTTTTCTTAAGCGGGACATAAATGAAACAACAATATCAGGCTATCTGCCCACAGTTTGACTTTAATTATTTTTTTAATATAAGCCACGACCCCACCCCTTCGCCCTCTCCCTCCCTTGCTTTGGCTGCCTCCTGCTTAGTGTGCACGGCTCAATACTTACCTCTCAAGAGCCACTAAAAGGCATTGAGTCAAAGGGGAATTTCTCCTCATGGAACAAGAAGGGTGAAGTGCCAACTGATCACTGACTCTGCCTCCTCCTTCAGTACTGCTGGACTTGGGCAGCATCAGCAGAATGAGAGCAAGCACTGACTGGACTACAACTGAGAGGCCCTGCTGGGATGCAGGTGGGTGGGCGTGGTGTCATCTATCCCATGAATATCCTTCTACTATGTAACATTCACCCAGTGCTTGGGCTGTTTGGGAGAACCATAGCATATTTCTGGATGAGATTAGCAGTAAAGATGAAGTTGAGTCAAGAGAAAATTATGCTCCATCATGTCTATGTCTTGTTTGTGTTTGGATTCACAGAAGACCACCTCATGATGAGATCACTACCTAGTTGGGATTCTTAACATGAAGAAGATTGTGTTGGAGTTGGTGCAACTCCGTCTGCTGTCCAGAGGGGGCAGGATGCTGTCCAGAAGTGGTCAAGATATGACCCAGTGACTCTGACCTTTCTACCTGTTCTCTCTGTGATCCTTGTGGGGTGTGGCCCTAACTCTTTATCCTTCCCTTCTCCTCTGAGCACTTTCTCTTGCCCTCTGACCACCGACCTGTTAAGATGGTGCACACCAGGGCTCTAATACCCAGGCCATCTTGAGCACAAGGCATGCAGGGAGAGGCAGCTCTAGAGCCTTGCTATCTCTAAGTAATAGCTGAACCTCTGATCCTAATCAGATGCTGTAAATATACACTCAATGGAACTGTAAGTACATAACTTCTTTTTGCAACTTTAACAAGCCATTGCCTCTTTGTCTTTTTATTGATTAGCAGTCAGCCGGGTGAGGGAGGTTCCCTGGGGTAATACCCAAAGGGGGGGGTCTGCTGCTTAAGCTACTCTGCTTCCCCCCAAAGAGGAAACTATTTTTAATTTCCTCCAACAGATTGAACCAAATATTGTCAGGTGGACTAGTAGCAGTTCCTTGTATAATTTAGGGGAGATTATTGGGATGGTCATTCCATGAACCCCAGTTACACAGAGGAGTAGTCTTCAACCTTTACAGACATGTGACCTGTTTAACCACAGCATCATGAGATCCAGTGCCTTTTTGTTAAGCAAATATGCAAATTTTTACTTATTTTCTGTTTAGAGTGACCATTACCAAAGGCACTTGTATTTTTCATAATTGTATAAAATAAAGCATTTTGGCCAATGTAGCTTTGCTGGAGGGGTGACAAAACTGCACCTCCCAACATATCTTTTTCTAAATCGCTATTAAAGATAAAGAGACTCTGTTCTCCTTTGAATATCACCATGCTTATGTTTCTTCTCTTTAAAAAGACCCCAGACAAACAAGTTATATTACAATCTTGCCAGTTGTTATATTACTGGTACCACACATCTTAGATGGAGATGCAACTAGCTGTGGATCTATCAGCTGGGTTGGACCAGTAGGCCAGTGATGAAGGGCAGGTCCTCTAACCCATTTTGGGCTGTGGCCCATTAGGAGCCTTTCAGGTTCCAGGTTCGCCCTGTCAAATAAGGATACAACATGAACAGATAAATATAAACCCCCCTTCTCACAGTTTTCAGTCTTTGATCCCCTTCAAATGTGTCAGGGCTCCCCTGGGGGCCATATAGTTCCCATTGTGAATGCCCTATACTTAACAAAAAGTCAGGGAATCTGTAGCTTCTGCTAATTAATACAAAAGGTTATGTATGTGAGCAATAGTTTGTGTTTTATGAAATGTAGCAGGTGTTTCCCAGTTTTTCTTAACTTGATGGGATGATAGTAACTTTCATGTGTTCCAGAACAGACTTCTAAAGGGAATGTAAGCACCAGAGCTCTGACCTCCCCTTGGACTTCTCCCTCTCTTTCACTGATTCCATATAAAAGACATTGCAAGGGGAGCTGCTCGCCCCAACTTCTGAACTCTTCTTGCCACTGGAAAAGGTGAGTGTCTTTCATTTCTTGTATCCTAAATTTAAGTCTATAGCGAAAAGAGGTTTATGTTTGTACTCTGGCTCATAAATGTGTTTTTTGTTTCTTGGGAGTATTACAGAGAAACAATGGAACAGCACAGGTATGTTGATGAAAAATATTAACAAGTGCCTAAAATCTTTAGGGATTTACAGGCATGCTTAGAAAACTCAGAAATCTTGAGTTTTTCTGCCACAACAGATAAAGTCTGTCAGAAAATGAAAACAGAATGGGTACAAAGAGAGATTGATGTTGAAATCCTCAAGATGTTTCCTGTTGGATAACTTTTTAAAATGTTAAGTTCTTGCATAAGTTTGGAGAACAGCAAGTACTGTTGAATCAATAACGCATTTATTGTCATAAAACTTTTAAATAAATAAAACTTTTAAATGTAATAAAATTGTTTTTTAATTGTCAAGGATGTTTGAATGAATTTGAGTTATTTTCAGGTTGCTGAATCCAAAAATGGCATTGGTTTTGCCCAATTGGCTCTAGTTTAGTGGGTACAGCATAGCCACCTTAGATGCTGATTCAAGCAGCTACCTTCTGAGGAAGCTGATGCCATGAATTAGCATATAAGGTGGCTATGCAGTGCCTCCAAAACTAGAAGCAATCAGGAAAAACCAGTGCCATTTATGGATTCAGCACCCCACATATACCCAAGAATATGTCTAACTTTTATGACAACAAAATGTGTAATTTAATTGCTACTTTCTCTAGGTGAAGGAAACCTGTTTCTATGTAAGTGTGGCAGATAGGTGGCAGTGTCTGCAAATGGTATGGGGTGGTATCAGTGGTCAGCCAAGTTAGCTACCAGCCAAAGCTACCAGTCATCTCTCATGACATCAGAAGCAATCAATCAGTTGCTTGGATGATAAGCAATTAATCCCACATTGGTTCATATTTGAAATACAATTCTCAGAGATGTAAGGCTAGTGGAGGCTTTCAATGAGAGCAAGAAATTATTAATAATTTATTGAAATATATATATACTTTTCAACAAAATTGTGCAAAGCAGTTTGCATAACTAAATGAATTAGCCTTGCTAATAGGGTGACCAAGCATGAGAGTAGTGCTAGGCTTCCAACATGTAATTTCCTGCCTAGTCTATCAAGATATCTGAGAACAAGGGAGATCTTCACTTTCAGTTGATCTCCATTCAGAGGCTTGAGACATCAGTTAGGAATAATAAAGTGTCGGAAAAGACTAGTCCTCCCATCTCAAGTGAGTGAAATGATTCAGTGGCCCACTGACAGGTTCACTCCTTGCCGTAATCCTTGGTTCAGGCTAGATTAACTGCAGTGTTGCCACATTCTAGTATAGCAGCCTGAACTTTGCAATTTCTCCGCCAGTTCTCCTCACAACTATCTCCCTGATTTTTCATCGCCGGTTCCCATGGGTATCCCTCCTGATTTCCCTCTGTCTCCCCCCCTTTTGCCTCCTTGCTTATGCCATCAAGCAACCCTTTCCCTTCTTCTTCTTTCAGATTTCTTCTGCCTCATTTTTAACTTCTTCTTTTTTTTTTTAAACCCAGATACCACTTACATTTAGGGTCTAATCATGAGAGTGACTAAGAGCACAATCCTATCCTGTGCTGGAACAGGCAAGCCAGGAAGCTTCTGCTGTACCCAGCGCAGGATACTGGCCATAAGCAGCTCAGTCAGAGGTAAGGGGAAACATTTCCCCTTACCTCCAGGTAAGGGCTGCTGGCCCTATGGGTCTCCTTGAACTTGCGCCACCTCTTGAGGTGGCGCAAGTCTGAGGAGAGTGGAGCGGCTTGATGCCGCTCCGTTCTCCCTGGGAATGGGGGTTGGGATCTGGCATAACTGCGGGATCCCAGCCCTGCCTCCTGCACCCCACCCGCTCACCCCCGGGGCCACCCACCGCCCTCCCTCCCCCCACCCAGGAAACCTCCCTCTTGCCTCCTCCCTGCCACCTCCCAGCCTATCTTTTCTTCTTCCGAGAGAGGAAGCTGGCACGGAGGCTTGCGTCAGCCTCTGTAGGCCAGTGATTCTTGGAGCGCTGGCCCGGTTTCCTCTCAAGGAGGCACAAACATGCCTTATGGCATGTTATGACCCTCCTGGGCCAGCGCAAGGGACTTGCGTTGGCCCAAGGGCACCTCTGGATTGTGCCCTAAGACTCCATCACATCATGGTCCCCACAGCTGGCCCATAGCATGCAGCAGAGCCTGTGTCCGAGACTTATAAAATTATGCATGGTGTGGAGAGAGTGCAGCGTGATAAGTTTTGCTCCTTCTCTCCTAATGGAGGAACCAGGGATCATCCAATGACTGGTGGAAAATGTAAGACTGATAAAACAAGGTACTTTTCACTCAATGCATCATTAGTTTGTGGAACATGTTGCTACAAGATGTGGTGATGGCCACTCGTTTGGATGGCTTTAAAAGAGGATTAGAGAATCATGGAGACAGGTCCATCAATGGCTACTAGTCACGATGACTATGTGCTTCCTCTGGGTACCAGTTTTAGGGGAGCAGTAGCATGAGAAAACTTGATCTTTCTCTCCTCCTTGAGAACTTCCCCTAGACAGCCCAATGGGCTGTTACGGGAAACAGAATGCTGGACTCGATAGGTATGATCTCATGCAGCAGGGCTTTTCTTATGTCCTTAAATAAAGTCCTTCAGTTATAGCTATTGGTAGTTCTTTCTTTTCTCCCTCTTTGTATTTTATTGACATAAAATAAAAATGGAGGATATTTTATGACAAACATGTTGCAAAATATCTGGCATGATACAGATTTTTTGGAAGGGATTAACAATCCTCAACTCCTGGATTTGCTCCTAGCCCAGAGGAAGAGTGCCACTTGAGTATCAAAGCAATGAGAAGCATGGACAAAATAATAATGGAGATATGAAAGTGCCAGACGTGTTTGCGTGATCAACGTGCTGTGTAAAACAACTTTATACCAACAACATATCTAATAAAATGCTGTAAACTTTGGAAAATATAATAGAAAATATAGTTGCTGTAAAATAATTGCTTTTGATTGATTTTAGGCACACTTATTACTTGCTCTGTGGGTGTTCTGTCACTCGTAACATGAGCTGGACTTCCACAGAGAAATATCCTGGAGAGAACAAATTGTTCAGCCTCAGAGACCTGTTAAAACTTTGTTACTCTTGTCTTTCATGTGCCTTCTTTGCAGACTTGCTGACTTTTCCAAATTTGATTTTTTATTTTGGCTGACTCTCAATGGAACATTTTTTTAAAAAATGGAAAAAATAACACTCTCCATATTGAAAAAAATATTTCATAGTTTATAGTGTTAGGAATAATTCCCATATGCTAATATTCAATATAGGATTACGCAAACTCTCTGGGACACCTCTTTTGTTCACAGTTGAAAGTAAGCGATGAGGGCTTCACAGAGACGACCCTGGTATTTTGTTTCCCCTGCCAAATTAAAGGCTCCTCCCTTTTTCTTGTGTATATCTTATTATTTGCTGGGCAACCTAACAACAGTACATTAAGAGCCCAATCCTATCCCCCACCATCTTCCACCATACAGCTGCCATACAGTGGAACATGTATTGCATGGAATTTTGGGGGGGGGGGGAGAGAATGATCATATGGCTCACAAGAAGTAACTTTACTTACCACCCAGTAGGCTACCTAGTTGTCAATTGGTCTCCTTGGCCCCATGCCAGCTTTATGCTAGTGTAAGTCCGAGTAGAAGGCGGGGTGAGTCTGGACCAGGAAAGGGGAATACGATCTGGTGTACATGTTTGCCGCTGAGATCCATCCCCTTCCACCCTCGTACTGCCTCCTGGTTCAGTCCACTCCCTGCCTTGATCTTCTTCTGAACTGCCCCTTCCACTATCTGCTCCAGCATGGCATCTGACATCTACCACCAAACACGCAGGGCCTCCAGCCATCTGCGCTGGTGCCCCCAAAGTGCACAACACCACTGTGTGTTTTATGATCATGAAATCATCAACAATAGGAAGTGGGTAACCTAGACTAAGGTTGTGAATCCTCCTTGGTTGACCGGAAGCCTACTGGAGTTTGCAGCAAACTCCCAGTGACTATTGAAAACAATCTGGAAGATTTTAACTGGTTTTTGCCCAGCCCACAGGTGTACACATTTGGTCCCTGTTTCATACGAGGGGACCAACGTTCATTTCAACGTTCGTATGTGTAACGTTGGACAGAAATGGCTTAAAAGGGCTGGTCATTGAACTCCTTGACTTCTATGGCTCAGGGCAAAATCTATCCAACATTCTAGCAATAATGCAGCTGTGCAGGGCATGTGCCGCATCCTGTGGTGGTGGTGGGATGCAGTCATGGAGGCCAAGGGAAGGGAATGTTTGTTCCTTTACCTTGTGGCTTCATTGTTCCTGCATTGGTGCTGGAAAGTTGGATAGGATTGGGGCCTAAGTGACATTATGTCCTGTTGGAAAAAAAAATCTATACTAATAGCTTCAGTTAAGAGTTGGCAAGCCTGAAACCTGAGGGGCTGCAGTACTACAATTATACCGGCTTGGCATCTGCTTGGTCAGAGTCCCGGTAGAGTCAAGCACCAATGAAAGACAAGGTGGTAACTCTGTGTATATGTCCAGGAAAAGCTAATGAAATTCCAACAGGAGATAGCTGACATTTTAAAGGGCCTCATTAAAGAAACCCTATATTTTGGATGTAAAACTGCAGTGGTTATTTTAACATAATTTCCAGCTGCAATGGCAAACCTGAATTTTCTCACATTCTTCAGCCTGTCTCTGGGTAGGACCTCATTAAGTTTCATTTTTTTTTTTTAATCACACAAAGGTTTACAGCAGTAAGGTTTGCCTGTGTGAAATATTTTAATATATTTGTTTTCATTTTTTCTTCTTCTTTACTTTAGGGGTCAAAGCAGTTTTTCGTCATTTTTTCTGAGCTGCTCTAACTGATTATATGCTCCATTTAAAATCCTCACTATTAGAGAATCCCAATACGATCACAGCAGGTTCTTTTGACAGACTTCATACCCCGGGGTATTTGCTCTAATCTATTCCTCAAGACTTGGAGATTTTTTCTCATTATTTAGTGGAAAGAGCCACCATATTCCCAGGGAGCTCTTTGCAGTCTAGGAAGCTTCTGCACACTCAGAAAGCTCTTTTTTTCTGTATTCCTGTTTGGAAAAAAAGAGGGAGTTCTGTTGCTGGAAAGGATTGGCTAGTTCTGAGTGTCCTAATCCAGCATTTCTCAGTACTGCTCCCCCAACATACCACTTGCCACAGTGCTGTCCTTGGAGGTACCACTGGAATTAACTGGTGATAATGTGATTCCCAGTTACTTCTAGATTTGGAGACCGCAACAGGAGCTTCCAAGGTCAGTAAGAGGCTCAGGGTAGGTGAGCGATTTTTTTCTTGTGCTCGAAAACCACACACTAGAACTCTGTCCGCTGGCTTGAACTTCCTATTGCCGTTGGAAGCTCCTGTTGTGGTCTCACTGCTGGGCAGTGGGTGCTGCATGTACCACCCAACACCGCCTGGCGTACCACCAGTTGAGAACCCCTGTCCTAATCTATGCTCGAGCAATTAATTGGTTGACAGCCCAATCCTATCAGGGCCTTATGTTGATGGGTCTCTTGGGCCGTCAGCAAAAGCCTTGGGATGATGACAGGAAAGCCACTCCTCCATTCAGTGGTCCATGGCTGCCAGGGCAAATGGCTAGAGGCCTCGTGCAGGTGATGGTGGCCACTGAATATCTTCTGTCCTCCATCATAGCTTGTAATTTGATGGCAGTGGGGGAAGATTGGGGGAGGATCTTGGGCAGACCATGGGTTAGGGGTGGTCCATGGAGGAGATTATGGATGAGGGGGATCCAGGCCAGGGTGGGAGAAGGCAGGAGGGGGGAGATAGCTATAGTCAGGTGGAACACACCGGAACGGCATTCCAGCACCTTTTTCACCTTTTTTTTTTTTTGCACTGGCTAGGGCGGGATTCAGACCCTATGCTCCACAGCCCAGCACTCTCTCCATTGGGCTATAGGAACTCCTGTAGTCAAAAGTGTTTTTTGCACTGCTGGGTAAGGCAGGATTCAAACCTCTGACCTTGTGCTCCACAGCCCAACACCCTCTCAATTGGGCTATAGGAACTCCTGTAGTGAAAGTGCTCAGAACTAATATATAAGGTCTTGAACATAGCTGGTGACCATCAGCACCTCAAGTATTAGTTCCAAACACTTTGAATCTAAGAGCTCCTATGGCTCAATTGCTAAAGTGCTGGTCTGTGGAACCAGAGGTTGGGGGTTCAAATCCCCATGAGGAATAATTTTTTTTCTTCTTTTTTTAGGTGGGGAGGTGCTCCATGGCTGCAAAATATAAAGGTTGGTTGCCAGTTGCCAAAACGGGGACCAGTTGAGGCTGCAAAACCCCTCAAAGTTCAGTCCCAGGCAGGCTTTTTTTTGGCCTTTTTTTTTTTAAGTCCCAGGTAGGACTTAACCCACAGCCTCCAGCAGGGGGCTCACTCCAGGAGCTACAGCAGCAGTTACCAGCCAGGGCAGGCATTCTGAACCCTCCTCCCTGAAGAGTCCTGTAAGAGATAGATGCACGCACATAATCATCGAAGACTATTGGGGGGATCCTGTATTTGGAGCCCTCCCTATCTCAGCACAAGAGATTGAGAGCCTGAAAGGTCCAAGGCAGACACTTCCAGTGGGTGATGGGGGCAGACCTGATCCCTGCCAGGTCTCTCGCACCCCTTTATGTTTCACTCCAGCTATGGCAGGAGTGCTTTTGCTATCAGGGAGCTCACACGGGATGGACGTGTGTGTGTGTGTGTGTGTGTGTGTGTGTGTGTGTAGTTATTGACTACATCTAGTTGTATCTTATTACTTATTTCTCCAATTAAAAATGGTTTAAAAATAAATAAAAGATTAATAAGTTGTGAGTTCCTGCACTTTTTTAAAATTTTTTTTATTTTTTACAAAAAAAGCACTGGCTATAGTTATATGTGCCAGGATTTTATCCCCTCCCTTCTGGACCTGAATCCATCCCAAGGAATCTTCTTGGCCTTATGCCAGCAAGAGAGTTGGCGTAGGTTCAAGAAGACCCACTGGAGACCAGCATTCTATGAAGAGGCAAGTAAAAAGCTTCTTTACTTACCTCTCTTGAGCTGTCAGGTTCCCCCCTCCATAGCATGCAGTGCATGCTCTGTGGGCAGTCCTGCATGCTTTGGCCTAGCAGGATCAGAGTGCTTAGAAGGTTTAGCAGGGGATTGATTGCAGACCTTAGACTGCAATCCTTAGTTGGGAATGAGTTCCATTGAACTCAGTGAGATTTGCTTCTCAGTAGACATGCATAGAATTATACTGAAAGTTAACATTTGAAGATGGAATCTTCTGAAAATTTAGTCCAGCTAGATGCCAAGCTTGGTTTCATATACTCATATTGGTTCATATATAGCTCGTATTGGCTTCATATAGTATTTTTCTAAGGTTTTCTGTAGAAAATTATGCAAAACTATAGTATAATATGACTTCTAACTTGCTATGGATCTTGAGCAAACACACATTTGTCAAATGCTCAGGACACGCTTATGCAGATGGTTGGCCAGGTGAAGTGCTGGTCAATGTCCTACATCCATCAGAGGGCCCACCAGGCCTGGAGTGATACATGGCAATGGTAGTGCCCAATGGGCACTCTGTTCTATCAGAGAACAAGCAGGGGACACTATTGGGGGGCACAGTGCAAGTCTTTGCCTCAGAAATTTCAACAGCATGGTGCTGGCAATGCACTTATATTATCTGCTCTCTGTTGAATGTGTCTATCAAAAAATTAGTTATCATTTTCAGACTTATTACTTATTGAAACCTTTTTCCAGAATGTCTAGTAAAAAACAGTTCCTGTTCTTTATCTACTTTGATTTCTGAGGGATTTTTGTTTTGTTATGTTTTCCTGCCACATGTATAATAGCCAATCCCTTTATACCACAGGTGATGTGACTGGCTCTTAAAGTAAGGATGTCCTGAGATAGAGGGCTGCTTTCTTGGAGGCAACCTTAAAAAAGAACTTACACTTGATGGCAGTGCAGAAGACCACAGAAGGATAGGGACAGTGATGCTCTAGCCCAACCATTCTTGATGGGAGCCACATGGCCCCCTGGCACTTTGAAGGGGAGAACAGACTGAAAACTATATGTGCATGATTTTATGTTTATCTGTTTGTGTTTTATCATTGTATGAAAGGGGGGCCCTGGAACCTGAGAAGAGCTCCTAAGGGGCCACAGCCAAAAAAGAAAAAAGAAAAAAAAGATTGAGAATGGCTGCTTGAGTCTACCACATTTCTTCTGCTCCATTCTCCTCTTCCTTTTTGAATACAGAGAGCAGGAGGAGGGGAGCAGCAGAAGTAGGTGGACACAAGCAGGAGACGTGTTCCTACCAGTTTGCCACTTTAAGCAGCCTCATGGATGGTGTGGCCCAACTAAGCATAAATAACTGAATCCAAAGGTATAAGTACTCAGTTGTGACCTACCATTAGGTTCGATAAGGCAAAAGCCCCAGACGTGAGCCACTACACAGGTATTTCATTTGGGACAAACTTCAGTTAGATTAGCTTGATTTTTTTTTTTTTTTGCTGAATTGTCCTAGTTAAAGTTGGCCATTGGTTTGAAGCATCTGCTCTATGTGAAAAGTTGCTGTCGTCAGTAGGAATGCACCTCAAAGTCTATTAAGGCCCTAGAAGAAAGTGCATTTCTGAAATGCCATGTTTGCTTACAGTGATAGCTCTAGTGGCAAGGAATGTTGAAACTGGTGTCATTTGGAAACCATTATGCTGCATCTGTAACAAAAGCAATTATTCTAAATACAAGATGCTGACTTCACATACATTAGAATTAGCATCTTCAAGAGATTTATGTTGACTTCAACAATGAAACTGGTTGACCTTTTAATCCATTGTTGTCTCTTTCAAAGTTGGAGTCACTGTCATTTTGGCAAGCTGTTCTCTCCCATCTTGTTATGTCTTCCTCTTAGATATGCTGAGTTGTGCAGAAGATCTGTTTGCCTCTTAAGCACAAAGATTTGTCCATGCTGTTGTACCTTTCTAAACTAAAAGGAATTTACATCCCTTTTATGCTCTAGGTCTGTGGCATAGTAGTTCATACAGGTACCCAAACAGCAACAGTATTCACATAATGACTTAACGTGTGACATAGGCATTCCACAGAGATGCCTACTCATGCAATTGTCCTGAAACTATGGAAATGCACAACAGTGGGTTTAGGGATTATCTGAACAGCCACCATCTTCTCTCTGCCTCATTTGCAGGAGGGGAAACTGGGGAGCATTTTGATGATTTAGGGCCCAATTCTAAACTGGGCCAGTGCTGGTGCTGAACTCCTGTGCTGGGATGCCATAAGACACTTCTGCGACACTCTGCACAGAGTTGGCACTGGTACCGGCCCAGGACCAGTTGGCATGAGCCCAGCACCGACAGGACACTGCCAAGAGCTAGCTAAGAGCTCTAGGTAGCTGTGAGGGCTTTGGGGTGGGGAAGGCGTTCCTGGGCAGAGCAAGGAACCCACGTGGGAGAGGGTGGGACCAGCTCTGCTGGATCTTGAATTCCATGTCAGGCCAGAAGGCTCTCAAGTGTGCACCAGCAAACTAGCTGGTGCAGTTTTAAGAAGCCCCATTGCAGCACTAAATTTTTGCAGGTACCTGAATGTGCCATGCGGGCCACCCTTCTCCCTCCCCTTCGGAGCCATTCCAGGTGGCGAGAGAAAAAGAGAACCTGTATTGATCCTTGTCTCAAAGAACTCTGAGACAACCATTGCCAACAAGGGGAAAACCATGAGATGAAGCCATGAGACCACTTGACCCGTAGGGATTATGTGTTATCTGTTAGCTGATAAATACTGTTTAGTATTCTGTATGCTGTATAGGCACATGATAAGCAAAGAACAGACCCCCACAGGTGTCTTTTGAAAAGTCTTTTGAAAAGCAAGTCAGAAGTCACATTGCAGGAGGGTTCTACACATGCATTTTTAATGTGGTCAAATATTTATCTAAGGCCACACTCTTCACTTCAACTCTCAGGAGAGAGACTGACATGAATCGTCACAAGGAAAACACAGGGGGTACATGTATCCCAGCTCAAGGGTCAATAAAATACTTCCAAAAGTTCTATAGATAAGTTGTGATGAATTAGCTTGCTGTGCTGAATAGGGAGAGAGCCACAGGCCTGGAACAGGATTAAAATGCTAGATAGTTTATGCAGCTGTGAAGATGAAAAGTATACACTTGGACCCGGAGCATTTCATTTTCTTCTTAAGGTTCACAATCGGAACTGTATACAGTATTCCAAAAGTGACTGCACCATACATTTGTACAGAGGCAATATGGTATTAGCTGCTTTAATTCCTTTCCTAAAGATGTCTAGTAAGAGATTTGCCTTCTTCATAGTTGACGTACACTGGGTCAATATTTTCTTTGAGTTATCCATCAGGAACTCAAGATCAGGAACTCAAGATCTCTTTCCTGGATCATCACTGATAGCTCAGACCCCATTAGTATATATAGTAAGTTGGAGTAAGTAAGTTTACTTACTTACATCACTTACATTGATTGACACGGAATAGCACTTGCCATTTGGTTGCCCATTCATCTGTTTTAGAGAGGTCCTTTTGGAGCATTTCACAATTTGCTTTTTTGTGTGTGTTTGTTTTCTTTTACCACCTTGAATAGTATTGTGCCATCTGCAAACTTGGCCACCTCATTCTTTACCCCACTTAGTACACCCTTCTACTGTGAAAATTGCACATTTCTTTCTTTCTTTCTTTCTTTCTTTCTTTCTTTCTTTCTTTCTTTCTTTCTTTCTTTCTTTCTTTCTTTCTTTCTTTCTTTCTTTCGTTAACCAGTTACAATCCATAAAATGATCTGTCCCTTTACTCAAATTTATTCAAGAATCCTTTTGAAAGTCCAAGTACACAATATCAACTGGAATGCCTTTGTCCATATGCCTGTTGATGGTCTCAAAGAACTAGGCCCACCAGGAGACCCATCAGGAGAACCCACATGACCCACCAGGAGAACTGGAAGAAGGCCATTTCCCCTTAGGAGGAATGACTCAGAAAGGTGTGCAGTGATGGCACCACTGTGATTGCGCCATGATCAAGGGGCATTAAAACATACCTGGGGGGGTAGCGCTGGCCATCTGGAGGGTGCAGGGGACTTGCAGCCCCCTGTGTGGGCCTCCCAGCTGCTCCAAACCGCCGCTCTCTTTGGTGTTTGTGACCCATGTCCGATTTTGTGATTGCAACCTGAAAGTGCGTTGCAATTGTGGAAGAGATCTAGTATGAGTAAAGGCGTATGGATAAAGGTGTTTGTCTGCCCCTGCAAATACTTACCGTCATCTCAACATCCCCATAGGATTATATGGCATCCTGTGTAGATTGAAGTTTTGCTTGGTTACAGACTCTGGCTCCTGATTTATTCTTTGGTTCTGGTTTATTCTCTAGTTTTGGCTTGATTCAGAGCCCAACTCCTGGCTACTGAACACTAGCCATTGCCTTCTGATTCCTGTCTACAAGGCTGGCCCAAGACTCCCTAATACTTGAGGAAGCATGCCAAATGCTGCCCGCCATACCCATTGATGTGCCAGCCTCTGCTTCTCCCACTTCCCAATGTTCTAGCACAGCAGTCTTAACCACAGCAATATTTATATTCCATTTTACTCTATCACAGTGATCCTCCAAGTGGCTTACAACTACAATATAAAGAATGGAAACACAAGCCAGGAACCTCTTGATTCCCAGGCCATGTTTCCTCTCTGTTCTCGTCTTCCTTTTCCAATTTAGAGAGTTGAGGCAAGTTGTGAACAGAGATGGTTGCCCCCCAACAGGTGACCGCTTCAGTTGGCTTCATGGATGGGCTGTCCTTGGCTGCCAATGGCTCCTATCTGACAAGCACTTAGTAGTAAATTTGTATTGAACCTGAAGGGAAAAAAAAATTTAACTCAAGCAAGTCACTGCTTAGAAGTGACTCATAGTAGATAAAAGTAGTACAGGAAACTTATCCTTTACCAGTTAAGTAGTTTCTTGGGGTGATTATAAATAATGGAAATGTTAGGGTTTTCCCCCCAGCTTATATCAATATGTTCTGGTAACTTCCTCCTCCAGATACCTGTTATATGTTTTGTGGAAAAATTTTTTTGATTTAAATGGAAGAACATCATTATGGGGTAATAGCCTGTTGTGTCTACAAGAAATAGTCATTGATTTCAAAGCAGGAGACATTGATTGCAAGACAATGTTTTCTCACAAGGTGGCTGTGAAATTGTCTTAATTTCTTTTAGGACAAATGAATTATATAGATCTAGTAATTTTTGCTCTCTGGTTTTCTTAGTGTATATGCTGATAAGCGCAATACTCTGGTTTTTAGCTAGAGACAGAATACTGGACTGATGTTCTTTAACATACATGGCACTGTTGGAGCTTTTCTGGCCTTGGAACCCACTCTAGAAGAAATCCTGGGCTATCACCATTGTACTAAGTGATTAAGAAGTAGTCACATTATTTCCACATTTACCGATATATTTATATTCCATTTTACTCTATCACAATGATCCTCCAAGTGGCTTACAACCACTATATAAAGAATGGGCAACTAGTCATTGGAACAGAGTTCTTTTTCAGGCAGGGAGTGGGAGGCAAGCTCTTTGAGCTGCTCCATTCTTTGACTAATGGTGGAGGTCAGGTTGATCTTTCCCTGGCTGTGGTTTCAGGCTGAGAGGCACAGGGTGCACACTCCCAAGGCCTATAATCTGACTGATGGCAGAGAGTACTCTAGTCCAGGGGTGTCAAACACGTTTCATACCAAGGACAAAACAGCATTCATGATGCCTGCTGTAATGCCGGAAGTAATGTCATTAGGCAGAAAGTGATGTCATTATTCAAGATATAGAAGAGCCAATTTTCATGTGGACTGCCATTATAGCAGTAACATCACAGCATTGCTTAGCCACTGAGAGCCTGACGACCAGAAAAAAAGCTTCTGCGAAATGGATTCAACAAAGAAATTGATTCATGTGCAGAACCCACGCAAAACCCCTCAGGTGGATCAAGACCCAACTGACATGCTCAAAACCCGCCCAAGACTCAACAGGTACATCAGAAACCACCTGAAATGCTCACTTCTTGTGACTTCTGACCCACCTGCTGGGTTTTCAGTGGGTCCTGAACATTTCCAGTGCGTCCTGACCAACCTGGTGGGTCTCGGGCGGGTCCTGAGCATTTCTGGTGGATTCCAACCTACCTGGTGGGTCCCAGGTGGGTCATGAGGATTTCTGTTGGGTCCTGACCCACCTGGTGGGTTTTGGGTGGGTCCTGAGCATTTCTGGTGGGTCCCAACCAACCTGGTGGATCTTGGGAGGGTCCTTAGCATGTCTGGTGGGTCACCATTTTCCTTCAAAATTCTGGGGTGTTTCATGTTACAAGGAGGCAGCCAATCAAAGAGCTGGTGGGTGCTAAAGAAAAGGTCACCAGGCCTTAGGAAACTCTCTCTTTCTTGTTTCCTTCTTAGTGAACAAGACAGGGAGAGCCCACGCTCTGGGGATCAGAGTGAAAGGCTGCTGGAGTGAACCCCAAGGACATAGAAAGGGATCAAGTAATAGCCAGTGACCATTAGCTTATGTTTATGTTGGTCTGTCCTTCCCCTCCAGATGTTGGGAGCTCTTGGCTACCTCAGTTCAGGCTAGGTCAAGTTGGGATCCAGGTTCTTGGTCTAGAGCAGGGGTGTCAAACATAAGGCTCAGGGGCTGGATGTGGCCCCCAGGAGCTTTTTATCTGGCCATTGGACTCTCAGCTCCAGAGCAATGCTGAGGTGACACTGCTGAAAATATAATATAATAATAATATACAGTATTTATATACCGCCTTTCTTGGTCTTTATTCAAGACTTTATTCAAGGCGGTTTACACAGGCAGGCTTATTAAATCCACGCAGGGATTTTTACAAATTGAAAGAAGGTTCTCTCTTTCAAGAACCACCACATTCAAGCTGTTACACTCCGATCTGGTTTAACATTCTGGCCTCCATCCTCCCACGCTCCGAGCAGATGGAGCAGCTCAGCTGCAGCTTGCCAGCTGCTTCAAGGTCGCACGGTGCCGGTGGCCTCGAACTGGCGACCTTGTGGATGTTAATCTTCAGGCAAATGGAGGCTCTACCCTCTAGACCAGACCTCCTGCCCTCCTGAAAGGATGGCCAGTATGATAATTGGGCTCTCCCATATCTTGAAATACGATCAAGATTTCTGTATTTTCTCTCCTGTCATTAGCAGCCTATGAGTTCCTACATGAGAACAGAGTGTTTATTTCTGGTTTTGACCTGTTTAATGACATCACTTCCTGTGTAATGACATCACCTCCGGCCCTCAGCAGACATCATGAATGCTATTTGGCCCCCTGTATGAAATGAGTTTGAAACCCCTGGTCTAGAGTCCTGCAGGACTTGCACATGTGAGGCTTCCCTGCAGAGCTGGTACCATTCAGGGGACTTCTATTTGTGAGATACCAAACTTGTTTACATTGTTTTTTCTTAACTGGTAATAAAACCTTTTTGTGTAAAACCTCTGTTGTGTTCTAGGATTCCCCACTCTGCAGGTACTACTGTCAGAGTGAGGGCATTTTAACAACTCTAATTAGCATTCTTGGGGAGGGGTTTTGTCCAGGGAACCCCTCTGGGAACTGGATCTCTTGAACTGATGGCAGCAGACTAGATCTACTAAGTCTTGTTCCACCAAGCTGAACATCCAAACTGATTGGAAGAGTGGGGGGTTGAGCACTTGTCACTCATCATTGCCCTGGATCAGTGGGTGGTTGCTAAAAGTCCCCCCCCCCCTTTCATGACAACTGTGATGTAATCCTTTAGAGTCATGGGTTGCAGAACAATGATGGTGATAAATGTTAACAGTTCATTTAAACTTCGATTAAAATTTTCGGAGTCGTAAACCTTAAAGTAAAGATTAATGGAGACTCATCACTTTCTATGGCTGTTAAAACAGTGATGCACCTGCCAAAATTGTGGCTGTATAAAATGTATAGTGGCAGAGTGCTGCGTTTTTCATGTGTTGCATTATTACCCATCATTGTGTCTTATTAGTTTTGAAAGAAGGTGGCCACTATGAACATTTGGGCCATGACCTTGATTAACAGCCAGATGTCAAGCAGCCTGGCCAGCTCTATGAAACTCAGAAAACCATAAAAGTAGTAACTGGATGTGAGGTTTATGCTTGAAGGCAAAGAATTCCAAAACTGTAAAAACATTAGTCTTAAAAAATACTTTGGTGGGAAAAACCTTACACGTCTTCTAAGAAACAAGGAAGCATGATTTAGCAGTATGGTGTTGTACAAATGGGAACCGAGAAGAAGAAAAGGGGACTTTTATATTGTTCTCCCTTCCTTCTTCCTGGAATGAACTGATCATCTGGTAGATAAGATGACCTCTTATCTGGTAGAGAAAATGCACCTCCTGCTGCTATTGTTTTGTTTGAAAATGGGAGGGCCAAACAAAACATTCTCAACACACACACACATACAGAGAGAGAGAGAGAGAAAGGGAGAGATCAGTCTCTAATATCACATGTAGTGTGGTACTCAGAGTTTGCATGTGGACATCTACAGGTGGGGCCTCAGTATATACAGGGGATCCGTTCTTAGACCCCTCCATGGATGCCAAATTTTGCAGATAAACAAATATGCGATCAGCCCCTTTAAGCCCTCCAGAGGCAACCAGAGTTCTACTCTGGTCACCTCCAGAGGGCTTTCTGAAGTGTCCGCCTGCTGCCTCTGCGGGTTTCAGAATGGCCGTTTCTGGCTGAAAAATGTGACTTCTGGTTTCCCAAGGGAAACCAGAAGTGATAATTTAGGCCATATAAGGCATTCTGAGGCCCAGACATGCGCTACTTCTAGAAAGCCCTCCAGAGGTGACTGGAGTAGAGCTCTGGTTGCTTCTGGAGGGCTCAGGTGGGGCCAAGTCTGGCTGCATGTGGATCCAGGGGTTCCGTGTAGAGCCAGATTTGCAGATGCAGAATCCACAGATATGGAGGTCCCACTTGTACTATACATCAGAATCACAATATATTAGATATCAGAATCACAAGATATTAGAGTTATCTGGTTGAATTTGCTTCCCACAAGTGGATAGGGAATTTTTTCTAGTTTTTCCCCCATTAGGTTTAGTAACATGGCATGATTTTAAGGAATAGCAATGTTTTATTTCTGAAATCTGGTATACACTTTATCTTTGTGATAACTACTGAATAGAAACCAGGTTATGCTCTTCATCTTTTCCTTGAGCTCTTTATTCTGAGACTAAATTCTATACCTTTAATTTTTATAGAAGCCCATTAAATTGTAAGCTCATTAGGCTGTGATCTTGTACTTGTGAGCTTGTGCTTCAGCTAATTGATTTCAGACTGAGTTGCAATTATGTTTTTGCAGCATTTATCCATAGAAAAAAATGCACTCCATGGTTTGACAAGTGTGTCTTACTGACACTACATTTCGAGAAAGCTGGAGTTTTTTATAATAATTTTTGTGTTTTTGTGGACAAAAGAGGCTTGCGTGATCACATCTGTCTCTTAAAATAATACTACAGTGTCACTATTGCTACATTTTAAGCAGCTGGATTGCTTTCAGCTGCAGCACTCTTGTTCTCCATTTCTCTGTCCTTGCCAGAAACATGGCAACCTGGTTGGGGGGCATTTCAGAAAACCTGGGCATTAGGTAACCTTGTGACTCTTCACAAAGTGCAGAAACGTGTTGCTGTCCACATCATTCTGTAGCCTGCTTTCTTGGTGCATTTTAAGGGTGCTGGTACTATTAGATAGGAAGTGTCTAACACTTCCTAGTTGGGTATGGTAGGGGAGCTGCTCCTCTGTTGAACAAACGAATGAGAGGAAAGGAATATTAAATAAGAGCAGAATTTTTATGGGAGGACTTGCGCTTACAGTCTAATAGCCTCAATCAACACATTTATCTTACAAATATGTAACATGGAAATCTAGGGTACCTCCTTGTTCCAGTGCTAGAGACGATGATGGTCAAAGTGAGATAGTCGTAGCCTGATCCAACACCGGGACAGGGCTGGCAGCCTGTGTGCTGCCCTGGCAACAGCTGTTGCAAATGTATTGTAAGGCACATTGAGGCGGCTGGGAGCTGAACAGTGCCAGTGGAGAGGCCAGTGCCTGGGTCAGTTTGGGTCTCTGCACTGCTCCAATGGTTAGTGGGAGCACATTGTGGTAAGTTTTCCGCCAGGCAGTGGGGAGGCATTTCAGGTTGGGGAGGTCAGGGGAATGCAGGGAAGGAGTGAAACTGAATTGGTGGAGGGTGGGCAAGGGTGGGTTAGGCCTGAAAGGGGAGCAGGGATGGTAGCAGAGGCTGCAGCTGAATCCTATCCCCCCTCCTGTGCCTCGGAACCTGACATGGGTCTCCTTGGTTCTATGCCAGCTGGTGCAGCTCCAAGGAAACCCATCAGGGCTCCTGGTGCTCCACATGGGGTAAGGCCCAAGGAGACCTCTGGCTGCTTCCCTGGCCCCACAGGATACAGTGTTGGCTGTTTTGTTCCACATGGCTGTGGCTGAGCTAGGTTTGGACCCTAAGACAGTCAAAGTGAGAACATTTAGTTAAGTGGCTCCTACCCCCAGGGAAAAGGTCACCAGCACTTATATGTATGTATAACAACCAGTATTTTCTCTGCCCTTTCTATTTCTAACATAATAAGCTCTTGCCTATACAAGCTCATACAACATGAAGGGCCCAATCCTATCCAATTTTTCAGTGCCGGTGCAGCTATGCCAATGGGGCATGCACTGCATCCTGTGGTGGGGAGGCAGTCCCAGAGGCCTCCTCAAGGTATGGAAACATTTGTTCCCTTACCTTGGGGCTGCATTGTAGCTGCACCGGAGCTGGAAAGTTGGATAGGATTGGGCCCTAAGTTAGTAAACCTTAATTAAATTAGACTTTAAGGTGGCACATGGCTGTTGCTCTTTCTTGAAGCAACATAGCCACTCTGTCTTCTATAACATGTAAAGTCTTTTTTATGTATTCATTCTTATTTATACATAGTCGTTCTGTGAGCACAGTTCTGAATGCACAATTCTACCCAACTCTTAGAATTAACAGTAGATGCTGTGTGATGATGCTTATGTGGAGAAAGGCATCGGTCCTTCAACTCCTTTGTATTTAGTTTCTTAGACCTCTGGTGTCAGCTGCCATGCTTTCAACAGGGATGTCAGCAGGTGGAGGTATGGTATGGAGGGATGTGTCAGGAAGATTGAATTTGTTCAGTGCCTGGACATCTCTGATAAGGCCATCATTTGCTTCTCTTGCAGAGACAATCTGTCAGTTGTCTGGTGCAGACCTTGCTCGGGGCCTGGCTCCTGCCACCCATGGAGAATACACACAATTACTAGGTAAATGCTCAGAACTGTTCATCCTTTAGCTCGTTGCTGCTGGGAAAGGAGTCTTCAGGGAACTCTATCCTTCTGTTCCAGCTTTTTTGTTTTTGTCTCTGCATCTTATATATTTGGATAACATACACAGTGCATCCTTTCCCTTTTGCCAAAGGGTGAATCTCTGTCCTTTAATAATCATTGATTTCTGTTGAACCTGCAACCTCTTCCCCATCCAAAATTATTCTCATTAATGATGTGGTTGTTTTCCTACATGGCATCTCTCTCTCTTTCTCTCTCTCTCTCTCTCTCTCTCTCTCTCTCTTCTAGTGACCAGATGAGAGGAAGTTAATTTTCACTTGAATGATTTCAGGATCAGACTGATGGAGCATGTAGCAGCATTGCTTGCTGCAAAGCCATCAGTTATCTTGTCAGGCTGCCTTCAGTCACTCCTGATGCTGTTGGAAGTTTAGCAACTGCTGGTGCCGGTTCCATTTTACTGCAGTCCAGATGGAGGCTTAATGCTAATAGCAGGGAGTGTTTGAATGGGAACCAAGACTATTCATGACCTGGCCTGCCCCTTCCTGTGAAGCCCTATGGATCCCTGCCATGTGAACCAGACTTCTCTCCCATTCATCTCCATCCTCCCCCTTTATTCCTTCCATAGAACAATGGCTCAAATTAGTTTACACAGATGTGTGCTTGTGACGCAGGGGAAGGCGCCTTTGTGCCCTCTCACGTTTGGGCCATGGAGCTTAAAGGCTGCAGCTTTGCCGAACTGGGTTGTGTTTTGGTTTTTGATGGGCATCCATGAGGATAAAAGGGGGCACAGAAGGAATGAACGACACATGGCAAAATTAGCACTTTTCTAGTTTGCTGCTGTTGTGTTGCTTATGCTGAAATCAATATTTGATTTCCACCATGTTAAATATTCATCATGCTGCATAAAAATGGCAAATAGCAAAATACCCAAGCCATGAATTGCTTGAAATTCCCATGAAATGAAAGCCATGAAATACCCAAGCTTTGACATTGGCAATAGTTCATTGCTTTGGTGACTGACTACTAAATTTAGCTAAGCAGCACAAAAGGACTTTGCCATTTAAGAAGTACCAGGTAACTCTTAGTTATTCAGAAAGAATGACAACAGATTTATATTTTATGCAGGCAAAATGCCTGCTGCATGTTGACTGGGATTTGCCGGAGTGGATGTCACAAAGTGTGAAGGGAATATCTATGTATATCTGTGGTCATTTGATCTAGCTTAGTGGGAGCGTGCATGCTTTGCCTACATAAGGTCCCAAGTTCCTACCTGGCCCCAAACGGTGACCAGTAAAACTCAGACTGCTCTAGGAACGGGCGGGTGGGTGTCAGCACCTTGCCCATGAGCAAAGGAGGAAGAGGGCTGGGCGCTGATGCCCTAAGAACCCTCTGGGCCCACCCAGCTCCCAGCCCCCCTCCAATCCCCTTTCAGGGGAGGAGA
This sequence comes from Tiliqua scincoides, assembly GCF_035046505.1. Taxonomy (NCBI): domain Eukaryota; kingdom Metazoa; phylum Chordata; class Lepidosauria; order Squamata; family Scincidae; genus Tiliqua; species Tiliqua scincoides. The sequence goes on along the minus strand of NC_089826.1, from coordinate 38,268,225 downwards.
CTTTGTGTTCCTGGTTGTGCCAAACAAAGTCCCGATCCGCTGCTTGCATTGCATGATCTGCATTCCCAAATTTCTCCAAGTATGGCAAGGAAAAAATGCTGGTTGGAAATCTTGGAGAGCTACTGCCAGTTAAAAGGAACAATGCTGAGCTAGATTGGGCATTAGGGACTGACTGACAACATTGGGCCCTAGTTAAGGGTCCACAGTCATCAGGGGGTTTACCTACATGAGGTTGATTCCTGAAGCATGAATATCAGCTGTAGTGGTGGCACCCAATGCACCATCAGTGAATGGGCTGGTGATAGCTCATTATAAAGCAGCATCCTGTGATACGTATATCCTGTGATACGGTAAAGCAGCTACCACGTTTTCCAGACTCACAAAGAGAGTCTGGTCCAACAAGAAGCTGACGGAACATACCAAGATCCAGGTCTACAGAGCTTGCGTCCTGAGTACACTTCTGTACTGCAGCGAGTCATGGACTCTTCGCTCACAACAGGAGAGGAAACTGAACGCTTTTCACATGCGCTGCCTCCGATGCATCCTCGGCATCACCTGGCAGGACAAAGTTCCAAACAACACAGTCCTGGAACGTGCTGGAATCCCTAGCATGTATGCACTGCTGAAACAGAGACGCCTGCGTTGGCTTGGTCATGTTGTGAGAATGGATGATGGCTGGATCCCAAAGGATCTCCTCTATGGAGAACTCGTGCAAGGAAAGCGCCCTACAGGTAGACCACAGCTGCGATACAAGGACATCTGCAAGAGGGATCTGAAGGCCTTAGGAGTGGACCTCAACAGGTGGGAAACCCTGGCCTCTGAGTGGCCCGCTGGGAGGCAGGCTGTGCAGCATGGCCTTTCCCAGTTTGAAGAGACACTTGGTCAACAGTCTGAGGCTAAGAGGCAAAGAAGGAAGGCCCATAGCCAGGGAAACAGACCAGGGACAGACTGCACTTGCTCCCAGTGTGGAAGGGATTGTCACTCCCGAATTGGCCTTTTCAGCCACACTAGATGCTGTTCCCGAACCACCATTCAGAGCGCGATACCATAGTCTTTCGAGACTGACGGTTGCCAACTAGCCTGTGATACGTATATGCATGCACAAGGAGGTATCAATATATTTAACCAATGTATACAATGGGTCCCTGAGTTATTGGCACCTGAGGTATGGACACCCTGCCTTATGGGCAGCTGCAACGTCTTCTTTTGACAGGTCCCTCAGCAGAAGGTGCCCAGAGGATTGGGCTGTTGGTTTGGTAGAGCTGAGAAGGAAGGTAGGAGGAACCTCTTGATAAGTGGAGGGAGGTGGTGGGAGTAAAAGAGTTTTATTGGGATTGGTTGTGCAACTGATATGTTCAACTGTATTGAAAAGTGAATAAAAAAGTTTAAAAAGGATGCCTTCAGGTAAGTCACAAATATTACATTCTTTTAAAACAGAGTTATGATGCAAGCCTATGTATGTCTACTCAGAACTAAGGGCCCTGACTTCCCCTCACCGATTTAATTGGCAATTCAATCCTATCCAAATAGGAAAATCGCAGCACAGGTCTTATGAATAAATGAGAAGCAGCTAATCATTTTTCAAGCATTTCTCAAGGTGTGGCACAATCAGAAATGGTCGTCTTCACCAGGAATGAGCAATAGAAACCTAGTCTACTGAAATTTATTTATTTATTTGTTTATTTAAAGAATTTATACCCCACCTTTCTCTCACACTTAGGGGCACTCATATAGGATAGGGGAAACAGAAGAACTCATCTGAAGAAAGACACTGTGTTAGTCTATGGCCAAAAACACCATACCGGTGGTTCCCAAACGTTTTAGCTCTGGGACCCACTTTTGAAATCGACAGTCTTTTGTGACCCACTAGATTAAAAAAAAATATCTATAAATAGTATTTTATGTATTATATATTAAAAATATATAGTTTAATGAATTAATAAATACTTAATAATAATTGGGGTCCTGTGCTCCCAAAGCTGCAAGAGACCTTACATATATTGTGTGTGTAGATATTTGCAAGACTCTCCCTAGAAATGAAGTTCAAGGACCGTTTCCCCAAACTTATACAGTCATCCCAGAATACCCAGAAAGCTGAACCAAAGTGTCAGATGTGCAGATAGGGACTTCCAGGCCAGACAAAAGGCTGAAACTGGGTTAGCATGTGATCTACAGCATGCTAATTACTAGAGAAAATTAGAAAATACATTTTAATTTAGGGGTATGAAGATTTACCTCATACCGGCTAATAATTTTATTCTGCAAACTGGGCAAGAGTGCTTGCAAAGTCTTTTTTTTTTTTAATGTCTCACGACCCACCAAAAATCGACTTGTGATCCACCGGTGGGTGGACAACCAATCCACAGGCTGGGAAACACTGCACTATATAATATCTGGCCATGAAATACATACCGTCTCTTTAAAAACTAAAAGCACAATATGAGAGAGATACAACTGGCAACTGAGGGAACAGGAGCTTCATCTTCCCGTTTCAGGCTTGCTCCAGGGCATGACAGAGTGCATTGAGTTGCAGGCGCAGAATCACCTGCACTATTTAAATGGTTTTCTCAAACTTTTTTGGGCGTGGGGTGAGCATGTATACTTAAATTCCTAAGAACTGATCATGCATAAGATGTGGGACAACTATACTGTCTATATGAATCAGGGTTTCTTCTCTTGATACCCAGTGGTTGCAATTCTGGAAGCTACAAGACAGTGGCCTGATATTTAACCAATAGCGTTGAATCTTCTGTAGTATAATAATTTCTTTCTGAGCATTATGTGGTCATTTCTTGCATGACCCTTGTGTCTTTCACTTTTCCTGGCATTGTTTCTTTTCATTACTTGTCCACAAAATCCTTTCCCCCCTTGCATTATTAACAGCCAATGTTACGTCCCACGTTAACGTTTTCCCCCTGCTTTCTGTCTTGTTAGTCAGCCATGTTTTTCTCTGCTTTGCTCAGAGCAAAAGTCTCTGCTCTGACTTTTCCTGGAGGAAAATGTCAGTGGACACACTTGTAACCTGTTTTGGTGACCTTTAAAAATGCTGTTGATTTTCCCCCCACCCTTGATAATTTATAGCTACTATCGCTCAGCAAAGAGCAGAGAACACAAAGGTGAGTATAATTAAGGCTACAGGCAGATTCTTGAGATGCTGAGCAGGGTCGTAGCTCTGACTTGAACTGAAATTTCAAATGAAGAAAAATCCTGTAAATCCAGTAGTAGAAAGAGCAAAACAGAAGCAAGCTGGGCTGGTGGTGAGAATTCAGCTAATGAACCAGCCTTTTTCTCCAGACAACGGTTCAGGCTTGACAACTAGTATGTGGTTTATGGCACATGGTAAGCATCACTGAATGTTTAAATTTATTCTTTCTAATGGATGTTTAAATGTATTGGCTGATGACCATCAGTGGTTTCTTTGAAGGCTGCTGCCAGTTCACTTAGAATCAAGAGCAGGATAATAATAGGAGAATTTGGAGCGCTACACTTTTCCTAATGCTTCCCTTGAGTCTGCTTTGAAGTCTTTCATGTGCTTATCTTAAGCAGAAATATGGCTATAGATACTTGTGTTGCAGTTTCCATAACTTCTTGACCAAAAGTGAAGTTCTGATTCACACTTTTCCATGTTTCCATCTGATTGTGTTCTGTTCCCATAACTTTTGTGCTGTTTTTTCTCTCTCCTCCATTTCTCCACCATACTAGCAATTATGTAGTATTATGGCTAGATGGCATGCAAATTGATCTGCATTCAGAAGTGGTCCTACTCTGCAGCAGGGTAAAGCATGTCATTTCAGGATGCAAATTTGAGAAAGTGATAGATTTAGAGCAGGGATGTCAAACATAAGGCATGGCGGCCGGATGCGGCCTTTGAAGCCTGTTGAAGCCTTCAGGTGCTGAGCAGTGCTAAGATATTACTACTGAAAGAGTAGCTCCCATGAAAATTGGGCTTTCCCATATCTTGCAATATGTCAAGGTTTGAGTATTTTCCCTTTTGTCATTTGCGGCTAATGAGTTCCTAAGTGAGAAAAAAGTGCTTATTTTTGGTTATGACCTGTTTAATGACATCACTTCTTGCCTAATAACATAACTTCTGGCCCTCAGCAGGCATCATGAATGCTGTTTGGCCCTTTGTATGAAATGCGTTTGACACCCCTGATTTAGAATTCTCTCCCATCTTGCTCACTTATGCTGTTCTTGCCAGCAACAAGACACTACATTAGCCAGCCCGATCCTATAGGTGGCAACACTGTGCCCAAACTCTGTGGCTGAAAATCCCCCATCCTCTTTGCTTGCAATCTTTCCTCCTCCGCTTGTTTTAACTGAGTGTGGGAGGAGAAGAATGAGGAAGCAGTGAAGAAAAGGATAGAACCCAATAGCAAATAGTAGAGGTAGCGTAATAGGAACAGCAGTAAGGTCCTGTTCAGATTTTGCCACCTGTCAACCAGCTGCTGAGCAGCTACACAAGGAGGCAGAGGATTAATGTGCATGTGAGGGTGGATGGGCTGACAGGTTTACCTAAGCAGCCAGAGAATCTGCTGCAGCTCTCTAGTTCACAGCCTTCCAAAACCCTATCTTTCCCTCCCTTCCTTCCTGCCTAAGGCACATACTCCCAGCTGTACTTTCCGTGTGGCTTCTCTGTCTCCACCATACATTAATTGATCAGCTTCCTGCTTTCAACCACTGTCCACATTGCCCTCAGCATAACAGAACCCTCTCCTGACTCAAGTGCTCTGGGGCGATTTTAGAGCTCACTCTCCGATTATTCCCTTCATGTGTCAGGTCAAAAAAGACATTTGGGAGTATCAAGTCTATGGAATTGGGAAGTTAAACTCATCCCTTTATGTCATTGCACTAGTCAGCTTTCAACAAGTTTTCTCCCTGCTGGTTCACTTCTGGCTTCTAGCCTGGCTGAAGAAAAACTGCCCAAAAACTGGAACAGAGCAAGGCAAGATGGAGAAAGTGGATAGGTTTTCTCCCACACGCTTCTTATAGAATTATCAGCAGACCCCCCTACCCACCTTTTAGGTACAGAGGGAAATCTTGTATTTAACAAATACATGGCTGTCTCCTAACATCTAGTTTGACCCTTAATAACCTTTCCTCAAAACTCATTCTCCACCTATATTTCCTTCAGGCTTTTCTTTCTCCAGACACGGCATATCTGCACTTTCCTTTCCAAAGGATTGACTATTCTCTGTTTTTTAATTGTTTTATAGATGCAGTATTGTGTTTATGCATTATATGACTTACTGCAAGCCGCTTGAGAGCCTGCCTGGCTGAAGACTGCTATAAGTACCAATAATATCACAAATACATACATAAGTATTTATACACCACCTTCCTCTTTTAAAATAGCTTTCAAGGTGGTTTACATAGGCAGGTTAACCACCATTTTTCAATGGGGTTTTACAATATGTTCTGTAGAAAGACTCACAGAACCCTCAGTCATCAGTTGTTGCCTTCACTGTGTGGATTATCTCTTTTGGTTGTGTGCCATCAAGCTTCAGAGGTAGCCATACATCAAATCTAGACGGGTCCTCAAGGCTGTTCTCTGCCTGCCAACCTTCTCACACACTCCCCCACACTCTCAGTGGTGGCTCATCAACTCAGCAGTGACTCTGTTCTGCCACAATGGGTAACAGCAGCTTATCAGCCAGGCATCCGTCTCCCATCCAGAAATGAGATCATGATTGTTCTTCCTTAGCTATTCAGGCAGTACAGCAGCTCAACCATCAGACCACACCTCCTGCCCCAAATAACACAAACTAAACAACATGATGGATTACTGCATATTAGAAGGAGGTTTTCTTTCTGTCATTCAAGCATAAAGTCCCCCTTCAGTTTAGCGCAGTGTTTCTCAACCTGTGGTACACTGGTGGTACTTGAGGTCGTGGTATACATGGGACCCCTGGACCCCTTTTGCTTGGCAGGGAGACCAGCAACGCCACAAGACAAACAGTGGTAGGAGACCTGGCTTGGTGGACAGAAATCCAAAGCATGTTTTTCTGTGCTCACAAAAGCCCTCTGATCCAACCTGAGTCTCTTACTGGTATTTGTTGCATCTGGCCTTCCAACCCCGAAGGAACTGGTGTTGATGTCATCATCAGTTACTTCCAGTGGTACTACCAAAACATGGACCATGTGAAGTGGTATGGTGGAGGACAAACACTGAGAAAAGCTGGTCTAGCATGCTGCAGTCTAGTAAGAACTTTACCACATTTCTGCACATTTGACTAGGTCCTATGCTGTCATTGAAAAGTTTGCATAATGCAGTTCAACTAAAAAACAACTAAATTAGATCAGACACAGTTCCTGTTAGAATCTAGCAGTAATCTAGTAACTGTTAAAAATGAAAGATACAGTGTTTTATGAAAAGTGTAAGATCAATTGCTATGCAGAAATGTGGGCTTTTGTTATTTATTTGTAATAAACAATGCTGGCTTTAGACGTTGGTTGTCAGATAAATGGGTCAACAATTCTCCAAGGGCTATAGTCTCAAAATGAGATGTTTGAAGTTGTGCACACATTTTTGGCCAAAGTCATGCAAAAATAACATTTTTCTGTATCTAAGATTCTCTCACATCTCTTGGGAGAGAGTGACAAGAGATAGATACCATGCTTTCAATTATTTCCACTCCAGCATTGCTTCACACAAATTGATAGGTGCTCCAACATTTGTGTAGTGTTCCTGAATCTCATTACTGAAGCCATTATAAAGTGGAAATACTGGGAAATGTGAGACTTGTGATTCTTTGGAAAAGAATCTCAGTACCTAATTGATGCAGTTAGAATTTCCCTGGTGAAACAACACTGGAACAAAGCAGCCACCAGGATCCAAAGAATCACGTGACTAGAGCCACATGCAGAGCAGCTCACTACATGATTCATGCTCCTACTTGTTTCATGCTGTGAACAATGTTACGTGATGTGGCAGGGTGGTGGGAAATTCACCGTGGGGATCCCCTTTAAACTGATGCATAGGTAAAGGCTGATGTGTAAAGGAAGAGGGGTGTTCTGTTGGTTTGGTCATGTCATCAAAATGAATATTTCCTAGTCCAGAAATACAAATCTCATTGATTTATAATGATCATCTTTAATAGGAAGGGAGTGTTACAGCCTCTAAATATACAGAGTTTCCATCTGCATCCCTTCTTACTCACTTACCTCTATACTTACTTTATTGCTCTGACTGTAGTTGAACGGAGGAAGAGTGAGAGGTTCTTCCTTCTCTCTACATCTGCCTGATTTATGGCTGCCTGTGAGCCAGAAACACTGACACATGTCATTTTCCTAGAAACATTTATTACACTTAGGGCGCAATCCTAACCGCTTAGGCCTCCTCAATGTAAGAGAATAGTTGTTCCCTTACCTTGGAGTTTCATTGCCCTTATGTCAGTGCTGGAAAGCACTGACATAAGGGGTAAGGATTGCACCCTTATATCGTGTCTTTCTTTCACAGTTGAAGTCAAGGTGGCATACTTAGTGCTTTCAGATGGTCTTCCATCCAGGCACTGACCAGACCTTATCCCTGGCTAGCGTCAAGGAGTGCAAAGGAGTGTGTGAGGTTTGGTCAGCAAAGTGGCTGTACATGCTCTGGGACCATCTCATGACACCCATCATTTTGCAGTAAGGCAGGGAAGAAAGGCGTTGGGAGGAAAGGGGAAGGAGTTGGGAAGGAGGGAGGCTGGGATGTGAGTGTGGAGCTCAGGAGAAAGGAGCTAGGGAAGGTATCAGAACCTGTCATGCTCCTCATAACATTAGAACATAAGAACAGCCCCACTGGATCAGGCCATAGGCCCATCTAGTCCAGCTTCCTGTATCTCACAGCGGCCCACCAAATGCCCCAGGGAGCACACCAGATCACAAGAGACCTGCATCCTGGTGCCCTCCCTTGCATCTGGCTACATTGTATGCAACAGGGTCCAGTTTGACTCAGAAGATAACAATTTGCATCTTCCACTGGTGCAAAGGCTGGGGGGCCATACACCCACAGCAGTGCAATGCAGACCACCCCACCTATGCAGATAAGGTGGCAGCAAAGGTGGATCGGGGTGGGGATCAGGCCAAGCTGGATATGGTTGGGGGTGGATCTTGATGGGCTGCAGCATCCATGAGATCTGGAGCTTCCATCCTCGGCTTGACATGCCCCCTTTGGCCTCACTGATTTATGCCATCAGCCATAGATCTGAGTAGGCCTATTGGACCCATAGAGCAGCAGAAGAGGTAAGTAAAAAAAGTCTTTACTTACTTCCTCCTGCTGGCTTGGTTCCCAGCTGACCCATGGGATACAGCAAAGCCTGCATCAGCATCCGTGCATTGCGCAGGCTGTCTGAGAGAATAGGATTGGGCCCTCTGTTTTGATGCCCTATTCCAAACTTGATTGGGGACATTTGCCCCATCTGCAGTTATACTAAACCAAGCTCCAGGTTCACCAGCTGCCTTTCTCTTTTAAACTAGACCTTTTCACAAAGCAGGTTCAGAGTTTTTGAGCCACTCCCCCCCCCCGCAGACATTTCATCCAAGTGCGCCTGCTGCAGTCACCCATTATTCTACCTATGCTTCTCTTCCTTGTTTTCCACTGTTCACATAGCAATGCTTGCTGTCAGCGCTGCCATTTGTAGCAACTTGACGACCTCGCACATCGCAATATTTTCCTAAAGTAACCTCCCATAAATGATTAAAAAAGGAATACATTCTCAGTATATACACTCACAAAACATGGTCAAGCTTAATTATAGAATGATCAAGAAGAAAATCTCAGACCAGGTCCATATTTTTCATTTTAACAGTTACCTAATTAACAGACTGATTTTTTGACTCCTTGAAAAATTCATTCATTATGTAGAGACCTTGGAGCAAAAGTACATGGAATTTTTATTTATGGGGAAACAAGCTGAATATGTATGAGGTTTAATATTCAGGTTTAATGATAAAAACATAATTATTGCATCCATGTTAGTAACTGAACTACACACTTTCTCTTCTTGTTGCCCTGGGATCAGCGTTTAGTTTTGTTTTTAATTTTCCGCATACATAACAAATACAGTGCTGATTAAATCTGGTTTATCTGCTCAGAGGGCCAGACTTCAGTTTGAGCAACTGCAGGCCACAACCTTTTAGGCTGAGAATGGAGCTACTCGTTACACGGAACACAGGTGAAAATACTGAATGGAGTGTCGTCTTTGGCTTTCTGCTCACATATATTTGCCTAGTTCACACCACAAAGAGTATACACAGGATGCAAGGCAGGGGAACTGTGGAGGCAGGTTCTGCCCGACTTCTGTACATTCAGCAAAAGGTCCCCCCAAAACCTATGCTTGTACAACTTTAATCAGAATTTCCACAGAGCAGGCGGAAGTCAGGAAGGGCATGTTGCGGCTGTGGTCCCCATCAGTGGCACAGCAAGCAAGGGGTAGGAGGTGGGCTGTCCCAGGTGCCAGGTTGGAAGGGGCTGCAATGTGAGGCCCAGCCAAGATAGTGACAGTGGAGGGGAAAGGAGCAGCAGCAGCAATCAGTGTGGTTGTAGGTATGTCCATCAATACTGCTTCTTTCCCTGCCGTAATCCACCCCTCCGCACACCTGTCTTCTCCTCTATCTGCCGCTCCCCTCCCCATTCCATCTCCCGCTCAGATTTATCTTTCAGTCTGGCAACAGACCGTCCATGCTGTTGCTATTTGCTCCTAAAATGGCTGTCAGAAGCACCCTGTGTGTTTCAAAAACCAAAAACCATTCCATAAGAGTGGACCTGTGTTCCACTGCAGTAAATGCCTCTGCCCACCAGCCCAATCCTGGTTAGGATTGGGCCATAAGCGACGGAGCTGCAAAGTACAACTTCCCTGGTTCAAATTCATCGCTTCTGTTTATCGAAATAAAAATAGAAAAAATTATATTTTGGGGTGTTTTAAATTGGATGTATTTTTGTTTGGGTGTTTTTGGTGTTTTTAACTAAAGAATGAATTAAGAACAGTTTTTTTTTTAAATTTTGTTTTTCAGTGCTCTGTGCCTTAATGTAATGATGGGATTCTTTATTTCCATGGATTTTGCCCAGTATTGTGGCCACAATCTAATCCAGCACAAAATTTGGCATTCTTTAAACTCACTGAGTTTAAATGGGGTTTAACCATATCAACATTTATGATGGATTGTGGTCTGCTTCTTTGAGAATACATCTCTGTATGGTGGAAAAAAAAAAATTAGTTTATGGCTTGTGTGAACTGTGTAGTGGATTAGAAGACCTTTTATTATTATTTAGCTTTGATGAGATTGCTGCTGGCGTCAGCTGTCTGCATTGCACTTACATTCCATATTATCACACAATGGCATTTCCTGGGGCTATGAGAACTATTGGCTAGGTGACATGAGGTCATGCACTAGCAAGAAAATGGGTGCCTAAAGAAATGTGCTAAAGACTTCTTAGTCAAAAGCATGGAATGCCAGCATTCATATTGCTTTGCTTCAGGAAAAGAAATGAGGAGCTGTTAATGTTGTTGCTGTGTCACTATAAGCAGCATGGCTCTATGTGCAGGAATTGTATCTCAGATTTGCCTCCTCTATAACAATAAAACAGGACATTTATTTTCTTTCATTAAGTAGTAGTAGTAAACACATATGGGAACTGGCCCAGGAGCCATCTCCTCTTCCACCTTACTGTCCATGTTAACACTGCAGTGTACTGGGTGCACATGTTAACCCTGCAGAGTTATATGTATGTGCTGTGCACTCTTCTCATGTGCAGATCCAACCATCTGACTTCTGCCACAGTGCCCTGACATGTTGGATATTCTGTTACACTACTTACACTGCTTTCATTAACACACAGGAATGGGGTAGAGTGGGAGAACCTGGAGGGCGTGAAACAAATGGGCAAGGTTCCAGGAGATACTACACCCCTTTTGGCAGTTGTCCATATCTCATTGGAGAGGCCACATCGCATTCAGAGAACTTGTCTAACTGGATTTGTTCGAATGGGCTGCACTGTGGGCAAGAAGTAGGATATGCCTGGCTTTGCACCATACCATTAATGGAAAGGTTCTCTCATCCATTACTTTTTACAGTACATGTTATACAAGAGTCATGACAACTTGCAGTTTATAACTTTGGTCTGTTGTCTCTGCATTTTGCTTATATAGACTTTTCCTGGTGCTATTTTTACCACCTCTCAGTGCATTCACAGTTCCACTGGGACTCCTTTATAAACTATACTAGTTTGGGGGTAATAAGCAAACTGTGCTAGTTGAATTTGAATATGAGTGTCCTTTTCTTAAATCATTAATAAAGAGAGTGAGCCACACTCCCATATTTCCCCTGGGCACATTACTGCTTAGCATTGTCTTTGCTTAAAATTGGCCTCTTCAGATTCTAAACCCATGATAGGACTTCATCTCTCTCCTCTGGATTCCCTGGGCTCTTTAACTGGCTGATGTGAGGTGCTTTAAATAAAGGCATGAATATTTAAATCAATTGTATGCATGGGTGCTCAGTCCCTTGGGGACTTTCTAATTTAAGACTCGGTGATGGTAGAGAGAAGTAGTAGTTTAACACTTTACATAGCGTTCTTTTGCCAATTTTTACAGCCCAATACTATCCGCCAGTGCCTACCAGAGGAACACGTGTTTACCCAGCGGAATTGCCAGGATCCAGGCAGAAGTGCCTGGATCTTGGAACATAAGGTGCAACATCTTCACACTTGCTGATGTCACGGGCAAGTGCAACAAGGGATGAACTGTGTGAAAGACTGCTGGCGCGCCTCCAGCAGAGATTTCCCGGCTTTCCCCCTGACAGCTGGCAACAGGGAAGTTGCTGCCAGCTGATTGGCTGGCTGGCTGTTAGGGGGGTGGGACGGGAGAGCTCCTCCAGCGCACATGCGCTGATAGGAGCTCAGTCAGTTCCTGGCAAGTGACCCCTGCCCGCCCACCCTGTAGCTAGTCTGGGAATAGTTGGTCGCTCTATGAGGGCTGGGTAGGAATTTTTAATCACCATCTAAATTGGCCCTATGATGGTGGTTTTTTCGCCTACCTCAGACTGGCTGTGGAGCGGGTTGGGTTATGATATAGGCATTTAACACCCTGGTCACTGGTGGTAGAAGTGCGGGGTGGGTAGGCAGAAGACCTTCTCGGTGTCCAATCTAAGTCAGCAAGGACAGGGGGTGAACCAGAACCGCTTCCATGATGCCTGACCGGCTCAAGGAGGCAGGCTGGCTAGCCCCTTGTCCGAACTTGGGGGCCTTGCAGGGGTGACTTGAGGGCATAGCAGTTCGGCTGACTTACCCACTTCAGGCAACGTTGAAAGGCGGGTTTAATAACAATTGAGTTACGCCTGGAGTCAGGTGGACACCCTATGAGATTGGGGGACGAAGACGGCTAGGACCGTTTCCCCCACGTAGAACCCCGTGCTTGGGGTTCTGCGTTCTTGGGGTTCTTGAAACGCGGGCTTAATAACAATTGAGTTACGCCTGGAGTTGGGTGGACACCCTATGAGATTGGGGGATGAAGACGGCTAGGACTGTTTCCCCCATGTAGATCCCCCGTGCTTGGGGTTCTTACCCCTTTTGCTGCCCTGTTGCAATGTGTTCTATTCAATAAAGTGGCCCAATTTGAATTCCATACCGGTTGTTGGCTATATTTATTTGGGGAATGCGTGGTAATGACGAGTTATCTTTGTTACTAGCTTTGCAAGGAAACTTTGCCATGAAAAAATTATTCAGTAATCAAAGTTGTTGTTTTTCCCAGGCAACATTTTGGTAGCTATGAAAATTCAAATGATTAGGAGAAAGAATGACATTATATTCCCACTAACTTGAAAATGTGTGTGTTGCAGTTCAGTTTCATCTAGAGATGGAATAGCATCCATGTTCCAGAAGAATTCCTACCATTGTACTGTGATTGATTGATGATATGTGGTTCTCCCATGCCTTTACCTTTTAAATAAAAGGGTTCTAGGATATTTGCATCCTGGATGATTGTGTCTTGGTTGAACACATCCCAATGATTGGTATTCCCGGACATTTGTGTCTGGTTTTTTTTGTGTCCTGGTCATTTGCATCCACTATAACTGGGCAACAAACCCCATGTTATATATCTTAAACCTCTTATCCCAGTCATAACCCTAACCCTACCTTTTCATGTAAAATAATACATTTAATATTAATATACATATATTGGTACACAAATGTCCAGGCTGCAAGAGGAACAGATGCAAATGTCTAATATTGGGAAGCATTTGACTAGGACAGAGTTGCCCAGGACACAGTGGTCTAGATAAAAGGTACAGTCTCATCAGTTGCATGGTTTCTTCCATCACCTCAATATTATAAATGAAGAGGCTGAAATTCTATTCCGTTATTACAGACACAGAATCCATGCACTGAGCCCAGAATTCTCATTCTGTTTCATCTTCAGGATGGGCAGTGCAAGCATTGGCCTAGGGCTGTTGGTAGAGTAATTGCTGCCTGGGCTGTTCAGATAAAGCAGTGGTCTCCAAACTTTTTGGCATGAGGGCCACATCATATATCTGACACGGTGTTGAGGGCCGGAAAATAAATAAATAATGCATACATGGAGAACTGATGTGCTGAGAGTGTGATTGACTACAATAAGTGGGTGGGGATAGAAGGAGGTGGGGAGCAGAGGGCAAAATGGACTTGCGCAGGGAGAGGGGGAATGAATTTTGAAAAAGCATCAAACAAACTATGACGCAAATCACAAATTTTCTTTTGTCTCAGTATCTGTTCTGCACAAGTTTAACGTAGATATTAACTTTAATTTATGTTTGTATTCCAGGTCTCCAAGCATTGGTATATTTCTCATTCAGCCGCTAGAGGAGCTGAATGTAATGCCATGTGATGAAATAATTTCTTTCCATTCCATTGCATTTACATTCAGCACCTCTAGTGGCTGAATGTGGTATACGTATACCTATACTGGAAAACCCAGAAGTTTATCTTTTGAACTGTTTTTAACTCTGAAACTCTGGGAGACCTTGCAGGCTGGATAAAATCCTCTGGAGGGCTAGATTTGGGCCCTGGGCCAGGTTTTGGACACCCCTGAGCTAACGTTAGCAACAAAAAGAACAGAACAAATGTTTTTTGTGGATTATCACAGTGGACTGGTTACAGAAATATTTCATAAGAGGAGATACCACTGCTGGAATGAAATGCTGGATGTGTGCCTGTGGGTTGTTTATGGGGTACTCAAGTAATATTCCAGCAGTATATTACTGGCCTAGTTGAATGTTCCTATTTCTGATAAGTCAGTGTCTTTTGTAGGCTTTAATTGATGTGGTAAATGAAAGCTTGTTTTCAAATGGTACTGCAGAAGGAGTTTCAACATACATAAACGTTACAAAAGCTTCTGGAATGGTCTTGTACACCTTTGGGTCTCATTTACCCTGGGTTATATCTCAGCTTGAGAATAATATTATGTAGTAATTATAATGGACCATTAATATTCTCTCCTAGGTTCCATTTAAGTATTCTCTCTTGTATTGAACAGCTCACATTGACCTCACTCAACTAATGGAATTAAAAGACACATTTAAACATGTTCAGTAATAGAACAATGTTTTAAAATATGTATCTTAAGCATACATTAAAGTAAAAGAACTGGGAAAAATAGAAGCATTAGGCTATAACACTCCCTTTTTCAAAAAGGGAGAAGCTGTTCCCTTTCTACATGCACAGTAGAAGAGTGTCTAGCATGTTGCTTGCACATGAAATGTTAATAGCTATTTATTTTGGAGCGCAATCCTAATTTACCTCTTCACCTGCACAGCATAAAGCACATTTGCACCACCCAGAGAGCAAGCAGCGCTGGTGGAAAAGAAAAAGACTACACCGCATGCCAATGCTGCATCCGCAGCGATGGCTGCTGGTGGAGGTAAAGAACGTGCTGGGCAATGGAAGGGCAGGGGAAGGATGGTTTGGAGAAACAGAGTGGGTGTTTCTGGGCATGGGGAGGGTAGAACAGGGGTGGGTGGGCCTGGGGTGGTGGTATTGACAGAGCAGGCCTCTGATGTATTATAACTACTGCCCTGGGCCTCCTGGCTTTGCATGAGACTGCTATTTAGCAGGCACAGATCTGAGTAGCCTCAAAGGGCAGGCTGTGTGTCACTTACCGTAAGGGGAAAAATATTCCCTAACCCTGAGGAGGTCTCCAGCCTGCTCCAAACCTGCGCTGGATACAGTGGAGGCCATGTGGATGTGCGTTGTCAGCGCAGTGTAGAATTGGGCTGCCCCTCAATTTACTGAGTGCCAATCTAGGCTTTTCTGTTTAGTAATGATGCTAATAAGGTTTAATAATTAATAATGGAAAAATGTGACTATACAAGCTGGTATGCTCAACTCACATGGCAGGTTGGCTGGCAGCACCTGACTTCAGCTGCCTTCTCCCACTCCTTGGATTTGAAAAGGAAGAGGAGAATACCAGGAAGAAAAAGTGGGGAGGAGAGAAAGTCATAGGCTAGAGCAGGGATTGGCAACCTTAAACACTCAAAGAGCCATTTAGACCCGTTTTCTGGAAAAAAGAAAACCTCGGGAGCCACAAAACCCTTTTGACATCTAAAATGAAGATAACACTGCATATATAGTTTGCGCTCCCCTCTTATAGGTCCCAGTTATATAATATACTCCCCTCTTGTAGGTCACAGTTATATAATACGCTCCCCTCTTATAGGTCCCACTAAAAATCAGGTCCAGACTCACAGTTGGAGAACAACTGTTTTAGATTGTGCACAGGTGAACTGCTTGTGAAGGTACTGTCATTCTTTACTGTCATTTACTTCTGTACTTCTGTAAATGCCTTTCCACACAACACTACCTCTGAACAAGACCACTTAGTACTACTTAGCACTGTTCACAAAGGTGCTCCTGAACAAACAAGCTAAGAGTTCAAAACTGCATAAAATAAAAGGCATACTAACAGTGATTACTTCCCAACCATGAAATATGCTTTGGTGCTACATATACAGTATGTTACACATACGGTATACAAACATATACAGAATACCATCTGGTGCAGGGGTCTCCAAACCCCTTTCAAGTTTCCAAGTGAAGGAAATGGGGCAGTGAGAGTGTGAGTGAGTGATGGGGGGGAATGCTAAGTGGGGAGCTTGAAGGCTGTAATCCTGTGCACACTTTCCTGGGAGTAAGCACAATGGGACTTACTTCTGAGGAGACAAGCACAGGATTGTGCTCTAAGCTTGGGAGGAGGACAGAGCAGCTGCACTCAATTGCTTGCTTTTGCCTTGGCTCCGTGGGGTCAGGGCTGCTTGTGGGAAGGGGGTCATCAGGGTGTTCGAACCCTGTTCGTTTACGCACCCTCCGCTACATGGGCCGGCGGCTGGTGCTGCGGGAATGTGCGGCGGGGGGGGCTCGCCCTCGGTGGCAGTGCGGTCTCTTTGGGCAGGAGCTGCTCCGGCGCCCTCCTCTTCCTCCCGCCCGCGCCGTCCCTCTCTGATCTGGCCTCACCTGTGTTGGCTGGAAGCTCAGCACTTGAGGTGTGGGGCAGGCAGCTGGGCTACTTCTCAGCACGGCTGCATGTGCGGGCGTGCCAGCCGTTCGCGTCCTCTCCTATGGGGCGCAGCTGCAGGAGGCGTGGGAGCTGCGCGTGTGTGCTTGGGCTGGTGAGCGGTGGCTGCGTCGCGGGAGGGGTGAGCCCCTCCCCCCTGGGACGGGTTGGCCCCACACGGAGCCGCAGCAGACGGCTGAAAGAGCCGCTTGCGGCTGCAGAGTGGCAGGTTGCCGACCCCAGGGCTAGAGTGTCAGGGAGTTGGAGGAGCAGTGGCAGAGGCACTTAGGCACCACTGGGTAAGGAGGACAGTCTCAAATGCTGCAAAGTCTTGAGTTAATCCTGGTGATAAGAGACATGTAGAACATTAGGGTTAATGAACAGATATGTTTTTAAGAGTGGAATCCTGTCTTCATTCAGAATTTCTGTATCATACAGTACATACTCTCAAATTTTATACAGTTATATTTTATTAAGGTCAAAATCCTAACTAACTTTTCAGCACTGACACAACTGTGCCCATGGGACATGTGCTGCAACATGCAGTTGGAGGGCAGTCAGGGAGGCCTCCTTAAGGTAAGGGAATGTTGGTTTCCTTACCTCAGAGCTTCATTGCCCTTACCACATTGCTGATAATTTGGTTAGGATTGTGCTCTAAAACAAATTAGACTCCTTTATAGCTTACTCACAAAGGAAGGAAATTCATTTCCCTGGAAGAATATATGGCAAGATCTCAAGCAAAAAGAGGGGGAAAAAAAAGATCTCTGACTTTTGTTAGGCTGTTGTTCATGTTCATCCTCTTGATAATTATACAGATGCCTATGCCAGAAAAGCCTTTCAACAGATTCAGCTGTAGAACAAAGTGAGCTTGGTCACTAATACCCTTCAAGAACTTTTCAAAGTAGTTCTTGACATCTGTGTAGTTCAATTTCTGAACAATATTTAGCTGAGGGATCTCACAATTATGATCTTCTGAAGTTATGATCTTCCACAGAATTTTTAAACAACTCATTCATAAATGAATTCATTACCAGAAAGTGATATACCCACCTGTGTTTTTCCTTAATTAGTTAATATTGGCACATAGAGAACCTGAAATAAAAAAGAACAATGAAATGTTCCAGAGAAAATAATCAACCTGTAGTTTTCCTAAGTGTTGGACATAACCTGGAAGCTTAATTTAACTAAATCATTTCAGTAATGGTAAATTAGAGGGTGTGAATGACACCATGGTTCTAACTGACACCATGATTCTATATGCACAGGCTTCTCATCTGCATCCATACGCAGATGGAAATGCTCTGTGGCTACACTTAAACTTTTATATTTTCACTCATAGAAGTGAATATGGGTTGATGGAGGCTTATAAAATTATTCAGGGTATGGATATAGTGGATAGAAAAAAGTGCTTCCCCTTCTCTCACAATGGGAGAATCAGGGGCCAAGCAATGCAACTGACTTGAGACTTACGACTGGCAAAAGGAGGATCATGCGGTATACTTAATCTGGGGCATTCACTACTTGTTGCATCACAACTCTTTTATTTCCTTCATTGGAATTGGGGCACTTCATTTGACACTCGTGAATACACATTTCTGTGGCACTGGGTGACTGTCAAGAGAGCATAATCCAGGCCAATGTTGTGACTTTGCAACTGGACTGATGCAAATCACCTCAGATCCCACAGATCTAGAAGAAGGCCACACTTCGGATTTGTCAGAGCAATCGCTCCTCCTCACTCTATCAAGCTAGCTTGGAAGAAGACTTGCCTGACCCTTCATCCTTGGAAAGTTCCTCAAGCATGCCCGGCATGTTTGACCCTGTGAACAAAAGCCACATCCTGGGAGCTTCCTGACTTGAAGTAAACAAAGTCATTACTGACAGAAAAGCAGCGCCTGCAACCATAGCTCACCAACTGCATTGCCAAAATCAATCAGGGAACCCATGCTAATGAAACAACCAGCTTGCAGAGGATGTCGCAAGTTCTTTGCTGTTCTTCCTATGGTGCAAAACAATCGCGGCATCCTCTAGGGCCAGATATGAACAATCAAGGGCCATCAAGCCACAAAAGAAGGCGCCTTGATTTGCTCAGCCCACAAAAGATCCCACAGGATTTAATCAGAAGAAAAAAGTATAGAAAGCAGAAGACCTTAGGTCTTTTGTCTTTCACTTGTCTGTCTGCCTTACTGCTTTTGTTGTTTTTCATTTGACCTGTCAATGCTGTGTGAAGCATCCTAATGCAGCATCTTCCCAGGAACCACTGTGCTAAGCCAGCACTCAGAATTGGTAACCACCCATTTCCCTTTTCTCCTCTCATCCTTTAGGGCAAACGAAAGCTGCTGTACCAGAGCAGGCTGAACAGCCATGCTTTTTGGGCTGCCTTGCCCTGCACCCTCCACGTGGCTGTCTTGCCCTGTGTCCCTCCTTGAGTCAGCCAACGCAACATCCTAGCCTCTTGGCTTTCTTTGAAGTCCTTTTTAGCCTTATACCCTGCTCTTGCACAGTACAACCACTCGGGCTTGGCATTCTACCCCAGCATCTCTTGAAACACAGTGCACATGAATCAGCAGAGAAATACAGTAGTGGGAAACTGTGGTCCATAGTGCAGCCTCACCATCAACCCACAAAACCCACATTATCTTCCCTGTCTTGTGAGCAGTCAAATTGGCAACATGCTTAGTGCTCTCTATGTGTCCTTCCTTGGTGGGAGTGCTGTGTGTGTGTGTGTGTCTAGGACTGCTGATCTATTTTTCACCATTTTAGGGAGGAGGCCTGAAATCAGCTCCTAGCTTCTAGTCAGCACCGACTCCCCAAACATCACTACAGCTACTGAGACAACTGGGATGCCCAGGGTGAACGCTCCCCTTTGAGCTCCTGCCATGCTGTTTAGGAAAGTTTGTCCAGAGGGAGGTTAGCCCTCTTGCTGCAAGGAAGTGTTGACTTCAGGGCAAGCCAAGGGGTTCACTCCCTGTCTGTAGCCCTTGGTTCAGGCTATAGGGAACTGCAATTCAGTAATAGTCTTTTGCTGTGTGGGAAAATATTGCTCAATTTTCCTTTCTCTCTCCACCTCTTGTCTTTTGCTCTTGCAAAATCCCTGGTTCTGTCCCTCATTCCCCTTCCAAATTCCCTACATTCTTCTCCCTCTCTTCTTTTCCCTTTCTGTGCTTGCACCACCATAATGTTCTTTTTTCACTGGATATAACAACCACTTACATTTAAGGCTAGCCTTGTGAATGACTAAGGCATATTATTCATGATTCTTCTGCTTTAATATATTCCAAGATGAATTGTTTATAATTTAGGGGGTAGTGCTCTAGGCATCTCCTTAGTCTCTGTCCTTTTTTCCAAAATGGTGTCCTTGCCTTCACTACATAGTCAGCTAAAGGAAGCTCCAGGATTTTAAGAAACTATCATAGAGATGCAATACCTAGATTCTGTAAGAGAGGCTGTTCTGGAAACTCCAGAAGGAATTCAAGATCATGCTACCTGATTGTAGCATGATCAGACAAGAGACCGGTGGCACACACAGATCACATGAACCACTGATGTGGAAATGGAGCATGCTTCTTGTGTATGGCAAACCATGCAATGATCAAACCATGCAAATGATCAAAAGCATAATGTGAAAAGAGAAAAAAAAATCACCAGGCAACTGTATACAGCAATGGTACCCAAACTTTTTTGACTGGTGGCTCCCTTGACCTACCTGGGCCACTGGCTGCTGCTCCCCATTGGGACTGCAGTTCTATATATTGTATAGATGGTGGGTTTTCACAAAGATTCTGTAGCTCCCCTGGCTAGTTTCTGCAGCTCCGCTGGAGGCCACAGCTCACAGTTTGGGAACCACTGTTATGCAATATAGTGATTGTCTCTATTAACTTTTTGATGCCTTTAGAACAAATCTGTGGAGATAAATTCAGTGATTAGATAAATGGCTGCTAATTACAATGGACACATGCTGTCTCCAGGTTCAGAGGTAGTACTTGCAAGTGAGCAATGATTGTCACCTACCAATGAAGAAGGAGCCATTATCTCCTACTTGTGGGCTTCCCTGGGGCATCTGTGTGGCCAGTATGGCAAGCAGGATGTGGGACTTAGATGGGCCTTTGGCCTAATTCAGCAGGTCTTATCTTTTTCTGCTCTTAAAAGGGAATTTAAGGCTTTGGGCCACAGACATTACATGGAACAATGTAACAATATGTGAAATCATATAAATTATTTTCACATAATGTGTTTAGCTTTAGAAATTGTCAGGCTATTTCTTTATGCTCTCCACCCTATATTTTCTAGAGTTTTCCTACTCTAAAGTTAAATGGCGAAAGGAATGAGAATTTCTATTCTATATTCAGTTGTATATAGAGCTACTTCGGTCGATTTCTTTCCCCAGGTTCTCTCCCCCCACCCCCGGCCTACTTCAGCTGCCATTGAGAGATCTCTTAAATAAATCATGAGAAAAATATTGGTTCTGTGAGCAGAGCCCTATAAAGTAATTGTGAGACCTGATGTGATGGCCGCATGAGACTGTGTCATGATGATGCCAGGCCTTCAGATGGTGCTTCCATTATAGACAACTCATAAGGAAAGTCTCACTCAGGTGAACTGACTGGCCTGGAACATGGACATGAGTGTTATTTTTCTCCAGAGTTTATTGCTTTATGCTGCATTTGAGCCCAACAACTGAAAGCAACTGAAAGTAGGCAGCTCAGTTTTAAAGTATGAAAACTGCAGCCTAAATAAGTGCATTGGTTTGAAATATGATGCTTTTTTCTGATATGGTAGTAAGATGCTATCCACTTTGCTTTACAGATTTACCATGTAAGAATGTGGAAAAATTTATGTTTTCTCCTCTTTTAGGAAATGAAATAAAGTTCTGGAAATGCCAAACAAAGTATTTCATCTTGCATGGCTGTAATCGGTTACTTGGACTATCAGGGTGCAATCCTAACCCCTTATGTCAGTGCTCTCCAGCACTGGCATAGCGGTGCCAATGGGACATGTGCTGCATCCTGCAGTTGGGTGTCACTCACAGAGGCCTCCTCAAAATAAGGGAATGTTTGCTCCCTTACCTCAGAGCTGCCTTGCCTTTATGTCAGTGCTGGAAGGCACTAACATAAGGGGTTAGGATTGCACCCTCATTTGTACTCAGTGGCTTGCGAGGGACTGGCTTATCCATGTGGCCATGCATGAGAGTCATTCTTTATCATGGTGTTTTGGAATTTAAGAGGAAGGGGAGTTTCCATCATATTTACCCCAGAACAACACAACTAGAAATGCAAGCACTCAACGTTTTGTTGCGTCGCTGTCACTCCTTGCTGTTTGCTGCCATTTATATTCAGACAATGTGCATAATATACATAAGATGGCTTCTATAAGGTGCCACTGTGGTACACGGTAGTACACTGGCAGCCATTTATCACACACACACACATTTATTACTACTAACAACACAAATATGGCAGAGAAAAAAAAAGTAGGATGATGAAATACAGGGCTCTAGGGATTCCTTGAACCTGCCTTGAGAACAGCTTGGAGCTTTCAGTATAATATCTTAAAGCATCCTAATTTGAGCTACTTTGCATCTTACCAGAGCTATAAGAGTCCTGACCACACCCACCAAATGCCAAGCAATACATTCTAGTATGGGCCTGCCATTTATTTATGAGCATTTGAAGTACCCTATCTATCTAGTTTATCTAGTCTGGTATAGTCTTTCTAGTTAATAAGTCCTTGTTTTATCTGATCTTCCTGCAGGCTTTCGAAGTGCTATTATTTGCATGTCTTATAGTTTCCTAATGAGAAGCTTTCTCAGGACAGGTTTCTTAAAAAGGCAACTCCCGAAAAGATTAAGTATATATTTCCATATAACTAAATTGACTGAGTGACAGGAAATTATATGTTTAGATCAATTCCTCATGTGCCTCATTGATGGTTATACCTTCTGTGATGCCATTTTTGTTTCTCACTTATGCACATAAAACATATATTTTATATTGAACTGAAATGCTTACATTTCTAATGCTAGTTTGGTAGAAATGCTAAGTGTTTCTAGTTCTAATGCTTACAGAGAAAAGTTGTTTTAATATTTAGGATATGAGGCCTTGTAACTTGAGAAGCTATACTGTATTTCTGTGACATCTCACAGATTCATGTTCAGTGGTACTGACACTCAAGTCATATTTTGCTGAAAAATATGTTTTCTGTTTAAACAATGTTCTAAAATTTTGTGCCCCCTTTTTCCTCACACAATTACAAATTCAAGAGGGCAAATTAGAGTTTTCCCATTGCATGTTGAGTAATCCGTTATCCAGACAGTTTGGGATGGGAAGGTATCTGAATTTTGGAAAAACTGCATAAATATAATGAGAAATGCTTCCTCTTGCTCTTTTTACTGGTACCCATAGGGGTGTCTGCTGACCTCTTTGACATTTTTCAACAAAGTCTATACAGGTACACCCCACAGACACGCAGGAATGAGCACAAGACCTTCTAGTGTTCACACTATAGAAAACAAGTCTTTGACAAAAATGTCTGGTTTTCAGAATAGTTCCAATTTCACATGTTTGGTTAAGGGGTAATCTACCTGTAGCAGGGGCAGGCAAATCCAGCCACGGCTTGACTTGAATCGAGTCATGAGTCTCTGCCTCCAGGACTGGTGTTGAAAATGAGTCCTAACAGGGGCACTTTCTGAGTCACCTGGAATGTTTTTGTGTGGCTGGAAAGGACTTGAGTAATGAGTCTTTTTGGTACACCTGTCAGGTGCGGGGGGGGGGGGAATGGAGCTGCTGCTGCAGTATGTGTGTGCTGGAATTCTCTTTAACGACTCTCCTGCTGTCCCCGTCCCATCTGTAAACAGTGCAGGAGGGGGTGGGAAGGACTGCTTGAGAGAGGGGACTGAAGCTGCAAGAGGGAGCAGGGTCATGAGCAGCAGCTGGGAGGCTTACCAGGATGGCCCAATCCTTTGCAGCTGTACTCAGAAGTAGTCCCACTTCAGTCGGTCATTCAATGGGGCTTCCCCCCCTCAAGTAATAATGGAGCTCACAGCAGCCATCCGATTGGAAAGCATGACTGTTATGAACCCCCCCCCCCCGCTTCCCTACCTCCTTTTCCCCCTGGGCTTCTCCAGCTAATTTCAAGGCAAGAACCCCCTTGGGCTCTTCCTCCTGCCTTCCATCATCCAAAGAAACAAACAGGACCACCCATCCTTTGCCCAGTGACCACTGGTTCCTTCAGAGATGGGCAAGAGAGTGAGCTCCTGCCTGCCGCTCTCCTGCGAGCAAAAGCAAACATTAACACTTCCCTCCTAGTTAGAACTTCCCTGCTGCTCGTCTGGTGTGAATGATGGCCCCACGAGGTTTCTCACGCCACAAAAGCAGGCTCGAGTCTGCATGCGTGGGGACTGGATGCCGAGTCAGGAGCCCTTGACTCGAGTGTTTTGTCGAGTCTTCCACGCACCTGACTCAAGTATACAGAAGTCAGCAAAAAATGCAGATTTTCACGACTCAGACTCGAGTCACCTGACTTGAGTTCCCATCCCTGACCCGTACCACTTGCAGGTGAACTATATATTATGAAATTTTATTTTCTCAGGTTTTTGGAAAGATACTTGAGTTAAATATGATATTTCATTGTATGTGCTTGAGAAATGCATAATTGTGAAATGTTTGATCCCTGCTCGGCAAAATTTAGGAAAATTATTAGTAAAATTGCTTAGGAAAATTGTTCCCAGTAACTTCCAAACTATGTTTGGTTTTAACTTTTCATGTTCTTTGCCATTCATTAACCACCCAGGATGCAAAATCATTGGATGAAAAAGTTTAGTGTAAAACTGTATACGCAAGCGTGTGTATGATCAATCTTTCTGTCCCCATGTTTTACCCCAATTTGCATATGTTGATTGTGTCTATGAACGGACTCTATGTGCCTTCAAGTTATATGCACACAAACTATGTCTGCATGATCTTTACCCTGAATTTTTTTAGACTGTAGGTTGTATATAGAAATACTATGTGCATATAGCTTGTTCGTGAATAAACTCAGTTTGCAAGACTTGAACAACATGTGGAGGTTTGCGATGCAATCAATGTACTCCTTCATGAGTTGTGAATGTTTGTCTTTCAAACTTAGGATCTCTCTCTGGATAACACCCCAATCCAGAGAAAAATTGTCAAATCCTGCCAAAATCAATGGAATTTAGGTATAACTAATTTCTGTTGTAAGTGGTGATGGAGGGAGGGAACTATCAGAATCAGAACAATGGTGAGAGCAAAATGGTAGCACTCCAATGCCATGTTTCTTGTTTCATGCACTTCCAGTGTAATTTTTTTAAAGGGAAAACACAACAACAAGCTAACACATGTGTTCTGTGTAACATGTAGTTTGGCCCTCAGTATTGCAGGAAACTTAAAGCTTCTCTCTATGGAAGTTGACATCATACTAAAGAACTGGCAAGTGTGAACCTCCAAAACAGGTCAACAAGTAAAACAAATTCTGTTTATTAATTCTGTGTATCTGTGTTTTTTTTTTGTTTTTGCATAATCTTATAATTAAATGCAGGCTTACTTGTTTCTGGATGATGTAGTTGTTTTGGAAATATCTGAAAATCTGCTTGGGAAGATAGTGGGGCAGGGCTGGCTTTCTATCGCCTTACTGTGGTTTAATGCTAGTAATCCAGCTGCAGAGTTGCACCATATGTAACACCACAACTTAAAGATCATTGTTATCATGAAACTATTGTTTCATGTAGGTCTTTCCTTTCCTTCCATTGGTATTAGAGTAGTTGGGAAGAACTGGTCTTATTAGTTGGGAAGAACTGGTCTTATTAGTATAGAGAATAAAACCCTGTGGAGAAGGGAACTTTGTTGCCTTCTTGGTTGGATGGGATTTGGAAGAGGAGTAGCTGGGAACTGTGAGTGAAACTATTTCTGACTGCGTTAGGTTTTTAATCTTTTCTTTGCAGCTTTTCTTGGCAAGTTCATAAAAGGGTTTTGCCTGAGGGAGAGTCCTGCAGGTTCAGGAGCCTCCTTTATTTTGTAGTGCTTTTGTTACCTGCATATTGAATTCATATTAAAGTTTTTAATTGTTAATTGGATCCTAATAAATCCTGTGTTTCATGTTCCCTTTTGTTTGGATCTTATTGAGAACCCTGAGATTATTACTCCCTTCCTTTAGAGGAACCAATTTGAACCCTGACAAATGTCATGTTACATTTTTCCCATTAACCTGCACATGGATGAAGTTACTTGCTCAGAGCATTTCCATTGCTTCTTCCCATATATATTTGTGAACAGAGAGGAAAAGCATAAGTTTCTGTCACTCATTCACATTCTTCCTCAATGTCTATTTGTTTTTATGCAGTTCCTTTAAAGTGTTCTCATGCACTTACACCCTAACATCAAGAACAGTATCAAGCCACTATTAGGTGTTTTGGGGATTGGCCCCTTCTGTGATCTGAGATCCATTCAAATTTTATTTGCACTTATTCAAATGAACTGACCAGGGCCAGCATTGGCATAAGGCATCTTTGGGCAGTTGCGGAGGGCTCATTGCTCAGTCTAGAGCAGGGGTGTTCAAACTTTTTGGCAGGAGGGCCACGTCATATCTCTGACACTGTGTTGGGGGCTGGGGAAAAAAAGAATAATTTACATTTCAAATTTGAATAAATTTACATAGATGAATATATTAGAGATGGAACTTATATGAACGAATGAAGGTCTTGCAATAACTCAAGGCCTATAAAAGGCCTTGCACAAAGCAAGACCAGTCTTTCCTTTGCTGCCGCTGCTGCATCACAGGCATGAAATATCAAGCAGTGGAGGGAGCGCTTGTCCCACAGCTCACGCAAGAGGCCGAAAAGTTGGCCGTCACACTGAGAGCAGTTTCAGTGGGCCAGCACAGGCTCCAGCAAGTCTCCGGAGGGCCAGAGGCTCATTGGAGACCTGAGGCTCCCCGAGGGCCGGATTGGGAGTCCTTGAGGGCCGCAAGTGGCCCCAGGGCCGGGGTTTGGGCACCCTTGGCTTAGAGCAGGGCTATCAAACTTGTTTCATACAGAGGGATGAAGTTAGCATTCATGGTGCCTGCTGAGGGCCAGAAGTGACATCATTAAGCCAGTGATGGCCAGAAATAAGTACTTTGTTCTCACATAGAAACTCATTAGCTGCAAATGACAGAAAAGAAAATGTTCATATTTTCAAGATACGAGAGAGCCCAATTATCACACTAGGAGAACCCAATTATAACGGGGGCCAGATAAATTGCTTCCAGGGGCCACATTCAGCCTGCAGGCCTTAAGTTTGATATGCCTGTTCTGGAGGGTCCACTTCCGATCCTTGCCCTGAACCCCTGGGGAGAACTAGGCCTAATCAGCACTTTTCAGCCACCAACAATATGGGTCCCCTTTCCCTTATTATGTTGGCAGATGTTGATAACTTTCATCTCAATGTCTAACAGCAGCAGCAACAGTGTTCTAAGGTATTGGGGGGCATGTCACATGGCAGCCACCAGTTAGAACTCTGTTTTTGCTGCTGCCAGCCTAATGACAATAAAATGTCTGTGTGCTACCATGGGAGGGTTCCACTCAGACAGGAGAGGCCCATTAGAGGTCTCCTTGCCAATGGCCCTGCTGTGAGAACAGGGACTGCTCGGTGTCCCGAGCAGCAAAGACAGAGCCCGGCGTGAGGGAAGCCCCCTCAAGGGAAAAGAAAAGAACCAGTGGCTGGAAAAAGTGAAAATCTTTATTGCGCAATAAAGGATACAAGCCTGCCAAAAAAACTTGTATCCCGTGCATCTCAGAAGGGGTTACTTTTATACCTCCATCTCCAGAGCACATGTGTTGTTATACATAACATATAAAGTTAAAACATAACACTCATCCTTAACTACAAATCACCATGCTTTGATCTCATCATTCAGGAAGCAGATTTAATTGTCTAACTTCACTATCTATTTGCATTGATAGGCTTCCTCCTGGCTGGCTCCTGACTTAAGGTTTAGTCCTCCTGTGTTGATTAGGTGTGTCTGGGCTTTTGTTGATTCACCCTCCTCCTTTATCCTTCCTTTGTCTAACCCCAACCTTTCTTTCCCCTCAGGCAGAAAGGAAGGAAGCTGTGACTATTTCTTCATGTGTCTCCCCCTTTCCTCCCCTCTATTTTGTGTCTTTGTGTTTTCCCCCTTAGTGTTTTTAATTACTACAAATTCTAATAAAAATATATACAAAATGATTACAGGTTCATACATCCCCTCATTCCAGCTCCGTCAAATCTGTAGTTGGCCCTGTACTTGACCAAGCTCCATATCTGTGGCAGCTGAACAACAGATGCATGGCCACATCCAAAATGATGGTAACCTGTGTTCTTTTGCACAAAGTCACATGTGCATGGAACAGTGCCTAGGCATTCCTGCTAGTTCTGAGATGGTGACTTCCATGAAGTCGGGCTTGCTCATTGTGCATCCCAAAGTATGAGGTGGGGATTCAGGGAAAATCCTTTGGTGGGTCAGAAAATCACCAGTTTGAGAATCCGACGTTGTAGGAATTTCAGTTTGTGCAACTGCAGTAGCTTGTGTGTTGAGTGTGTTTTTCATTCCTGTGTTGCAATTTAGATGCATAATTCCTTTACAGTTCCACTGATATCTCCCTTTTCTCTCTACCTTTAATGGTACATCAAGGCAGAGACATAGCCAATTGGCATTATGCTTTATGATTGTGGCAATTTAAATACTATGCCAGCACAATTAAGTTATGGCCTTATGATGATGACTTCTTCAGGCCCTGCTATTTCTTTGGCAGAAATAAGACATACCTGTAGAAAGAGATATTCTGAGAAGCAAACATCAGCCTAAATGCAGTAGATATATTACCTACTTTTTTAATGATTAGCACTTGGTGTCCCCGGATGATCCTGACAGGCAATAAATAATATATAATAATAAACAATGAACTTTAAAAATAAAACAAAACCCTTTGATTGCTTTCCATCTCCCAAGAGAGTCGCATAGTGGCAGAGTCTACAACCACTCTGCTAGCTTGCACCCCTTGCACAGAGTCATGCTTTCTTTTCCACTTCCGATTTAGGATTACAGCACTAACAAAGCCATGAGAAAAGCCTGTCAAGTCTCCCTCTCAGTGCTGAACTGCACATTTTCATATAGTTTGCTATATTGCTAGACCTTCCTGACTGTGTTGCAGGTTGATATTTTGGGGAACCATTTTGTTCTACTTTACAGATCAACACTTATGGCATTGTTCCTGGTTGCCCTTCATCCAGTAACGATGACTAGCTCTTCAGAAGCAGACTGGAAGCAAGGAAAATCTTTATATTACATACATGCAAATATTTAAAGAACACACTACTAAACAAAGGAGCTCGTTATACCTGCTTTTTAGGATATATTACTCATGGAGTTCACAAACAGCAGCATCAGTGATGAAATATATTGCAAATGACACAACACAAAAACACAGGAAATTAAATGTATGTAAATTCAGTCTGAGTTTGATTTGTCTGATTTCTAGATACAAATGAACACACTTGGTCTCATTTCTTAGGCCAATAATAAGCAACTGGAGACCTGAGTGAGGACCAGAACCTTCACCTAAAGGCTTCTCATGTAGATTCTAGCATAGTCTTGATATCTGTGATCCTCCCCAGCATGATGTTTATCAACTTGGGATCACAGTATTTTAAGAATTGCTTCCACCCATATAAATCTGTTCAATTGTTGAGATTATCTTCTGAAGTCCTGTGCTTGGACCTCCCTCTGTATAATTTTGGTTTTGGTATTTGCAGCAATTCACCCTATTTTCAGGCTGTGGATGTCCCCAGCTCCCCTATCTAAATCTGATTATCTTGTCCCTTTTGCCCCCCAAAAGTTGGTTAACAGGTAAAACTGATCAGGAAATTGGAACATGGGAAGATTCCTACAAAAGATCCGTACTACAGAATGTATGGTAATGGTGTGTGGCATTCTAAGGGCCTCAGTTACATCCAGAGTATTCTAGCAGTTCACTTTGGCCCAGAGAACTGTTACTCCAGAGGGTTGGGAAGGCCTGTATGGCGTTTGCCACTTACAGGTCTACTTTGACTGTTGTTGTTCAGACATTAAGTTGTGTCCGACTCTTTGTGACCCCATGGACCACAACACACCAGGCTCCCCTGTCTACCATTAACTTCTGGAGTTTGTCTAAATTCATGTTCATTGCCTCTGTGACACTATCTAACCATCATATCCTCTGCCATCCCCTTCTCCTTTTGCCTTCAGTTTTTCCCAGCATCAGGGTCTTTTCTAAAGAGTCCTTCCATCTCATGAGATGACCAAAGTATTTAAGCTTCATCTTCAGCATCTGTCCTTCCAATGAACAGTCAGGGTTGATTTCCTGTAGGATTTGATCTCCTAGCAGTACAAGGGACTCTCAAAAGTATTCTCCAACACAATAATTTGAAAATATCTATTCGGCATTCAGCCCTTCTTATGGTCTAGCTTTCACAGCCATACATTACAACTGCGAAAACCATAACTTTGACTATATGGACATTTGTTGGCACGGTGATGTCTCGGCTTTTCATTAAGTTATCTAGTTTGACTTTATAAGATTCAGATATCCAGGAAAGCAGATTCTAAAAGACTGCTCTCTGGACATGTCTTGTGTCCTTAAACGCTAGTAAATTTATTTTGCTTGACCTATTTAACCAATTTTTGAAACGGTTTTCCATTTCATCACACAGGGATATGGAAATAGTTGTAAAAACTAGTTGAAACTACTTAACTCTTTTGAAGTAGTTACAAAGGTCATTCCAATTCTTCTTCTAAAATGTAATCAGCCATTAAATGACTTTTTAGGTAGTAGAATTAGTAGTTAAACCATGTTTAAAACAGTGTCAGTAGATCAATCCAATCAGAGATCTCCCACTATCTTGTCTAATTGTGCCATAATTGTATCAGGAAAAAATGAGATTAACATATTTTTCTTGGCATCCAGGAGTTTTGAAGATCAACAGCTGGGGTTTTTTTTTTTCCTTCTGGCTTTAGCGTGCAGTGCCTAGACTGTGGGAAATTCTATGAGGAAGTTCAAAATGCTCAAACATTGTGACACAATCCAGTATAGAGCTGGGCTCACATCTATTAAAACCATTGTGTTTAAACACAATTGATATGTATGAACCTGTGCATTTTAGTCCCCATGAAATCTTCTGAGGAAGCATGCAAGGCTGTTGGAGGGTTCACAGCCTGGTGTTATATGATGCAACACCTCCACATAGAGACTGTTGATATAAGTTCTGCCATTCACATAACAGCAGTGATTATACCATTGGTGGGATGTGAATGGACAGGCCCACATAATCAGCATCTCCATGCAGTTCCCTTTGATCCTCAAGCCTGCCAGTAGCCCTGTGGGTTCTTGCAGGTGATCACATGGCACCTTTAAAACATAAGAAGTGGGGCTCTGTGTTGGATTGTGATTTCTATGCTTTATTATGTAAAAGTATATAAAAAATTCATTGCACTGTTGTCTGAGGCTTGTGACACATCTGGACAAGCAGTGATTCTCAAACTTTGTAGAGACCCTGGAGGCTGCTACCTGATTTATGAATGCAAAGGAGAGTGGCTATAATGGTGATTGGGCAGCAGTGCTCCCCCCCCCCACAAGTAGCAACTTGTTTAACCCTTTGATGCACATAGCCTAATCTACCCTGTCAGTTTCATGAACCAACGTTGGGTAATGACCCACTGGGGGGGGGGTTAGACCCACAGTTTGGGAACCACTGCACCACATTATGCAGTGTTCCTTCCACTGGCAGTAGATAGAGCAGGTCTGGGGGACATAGCAGAGTGACCCCCCCCACCTTGAGATCTGTTGAAGCTGGGCATGTCCTTAGAAGACGGCATCATAGC
This sequence comes from Tiliqua scincoides, assembly GCF_035046505.1. NCBI lineage: Eukaryota > Metazoa > Chordata > Lepidosauria > Squamata > Scincidae > Tiliqua > Tiliqua scincoides. The sequence continues at coordinate 38,236,837 of NC_089826.1, read as the reverse complement.
ACAAACAACAATCCACAATATGGTATTTTCCCTGCTAATAAATGTGTTTATTAACCACAGTACACTGGCATTGTGTGAAGAAACCATTAAAAAAAGTGTGAACAATGTGTGATCATCCTGTTCTAAACACCCAGTTTGGAAGTACCCCAACTCACTTCTACGAGGCAGCAAACCAAAGGGTAGAGAGTGCAACAATCAGTATTTGGAAAGCATGACAGCAACATGAAAATGAGATCCACTTCCTTCTGCCCCACTCTGACAGCTGCACAAGGTGTACATGTAACTATTTACACCATTTAGTTATTTGATTTTTCTCTGTAAACCGCTTTGTGAACTTTTAGTTGAAAAGCGGTATATAAATACTGTTAATAATTAATAATAATAATAACTACAACAATCATTTTGACCCCTGTGAAGGAATATTTTCCTCCTGAAGAATCTCCTAAAAAAGCTAACACCCCTCCCACAGAAACAAAATACATGCAAGAATTATCAAACGATAGGCGGAAGAGACACCATTTGTCTGAATTGGCTGAGTTGCTAGGCAACCTGGGTTAGCACTATGGTTGACTTGCACTCATTTATGTAAATATATGAGGACTATTTTTTGTAAAATATTGCTTTAGCTTCCAACAAAACAAGTAAACATCCCCAAAAAGATTGTTCATAACCTTAGCTTTTGAGAGTTAGGGTAAAAAAAACAAACAAACAACTTGGATAGAAACCAAAAATGACAGATTATCTTTGATCCGTGCTGTTCCCTTTACAAGCTGCATGAATCGGTGTTTTAAAACATAGACATTTGTTTCTCCCTAGGAGCTGCTTTAAATATGTGGGAGTGTGCGATAGTCACTTGTTAACTGCTGATTGGACAGGAGTCCTTTGTTTGAGAAAAGTTGCTCACAGGTTACTTGTGCAACATCCTGCTACTGTGGAGAAGAAAAGTGCTGAGTCATGGCTGGGAGCCTTTGTCAATGGCTGATGCAAACCTAGAGAATTTGCATCATCATTCAGCCAGTATAACTTAGTATGACAGGAGGTTATATACAAAACCATGCAGAAGCCGGACGGGCTTCCAGTGATTGAGCCAGCACCAAGGCAGCCGTGTGAAAGGGCAGGTGTTCCTGAGTGATATTTAGATAGCTGTGAAAACGAAAAGACACCTGAGGAGTTCTGTACCTGTTGGCACAAGTGGGTTGAAAGGCTATAGGCAGTGAATGTGTGTGTGAGTGTAAAAGCAATTAGCCAGACAAAGGCAGAGCGAGGAACGAAAGCCCTGAACTGCCTGCAAGAGACTTTAAAAAATTTCTTCCTTGGAGTGTGTTGGCAGCTCTGAAGCATGTTTAGGAAGCCTCCTGCCTCAACAATTTCTAATGGCAGCTACCTGCAGGGGCAATCTAATGGCAGCCTGCCCTCTAAGGGCAGCGCAGAGGCAGCCGAGGAAGACAGAGTGGTGCTGAAGAAAAAGGTCACTTTCCTGAGAGGGGTCTCCATTATAATTGGCACAATCATTGGAGCAGGAATCTTCATCTCTCCCAAACCAATCCTCCAAAACACGGGGAGTGTGGGAATGTCCTTGATTGTCTGGACTGTGTGTGGCATCATTTCGCTTTTTGGTAAGTTTGTGAAAGTTTATAATTGATCCTGGGGAGGGGGTCAAGTCTGTGGATTTTTTTTTATGTTTGATACTGGATATCAAAAGTCTGGTTTGAGACACTGAACTAATAGCACTCCAGTATTGGGGAGTTTATTTTTTTACTGCTTGGCAAGAACTGTAAGCTGTACAGATTGTCCCGCAAAACTCTGCTTAACAGTCTTCTTAGGATTTTTTGGATAAACGGCATTCCTTATGAGACTCCCCGAAGGAGCATGAGAGAGGAATCTCCTTGATTGCATCATACAGTTTGCCGTTTATATATTGGCTTTCTGCTGTAGCTCTGAGAACAGGTTACAGCAGGCTTGGAGAGCACAGGCAGCTGGGGATATGAGCTACTGAGTTTGAGCACCTGTGAAATGTAGATACCTAAGTTTGATTCGGTTCCCCATTGGTTTGATTCCACTTTGTATTTACTTCCGTTGAGCTATTGTTGGCAAGAAGAGGGGAATTGGTCTGGGAGGTTTCAGAGGGATGGAAAAAAAAAGATTCTGAGGCTTTAGGACTGTGTGGAATTAGTGGATGCTGACTTGAAATCAGTGCTTGAAGAATCGGGTCCCAAAGGGGGTCTGGCCAACATACCTTTTGCGATGCCCTCATTAGTTCCTGTTTTTACGTAAAAGCCTGCAGGATGTGGAAATGATTTGGCTAATATCTGATGAGGACTCAGGAATGGGGCTTTCAATTAATGGTTCCCAATCGTCTCTCTCTCCTTTAATCCAAGCACTGCATACTACCCATACATTTGACACTAACAGTGCAATCCTGTGCATGTCTACTAAGAAGAAAGTTCCATTGAGTTAGTTGGACTTATCCCCTGATAAGTATGTACAGGACTGTGTGAGGACTCTGTGGAGGGCAAGGTACTTTATTCATGCTTAGGGGAAGTATTATCTTTATTATTATATCTGTGGTTCCAAGGCTGAGCCCTGATATTAAAATTGGCTCTTGACCTTTCACATTAATCCTTAGGAGCCAATTTTAATAGCTGACCTGATGAAGTTTTTAATTTTCAAAATTGTATTGCTTTAAAAAAAAAACCCCTTTTGACGTTTCCTTCAATATTGCTCGACTATAAGAGAACACAAAGCATCACATTCAGACTGGCATATTCTTTAGCCTTCAATCTGTCAAACAAAAGACTCATTGATGACCTTAATAAATTAATCTCAAAGAAGCTGAAACTCTACATGGCTATTGACCTGCAGAGCTATTAGCCCAAACTACTTATTTCCTAGAATTAGGAATCAAACTTTTGTGCAGCTCACGAATGGTGCCCTGGGTAAATTCAGCATGCACTTAAGATCAGAGACAAGGCTTCAACCGCCCTCGCCAAACATACAGCTGGACGAAGTTAAAATGGATTTTGATCAGAAGCTGAATGCATTGTTCTTGAGCCAACAATAATCTACAGGAACATTTGAAGGGTCAGCTTCACATCTAATAATAGCCTCACTCGCAGTACAAAACACGGACTTTGTTTCCATTCCATGCTACTTTCTAATTGAATTTCTTATGAATTTCTTATTTATTTAAATGTCTTGTTTCAGTAACAACAAAAGTTCACAGAATGGTTTTCATAGCAAATAAGTGAAGAAACGGTTCCCTGTCCCCAAAGGGCTCACAATCTAAAAAGATACAGAAGAGACACTAGCAAAAAGCCACTGGAGAAGACATTGCTAGAGTGAAGGACAGTTGCTCCTCCCTACTAATTATAAGAGAAGTACCTCTAGAAAAATTGCCTCTCTGACTAATTGGCAGGAATTAGCTTCAACATGTACAAGTTAGGTGATTGAAATAACGGGGTAAAAGCAATCTTGTGAAATGTGTAACTTTTCACATTTACACTTTGTGTTAAATTATCCTAAAAAAGAATTTGGCTAGTACAGGGTGCCCTGATGTACAGTTGTGGCTACAGCGTGATTGTCAGTGCCTTCGAACTGTCCATCCTTCTGTTTTCTCCATCATAGACTCTGCTAGAGGAGATCCAGAAACAGAATTCTAATTTTTTTAATAATAGAGTTTGCTGTGTAATTCTTACATATACAGGTTAAGTCTTGGTATCCATGAGGGTTCTGTTCCCAGAACCCATGTGGATGCCAAAAATCGCGTTAAAGGAAATTCATTTAAAAAACAGTCCCTTTACTCTGTGATTTTAAAACAGCCTTGCTGACCTTTGTAATGCAGGACAGAGGCATCAATCAATCAATCAATCAATCAATCAATCAATCAATCAATCAATCAATCAATGTCTCTCCAGACGCTTAGAAAGACTTCACTCTGATGTAGCGACCCCTTTCTTCGCCGGGCAGTGCGGGGAAAGAATGAAAAGAGGAGGTGATAATCACTTCCACTTTGCATTCTTTCATGTGTTCAGGGGGAAGGGAGGGGTCACTTGCCTTGGAGTGAAGCTGTTCTAAGTGCCTGGAGAGAGAATGATTGAATCACTGTCTGCTGGCTGCCCTCTCCTGCATTAGTGAGTCTATTGTAAAACAACTTTTTCATTTAATTTAAAGGACCTTTCTCATCGTGTTGAGATTGTATGTTGAGCTTCTGGCTTAACACACTAGACACCTTAAAGGTATCTTTGATTCATGGTTCTCCTCATGTCCACCTTAAAGGTGGATTTGATTCATTGATCTCCTGCAGTGGTTCCCAACCTTTTTCACTTGCATATCCCTTGGCAGCCCATTTCCATAAATTGTACCCTTCATATTAGCAAAATGTTTGTAATTAATAATACAAGCCTTCATCTTCTCCATATGAAAGCCGAGACTTCATGTACTCATCACATATTTTCTCTTTTTATCTGTTTGAAGAAGACTCTGCCTTTGCACTCTTTTGCACCAGAAGTGTGCTGAGAAATTCTGGGTGATTGATCACTTTTCATATTATGTTTCAGCTTTTTTACTGTGATGGTTTTCAATCACTGGTTCATAGATGAATTGATGACCAAAAACTAGCTATTGGTGGGGCTTTCACAGCCAACTAGCTACCTCCCTTTCTGCCTTGCTGGTCCTTCCAAGGCATTCTGGAGCATGGCCTGCCTTTTTCTGCCATTATTTCATTATTTCATTCTTTTTCAATTACCCCTAAAGGTCTTGTTGAGTGTCCCTGGGAGTACGTGAATACCAGGTTGGGAACCACTGTTTTACTGGTATGTAGTTTACAGTGCACTTACTCTGTTTACAAAAAGGTGGTGAAGACCAGAATTTAAAAAGAATAAAAATGTATCTTATGATCTTTTACTATGTTTTTAATAAATTAGAGACTACAGTTCTTAGGTAACAATTAGTGGTAAGTTATTTTTCAGGATCTGGCCTGGGGTAAAATCAAACAAAACTATAGTCAGACACCCCCTAAGTTTAACCCCCGACTTATCTGAGGGTCATAGAAAATTCCGTGATTGTTGGCTCAAAGCCTGACCTTGGCTTACCTGTGGGGTCGACTTATAGGCGAGTATCTGCGGTATGAATGCTGCCCTGAGCTCCTTGGAGGAAGTGTGATATAAAAGCAAAGAAATAAACTGTAAGCCAGCCCCCCCCCCAAAAGTAATTGACTTACAAAGTTTCACACAATGATATTAATTATATTTTATAGGTGCTCTCTGTTATGCTGAATTAGGAACAAGTATCAAGAAATCTGGTGGGCATTATATATACATCCTGGAAGCCTTTGGCCCACTTCCTGCTTTCGTAAGAGTCTGGGTGGAATTTCTCATCATACGGTAAGTAAACTCTGCTTACATTTAAAAAAAAGAATCTAAAACCTTATCTTGATAGACTTTTAAAGACAAAGAACACATTTAAATATGAGTGGGCAGACATAGTCAAGTCCCTGTTGCTTCTTAAGCTCTGCTCCTGCTTAGCAAGTTTTTACATTCTAGGGTCTTAAAAAAATTAATCCTAAAATGCAACATACAGCCCAATCAGGGCCTTATCCTTATCCTATCAGGAACTTATCCTGATGGATCTTGCAGTCCATCAGTGTAAGTCTGGACTCACAGTCACATGAGCTATTCTGACAGCAAATGGCTTGCTACCAATGGTGCAGGAGCTGAAATGTCTTGTGCCAGCGGCGGCAGGCCGCCAAACTACTGCCAGAGCAGGTAATTCAGTGGCAGGGGAGGTCTGGGGGAGAATTGTGGGTGTTTCAGGATCTGGAATGGGCTGGGTGGGGGTGGAAGGGGGATGATGTGGCAGTGGTGTACACTGAGATCTTATCACCCCTCCCTGATCAGGACCTGCCCCCAGGAGTTTCCTTGGACTTATGATAGCAAAAGAGTGGCATAAGTCCAAGGAGACTCAACTGAGGCCAGGTGGCCTATTGGCATGTAATTTTTTTTTTACTTACTTCTCCTGAGCTAACTGCCCCTCCCCCCATAGATGCAGTGTGCAGCCTAATCTTATCCCCGCTGCCACTGAATGCAGTGGCGCCAAAATGGCTACTGCTGCATCCAGCGGCACCACCAGGGCTGCCAAAGGTCTCCGCAGTGGAAGGGGACTTTCAACCCCTTCCCCCGGGGAGAGCCCCAAGCCCCACAATGGGGCTTCTCAAGTATGCCCCAGCTATTTTGCTGGCACAGACTTGAGAGCCACCGTGTTGGGCTTTGCAGCCTGACATGGAGGATAGAATATGGCAGAGAAGGGCTCCTCCAGTCTCACACCCCTCCTGCCCCAGTTCTTCTCCCCACCCCGCTCTTCCCCTGCCAAAGAATGCCTCCCCCTGTCCCAAAAGAAGTTACTGCTGCCCGAAACTCTTCCTTTGCTCCAGATGACAGTAGGTTTATAGTATAAACTTTATACTACAAAGTCCAGCTTTATAGTAGGTTTACAACACTCAGGGCCAGCACTGAGGACCTTTAGGATTGAGCCCCAGGGTTTCTGAGAGGAATTTTATCAGGGGGTACAAAGTTTCTTTTGGGCCCCTTTGCAAAGAGGGAGGGGTGAAACAGAGCCGGGGAGGGTGGTGACGGGCAAGCAGAATAGGGGCAGGGAAGGGCGAAACAGGGTAGGGGGAGGGTAAAGACAGCTGGAAAAGTCTTTGGAGCCCAGGTCTACTAACCCATGTGGCATTGAGTCGCCAGCATCCCATACAGGCAACAAGTCTGAGTAGATAGGAAAACATAACATCCCAGGAAATTTCTGGGCCCCCTCCTCTGGCACCTGGGCCCCCCTTTGGACCCTGGGCCTGGGTACAAATTACCCCCTTTACCCCCCTCTCCTAGGCCCTGTTGGGCTCTGAAACCGAGATGTGTGTTTTGATTTGGTGATTCCCAGGGCTTGGGTCTGGCAACTGACCCAACTGTGAAAGCTGTGTGGATGGGTTGTGAGGCTGTAGGTGGGAATAACAAATCAAAGATTACACCAAACTTTATACCAAAGTTAAAGATGATTGAAGGGCAACCCTGATCCTAGCCTGTTCATGTAGGTCTGCTAAAGAATGCTAAACTTCACTAGTGGCTTCTCTCTAGTATAATGTGGAAATCTGTGTATTACTGGAATTATATTCTGTTGCCTTGGGTGATCTATTATGCTTCCTCTACCCTTTTATTTCCTGTGTGGAAAAAGAAGTATAGCTGGCTAAACAGGTTCAGCGCAACTATAGAGTCATGTCCACCCCCCTTCTCAGAAATATTTCATTCTTAAAATCTTAGCTGCACATTTGTAACACTGCAAAATGTAATTTGCAGTGCTAGCCAAATATAAAATGTTCAGTTGTGGGAGTTACTGTGTTTTAGTATGCCACTGATGTTCTAAAAAGCTATCACACTGAAGCAAACAAATACAGTTTAAGTGGCTGGATAGCTAATCAGTTTGTGTGTGGGTAGCTTAGACTCTTGTTTTATTTACCTTACTTCTGTGTCTGATGAGATCACGTTACTGAAGGTAATTCACCCAAGTGAAAAAAGCCTTCTCATTTCCTCTTTTCCCCCAACCCTGACAGCTCATTCAGTTGAACATATAGTATTGCTACATACACATGCGTAACTTGCTGTAACAATGAATGGGCTGGGTAAAAAACCACAGTTGTGCTCAGTCACTATGCGCTTGATATTTCTTTCAAATGCGTCACTTCCCCCACAACTTTGTCAGAGCACAGAACTGATTATTAAACCCCACCCCTAAAAGAAATTGCATAAGGACAAGGGAAAAATGTTTTCTGAATCATTAATGTTTAACATGTGTCTTGGGAGACCTACTTGTTCAGATGTTTAGCTGTCAAAATTGATCTCTCTGCTGAACTGTTGTATAAACTGTAGATTTCCTCTAGAAGCTAACTTGTGCAGCTATTCTCCTCTTATATAGCTGTATTTTTAAAGAGTGGAATTAATTATCAGAGACTTACATATGATGTGCAAATACATCATATGTATTTAATAATTTAAATAATTTAATTTAAATATAATAAAAATATTATTTTTAACCCTGCTTTACCAATATTTTAAAATAAAGTGACAATACAATGGAAGTAAAAATAAATGCAAATGTGTTCTCCTAAACAGAAGCATTGCATACAAATAGAGCAAAATATTAAATAGGGCTGCAGGTTGCTTTGTTTAAAATGGCGGCTCATTGTAAAGCTCATAAATAGGGAAACAGAATGTCGCTGAAACAAAATGTCTTAAAGATGTTTGAAAGCAAAAAGAAATGGGGTGAGGGAAAGGATCTCCATGGGGAGAGGTATGCCATGGCGCTACCGCCAAGAAGGCCTGTCTTGCTCAGTGTTGGAATGCAGGGTCTCTGTTGCTAATCTACAGTGCCAGGTAGGCAGAGGTGTAACAGGGGCAGAGCCTGAAGGGTACCTGCCCCAGGTACAATGCCAAGGGGGGGGCACAATTTTTTTCCTCCATCAGTACCTCCTTCTCCATGACTTTCAGGTTCTCTAGAGAAGGAGGAGGTAATGGCAGCAGCCACTTTGCAATCTGGCTGCTGCCCCTTCTCTTGTGGAAGCTTGCCCCAAACCCCTTCAAGGTAGAGCTGCCACAGGAAAAGGAATGGGGGAAGCAGCCAGATGGCGAAGCAGCTGCATCCAGCTCCTCCTCCTTCTCAGAACCTCTTTCTCCTCCTCCTCCTCCTCCTCCTCCTCCTTCTTCTCTTCTCCTTCTCAGAATCCAGAGTGGTGTCACAGCGACCATGCCCTGGATGCTGGGGACCATTAGATGCACTGCTGCAGTTATAGGTGATCCTGCAGCAGCGTCCTTCAGCAAACTGTTCTTGAGTTATCTAGTCCCAAACAGTTATTGCCTCCTTCTCAGCTGTTGCAGTGTATGACTGTGATTGACTAATGATGGACAGGAGCTGAGAGGAAGCTAAAATAGCGGGTGTATGTGGCAGTAGATGACAAGGATGGGATTGGGTGGGGAAGTGAAATCTCAAGGACATCAGTAGAGTTCTCTAAATCCTGAATTGTTTTCGCAAGATAGCCTGGGTTGAGCCATTTTCTGTTCTTGAATTCCCTTAATAGCAGGCAGCAACTTGTTTGCTGTTTTTGCAGCTTTTGACACAAATAAATTGCTTTAGTTGAGAGATTTCCAGGATTCAGAAAGGTCTGGTGACTTTGACCCACACAAGAAGTAAGAAAATGTTATGAATTGAGAAAAACCACAGGAGCGCTGTGGAGAGGGAATGTAGTTCAGTGGTAGAGCTCGTACTTTGCATGTGGAAAGTCCCATTTTCAGTTTCTGGTGTCAGTCCTCCCGACCATCCTCCTACCCCCTCCCCAAACACACATTTAACTGACCCCAAGTGAAGTGGATGGTGGCTGCATTCTTGGTCCCTTCTTGCTGTGGCTGCAGGATGGCACAATTCAAATGCGCTGCATGGAGGTTTATTCTCTTTCCCTCAAAAACAGAAAGCAGAAAGGAGAAAGGAACTGATGGGCTGCTTCTCCTGCAATAGCCTTTGCAAAGGCTATACTTCCCACCAGCCTCTTCACGTTCCTTCCTTTTTGGAGGGAAGGTAAAAAAAGCCCTTGTGCAGCACATGTTCAGCTTGCCATGCTGCATCCAGAGTAACAAGTGGGGAGAAAGGAGCCCCTCAGGTCCACTAGATGAAGTAATGGGGGGGGGGGGAGGAAGTGGAAACATCCTCTGGGAAGGATGCTTGAGGGATTGGCAAAAGTATTTACCAAATCTCAAAATAACTCAGAATAAATAACCTGATTTTTTGGTGGCAGTGGGGGGAAAGATTGGATCATATTTTCAATTACATAGAGGCAAACATGAAGCAGCTCATCCATCTCTATGCAGGACCAGCTAGAGAGAGCAGAGAAACGATTTTGAAAGGCAAAGGGGGAGATGGGGAAAGTGAAATGAGCCAAGGCAAGGCCGAGGGGAAAGCAAACAGGTTATTGGGAGACAACCCCTCCCTCCAAGGGGGTCTTGGCCAAAGCAACCTCTTTAAATCCACTTTGAGATATATCTCAACTAGGACTTATAACCCTGGCTATGATGCAGGCCTGAGCTTCAAAAAAGAAAAAGAAAGAAAGAAAAGAAAGAAAAATGGGAGCTGCAGCCCTGCTGTGACTCACTTGAGGTCAGGGTTGTGACCCATTTCTGGGTTGAAGACATCTGAGCTAGTGGACTAATGGTATAGCACAGGCTATTATGCAGTTCCTAGGAACAGAAGCCTTAGAAAGTTGCAACTTCCTGTTCAGATTCACTTTGCTTATGAAAAATATGTTTTTAAAAAGTCTGTGTAGGGGCCTTCCCCTGGAGGGGCCTGGAACAGGCTTGTTCCTCCCCAGGGAGGCCTCAGATTGGCTGGAGGGGGAGGGGTTTCCAGCATCCTTGTCCTCCTCCCTAGCAGAGCTGCCAAACCTGGCCTAGGAGCAGGAGCTGTTGACCTCACAGCTCCCTGCTTCACACTGACTGCCTCTCATCCCTGGCCTCCCTGTTTTATGAAGCAAGCCTGCCCCCTTTGGCCCCTCCCCTTCCTCCAGGTGGGGCAGAAAAGGCCCTTCCTGCTCCTGGCTTGTTTCCTGTAGTGTTCCTTGTATGCCCTGCCAGCTCCCTCTGGCTGGTTGAGGTGAGCCAACCTGCTTTGCCCCCTTCGAGGGCAGTGAAGCCTCCCCACCCTGGGCATGGGGTGCCTGCTCCCGGGTAAGTCGGGGGTCAGGGCATCTGGGAGGGGCCCCGACAGTCTGCGATTTGCAATTTTCATACTCATGGCGGAGAAGCTGCAATCTTGTCAGAATAGCAATATCCAATGAAACACTTCCATGCTGGCAGCATCCCATCCCTTCTTCAACCAATGCTAGCTTAAGAGATGGGTAGCCCAATCCTAACCTGCACTGGAACAGGCAGTATCCAGCGCAAGATTCAGGCAGCCTTGCTCAGCTAGGGGCAAGGGGAAACTTTTTCCCTTACCCCAGGAAGAGCCACTGCAGTCCCAGTGGGGCTACTTGAATCTGTGCCATCTCAGGAGGTGGCGTAAACAGAGCAACCTGGGACTGCTTCAGGCTGTCCGGGACCAGGGTTAGGATCCACCATAAGTGCCAGATCTTGGCCCCAACTCCTGCTCACCTCCCACGGGAACGTGTGCCACCTGTCTTCCTCCCAGCCAGGAACACCTCCATTGGCATATTCCCCATTGGCACAGCTGCATCAGCACTAGATAGTTGGATAAGATAGGGCTCTATGTTTTAATAAGACACTAACACAAGCTACAGCTTGGAGCTCTGGTTTAGGAAAATGATTTTCTTTGCTGTTACAAACCAACCAGCCCTAGGCCATCAGTAATTAGGATAGTGTCTGACTTCACTGTTCAGCCACCCTGAAGGAATAAATGGTTGGGCATTTTGAATGTCTTTGTATTTTTTATGTTATTAACATTTCTGCATCATGTTAAGCTGTCGGCTGTTTGAGAATCTATCTTTTACGTATAAAGGCCAGCGGGCCATTTGTCATATACAATGTATTTGATAAGCCGCAGACTTCAAGTAGAACTGTATAAATAGCCTCCACATTCATTTGTAACATGACCATTTTGCTTTTCTTTTTTTCAATCTCTACTATAGCCCTGCTGCCACAGCAGTGATATCCCTGGCATTTGGACGCTACATTCTGGAGCCATTTTTTATGCAGTGTGAAATCCCAGATGTTGCCATTAAACTTATTACAGCTGTGGGAATCAGTAAGTATTGACTTTTAAGGGAAAGGCAGAGGCTAAAGCAAGAGAAAAGTAGAATAAATTCTGCATTCCATGAGTTCCCTTGATGCAATCATATGAACTACTATGCTTGATGACCAATTTAATGCAACTTAAATGTAATCTAACTGAATTATTCCTATAGATACCTCATAGGTTGGTGAATTTATGTGTGTCAAGCCATATAGGGAGGTTGTGATGAGGATCCTGTACCACTGGTTTCCATGACAGTCACACATCCCTGCACACTGGGAGGGTTTCAGGAGCTGTAGTGGTTAAGTAGTTCACTGACAGGATCTGGTTGAAGCTGAGTGAAGTTTGCACATTGGTGATAAAAAGGCTTGGTCAGGTAAAGTAAAGCAGAAATATAAATACAACAAATAATGGAAAGTTGGATAGGATTCGACCCAGATGGAGAAGTCCTGTCATTGGAGCTTGTGGTTCATGTGTCTTCCTGACTGAGAAGATTCATTTCTCAACTTCCAGTGACTTTTTTGCTAGAATGAAGTACCCAGACTTCCTCCTTCTTATTGAAGAAGGGCTGATGATGATGATACTGATGCTGATGTTGATGATGCATATTAATGATGCAGGGAAGAGGAAACTTTTCATGGTTCAGGGTGCGAGATATTTAGCACATGATGCCTGGACAATCTTACAAAGACAGGAAAAAAGGAAGTATACATTGTGTTAAGCTAGTAGTTGTCTAGTTGCTGGTTGGTAAGCTAGTAGTTGGTGATCACAAGTTTCTGATTCTGCGACTGAGTCAGAAACCGAACTGTGGGATGCTGTGCCTTGTTCGGTCTATAAGCTAGTTTTAGGTGTGGGCAGGCCAATCCAAACTAACTCCCCCAGTGTCAATGCAGCCACACCAGCAGGGCATGTGCTGCATCCCTTGTTCAAAATCCTGGAGGCCTCATTGGGGTAAGGGAACATTTGATCCCTCAACCCAGGGCAAGCTTCCACTACCCCAGTGGGTCTATTCAGACCTGTAAAAGCGGTTCTGCTGGCATAAGTCCAAGTGGACCCAGATAAGTGAATCAAGGCTAGGAAGGGGGATACATAACACCAGAACCAGGGGACATCCACTAAAATTGAGTGTTGGGAGAGTTAGAACAGACAAAAGAAAATATTTCTTTACTCAGCATGTGGTTGGTCTGTGGAACTCCTTGCCACAGGATGTGGTGATGGCGACTGGCCTGGGCGCCTTTAAAAGGGGATTGGACAAGTTTCTGGAGGAAAAATCCATTACGGGGTACAAGCCATGATGTGTGTGCGCAACCTCCTGATTTTGGAGGTGGGCTATGTCAGAATGCCAGATGCAATGGAGGGCACCAGGATGAGGTCTCTTGTGATCTGGTGTGCTCCCTGGGGCATTTGGTAGGCCGCTATGAGATACAGGAAGCTGGACTAGATGGGCCTATGGCCTGATCCAGTGTGGTGGTTCTTATGTTCTTATGATAGGATATCTGTGGAGCCACAGCTACCAATAACTGCCACTTCCTGTCTGCAACACATCCCATTCCTGTCTCAAAATATGCCCTGCTATTCCCATTCCTTGCCCCATTCTGCTCACCCCCCCTGCTCATTGCCTGCCGTTTGCTCCAATGTACTGGCTCTGGGGCTCCTGTGGTGGCCGCTGTCACCTGGCCCCTGCACTCACCATACACGGCAGTGGCCAGGCTGTGCTCTGTGGCATTTCATGTTTTGCAGTGGCCCATTGAATTGGACTGCTAGAGAGGAAGGATAGGTAGCCAGCTGTGGAATGGATCCTGAATGATGAAATCTAATGGGGAGAAGCTAAGTCCTTTGCTGGCCAAGGAAAGTAGGGTGTTAAAGAATTGTTGAAGAAACTGGAGCCACATCACCCTGTTCCTAACCTCCCCTATTACTTTAAAACAGCATTTCTTAACATTTGTCTTACGCTGTACCACTTAGAATAGTCCACCTATTTAAGTACCACGAGATGTAACTGATGATGACATCATCACCAGTTACTTCCAGGTTGGGAGGCCAGATGCAATACGAAAAACACCAGTACGAGGCTCAGGGTGGATGGGAGGGTTTTTTTGAGTGCGGAAAAGCATGCTTTGCAGCTCTGCCTGCTGAGCCAAGCCTCCTACTACTGTTTGTCATATTGTGTTGCTGGTCTCGCTGCTGAGCAGCAGATGTCCAGGGATTCTGTGCGTACCACCAGACACCGCTTCAAGTACCATTGGTGATACCCATACCATTGGTTGAGAGACACTGGTGTAAAGTGAAATAAGTAGTCATCTTATAGCATCTGGTGCACTTGGGGGACACTAGATTCCAGGACCCATGTTAATATGGTTTCTTGTGTAAGCATGATATGAGGGTCGCCCAGAAAGTAATGCACCACATTTTTTTTCTTCAACAATTATTTATTGAACACAATGAAACTTACACACAAGAAAGAATGATGTTTCTTCTACACTCCCTATTTTTCCACATAATCTCCGTCCAGTTCTATGGCCTTCCTGCAGCGAGACACAAGGGCATGTATGCCCTGTCGGTACCACTCCTTGTTCTGGTCACGAAACCATTTCTGCACTGTGTGAATCACCTCTTTGTCATCCTCAAAATGTCTTCTGCGAATGGCATCCTTTAATGGCCCAAATAAGTGGAAGTCTGAGGGAGCTAGGTCAGGGCTGTAGGGTGGATGGGGTAACACAGTCCAACCCTGTTTAGTGATGTGTTCCGAAGTCCTCAAACTTGTGTGAGGCCGAGTGTTATCATGTTGAATCAAACATTCACCTGGGTTGTTATGGCACCGAAGTCGCTGGAAGCACTTCTTGAGTTTGGTTAATGTCTTCACATAAGCTTCAGAATTAATGGTGCTGCCTCTTGGCGTCACATCAATGAGTATGACGCCCTCACAGTCCCAAAACACAGTGATCATGACCTTACCGGCGGAAGCAGTTGCTTTGAATTTTTTCTTCTGTGGAGATTGAGGATGACGCCATTCCATCGACTGTTGTTTTGTTTCGGGCTCAAAATGGTGAAGCCAGGTTTCATCACCTGTCACAATCCTGGACAAGAACGCTTCCCCCTAATCTTCAAAACGTTTCAGCAACTCAGAATAAATGTTTTTTCTGAGAGATTTGTGGTCCACCGTAAGATAGCGCGGAACCCATCGTGCACACACTTTTGAGTAATCAAGAGCACGGATGATTGCATCCACACTTCCTTTGCTGATTGACAGCTTCAGCGCCAACTGCCTAGTCGTTATGTGTCGGTCCTCGCGAATGAGCACATCAGCAAGCTGCGTCTTGTCAGGTGTGACAGCCGTGGATGGCCGCCCCGAACGCTGCAAATCTTGGAGCTCTGCCGAACTGCCTTCTAATGGCCTCACCCTCTGTGCCCAGCGACTAACCGTACTTCTGTCGACTGCAGATTCTCCATAAACTGTACACAAACGTTTGTGAATGTTCCCAACAGTTTCTTTCTCCGCAGTGAGAATTCAATGACGACACGCTACTTGTAACACTTTCGAAACACTGCTGCAGCTATGCTATCTGTCTGAAGAAACCAAAAATTTGTGTGCGCACTCCTGAAAATTCAAATAATGTATATCTAAAGTTTCGCATTCGTACCATTACTGTAGGCTGAGAAAAAAAATGTGGTGCATTACTTTCTGGGCGACCCTCATATTAAGATCTGCTTATGCTGCTACTCAGTCACTTGTACTTGGGGATCACCTCTATCACTTGTAGATTATGGATCCTGAATTTTCAGTGGCTTTAGGCACCTCTCATAATCTGTGGTTTGTTGGTCAAGTGTGGGAACTGACTGGTACTCAATGTTTCCTCTGAGTCTCACACATTTCTCTTCTCTTCTATGCAATTAAATGCCTGACTCCAGCCTCGGTAATTATGCAGAGACTTGATGTAGTTGTGGAGCTGAATATGAAAAAGATGACTGTAACTGACTCCAGTCAAGACTGAAATATTAATGTTTGCAGTGCCTGTATCATGGAGAGTGCATGAGCGCTTGCCATCATTGAGAGTGGGCTTCTTTTTAAGGGAAGCCCACTGTAGGAACCATATTATATAAGGGCAGAACAGGAGAAGAGCAGGTCTAAGAAGGGGGGTGGGTGGGGTAGGATTGGCGGTGGCAGTACATGCTACATCCTATCATCCACTTCTAGGCCAGGCAGCCCTACAAGGACTTTCCGGCTTTGCACCAGCTATATAGCTGATGCTGATCTGAGACGCCCCATAAGGATGGCTGGGGCTTTATTTGGGGTAAAATGAAAAATATATCCTTGCCCTGAGGTTACCTCCTGTCACCGCCTAAGTTGCTTTGGATGCAGTGCAGGCGACACGGCCTGGCTGTGCCAGCGCAGCTTAGGTTTGGGCTGCCGGTTGGTTTATTTTAGAACTTTGGTTAGATCATCCAGTTTGGAAGTCAGGGTAGATTTTGGCTTTTTCTGATCTCGAATAGGAAGAATAATCATGCATGAAGAGGGAGAGGGAACATTTGTGCTCAAGGCTAGGAGATGATATACAAAAGCTAGGATTCTGTCCTGGCTCTGCATGGCATTTGAACCTGAACATCAGGTTAGGAAAAGGACAAATGCACAGATTCTCTTTCTTCCGTTTTTCACTTGCTGCCCAGCTAAGCATATTGGTTATAGAAGTCACTATACTACTAAAATGCTGTAATATAAACGGGTATTTGAAACAAACCACCAGTCCAGATATTAGAAAATTAAAGATATCAAAAACCAGTGATGCAAGACATTTCCAGTTGAGCAAGCAAACACACTCATTTGACATTTTCTTCGGTTGTATTGACCTTGAACTTCTAGCTTCCCAAACAAACAAGTTATCTGCAGATGTTCTTCTCCACCAGGGGAAAAACAGGGAAAGAATCAATACCTGACTGCATTTCTTTCTCTCTTAATTATGTTAAAACTCCAAGCTCTATCCAAGTAATTAAATTAAGGTTATGAGTTTTAGAGGTTGACACCTAAATATTTCATGGGCCGATCGCAGTAAAACGGATGCTTGAAAATGGCAAGCCCTCTGAGACAGAACTGAAACTGGGGGCAGGAAATCCCAATATACATATTTTTCTGTGTCTGCAATTTGAGCCCAATCGGTGAATAATTTGAATGGGGTCTCATCATTAATCTAACAGGAAATCCTTGAGATAGTGCCAGTATTTTATACCGTAATTAAAAAGAAATGATCACTATTTCAGGAGTGGGGGGTGGTTCTCCCCAAATACTGACTCCTACAGAAGGATTACGGAATGAACTGCAAATTATTGCCTTGAAGACCAAAAGGGAGGCTGTGCTGGGCAAATAGGAAGAATCTCTGCTTCAGTGAAACTAGAGTTTTTTTAGAACATCTTTTGAGAGTAAGCTGTCAGGAGAGACAATGAAAGACATGGGTGAGGGAGGTGAACTGGGGGTGATCCAAGGAAATTGGGCATGCTACAAACTGCAGGGGAAGCAATTTGCCCTTGGAGAACTAAAAACACCTTAAGCCCTGTGGCCTATGATGGTAATATATCAGCCCCACCCTTGGCACACATGTAAGAGAGACCTGCCAAGTCTCTTAGGTAACAACACAGCCACATTTACCTAAACTTGAAGTAGGGACAGAGGGTTCTCTCTATGGCTAAGCTAGGGAATGGGAATGGAAATAAATGAAAAACCTAGTAAGTTAAATGGTAGCAATGACAGGCATACTCTAGTACACTTGAACTACCCTGGAATTCTTCTCTGGAACTGCAGAGTGACTGGGTGATGCAGGGAACTATATATTAAGATAGCTGGGCTCCCATACATTTATCTGTTGCATTCATCTGTTATTAATTTAACACTATTTATATGCTATTCTTCAGCCAAATTTCACTAAGCCGTTTATGTAGCAAGATAGTTAGGAAAAAAAGGCTCCATATTCCAGAGGGTTCACAATCTTAAAATGAGAGAGAGAGAGAGAGAGAGAGAGAGAGAGAGAGAGAGAGAGAGAGAGCAGAAGGTAGCAAGCATTGCCTGGAGTCTTGTTTCCAGGTATTGGTCTCACCTGTATTTTCCTTCATGGGGCTAACAGCAGCTTTGGAGAGGACCATGATTCAGAACATGGCAGTGTTGGGAACTCGAGTCAGTGACTTGGACTCAAGTCGCGAAAATGCGTGATTTTGGGTGACTCCACGATTTATGAGTTGTGTGTGTGGAAGACTCTGAAGAATACTCCAGTCAGAGCCCCCCTGACTCAGCACTCATCTCCACCCGTGCTAACTCAAGTCTGCCTGTGCCTGGGGCTGCCTACTTACTGTTTGCCATGTAGAAAACCTTGTGGGGCAGCATTCCTATGGCAAGCAACAAGGAGTTCCAGCCGGAAGACACAATGAATCAGGAAGGAGGTGAGGGGACAGGAGTGAGCTCTTGCCCCCCCCATCTCAGATAGGAAGGAAGGAACCTATGATCATTGGACAAAGGATGGGCATTTGTATATTTTCATTGGCTGAGGGAGAGCAGGAGTAGGAGCCCAAGGGGGTACTTGCCTTACAATTGGCTGCAAAAGCCCAGGGAGGTGGAAGATAACTCTTTTGCCCTTGTTACTTGGGGGAACAACCCTCACTGAATGACAGGCTAAAGTGGGACTACTTCTGAATAGACCTGCAAGAATTGGGTTGTCCTGATAAGCCTCCCAGCTGCTGCTTGTTACCCTCCTCTCTCTTGATGCTTCTGTCCTGGTTCTCTCACAGTTCCTCCCACCCCTCCTGCCCTGTTTACAGATGGGCAGGGACAGCAGGGGAGTGTTCAAAGAGAGCTGTGGCACACACACCCTTTGGCAGCAGCCCCATTTTCCCCACAGTTAGCTTTTTAAAGGGGGGGAGTCTCGACTTGGGTCCATTAGAGTCACTAAAGGGTGACTCGGAGTCTCAGAAAGTGACCCCATTAGAACTGTTTTTCAAGTTGAGTTGCAGGGGATGTTGACTCGATGACTCGAGTCGAGTCAAGCCACGCAGGGTTTTCCCCAACACTGGAACATGGCCCAAGCAGAAATGTTGAAACACTCTCCTCTTCCTCTGTTGCCAAGCAAATTAAAACAAAGCAGAGTTTTGTGATCTGATTGCCTTCCTAAATCTAAGCTAGAAAGCAAAAATACCAAGGACTCTTGAATTTTAAGCTCACTGCGATTAGAAAGTTTGTCAACCGCTGCACTTTGTGATGTGACAAATATTGGTCCAGCTGTCTTTTTTTGCCTTAGAAAAGTGCATCACATTGCTTTGCTTTCAGAGTGGAGCAATGAGTTGGGACACTGGTCAAGATTTTGTAGGTGATCTAGAGATTTCTAGATCTAGGTTAGAAATATCTCCATCTGGGCATGAGGAGAAGCTTCTACTTGTACACCCGAGGGCCCAGTCCTATCCAAATTTCCAGAGCTGATGCAAGCTGTGCGAATGGGGTGTGCTCTGCATCCTGCAGTGGGGAGGCAGTCACGAGGCCTCCTCAAGGTAAGGGAACATTTATTCCCTTACCTCACAGCTGCATTGCAGCTACTCTGGGGCAAGAAATTTTGGATAGGATTGGGTCCTACATGTCTAATCTTAAGCCAATGTCTATTTTCTTTGGCCTGGCTATTCACAGATCTCTAAATGGAGAATTTACTCATTTGCGCCCCCCTTTTCCTTTTTCTTGTATACTTTAAATGACAGACTGCTTTATAAATGGATTCTTTCTGTTCTGTCTTGTGCCAGTGTTAGATATTGGTAAGAAGTTAGTACTGCTGCTACTTCTGTAATATTCCTTTCTGTTTTCTACTTTGAGCGCTCCATTTATTCAGAGGAAAAGGCAAGATATAACTCTTTTAATATTGGACTGATGGCTATAACCCTTGGGCAATCCTCCAAAAGGCTGTGGTGGGCCCCAAATGACACTTTTGTGGAGTGGTAGAATATTTCCTAGCCCTTCCTCCTTGTCCCCTACTCCCTTTTATCTGCCGTTGCTGCCCCCCCCTGTAGTGCGTTCATATGGTCCTTTTCATCCTAGCTGACCACCCCTCCACACCATTTGAAAAGGGGTGATGATTGGCAAAAGGAAATGGGAGAAGGTGGAAGTAGAGCATGGCATGGCATGGCCTGTAGTGATGGCACGTGAAGCACCATTGCAGATGGTAGGGAATGGGTGGTGGATGACAGAGACATCAGGGTGGTGGTGAGTGAGCTTTATGCACCAAAAAATTGCAGGGGGGGGGGGCCAGTGGCATTCAAGGTGGGACCCAGGCGGTGAAAGGACTTGGGCTGAACCTGAGTAACTCAACATATCTTTCTCATCCAGAGATCTTTTTCATGATACCTGCTTTTCCTAGCAGGAAAGCTACCATTAAACATTAAGACGATTGAGCAAACGGCTCAGGTGGCTGACCACACAGACCTAGCTACGAAAGTGAACCTGTGTATTGTAATAAGAAATTGAGTCTTTACTTTTTCCTCCTTCTGCATGTCGAAACTAAAGCCACACCAGAACAGCCACAACAAAAAGGCTGTCAGTCTCACAACTGGTATGAACATGGTAGTGCTTGTAGTGACACTTGGCTTTTAATGCTGATAAACTGTGCCCGTGCAGAATGGGGCTGGATTTGTCATTGAAATAAGCATGACTCATTTAAGAAGTGTGCTTTATGAATCATTCATTGGGCTAGTCAGGCCACTGGATGCTGTGTGAATTTTTGTCATTCACAGAGCTAAGATGCTCATGAGCTGTTATCTAATGGAAAAATCTTATACCTCTTTCTGCAAGACAGGTCTCTATATTATGCAACATTTATAAAAATGTTGTGGCTGATAAATTCTCATGGAAGCAAAGACGTTCAGGTCGCCATTCATCTCTGAATTGCACAATGATGTTCAGGTCTGAGTAGTTGAGCTCTACTTAGGAAGATGTTTGCTTATTTGCTGGCACAGCTCCGAGTAGCCCCATTGAGCAGGCTGGGGCTCTACGTAGGGTAAGGGAACAAATGTTCTCTTACCCCGAGGAGACCTCCAGCATGCTCAGTTTCAGTGCTAGATACAGCATGGGCCCAGAGGCCCCACTGAACCCATATTGAATAGGATTGGGCAGTAAATTAGTCCTAGGTTAATTCATCCTTGTGCTGGGAAGGCTAATAGAAAGGCTAGCTGATGCGATGAATAAGGAGAATCATGTACTGGCACCTGCTTAACAGTACAGAGGGAGATGACCATGAAGGATTGCCTGGCTTGCATATAAACGTGATTTAAAATGTATAATCTACAAAATGAGATAAAGGCAGTATGTAGTTCTGTGCTAATATTTTTAAAGTTTAGATTTACACTCTCTTACTTTTGGGATTCTAGATTTGACACCTAACCAGGACATAAATGCAAGGAATTTATGTATGCTAATCTCCGAACTTTTGATTTTGCCATTTGGGCTTTAAATTGAAAAATGAAATAGTCTTGTGTGATGGTTTCCCCCTCTCCCTTGTTACACCGGTGTTTTCTCCACATAGAAACAGTGACAGAGGAAAAGAATAGTCCTGGTAGCAAGAAAATATGCATTATTTTCTATCTTTGGTCATTCATAAAGCACTGCATTCTATTTATAGATTCTGTTACTCATTTTATGTATATATTTTCTCCCTTACAGGCTAGCCATTTTGCATATGTGTGTCATCCCAAGTTTTCAATGTGTCAATGAGTTGATGTCTTTCTTAGAGTGTATATTCAGACTGTGCAAAGGAACATGTTCACATGTTGCTGTATTCTGATATGGGAAATAATCTGCATGTTCTGGGAAAAAACGATACTTTGCAAGATGTTTGCATAGCAGTACAAAAATCATTTTGGTTGTCTGTACAAAGACTGGGACTCCACTTACTCTTATCTTGATAACAAGCTGTACGTGAAAGTCTCGTTTAACAGTCAGTCCCTATCACCAAGGAATCCTTGGAATTATAGAGAAGGGCAGGGAACTCTAATAAGTAATTATCAGCCCTCTCATCAAACAATGGTTTAACTTTCCAGGTCTCAGCAGAGGAAGCTCTTGCAACTCCACTAGTATGAAACTGATATATGTTTCTAACGTAGAGAATAGCCCTTTTTTGGGCCCTATACTATCCAACTTTCCAGCATCAATGCAGCCCTGAGATAAGGGAACTCATGTTCCCTTACCTTGAGAAGACTTCTGAGACTGTCTGTCCCGCCCCCCCCCCCCCAGGATGCAGCTCCATTGGCATCAGCACTGGAAAGTTGGATAGGATTGGAGCTTTTGACTTGCTTGCTGCATGTGGACCAGACAATACAGTAGTCCAGCATTTCCCATATTGGGGTGTCATGACGCCTCGGCCAGAGGGAAAAGTTGTTGTTTTCACAACGAAAACTGGTAGTGGGTCACAATTGCTTCACTAAACAGTTCTGAAGTGTGAGGAAGCCTGCAGAGGGCCATAGCAATCCCCAGGTATGTTCAAAAATCCATTTTCTTTGTGGTGGTGCCACAATACTGGAACCACTATTGCTGCTGTTGCCCCCTACCGTAAGCATTTAGGGAGGTTCCCTTGTCTTGTTGAGTTTTGGAACCTCTGCTATTGTCCTTTCCAGAAATTGCCTAGGACAAAATCAGTGCATCTGGTTGTGGGTACATATGGCACCAAATTTTTTCCCCAGCTAGGGCTAGCCCAAGACTCCCCTGATGCCTAATATGGTGCACCAAATGCTGTCCCCTTTTCTTTGGGCTGCTGCTTCTCAACCTTCTGCTCCCTGGATTCCAAAAGGAAGAGGGGCATGAAGTGTGAATGAGAGGATGCTCTAGCCTTCTCTTCTCTTCTGCTCTGTCTGCCTCTTTTGCTATCCAGGGAGCAGAAGGCTGAGGAAAAGTGGCACCCCATCAACCTGCTGCCATAGGCAACTGCCTTGTGATGGACCAGCCCTACACCCAGCCCCCAAACATGTTTGAATGTATGTAGAAAGCTCCTGCGTACAACTCTAAGTGCAGGGACTCTCCTCATATGACTGAGACCACTGTACATATGGTGTATGAACTCCATTATAATAATATCAGTCCTCCCACAATCTTCATTTTGTCCTTGATTAGCATCTGCTACAGTCCTTAAATGGTGGAACTTCAAGTGTGGGGACTGCTGGAAGGCTACTTATATCTATCCCTACTAATACCAATTCCCTACAGAAGGCATTACTTCAGGGGAAACATCAGACAACCTTTAGGAGGATACTGAGGTTTAGGAGCAGCAGGAGGGAATTAATGCACATATTGAGCTTAAGGGCAATGTTTTGTAGGGCCATAACTGTGAGGATCTGAAGCTTTGATTATGTTATTCAGGCTTTAATTTTTCATGTGACATGCAAATCTACGGTTAAATCAAACAAAGATCACCAGTGAATGGGGTTGTGAAATTAATTTTCTGTTCAAAGGCAGAGTTATACCAGTCCATCAATTATCAATGCCTAGCAATTCTGTCAGTACGGGGGAAACTTTAATATCTTCTGTTGAACGCTGGCAAAGAGATTTATGTCTGGAACAATGGAGGGGAGAGAGAGAGAAACTCTTTTAGGAAAGGCATGGTGAGGAGAGTGGGACAGCAAAAAAAAGGTGAGTTGCCAGGAAGCTAGCAAAGGAAATGCATAAAAGGACTATTTTGGGTCTCATGCAAGTGCCCAGGATCTGTGGTGGGGGAAGCTCTCCCTTGATGGAGGTTATGGTGTTTTGAATGGACAAACTGCATTTTCCCTTAAATGCGCTCTCTGTTTTTTCTCCTTCCAGCAATTGTGATGGTCCTGAATAGCATGAGTGTCAGCTGGAGTGCCCGCATCCAGATTTTTCTAACATTTTGCAAGCTTGTAGCAATTTTGATAATTATAGTCCCTGGAGTTATGCAGCTAATTAAAGGTATGAACTGAAAAGTAAATGCTATTTTAAGTGCTTTTATCTCCCCCTTCCCACCCTTGCCCCTATCAAATAGTGCTTACTCCTGCAAAATCTCTTAATTAGTCTCTGCTTGTTCAACTTAAGCTCCACACTGTCATGTTACTAACTGGAAATTGAACTAGGCTCAGAACAACTTACATTTGCAGCAACCTGCTGATGAGAGCACATTTAGGTTGGATCCATAATTTTTAAGCGAAGGGCCAATTAATTGCTCTGCTCTGCACAAAATGTATTGGAAGGGTAAACACTTTGGAAGCGGGACTTGCGACCACTCGTGGTAGCAGAACCCTAAGCACATAGTTCTGTTGCATTCCATGGATGTGGGGGCGTGTGTTTATGTGCATACTTAAGGCCAAACTACATAGTTTATTACAAGTGTGTAATAAGAATGTTTAAGGCCACATCTCTGTTCACAAAAGGTGCCATGAGGGAGAAAAGGACTGATAGTATTGGAACTGTGGCTTGCTTGGTGTGGGAATTTCTCTTTCACTTGCATCATTTCCCCATTAAAAATCTCATCCTCAGCTGTTCTTTGTCCTGCCCCAAATTGCAATTTTTCAGCTGAAAAATGGGATTCCTCATGATCCCAATCTGAACTCCTCAGAGAAGGTCTATTCTTTACATTAAATTTAAATCGCTCTCTTTCTCTTTCTCGGTCAAGCTACTCATTACATTTAAAGTATTTTGAATTAGCATCCTTAAGGCTAGTCATGTCTGTTTCTTAGCAGTGCCAAGAAACCGCAGCTAGCAGTGCACAAAGCCAGCAGTGCACGAAGAGGGCCAGTTTAAACCGAATGTCATTCTCCACCCTCCCCATGTGATTACAGGAAGAGCCCTAAATTCCCTTGGACAGGAATGGAGGGGCCAAGATGATAAGTGAGCATGTGCATCCTTTAGTGTTCGGGGTCTCAATCCTATCCAACTTTCCAGTGCTAAAGCAGCCACAATGCAGCACCAAGGTAAGGGAACAAATGTTCCTCTACCTTGAGGAGGCCGCTGTGCCTGCACCCCCACCTGACCGCAGGATGCAGCACATACCCCATTGGCAGTACTGCATCTGCTCAAGAAAGTTGGATAGGACTGGATCCTGGGACTAGTTTGAATGATAACGTATCGTCTTATGGAAACAGATGGAAGCAGAATGAGGATGGTTAGAAAAGTAGTAAAATTAGCAATCTTAACATTTCTCTGAAAATCACAGATATGGCCATTCCTTGAATAGCCTCTTTCCTATATACGTGTTTTTTTGCACAGTATGTTAGTAGCAGGGACAGCAATATACCTTTGCTTGGGGAACATTGCTAGAATATCAAATAATGCGTCCGCAGTGATGGAGCAATCCCCATGGCAAATTTTCCTGACAATTTTGTTATGCTGGATATAGTTCTAAACAAACCTATGTTTCTTTTATTGCAACTTCTGAATGTATGAAAGCAGCAATATTGTGCATTCTTGAGATATGAATGTACATGTGCCCGTAGGGAAAGAATTGTTTTGTCAGTACGTTTCCCTGCTAGCTTTAGTTAAAATTAGCAAGAACTGTTTTCAAAACGATCTTTAGAGGAAATGAGGGCTGGAGGGTAAATATTTTGACCAGCTGGTGGCAAATACAGCCTATTCTTGTGTGTGTGTGTGTGGGGGGGGCACCTCCTGGGTACTTATTCCAAAATGTTTACCCTTACATGTGTGTTGTGATGGTTATAGAAGCTTTCCTTTATACCTTGTGGTTGCTGTCACTGCAAATCATGTGATTTGTGAGACCCGATTGAACTATTAGCTTGCATTCAAAAAATATAGTTCCTTAGAAAAATCCTACTGGTATTTATTTTATTCATTCACCTTTATATGCCAACCTTCCTCCAAGGTGCTTGGGACAGTGTATCTGACTCTTCCTCCTCCTTATATCCTCACAACAATCCTGTGAGGTAGGTTAGACTGTGAGGTAGGGATCAACCCAAGGTCATCCAATGAGCTTCAGAGATTTGAATTCTGATGCTCATGGTCCAAGTTCAACAGTCAGTATGGTACTGTATATACAACAGGAATAGGAAGGAAGGGGGTTATCCTAATGATTACTCTTGACCTTTGTTTATTGAATATACCATCTTTGTATTCAGTGTTTTGGTATTTATTCCTTCTTTATTAGCTCTGTGGAGTCACTGGAAGGCACAACCAGGTGACAAGAATGAGAGGAGAAAATTGGGCATCAGTCAGATATTAGTATCTTCTGATATATTTATTTGATGTCATCTTTTTCTAAAAAGTTTGCTGTTGACTTGGAACTCTTTTTTGGAAATGGATTATCCCAGTCTGTAGATATTTATGCTTACATTGTGCTTACTAACATCATTAATAATTGGTATGAATTAAATAAAAAAAAAATCTCTGCATTTCAGGTGAAACTCAGCACTTTAAAGATGCATTTGTGGGGAATGCAGCCATTGTGAAAGGATTGCCCCTGGCTTTTTATGCAGGAATGTATGCCTATTCAGGCTGGTAAGTGGTGAATGAGTTAGATTATGTTGACAGGCTGTTTGATCTTTATGTGCAGTACACCATTATGGATGTAATCCTATATAGGTGGGATATTTGTATGGGAGGTGGTCGGACTCTCTAAGTAGTTGCAGGGAGACGACAACAACACTGTGGTGATGGTGCTTCCGGGATCATGCCGCCACACAAAAAGTGGGGTTTTCTCACTTACTGGTCGCTATGGCCCTCCAAAGGGTGTGAGGGGTCCATAGCCCCCCCCTGCAGACCTCCTTGTGCCTCAGAACAGCTCTCTGCAGTGACCATGACCCACTTCTGGTTCCACAACAATACTGGGTCGCAGTTGCTGCAGGGATCTATTCTGAGGTGCGGGGACGCCTGCAGAAGGTCTGTAGATTCCCCCCCCCCTCTCTGGAGAGCCATAGCAACCTCCCAGTAAGTGAGAAAACCCCCCTTTTGCACAGTGGTGGTGTGATCCCAGATGTGCCCTTGCTGCAGTCATAACATCACCACGCCCCTTAAGGGTGGTAGTGTCCTTTTCTCCCTGGCTGAGGTGTTGCGATGTCCCAGTTTGGGAACACTACTATACATGCTTACCTAAGAGCAAGTTCCATTAAACTAAATGGGCTTACTTCTGCCCCATTTACATGCATAGGATTTCATTGTAAGTCCAGCCAAACTGTTGCCCTTAAACATTCCTAAGCTGCCCTGGGCATTTGCTTTGGCAGGTTTAAATTTTTTAAACAAACAAACTTTAAGTTAAACCACAGAATCAAAGAAGGGAAGGTACCAGTTCAAATACAAAAGGAGAGTAAACCTCAAAGCTGCACTGAATATAATTTATTGGCCTGAGCTTTTCAAGTCAAGAGACTTTCTGGGGCAGCTGGTTTGGTCCATTCAGTAGATAACTGAATGATCTGAATGAACCATTCATTTATTCATTTAGCAATGTAACCTGCTTTGTGAACTACTTTTTGTTGAAAATCAGTATACAGGTTGAGACTAATTATTCGTTCCAAGCACTCAGGTGGATAAAAAAAACACACTATAGCAAATCAATTTAAAAAACAAAGTTTCTTTGCTCCAGTGATTGAAAAACAGCCTTGCTGACCTTTTGACTAAGATACGAGTCATTAAGAAGACAATCCATCAGCACTTCACTCAGCCCCTCCCTTCACCAATGCAAAATGATCACATTTCTTTGTGCTGGGGGAAGGGAGGGGTCCAAAGGAGAGAGAAGGATTGATGGATTGTTAGCCTGCTACCCTCTCTCTCTCTCTCATTAAGGAGGCTGTTGTTAAAGGACTGTTCAGTTTTTAAAACTGATTTTAAAGGGCTGCATTTTTCCCCTTCTCCAGGGATCAGCACATTCTTTCTCATTTGCAGGGGCCATTCGTGTTGAGTCAAATCTGTGTATAAAAAATCCGTGTATAAATAGGCTGGACCCGTATAAGTATTAATAATAGTAGTAGTAACAACAACTAAACAATTAAAAGGATCACTAAAGCAATCTTCAACAGTGAAATCTGTTAATCTGTGAAATCTGTTAATCTGTTAATCAGTTACACAATAAGCACAAAGATGGGGAAGAGAGGGCTGATTGTAGGAGCCCCAACTGCCTGAGGTTTGTAAACCCAAAGATGGGAATTTATGGCTGCAGTTTAGGGCTGGCAGACTTGGAACAACATCTGAAAAGTGTGAGATGGCTTTCAGTACACATATAGGGCTACTTGAACAAAGAAAGCCCCCTCCCCCTCAAAAAACCCTGCAACTTAACTCAAAGCACAAACCAGCTCAGTTTGTCTACTCAAAAGTAAGTCCTATTGCCTTTGTTGGGGCTTATTCTCAGGCAAGTGTGCGTAGGATTGCAACCTCAATGCTTGCTTTACCAGATTTCCCCCTTCCCTTTGGCCCTCCCCCCAAGTCCTTTTGCTTACCACAGTGGCGGGCATCCCCAGCCCCATGCCTGGAACAAAGGTCTGCAGTGGTGCCCCCCACGAGATGCCACCCCCCCCCGCGCGCAAATCTCCCTCCACTCACCGCAATGAAACAAACCTCGGATGATTCCAGGAGGAACCGGGGAACCTGCAGTTTTAAACTGTGTTTCCGGCAAACCGGAAGCACAGTTTTTGACCGCATGGGGAGCCTCAGTAAGGCTTCTGCGTGGTCCTAGAGGTGCATGGGGCTCTGCGCCCAGGGCATTTGCCCCTTTCAGTTAATGACAGGTCTGTTACTGGCTTTTCACCTCTCTGCTGAAGGACTGGAAGACTTGAATGCTTGACACTGTGCCTGTTGGCCCTAAAGAACTATTTTGAAAGAGTGGATTTTTCTTTCTTAGACCAGCCTATTTCCCTACAGTTTTGTGAATGCTGTATATAAAACTAATATGATGTTTTAATCTTTTTTTTTTTTGTAGGTTTTACCTCAATTTTGTTACTGAAGAAGTGGAGAACCCTGAAAGGCAAGTACTTTCTCTTCCTCTCCCCTTCCAACCCAGCTTTTAAAAAAAAAAATTATACAAATTCTTGCTGTTGCAGGAGAAAAAAATATTCCATTCTCTATTCAAATGATCTTGCATGCTGGTCAGGTTGCTTTCCCCCTGCAGATTCAATAGCTATTTGAATGTGTTGTTGCTTGAAGTTTTGCTATTTTTGACTCGGGTTGACCTGAGTAGGTGTGCAGCTTCCCTGTGCACAGAAAGGGAAAAAGAAAGCAGCTCTCCAGGGCTCTGATTCTCCCCTTCAGCATATGAGTAATTCCCCATGGAACTGTTCAGTGGACGTCACTGACATGTCCCTGAGGGAGGATCAGGCTCTGAATGCAACATTATGTGACAGGTTTTTGACTGTTTAAATATTGATTCAAGCGGCTAATTATACACTGTGTATAGGGCAGCTCAATCATAACGTTATCTCGCCACACTAAGGCTAATTTAAAGACGACAAGGCCATGCGGCAGAAACTTACCGATCTTCGTCTGCCATGTCGTTTCTGCCTTGTTTAAAAGACTGTTTATTTCCACTAGGATACTCACATGTGATGTTAGTGCATGGCAGTGGCCTGTGGCCTGGGAGGATGTGCCACTCTTGTGTTAACCCTGACACAAACCGCCCGGTTCATACAGTAAGCACGTCTTTGAATGGGACCGCACCTGCATGGGAAATGGGTTCTGTGTTTGCTTGACATGTTTAAATCAAACTGGGCAGAGTTAATCCTGTTATGCTGGCAGCTTGCTAATACCAGCAGAGTGGAATTGGACGCCTCTGGCCCTCCAGTTGTTGTAAATGGACCGTAGGATTGTGCTGTCAAGAGTGGTCAACTCTCATTATGCGCCTCTAGAAAGATAACTGATTTCCATGCTGCCGCACCACATTTAAATTGGACTTTTCTAACATAGCTAACCTTCATCTGGCTGTTACAGAGTAGGTGAACATGTACACCCATCTGGGCTGGTTTTTGTTTAATTTGTTTTTAGTACAAGAACATAAGAAAAGCCTGGCTGGATCAGGCCAAAATTCCATCTAGTCTAGCCTCCTGTATTTCACAGTGGCCCACCGAATGCCCCAGGGAGCACACAAGACAACTGGAGACCCGCATCCTGGTGCCCTCCCTCATGTTGGGCATTCTGAGGGGGCCTACTTGTAAAATGAGGGGTTGCACATACCCGTCATGGCTTGTAACCTGTGACTTTTCCTCCAGAAATTTGTCCAATTGCCTTTTAAAGGCATCCAGGCCAGATGCCATCACCGCATCCTGTGGCAAGTGGTTCCACAGACTAATTACATGCTGGGTAAAGAAATATTTTGTCTGTCCTAACTCTTCCAACTCTCAATTTTAGTGGATGTCGCTTGGTTCTGGTGTGGTGTGAGAGAGAAAAGAACATCCCCCTATCCACTTCATCCCCTGCATGATTTTGTATGTCTCAATCATGACCCCCTTCAGGCGCCTCTTTTCTAGACTGAAGAGCCCTATATGCTGTACCCTTTACTCGTAAAGGAGGTGCTGCAGCCCAGTAATCATTTTGGTTGTTCTCTTCTTGACCTTTTCCATTTCCAGTATATCCTTTTTGAGATGTGGTGACCAGAAATTGCTCATTTCTATTAGCTTGCATTTCAATTTCAAGCTTGTATAGCAATCTAATAGGGCCCAATCCTATCCAATTCTCCAGTGCTGGTGCAACCATGCCAATGAGGCAAGTGCTGCATCCTGTGGTGGAGATGCAGTCACAAAGGGCTCCTCAAGGTAAGTGGACACGTGTTCCCTTACCTTGGAGCTGCATTGCAGCTACACTGGTGCTGAAAAGTTGGATTGGATTGGGCCCACAATCACGTATATCAATACTCTAAAAACA
The DNA here is from genome assembly GCF_035046505.1 of Tiliqua scincoides. Taxonomy (NCBI): domain Eukaryota; kingdom Metazoa; phylum Chordata; class Lepidosauria; order Squamata; family Scincidae; genus Tiliqua; species Tiliqua scincoides. Next base: position 38,206,251 of record NC_089826.1, on the reverse strand, counting down.
GCTCCTCTAAGAAAATAAGAAACACGTGATAGGCAAGGTTCTGATTTATAATGGGATTGGTATGCATAGGTATATGCAAGCTTTCATTTATATAGGATTTTTTTGCTGAATGAAAATGTGTTTGTCTTAAGTTAAGGCGAGCTCATTTGTACAGTTTCTCCAGTCTCTTTGGAACAAATGTACAAACGTTTCTATTTCTGTATCAAAGGGGTACATAAAAAATAAAACAGTCTAAATCAAAGGCATTACAAGAATAACCCTTCTAAGGGGTCTGCACCAGTGTGTGGATCCCTTCAGGTGCCCTGTTGGAGCCCCGTGGTATTTCAGGACACACAGCAATTATGTCATACATCATGGGTGGACTTTTAGGAATGCCAAGCTCCAAGCTGCGCAGAGCTCAGCTTCCCATAGCTTTGAACTGCACGACCTCACAGCTTAAAGGGAACACTGGTTACACACAATTGAGATGGGGCATGCATAAGGTTCTCAATTTAGCCCAGTGATAATCTCCCCTAACAACACCATGAACCCTTGGTCCTTCTATTAAAAGGTGACTCATGCAACACCTTTAAAGCATGTACTTTGAAATGAACCCTATCCTTTCTTTAGGACCAAGTAAAATATCACAAAGTAGAGAGTTCACCAGGATTCACCTGGTTCACCTGCAGTTCATGAGAGTCTTGAGATGAGATTCATGACCTGTTTTGCAGGCTTAGCGCCCAAATCCTATCCAACTTTCCAGCGCCGATGCAGCCATGCCAACAGGACATGAGCTGCATCCTACAGTGGAGGGGCAGTCACAGAAGAGCCTTCAAAGTAAGGGGAGGTCTGTTCCCTTACCCGGGCGCTACATTGCAGCTGCACCAGTGGTAGAAAATTAGATAGGATTGGGCCTTTAATTGGATTAGCTAGGTACAATCAGATTGCAGGTTGCACCAAGAGCTACTTAGGCAGAGAAGAATGGATATGCTTTCTTGGAAAATATACAGCTGAATTAGATGAGATCAGGGACTGCGCTTACCCCCATGCTGCCTGAATCTCTCCCCCCAAATTTAGCTTCTGTGGGCATGTGAATGAGCACACACTGATCCTGCTCATTGTAAACAGAAGTGGCTGAAGCATGGAAAGTGCACACTGGGCTGTTTGTAAGTCCTGGGAAGGGAGGGAAGGCTCTGAATTGCCTCTCCCTGCCTCATTCATGCTTTGTAAACTCCTAGAAACTCCTTTTTCCCCATTCCCTGGGCTCTCATGATGTGCCCAGAATGATGATGATGATGTGCCCATGGCATTTCCTCCTCCTGCCCCTCTCCAGGGACCAATACACTCCCGGGGTTTTTAGAGGGCCACTGGGAGAACCTGATTGACAACCACGTATGCAGACATGAGCAGACTGGTGGGGCCCTAGGAGGACTTAGCATACTCCTTCGCCTGGGCAAGCCCACCCTCTAATACAGGCAGAGGTCATGGGCTACCAGCACTGTGTCCCTGTCAGCGCAATCCTATCTTGCACTGGAACAGGCAGGCCAGGAGGCCTATGCTGTATCCAGTTCAAGATAGGGGCCCAAAGTGGCTCAGCTGGAGGCAAGGGGAAACTCTTCCCCTTACTCCTGGGTAAACCACCGCAGCCCCAATGGGTCTCCTCGAACTTGTGCCACCTCTGGAGGTGCTCAGGAACGGATTCTAGGATCCAGCATATCTGCTGGGTCCCAGCCCTGTCTCCCACCACCCGCCTGCCCCGTGATTGCCCGCCCCTGCCCTTCCCGTGCCCCAGAACTACCTCTTCCTCACCCAGACCCTTACATCAACCAAGCTCCGCCGATGCAAGCCTCCCTGACCTACTGGGGCAGAGGCTGGATTCAGTCTCTGTGGGCTGGTGTGCTTCCTTGCCCCAGCCCAGTTGACTCAAGGAGGTGCAAACGTGCTTTATGGCATGTCTGCAACCCTCCTGGGCTGGCGCACTGGCCCAAGGGCAAGTTAGGATTGCACTCTCAGTTACTTTGGAGTCCACAAACTATGTCTGAGGCTTAGCCCATGTCAGCTTTCTGCTTGTGAAAAACAGGTTCTCAAAAGACCAACCATACATCACACCAAATTGTGTTAACTGTTGCTCCTGTGTATTTCAATTTTGTAATGAACAATAGCCATTGGAGCCTGCAATCCTGAGTGGAGGACTGATGTGGGAGTGATGCTGCTCCACTATTTCCTTCAGAAGGTGTTTCTGCTTAGAATTTCTACTGCTTTTCCCCTCCTGGGAAAAGATACCAGTTCCTATATAGCTGAAAGTGTATTCAGACTGCAGTTTGGCCCTGACTGAAATTGTATGTGCCACCGCTCAGTACACATTGTCTTGGTCTGCGATGACTTGCAGAACTGCAGCTTCTGTTAATGGCAGAGGAGCCAGATGGTCCATTTGGTATAAGCAGGGCACTGCCGTATTCGTAGAGCAAAAACAGCTGCTACCAGTTGGGAGGACTGGTGGTGTCATAAGTCAGCCAGAGTTTGCAGCAGCCAAAGGACCACATGCGTAAAAGAGAAGGGGTTTAATTGAGGCTGGGTGGGGGAGAGTAGAGCTATGGGATATCTCCTACAGCAGGAGCAGTAACATCATTGGCAAGAGTGTTCAGAAGCTCCCTTTGAAACTTTTAAAAGGATTATAGTTTAGAAGAAACATCAGGCTCAGCAGAAGACAAACTGAGAAATTTGCCTAGGGGCACGTGTTCATGTCTTGATTCTCATCTTTCCCAAGCAAGATAGCATGTAACTTGTGTTACATTAAGGCTACCTCCCTATGCAAATTTACCTGGGATTAAATCCTGTTCAATGCAGTGGGACTTATTTCTGAATAAACATGCATAGGCTAGCATTCTAAAATACTTATACCGATTTGGGATATTTTTTAAATATAATTTTTCAACTTTTTACATTTGCTTTAAAGTGATTGCATCATATTCTAAAAGTTTGCAAGGAAATGATGTTTGATCTTTAAGGGCGCAATCCTAAAGTGCCCTTGGGCCGGTGCAAGTCCCATGTGCCGACCCGGGACTTGTGAGTTGGGGAGGTTGGCACAAGGATGCACGCCAGCCTCCTTGTACCAATGCGGGCCCCAGGCTTGGTAAGTTTGCACCGGCCTTCCCAGGCTAGCGCAGGGGTCTGGGGGGGGCATGTAGAGGGTGGGCCAGTAGACCAGCTCACATTTTAGCAAGAAGGTTAGCTACACATGTAAATTGCTGTTTCTCTCTTGTAGGAAAGCCATTCAAGTATACTATAATCATTATTCCTGCTCATAATACTGTTACAGGGAAAATAACATGGAAGCCACAGTGTTTAATTCTGCATTTGAGAATGCATTCTCCACATGAGGTAGAAATGCATTAGAGAAATTCCCCAAGATTATTTAATAACTATTAGAATATAATCAAACTATTCCAGATTATTCCTGCAATGCAAACCAGAGCATTTGTGCTGGCAGTAAATCAGATGTTGGTTTCATTATAGAGCCTTGAAATAGAACCAGTTAAACCAAACAGTGGTTATTGGTTTTTAATTCAGTTCCTACATCCACTGATGTGGAGATGGAGTCTAAGAAATTCTGGCAGGAACTCTGTAACTAACTAGCTGGGTATTTTTTCTAGTTACAGAGCAAAACGAAGTGTTTGCCTAACCCAGAGGTCTCCAAACTTTTTGTCATGAGGGCTGCATCATATATCTAGCACGGTGTCAAGGGCTAGAAGACAAATTAATAATAAATACATGGAAAACCAATGTGCTTTAGTGTGGCCTTTTCAGCCACACTAGACGCTGTTCCAGAACCACCATTCAGAGCGCGATACCATAGTCTTTCGAGACTGAAGGTTGCCAACAACAATGTGCTTGAATGTTTGATTGAATACAACAAGGGGGTGGAGGTGGAAGGAGGAGGGAAGCAGACGGCACTACTAGAGGTGCTGAATGTAATGCAGTGTAATGGAATAATTTCTTTCCATTATATTGCATTACATTTTTTACGTCTTGTGATTGAATGAGGAATATACCTGGAAGTGCATTTCTGGAGCTATTTTTAGCCCCAAGAGGCTGGGGAACCATAAGGGCCAAATAAAATCATCCAGAGGGCCAGATGTGGACTGCGGAACAGGGTTTGGAGACCCCTGGCCTAACCCAAATGGTAAAAAGGAGCTTGGTCAGATAACAGCTTTGCTCCAGCACCCTTTAAAATCAAAGGCAGACTTTTTTTTTGCTTGATTCATTTTTGGATGAGACCACTGTTGATCAACAGGAGGTGGACAGCTTGACTATTTGACCTGGCAGGTTCAAGGGCTCACAGCCACAGGCATTTACAAGCATGTAGTTGTATAATCTTGTTTGCTTTGCTGGGGCTGCTTTATTTGACTGTAGGTAACATTGTACAGGTTGCTACAGAAATTCTTTGTACAGAGGAATTTAAACTGAGAATTGTTCCTATTGCCATGAACAGGATTGGGTTTGTAATTCTTCCAGATGTGTAATTTGTAATTATTTTTAAAGAGCTGTAGATGCAAATTACTGCCTGGAAGAAGGGCGTATGTAATGATTTCTTCTGTCTTGTGCTGTGCCAAAGTAAATGTTTTGCTTCAAAATCAGTCACAGTTGTATGTTTCCAGGTGCACTTTACCATGTAGAATAACTTGCAGCTGGCATTCCTATAATCAGTTCATGCTCAAACAGTGATAATTAACCTGCAATATGCAGGGTGAAAGTGTGCCTGAAAAGAATGGTGTGGTGAACACAGATTATTGCACCTAGAAATAGTAAATCACTCTATGGCATAGGGCAGCAGTTCTCAAACTGTGGGTTGTGACTCACGAGTGGGTCATAACGCAATTTTTGTGTGTCACAAAACTGACTAGCTGATGGCTGACAAGGAAAATGTATTGAGCCATGGAAAATGAAACAGAGCCGCATGTGTGCATTTACTCACAAGTAGGTGAACGTGCTTTGTTGTTGGCATCCTTCAGTCTTGAAAGACTATGGTGTTGCGCTCTGAATGATCATTCTGGAACAGCGTCTAGTGTGACTGGAAAGGCCGATTCGGGATTGACAATCCCTTCCACACTGAGAGCAAATATATTCTGTCCCTGGTCTGTCTCCCTGGCTACAGGCCTTCCTTCTTTGCCTTTTTGCCTCAGTCTGTTGGGCAAGTGTCTCTTCAAACTGGGAGAGGCCATGCTGCACAGCCTGTCTCCAAGCGAGACTCTCAGAAGCCAAGGTTTCCCATCTACTGAAGTCCATTCCTAAGGCCTTCAGATCCCTCTTGCAGATATCCTTATATCACAGTTGTGGTCTGCCTATGAGGCACTTTCCCTGCTCTAGTTCTTCAAAGAGGAGATCCTTTGGGATCTGGTCATCATCATCATGAATGGAATGTGCCTTGGTCCACTTCAAAGTGCAGGCTGAGGAAAGTGCAATGCCACCACAATGGACCTGATCAGATGAACACAGCCCTCCAAAACTTCTTGAGAAGGAAGAGGTTCCTTCTCTTGTTGCCGAGCTGATAAAGAAAATGTATTGGGCCTGTGGAAAGTGAAGCTGAGCCAAATGTGCATATTTAGTCCCGAACAGGTGAATGTACCTTGACTGTGCCTTGACTATTATTGAAGGCCAGGCGAAGGTGATCACAAAGCCACCAGAATGGCCCCAAATCAATGAACACACAGCTCCATAAATGCTCCAGAAGGCAGCCCTCCCCACCATAGTAAAAAGGATAAAAACAAAGGCTGGAGTGGCTAGTAAAGGGATTTTTTTTTAAGTCTTTGAAAGCTAGACGGGTCCTGATTGAATATGGTTGGTCTGTGTAACTCCTTGCCACAGCATGTGGTGATGGCATCTGGCCTAGATGCCTTTTAAAGGGGATTGGAGAAGTTTCTGGAGGAAAAATCCATTATGGGTTACAAGCCTTAATGGGTATGTGCAAGCTTCTGATTTTAGAAATGGGCTATGTCAAAATGCCAGATGCAAGGGAGTGGGCCACTGTGAGATATTGGAAGCTGAACTGGATGGGCCTATGGCCTGATCCAGCGGGGCTCTTCTTATGTTCTTATGAGTATAATTTTTAAATGTGGGTCCTGGTACTAAACAGTTTGGGAGCCACTGGCATACAGATATGGGAAATCAAGAAATTTGTCAAAGGGCTCTATTGACATTTTTTGACAAATATTTTTACAGCTTTTTTAAGTCTGCTGTAGTCCATGGTTCTTATTTGACTTGGAACAGTACTTGAAAAAGTTTTGTGTGGTTTTTGTTTTGTTTTCCTATTGCAAAAGGAACCTGACAGATAGTTGTGGGGATCAACTTTTAAATCCATGACTGGACAAAGATTTAATGCTGTATCTTTGCATTATCAGCCCTGTATACATCCAAATACAGGTGCGTTTGCATGAAGAAACCTTTTTTAAAGATACTGTCAAACCAATCCTATTTGACAAGCTTATATTTTAGATCTTAGTCTTAACTATGTTACAAGAAATATGCAAGAGAGACCATCTCTTTTGGTTTATGGGCAGCAGAGTTGAAACTGTTGCTGGATCTTTCTTTTGCGCTGTAAAACCATCAAGGGAAGTGTATGGCAGAAATACTGTACTTCAGATTCTAAATGTGATTTCAGAATAATACCCAAATAGGCCCTTCATATCTGAAGACACTGTGTGCATTTCTTTTTGGGAACACTAGTGAAAATATTGACTACTTTGAATTCACACATTAAATCTGAGTATATTTGAGATTTAATGAAAGACTTTTGCTGCACTCCTGTATACACACTTATCTGGGACTAGGTCCCCTTAAACTCAGTAGGACTGACTTCTGAGTAGACATGCATAGGATTGGGCTGTTACAGTGCAATTCTATGACTGTTTATCCAGAAGTAGTCTTATTATTTTTAATCCAATGCATACTTGCTTGAGAGCTAGTGCCATTTACTTTTAGTAGGACTTACTTCTTTGTAAATATGTCCGAGCTGAAAATTTAGATTGTCAGTGGTTGAATATGCTGCTTTGGTACATTGGCATTTGCTAATTTCTCATAGCAGGTGTGACATGGACTAGCCAATCTATGACTTGTCTGAAAAAGCCTAAGATAAGGAAATGAGGAATCAATACCTGTAATTATGAAATAATTTAATGGAGTAAGTGAAAACAATGCTATTCAATAAAAAATTAAGTACGCCAACACTGCATGATAAAATGATCAACTTTATTAATACCTGACATCCATTTTTGCAGAAATTTTTCAAACAAATGTATAAATCTGGGTAACATGAAACAGAAGTATTCCAGATATTTAGTATTGGGACTAGCCTCCAATGTTGTTGACATGAAAGGATGAAAGTGTAGGAAGACCCAAAGGCAAAATTCTTTGGTACTCAGAATAGCTCAAACCTCCGGAAACATGTTCTCAGAAGCGCCTTTGATATTGTCGAGCCTTGACAGCAGATGTGTACGGAGAGTTATTCCTTGTTTAAACATGAAATGGGCGTTTTGAAAATTTGCGGATGTTCTGTCTCCATTTGTTAAGTAAGTTTGGGGCCATGCAGGCAATCTATCATTGTTGAAAAAGTTTCACCGAGCAAATAATGTATTATTGAGATGTATAGTGTTTGTAAGCCTACTTTCAGATTGATAAATCATTTCTAGTGCCTGTTGGAATATCGAGAATGAATTGCTTTGGTATGACCTTGGGGTCTGAGATTAGTCAGTTTGTCTATTAGACTTTTCCAGTGTTTTTTTCACTTCATTTATTCCTTCTGTTCTTCAGAGCCAAGACAGCAGACTTAGAACAAGTTGCAGGGCTTGATATCATCAGTCATTTTGGAAAGCAGGGTTATCGGAACGGCTTGAATAAACTTTGTGGTTTTTTAATATTGGGTTTATATAATCTGAGTGTCATATTTAATTAATACACTGTCTGCTTCCAATTTATATTAATTAATGGCTGAAAGTCACAACATCTTGAGTCAATGAGAAATGAGGAGAAGTGTAATACTGGAGATTTTTCCAGACTTAAGGAAGGTGATACAGACACAGATAAATGAGGCAAACAGCTTCCCAAATGTCAATGTACTTCCATGATGTTGGTGGATTCCAGCCCTTTAAGTATGGGCAGACTGCATGATGCATTACCACTCCTGGTTGAATCAATAACTCATATGATGCTTTAAATATCAAGTCTGATGGGTCTAGCTTTCCAAAGACAGTTAGCGCAACTGCATCAGCCCTCTTGAAAAGTGGTCAGTGACAGAATGTGAGCTGTTGGGTGTTCAACATTTTTAGAAGCAACCTTTACTTTGGGGGCCTGAATGGTAGCAGATCTTCATGTTTGGGGAGTTGACACCCTGAGAAGTTTAATTGTGTCGTCTTTAGAAAATTTGACCTGTAGTGACAGGGCAAACTGAGTTTACCAGTAGGGTTCACAGTAGTACTACTGCAGTACATTCTAACCTCTTTGATATCTTCTTGTATCCTTGTCATCGCTTAATTGAGTGGAGGTGGGAATGGAGCAGCCTAGGAGGTATGAGTTTGCCTGAATATACTGACTACCCCTGGATCCCTGTGCTCTCTCACAGGTTCATTTCTAGAGCCCAAAATGGAACTCTTTCCTTAAGTGATGCTAGTCTGTGTGTGTTAGAATGAGATTGTCCGAAGGGAGGGAGATATGCTGCCTATTATTCTTGTGCCTTTCTATTTGTATTTTTCCCTTTCTGTTCTACTCAGAGGAGGTGACCCTCTGCTGCAACTGCTTCTGCAACAGTACAAACGTGGGAGCACACTTGTTTAGGTGATAACCCAAGAATGTGTCTGTAGCTCAAGGGGAGGGTACATGCTTGGCATGCATTCGGTCCTGTGTTCAATCCCTGACATCTCCAGGTAGGCTTGGGAAAGATCTTGCTTTCAAGCCTGGATAGCCCCTGCCAGTCAGTGTAGACAATATTGAGCTGAGAGCCCAAGCCTATGCATGCCTACTCAGAAGTAAGTCACATTATAGTCAATGGGATTTACTCCCAGGAATGTGTGGATAGGATTTTAGCCTGAATCAAAGGTCTGATGTTGCAAAGGAACATCATGCAGAATGGGTCTTCTGGCTTGGCCCTCGCAGAAGGCTGTTCATGTTCTGTGGTAGTTTAGGGTCAGGTTTGGATATTGTAAACATGACACAGACTTCTGCGACTGGTCAGTGTTTAAATGAGTGTTTGCTTCTCTTCTACTGTTCTTATATAAGTTATAGCCCTTTGTTGATTCCTCTGGAGAATTTGTCAGATACAATCAGTTTCTGCTACCCACAAACTTGCTACCATTGAATTCACTTATGTATGAGCAGCAGGACTGATACATCACACCATTCGTGGGGTGTTCACAGCTATCTATGGTCTCTGCTGACCTTCGGAAGGCTGCAGGGTGCTTCAAAATGGTGGCCACGAGTAACACAGGGCCTTTTAAAATGACTGTGGGAAACTTCCCGTGGCCATTTTAATGGGTTCTGTGCTAGTTTCAGGTACCATTTTGAAGGTCTCGACTACCATGGGTGCTGGTCGTCTCTGGATCTTGTCTTTACTTCTGGCAGGTAAGCTACCCCTCCCCCAACCCCATTGATCCAATTGGATGGATGGTTCACCATCTGCAGTGAATGATTCGCAATCTGCTAGGGTTTTCAGGAACTTAACCTGAGTGGGGGTGGGACCAGGGGTGGTAAGTGGGGAGGGTCAGGCTCTGGCACTTGTGCTAGATTCTAACCCAGGTCCCAGGCAACCCGGCGCAGCTCCAGTCTGCTTGGATCTGTGCTACCTCTTGAGGTGGTGCAGATCCAAATAACCCATTGGGGATGCTGTAGCATTACCTGAGGAATGGGGAATACATTCTCCTTGCCCCTGGTTGAACTGCATTAGGCCTCAACCCATGTTGGATATGGGGAAGGTCAGCTGGCCTCCTGTTCCAGTGCGGGTTAGGATTTGGCTGCCTGCCTAATAAGTGACTGTCATGCAGCTGAACTAGGCATAACTTCAGTGGTGTCAGTGGCATGCTAGTTTTTATCTCATGTAAATAGCATGCGCAGGAGGGCCTGATCTGGCTCAGTAATGTGGTGGCAAGTGGGGAGAGCTTTAAAGTATCTTCACCCATCTAGATTTGGCCCCCACATATGCTAATTGCACTGAAGAGAAGCTTCCACTGGCAGCAGTGATAGTTTTTTTTTTTCTTTTTTTCTGAGCAGACAGCATGAATGGAGGCCTCCCCCCACAAGGTAGGCTTAGGGTGTAATACTGTGCACACCTTGAAACCCAGTAGACTTACTTCTGAGTAAACATGCAAATAGTTGCACTGTGAAAGCCCTGCTATTCTCCACCACAGCATTGGGCCCTCCTGTGCATGCACTTTACATTAGAAAAAGCAAATACACCAGGGTCAGTGATGTGCTTAAAGTTCAGTTTCATCCCTATAACCCTTAATTTTTACATGTCCTCTTCCTGTTGTTAATCATAATAATTGATAACAAGACTAATTGTATACTGTTTTTGTATAGAAGACTAATTGTATACTGTTTTTCAACAAAAAGTTTACAAAGCAGTTTACATACTGTCCCATCCCAATTTTCCCTATCCTGCCAACTATGCCAATTTGTACTGTCCAAATATTCCAACTCCCTTCTAATGCCCACTTTCTGGCTAATTAACTCCCTCCTTTTCCAAGAACAACAGCTGTGGTATGCAAAGAAATGAACAGAACTCATCAGTTGAGCAATTAACAAGAATTTATTGCTACAAACATGTACACTCCCTGCAAGTCCTGTTGTCCAGAAGCTTTCCCTCCCCAAAACTCTACTTAATTCAGTGGGTAAAAGTCTGAAGCTTCCAGTCCAAGTCCAAGTCCAAGTCCAAGTCCAATCCAGTCTCAAAAGCACAGTCCAGTCTTCTCAGTTCAGTCTTCTGCAGCAGAGTCTCTCATCTGTGTCCTCTCCAGCAGAGTCCTGGCAGTCCTCTCTTCTGTGTCCTACAGCCAAGTCCTGGCAGTCCCCTTCTCCCATAGGTCTGGGTCAGGTAGCTCTGTCTGGTCAGGTTCCCTCTGGGTCAGGGTAGTTCTGTCTCTTTCTGAAGCTGCCTTTTATCCTTGGATGTCTCATAATCCAAAGTGCAGCTCACCTGTGAGCTACCTTGTTAGCCCCTTGTTAAGTCCAAATTAGGCTCAGGTGAGCCATCTCTTCAGTCCATGTCCATTCAAAGTCCCATCAAGGTCAAATGAAGCTCAGGTGTCCATCAGAGTCTCCATTGGCCTTGATAGATTACAGCTGTGGAGCCAGCCCTGCCCTTCCCAGAGCTCTCAAACAGCTGTCAAAACATGGAATCACTGTCAACACCACATCATCCACCTGATGATCTTCTGATCTTCCATTACACATATCAGAAGGAGTGAGAAAATGGATTCCTGTTTCAAAAAAGGGCTCACAATCTAAAAGAAGCATAAGGAAGACACCAGCAAAGGATACGGAGATGAATTCTGGGCTGGATATATCCTGCTAAATATAAGAGGTGCACACAGAAGTGTTCTAAGTACCTGAATGTTAAGCACAACAAAGAACTAGACTACAAAAGCACTCTTTCTTCTTCTGTGCATTGGTAAAAAAAATGTGATGTAGGTTTGTAGGTGAATCAGAAAATTTGATGGTTTCATTTTTCACAATAGTAAGGCAGAATTTGGTGTCTGAAAACCTCTACAATTTTGCCAGCTTCCAGAGAAGTCCCATTTCCAGATGTTATGATCTTGTCATTGAGACTGCAGTGCACATGGTTTTATGTAGCATTTTGGAGGGAGTATGATCTCTATACTGTATTAAACTACACTAAATACGCAAAAGAACAATTATTTGAAATCTGTGAAGATATGGGATTGTCCTATGGCAGGCAAACAATATACTCTAAAAGCAGCATTAGGCTGTATCTACATGACATCCTGTAATAAGACATGCATCCAACATGCTCTGACTCTACACAGTTCGCATGCATGGAGGTTGTGATTACTCTAGGACTTGCCTATCTATTTAACCTATTGCAGACTCAGCACAAGGTGTGCTAACCTTCTTGTGTTATTAATGCATAGGGAGTTGAATAGGAACAGAGAACACTAGAACAGAGGGTTCAGTTAAACTGGGAATCTACTCTACACCATGATAAGCATAATGGTTAATGCAACTGTTTTCACATGAAACCTTGTTCTACCTCCTTGACACTTGAAACCTAAAGAAGTGGTCTATGTTGTTAAAGACTGCAGTGTTTTCTAAACCACAAGGTATCAAGGAATTTTAGACTGTAAAACTTTACACAACAAAATACACAGATTATTTTGGTATTTCCTAAATAAATTACACGACTAGTATTAACGATTGCAAACTTTTTAGTTGCGCACATTGAAGTTCAGTGTGTGCATTTTTAGGAGACTGATATGCTAACATGAAAGTATTTGTTTTCAAACAGAATTCATGCATGTTTTTTGCCCAGCAAATTGATTGGTGGCTGCTCACTAGCAATACTGATTTATATATTTATTTTGGATATTTTTATCCTACCCGTCTGCCCCACAGCAGCCACCAGGAAAGCTCACAGCATTTAAAGTGATAATACATATTGAAACAAAAGCTGTTTAAAACAAGACAAGTTAAAACAGTAACCATTTAAAAGTGCACGGCAATAAAAGCAGTTTATAAGGAAGAGGCTAACAGGAAGCTAACATTAAGGATCTGTTTGCATTTCCTCTACAGCCACCTATCTTTAGAACTTTATTCATAATTGGAAAACCTCCAGTTTGAGAGTTGAGGCATTTACAATTATTGCGCATGCTACAAAAGGAACAAAAACCTAAGGCTCCCACCTCAAGTTCTGCACCATGTAAGCAGTAAAGACTTTGTAGAATCTTGCCTACTATGCTTGATTACGAATTAGGCTCCCAATACCTGTGCTTCCCTTTGTCTTTCGACTCTACATTGGGCTAGGTGTGAGTATGTGTCCAAGCAGAAATTTGATAGGTGCAAGTTTCCAAAGCTCTTGCAATATACACAGTGAATGGATGTGACTAGGAATCAGGAGACCCAGGTTCAACTTCCTGCTCAGCTAATACCCTCTGGGTGGCCACAGAACAGTTGCTATTTCTAAGGTTAAGAACTATAGCACTGGTGCTGGGTGTCATAAATGTGCTATAAAACATGTTTACAGCACCCTTGAAGTAGGGAACGCTGGTGCTGATCCCAGTGCTGGATGGAGGATGCCATGGGAACAACTGATGATAAGTTGCACAGTTGGGCAGTGCTGTGTGTTTTCAGGGGGAGGGGGAGGCATTCTGGGGTGGGGGGGTGAGGCAGGATCCTATCCTTCATGTTGGGTTGAAAAGCCTGAAATGGAGGTTCTCTTGCCTGTGCCGGTAAAATAGCTGTCACAGACCTGAGAAGCCCCATTGCGGGACTTGGGGCTTTCCTTGGTGGACGGGAACAAAAGTCCCCTTCCGGAGACCTCCAGCAGCCTCTGCAGGGCTGTTCAATACAGCGGTCTCCCTTTTGGTGCTGCTGCACACAGGTTATGCCTACCTAATTTGATGCTGGTATGAAAAACTGCCTTGATTTTATAAAGAATAATATTTGGACTGTATAATGGTGGAACATTCACATTGAATAATTACTAATAAACTTGTTCGGCATGTTGGCTTATGAATGTTAACTGGCCTTTTAGTGGGTAGAAGGAGATGGGTTTTAAAAAACAGATAGTACAGTATTGTTCCCTGAAATTTTCAAAAGAATTTGAAATTATGTCAGTATAGCAGAATTTCTCTTGTAGATCATCTGACACAAAGCATAGGACAATCTGGGATTCAAAATGCTGTAATAATTTTTAGATGATATAAGAAAAATAGTGTGCCTTTTTAAAAACTTCAGCTTTTGTGTTTCAATCTTTGGGTACTACTTGCACAATGGAGGTAGAAGGAACCAGTGGTAGTTATGCTAGCAAACAGATGGAAGTGGTAACAGCTTATCGCCAATGGCAGCAGCAACAGTAATTACAGCAGATTGTGTAAACCAGATGGGCAGGCTTGATGGGGCAATTAGCATTTGAAAACAAGGAAACCAACATGAGGGGGAAAAGTTGTGTGTTTGGGTGGGTGTGGGAGTTTGAAAAGTTTTTGCTTTCCTCACTAGACCAGAGTGCATCTGTTTAGGGTGCCTGCCTGACAATTTGAAGGGAAACAGATATGTGTACAAGGCACATCTGTCCATTGTGGTCCACATAAGCTAGTAACTTTGCCTCCTGCTGTGTAAGCATCTAATGATTATAAAAAGTGCACCTTCATATGGTGCTCTGGCTATGTGGGAACCACTCTTCAGTGGTGTGGGCCCGCTTGCCTGGGAACAACCCCCACAATGTGCCCTGACCATATTGAGGGCATGGCTATCCCCAGCCTAATATTCACAAACAGTGTACCAGCTAAGTGGACTTGGATCACAGGCTTTCCCAGGGCTATGAGTGAAAGGCAAGACAGATATTTCTTAAAACAGGCCTGTGCAACATACTGAACAAACTGAATGCAGGTCAAGCATCCGTGCCTGCTGGCTGGGGGGCTTGCTAATCCTCAGGTCACTAGAAATCCTGGCCCCTATGCTGTTCAGGGTCAGGACCACAGCATGCTGCCTCTCCCAATGAGTTGAATGACCCCCTCCCCCCACATGGGGAGGCCTTCTGAGGGCTGGAGGATACTGTGCATGGCCTCTGCAGCTCCTGAAAGCCTTTTGAGGCCAACAGAGGGCCTTTAATGCACACATATGGTTTTCGGACGAAAACTGGAAATGATGGTTTAAGACCTTTAGAAGACCTTCAGAGGGTGGCAGAGACTGTGCATGGCCTCCTTTGTCCCTCAGAAGGCACCTGGTGGGGGGCACATTCAACTTGTTGGGGGGGGGCGTGGCATTCTGCAGCCCTTAAAAGCCCTCCTAAGGACCTTAAACATCACTTCCAGATTTCTCCTGAAATCTGGAAGTGTGCTTCAAAGGCCTCCAGATGCCTCAGAAGGCCCCTCTGAGGGCCTTTGAAGGATGCAGAGGCTACACATGGCCTCTCCAGCGCACCGAAGGCCTCTGGCCAGGGTGAGGAAGGCAGCAGGGTGATGAGGAGGGCAGCAGAACCCTTGCAGGCATGGTGCCCTGGGGCATTTGCCCCCTTGACCTCCCCTAGGTACACGAGTGCCTCAGGTTGTCGGAGATTTCAAGAAGTGAACGTATTTGTCAAGCACTTGGTAGGCCCTGGATTGAATGTGATGGACTGCATTCGACTTGGTGCATCACAATTTGAGCAGACCTGCCTCATAGCAATAGCTATTAGCTTATATTAGAATATTTGTAGCAATGACAGATTTTTCCACCCTCAGTGTACTTTGTTTCCGTTTTGCTTCTTCCTTTTTCAGCTTTCTTTTTCTGGGCTTGTTGGGAAACATGTCCATGCAGAGAGTCATTTGCTGTAATGTCATATCATGGGAAATGGAAATTATCTTCAGTTGCAGCTTTAAGGCATTATTAATCTCCACCACTGGAGTATACTTTCTGAAAAACCTATCTGATTTTCTTTTGAATTGGTTTTCTGAGAAAAGAGCTGAAAAGCACTTTAAAATCAGATGACTTCCTCACCTTCTGTTTGCAGCTTCAACAGCATTGTCTCTGTATTTTAATGTAAAAATTACAGGAGGGTAGACTCTCTTTAGCAGACAGTTCGCTTCTGTACAGCTATCAGTTACAACGGCTGAGTGGTAATGCCTATCTTGATTGCTGTGTCATAGTGCCAGTCCCTACCCAGCCTGAAGAATGGCTGTGTGACTAGTCAGTTCAGTCCAGATTTATTATTTTCAGTGATAACAAGCGCATACAAAATTTAAAACTACTGTATCTGGTAACAGTATGCGATTAACACTGTCCAAACTGTATTCCAGAGGAATCACATTCTGCAGCTTTAATTCATCCAAATCACAGTGAAGTGGATGTGTAGCCACAAAGTTTTGTCTGTCTTTGCCCACAGCTAGAACAAAAGAGGCCACTTTCTGGCTGAACTCCTTGTTGCTACTGGCAAGGAAAAGGATTCACATGTTGTAAGTCTGACCAATATTTGCAATCCTTCAGAAGCTCAGGAGCACTATGTATATGCTTTTAACAATGATAGTAAATGGGACTTATTCCTGGGTAAATTTGGGCAGGACTGCAGCCTAGGATTGTTAAAAATTTTCCTGCTTTATGATATCACTTCTGGTCATAAGATCACTTCCGGTGGGTCCTGACAGATTCTCATTCTAAAAAAGTGAGTCCTGGTGCTAAACATCTGAGAACCACTGCCCTAGAGCGTCAGCACGACTCCTGTCGTGCTGACACTATAACCCGGGCACCACTACCCTCTCGCTTCCTCGGGAAAGGCCTCTGGAGGCATGAGGGTGGCCTAGAGTGTCAGCGCTGATGCTCTAGCCCAGGCGCCCCTGCCCTTTCGCTTCCTTCGGAGAGGCCTCTGGAAGCGAGAGGGCGGCCTAGAGCATCAGCGCTGATGCTCTAGCCTGGGCACTCCTGCAATATTGCTTCTTCCGGAGAGGCCTCCAGAAGTGAGAGGGCGGCGCACTGATGCTCTAGGCTTCCTGGGCCCCAACGGAGTCTTCATGGAGGTCTCCTTTGGAGCTGTCTGGGGCTGCTGGAAGCAGCGCCCCAGACAGACAGGCTTCCAGTAGCCCCAAGCCACTCCAATGGAGACCTCTGTGTCACTTACAAGCGGTGCGTAAGGCTCCGTCGGGACCTCAGCTGCCTCCTTTGTTGCCCCTTTTTTCCAAAGAGGGAATGGAGGAGGTAGCCGCACAGAAGTTATTGCGGTGACGATGATGTCACTGCAATTATTTCCGGGTCATGGGAAAGGGGTGGGGGGCGGGAAAGGTGGGGGCAAGGGGTATGGGTGGGGGTGGAAAACTGGGGGTTGCCCAGGGTGCCGGCACCCCTAGGTACACCACTGCTCAGGGGAGAATTTTATCTTCACAAACTGTCCTCAGTGGGACAGCCAAATGAATAGTGCAGCAAATAATCCCTTCCCCCCCCACCACCACAGATATAAATACTGCATATTACAAGGAATAAACTTGCTGTGTTCCATTTAGCACTGCAGTGGGTGTCCACTTGAATCTGAGAAGAGTCCACCTTTCCTCAGGGTGTACTTATTTGAAGTATTTAGATAATTTTCAAGTTCGCATTAAAATTTAAACACACAGTAGCCATCCATTTATTTAAAAAAAAAAAAATTCCTGACAGCAGAACTGGTGCATCCAAGAAAATTGTTCACTGAAAAACCATTGCAAATGGATGACTAGGTTGTCAATTCAACTATTTGAATTGAATTGACTATTCAGGGTGTCATGTCACAGAGCTAGTCTTCAGTCCACCCTTACTCTGAACTGTGGGCTGCGTGAACATTGCAGAGGAGCTATTTAGTTGATTAAAGGAGGATATTATTACCCACAAAGGCTAAAGCTGTCAGCATGCATGCATACACACATGTATATAACCATTCTGAAAGCTACCATTACGTTGCTCCCACACCTGAAAAAGACACAAGGCAATAAATTGGGTTGAAATGGGTCACAGCTTTATTGAAGTTATCATTTGCAGCATGATTTCCTAACTACCAACAGCTCCACTCCCACGGTGAAGGAGAGGATGCTCCAAGATGCTGCCATCCTTTTGCTCCTATCTCTGGGTGAATTCACTTCTTTGCCAGTGCAGCATTCCAGCAGTGTAATGCCCCGCTCCCCTTACTGCCTTTGGACAAGCAAGCCTTATCTCAATTTCGTCAACACAAGCCAAACAGCCTTTGAGGATGTGAATACAGATGCAGCCACATGACCTGACTACTCTCCTGTTACCAGCAGTGGTTTTTTTTAAAGAAAACACATGCTCGTGGGAGGGACGAAGCAGTTGTGTGCAGAGATCCTAGGTCAATGTGTATGCCCCATCTGGGTAATGCAGTGATGGAAAATGGTGGAAGCAAAGTTAAGGTGCATCAAAGTTTGTTAGAGAAGTGTTCAAATACCAAAACAAGGGGTTTGAACTAGGACTCAGTATGTTAGCACACTCACTCCTTTAATGTATACAGGATTTATATGGGGATTCTACCACCAACATGCATATATGATGGCACCCTAAGGAAAGTAGAGGAGGAGAGAGGAACTCCTTACAAAGGGAAGGGGCAGAACAGGAGGGGGGTAGGCAGATTAGTTGGACTTCCCAGGGAAGGATCATTTCCATTCTGGGGGCATAAAAACTACAGTAACATTTAAGCAGTAAACAACTTTGTTCAGATCTGGAGCATTGAATTTGGCATGGTGTTATACATGGTTCCAAAGTAAGGTCAGAGAATGTGGTCTTCTTGGTCTGAGAATCTGTGATCTCTTCCCAGCCTCCATACTAATAGTCATGGCAACGCTTAGGCCCTTTGCCCTCCAGGCAGGTCCCAGCACCAAGCAAATGTGTTCAGTGTGCATCTCCTGCACACCTTGCATCAAGCAGAAAAATTCAGAAGTAAAATAATGACTATATCCTTATAATACAGCCATGAGAGACTGTAATCTCACCTTCTCCTCACCCCTGAATCCCCATAGGGTAGTCCCTAGCTTTTTCTTACTCCTTACCAGTGCTAGCTGCAACCGAATCTGCTAGATCCCTAACACACTTTTGGAAGTATAGTATGAAATTAGTGAAATGCATCTTCCCCCCCCCCCCCACACACACACCATGGGCAATTAGGTGGAAGAACAAAAAGTTTACTCTGGGTCCAAAATGAATTGCTAATCCCATACAGTGAAAACCATCATGGTGCTTGGATACCCTCTGAGAAGTACAAGCAACCTTTGCAGCCAGTCCAAGCTGGTGTGTAAAAAGCCTTGTGCATTTGAAAGCAGGGTGGGACAATACCACATACCCCTCAACCAGCTTGCATTGTGTCAGTTAACATCCCTACAACATTAACTTTTGCAAGTCACCCAGTTTGATTAATCACAGTTTAAGAAGTGTGACTAACATGTCCAGTTTCAAGATCTAAAGTCCAAAAGCTTTATAGATTTCTAGCCATGAATAAAATCTGCTTACTACTTTAAAGGATCCATTCCTCCCTTCCTTTCCCTAGCTAGTAAATGAAAAAAAAGTATACACCTATTTGCAAATAAATAACACACTGCAAGATGGCGAATCATACCGTAGCAACTGAGCTTACTCTTATTTAAATGCATTTTCCTATCAGAAAGAGCCTTCATCCATAAACTGTCATCTATTAGGGCACATGGTGGAGCTATGGCATACCAAATATCATCTTTCTTCACAGATAAGACCTGCCCAATTGCCAGACCCAGCTCCTGTTCAGTTGAGAGTGGGGCAAGAAAAATCTAGACTGTGGGGAGCTGGGGGAGCAAAATTCCCACACTTACCTTTAATAAGATAGTGGCGAATGCAGGAAGCACCTCACTCAGTTGTACACTGAGGCACACTTGGATAGTACAAAGGCACACTTGCAGAGTGATGTCAGTAGCATATACCTGGAGCTGCTATCCAACCTGCGGTTGTGCCCTCCACCACTTTTCAAGGAAAGGGCAGAAACTTTTTCTGTTCCATGTAACATTTGAGGAAGGGAGATTGTGAAATGCACAATTCAATGACCACTTAAATCTTGAAAGTTTCTATGTACTGTATCTGTATTCCTAATTAGTTCCGTTGGAAGAAATGCTGCCCAGTTTGACATAGATTGTGTACCTCATTATGTTTTTAAGTTACACTTCAGAGAAAAGAAATTGTCCTGGATTTTGAGAATATCCTTATTGGAAGAAGTTCAGTGTTACTTGCATGGTTAGGTTTTACACTGCAGCACCTAGTTTTCTGCAGGTGGATTCATATTTTATCACCTGAAAGCCCATGGCCATGCTGATCTCTCTCTCATAAACACTGAAGGCTAAATTTCTCTGTCAGCTGTGCTCAGACAATTGCAGATAAATCGTTTTTACCTTGACTGTTGTGAAACTCCCTTGGAACCTTTCTTATTCTTGATAATAAGCTGGAGAATCCCTTGTGAATTTCTTGTGTGGCATTTGAACCAAATGCCCTAGGTTGTCAGTAACCATTTAGAAGTGCAGAATTCCCTAATAGGAAGATGCAGAGCATTCAGAAGATTTGGAATATATCTCTAAATTGAATTAGGAGTAATTTGAGGTGAGAGATTGTGATAAACCTGGGCTCTTTTGGGGAAACGTCCTTGGATATGTGTGTGAATTTAGAATGCCAGGGAGAATGTAGAGAAGTGGTCTGTGAAAAATCCTACTATTGGAAAGAAGAAATGGTAGATAAGATGGTTTTCCAGTAATATCCAATGGTTGATTTTAAAAGTGTATGGTTATCTAGTATATGGTTAACTTCTAGGGAAGTTATGTTTGCAATCTGGAAGAATATGAGATTGAAATAAACCTCACCACCCACTTGCATCTTTTTCATTGTTTATAGACTAAAGATGAGAAGCAAGAAGACCTGTCTGTAGCAAATGTATGACTTATCCATCTTTATCATCTTGGACATATTCATAAGTTTAGCATATTGGCTCAAATACTTCATTGTGATTTTGTTGATTTTAAGACACCTGTTGTAGAAGAGAGTAGGTCGGCCAGCTGCAAAGGAAGTCCCGCCTCCTGCACTTTTGATGTACAGAGAAGGGAAATCTGTCAGGTGTCGTTTACGATATGGTTCTGAGAGCGGCTGCACCTGCTGAAATAAAATTCTCTCTTATAATCAACTGTTAAAGGTACAGAGATCTGTCTTCTAGGCATCTGCTTACCATATTTGTGATGTGAGAAAAATGTGCTCCCCTTCCTTTTCCCAAAAAGAAGTTCTCTTCATCCTGTTCTTCATTCCTGTTCTTCATCCTGTTCATCTGTTTAACTGTTAGAGTTAAAAAAAAAACACAAAAACTCAATGCAGTACCATCTTTCAGGGAACTATCATGTTCATGTCCTGTAACTCAGTTAATATTGGTTTCTGTTTTATTGTTATAATTACTTGTGAGTCATTACTTGTAGCTGTGAAGGTATGACCTCAGGATTAGGGATCATTATAAAGTTGTGCATCAATAGGAATGGTCAGGAAGTAACTTGGAACAAGACGATAATATAAATGACTGATGTAAATATTAAGAAAGCTGTTTTGGCTATTTAGAGCACAACCTCTCAGGTGTGCACTACCTGTAACTCCAACTTTCAGAATTTAATTGTTTGCTTTTACTATATCTGT
Organism: Tiliqua scincoides; assembly: GCF_035046505.1. Classification (NCBI taxonomy): domain Eukaryota; kingdom Metazoa; phylum Chordata; class Lepidosauria; order Squamata; family Scincidae; genus Tiliqua; species Tiliqua scincoides. The sequence goes on along the minus strand of NC_089826.1, from coordinate 38,184,921 downwards.
CCTTTATCCTCCTGCTCCTTGCTATTCCTATCTATATTTCTTTATCCTCTTCCCCTCACTTTCTTCCTTACACTCCCTTTCTTGCCCTCATGCTCGCTCGCTTTCTATCAGTACTTTAGAATAACAATAACCATAAGAACATAGTGGTGTTGGTATAACCCACCTGTGAGCCAGCTGTGGATCATGACCTCACAAACTGAAGAACACTGATTTTAGAGAAATAAAGTTATGCTCTGATGAAAAATGCCCTACATGTTATCATGATCTGATTGAGAGAGCAGGTAATGTGTTAAGTTCTGGGATGGAGAGTTTGTAGCCTTCAATTTCTCGTGGCCCACTAGCCCTATTTTGAAATGATGGTCAGCTTTACCAAAAATCCAGTTCAGTCATGTTTGCCATAGAAACTTCAGTTTTGACTATGCTTCTAGTATATGTTATCTCAGGCTGATGAACTCTAGGTGGCAGACTTGACTGCCAAAATCAGATCTTGGCTAATGCAGCAGACATTCAGAGAAATGCTGCAGAGAAATTTGTGCAAGCTTGTCAACCACTGAACTGTTTATAACAGATAATGTTCTCTACTGTTTTTGTTATGATTTCAGCTTTTATAAAAAGGCCAATAACCACTACTGTCTAATCTGTAATGCAGTGGTACTCAAACTTCTCGGGAGTAAAACTCCTGACATAAGTTTTTGAGGGGGCGGGGAAATTGGCAGTGATGCGATCCCCAAGATCACACCACTGTGGGGGCAGAGGGGTTTTGTTTAAACATAACTTATTTCCTGTGGGGATCCTGGGGGGGGGTGCTGGGAACCCCACGGCATGCTCTGCAGGGCTCCTCGCAGTCACAACCCACATCCGGTTTCATGTTCGCAACCTGGAAATGGGTTGCAATTACAACTTTCACTTTATACAAGCTGTGGGGAACTCTGCAAAGCACTCTACAGGGGTTCCCGCACCCCACAGTAGGTACGTTATATTTAAGCAAAGCCCCTCTGTCCCTGCAGTGGCGCGATGCAGTGGGGGATTGCATCACTGCTTTCCCCCTGCCCCGCCACTGAAAGGGAAAGGGGTAGTGGTTCTCAAGCTAGTGGTCGCTACCCATCAGTTTGAGAACCACTGTTGTAATGTTTCTGTTGCAAGAGATCCGCGTATATATGGAAAATTTTGAAGTGCCCTCTTCAGAATAAAAAAAAATGGAAATCCTGCTCTTAGAGCTAACTGATGGAGCTCTCTCTCTCTCTCTCTCTCTCTCTCTCTCTCTCTCTCTCTCTCTGTATTATTTACAGCTGAATTCTATTTGGACACTGTGCTAATATCACACAGACAAAAAAAGTTCACATGACTATGTGTAGCAGTACCAATGGTGGTTGGAGCCCTGGCATTCACCAAAAAGGAGCAGTTACACCTTGCTCTTAGCTTTTGCAAAAGGAAGGGATGGTTAGGCAGCAAACATTGATAGGAGACACACTGATAATCCTGAACGGTCAGAAGGGGGGGGGGTTAAGGGACATGAAAGATGCAGCGTGGGATTCTCCCACCTTTGCTTACCCATTTGGGATGCATTGTCCTTCTCCTATTCGGTGGAGAGGCAGAGGTTCCACTTGGGTTTTGTTTGTGTGTGGAGACTTTCAGAGCAGAATACCTGCAATGAGAATTCTGAGAAGCTAAGAATTAAATCCTGTCATAAGTTGTGAGGCACTGGGGTTTGTGCAGAGTGCACCCTTTGTGCACCATTTGCCCTTTCACCAGGGTTCCCATTACCAAAGTTCTCCTTTGATAGACTAGAGAGGTCTATCAGGCCATGCATCGTTTCATCTCAGGAGTAGTTTCTCTGGAATGGGTTTTAATATTGGGGTTGCTGTGCTGTGATTAGCTGCCAGATGAAGACTGTGTCCTATGCTGTGGCATTAGGAAGTGGAAGGAGAAGAGAGATGGCAGAAGTTGCAATTTTTTTCAATTCTTTGAAGCTTCTTTGTCACCCTTCACTGGCAATCTTTGGTCCTTATGAGCTTGCCCAGCTTGGCCCAAGGTGCTTTTCTTTAAATCTGCTCTGCAATGCCAGCAGCTGGGCTCAGAGTGGTGTGGCTGCTGCCATCTTGGCTGAGCTTCATGTGGCACCCTCTTCTGGTCTGGCATCTGGGGCAGACCGCCTCCCCTGCTTGCTACACTACTGCATTGACTTCTCTTCATCCCTCCCATGTCACTCTGACATCACACCCTGATTTCCTCCCTATTTTGGCCTCTTCCATGGCAGAGTTGTGCTGGTTTCTAAGTGATGTCCAACCTATGCTGACAGGGAATTTTGACAACATTCCACCAGCTTCTGTGGCACTTCAGTCAGCAGACAGGCTTCAAAGCCAGCAGGCTATCTTTGGGCCAGTGTAAGCTCAAAGATACACTGGAGACACACTGACATCTTAAGGATGCGACTGAGCAGGAATAAGTGCTTTTCAGACATTATAAGCATAGAGAGTGTTAACAACAACAACAACAACAGTATTTATATACCGCTTTTCAACAAAAAGTTCACAAAGCGGTTTACAGAGAAAATCAATATCTAATGGTTAATGCAATGGGGAGGAGTATTCATGTGTTGGCAAGCTCTGCCCTCTGCTGGGGTTCCAGCATTTTTCATCATAAGGAGGACCTCTCCCTGTGCAGAGTGGTTGCAGGTCTAGGTGTATATTGCTTTGTAGGTGGGACTTTCCAGTGTCCTCTTGTTCCTTCCATCACACAGACACTGTTCACAACTAAGGGTCCAATCCTAAACCATTTTCCAGTGCTGGTGCAGCCGTGCCAATGGGGCGTGCACTACATCCTGTGGTGGGGGAAGCAGTCACAGAGGCCTCTTCAAGGTATGGGAACATTTGGCAGGAGGTCTGGTCTAGAGGGTAGAGCCTCCATTAGCCCGAACATCAGAAGGTCGCCAGTTCAAGGACACCTGCAGCTCCCTGAACGGATGAGAATGGTGAGACCTTGAAGCAGCTGACAAGCCGAGCTTAGTGATTCCACCTGCTCTTGGTGTGAGCAAGAAGCGTCTTGGCTACCCTCCATGTGAGAGATGGAGCTGCTTGCCAGCCTGTGTGGGAGAACTGGAGGCCAGAAGTGAGACCAAACCAGGAAGATCCATTCTGAAATGTTGTTGGTTCTTGAAAGAGAGAACGTCTATGATTGTAAAAATCCCCTTGAGGGATTTAGAAACGCCTACCTATGTAAACCGCCTTGAATAAAGTCAGAGGAGTAATCTGATGACCAGAAAGGTGGTATATAAATACTGAGTTATTATTATTATTATTCCTTTACCTCGGGGCTGCATTGTGGCTGCACCGGTGCTTGAAAATTGTTTAGAATTGGGCCCTAAGACATCTGAAATGGGTGTAAAGACTAGAACTTGCTAGTGAAGGACTAGAACTTTCTAGTGACCTGCAAAACACCAGAAGCAAAGGAACTAAAATATAAAGCTGGAAACCCCTTTAAATAGTATTCCAGTAGTCCTCAGTTTGTAGTCCTCTCAGCAATCTGAGATATCGCTTCATTATGTATCATGTTTTGCCTGAACGTGTTGAAGGATATATTTGGAATTTTGGAGTTGGGATATGTTGTAAAACCATTTGAATGTTTCTGGCAAAATCTTGTTCCAGGTTCTTTAACTAAAAGATTGACCATATTCTATTTTCTTTTTTTTTTAAAAAGTGTCTGAACTGTCTTATACTCCTAGTCTTATTTTTTGTGGGATGGACTTCTTTTCTGCAATGCAGTGATGTAGAGAAATCTTATTTTAATTTCATTTGAGACTTCTTCTAATGCTAACTAATAAAATGCCATTCTAGGCATTGCTGGGTGCTATTTTTCTCATTTGAGATGCCTTCACTGCAACTGCCTTTTCTTGGTAAATGGTATTTCTGTTTCCATGGAGTCTGTTGTTTCCGGTAGCCGACTGTAGACTTTTAGCGACATTCAGCTTTCGGGTGCAAAACCAGTCATTTCAAAGTGTGTGAAACTTTTTATAAAGCAAACAGACAGACATCACCTTACTTTGTACTGTACTCTTTTATGCATTTTTTCATGCCTGTTCATAGCCTTGTTTTATGCAGAGACCATTATCTGAACTTAGGGTTCGCTTTATACAGAAGAAGCTCTGTTCATCCTTGCGTGATATGATTTCGATTCAGTTTACAGCATCAAATTGCCCTGTTATGATTCCTGTCTTTGTGAAAGTATCTCCATAAGGATGAGCAGACCAATCAAATGGCACCTCAGCACCAGTGCTGAGTATTGCAAACATGCCTTATGGCATGTTTGTGCCACCTGATGAGTAAGCGGCACTGGTGGGGAGGCCTGCACCGCCCCACTGATGTTGCAGGCAGAGTCCCAGCCGCCACCAGAGCTAAGGTACACTGAGTTGTGTCAGGATAGTGGCGAGAAGGTGGGGAAAGTGTTTCTGGGTGAGGGAGAGCAGAATGAGTCTGGAAGGTGGGGGGAGAGAGAGGCCTGATGGGACCGACAGAGGCCTCCTCTGTCAAATCCTACCTTCTTGTCAGGCTTGAAAGGCCAGCCTGGGGCTTCTCTGCACCATGAAACAGCTGATACTGACCCAAAGTCCCATTGAGCAGGCTGGGGCTTTACTCTGGGTAAGAGGATGAATGTCTCCTTCCTCTAAGAAGACCTCCAGTCTGCTCGAATCCAGCACAGGATCTGGTGGTAGCCATTTGGAGCCACTGCTGTTGGATAGAATTGGGCTGTAAATTTCAAATAATGTAACAAATCAGAACTTGTTTTCATTTTTTCTCTATGAACCCGGGCCAGTGTTCTTTGGAGCCATCAAAAGGGCAGTGATGCTATCCTTTAAGAAGGGGACTCAGATGCAGGTTACCCTCTTCCTCACTCTAGTAAACAAAGCTCTGTCTGTAGTTCATTTTCAGAATAAGTAGCTTGACCACATTGTCTGTTACTTTGCTGGAGTTGGGGTTTTGCTCTTTGCACGCGTTTAAAGCAGATGTTCTCAGTAAAACAGACCTGCAAAACTGCCGGTGTCACTGGCTCATCTGCAGTCAAAGTGTTGCAATAATTACAGTGTCAAGGAATTGAAATCTGACAGGCTCGTTTATTTCTAAATGAGATCATCCTCCCTTCCTGTGTTCTCCCATCTTCCTCCTGGCGGTGATATTATTGATATGCGGCATTCAGTCTCTCTTGGCTCTGCTTTCCAGTGCTGTGAGACCCAATCTGTTCTTTCCCTAGCTCTCATGCCCTTATTTCTACCTCTAAGGTCCACATGAGTGAATGCCAGTTCATTGCCTAGTGCTGTTCATATGAGACTGCCGGTAAGTTTGATATTAAACTTCAGTAAGTTTCTATTTTTTGCCTTTTCCCTACTAAAATGATTTTGGCTGAGGGCACTGTAATTCTTGCTCATAAATCAGGTGCTCAGAGATTTCATCATTCCAAATTCACATGAGAATCTAGTGCAATGAAATATTTCTCCCTCTGTTCATTCTTTCTTTCACCTTTTCTTTTTTTGTGATTGTGCCACCGTACTTTTAAGACTTGGGAAATGTTTGCATGAATACATGTCACTGTAGAAGAGCTACAGTTTATTAATCCAGCTTGGATTAATTATATGAATGTTATGGATTTTTTAAATGCATCTTTAGGAAATGATTTGGAAAGCTGCCATTATAGATTTTCCCCTTAATATGTGGTTTTATTTCCAGCCTTGCCTTGTAATGCATTCCTTATGCCACTGAAGCCAAAATGTTGATTCTAAGTGACTTCAATTCTCTAACCATAAAGGGTAGAAAAATTAATACTGATGCTTCATTGTCTCCTTGATTGGAAAACCGCTATGAAAAATATCCCCTGGTATGCTGAACAGACAAAAGTTTACATTTTCAATCCCATTTTCACTTCTAGCTTTCAATGCTTTACCTTTCCTTCAAGGTGCAAAATACCAGCTTGCTGCAGGACACTCCCATAAGCCAATGAGCCAGTGTACCAGTTGGAATATCCTCATAGAATATTCCGTTATAGAACCTCTTGCTAGAGGAAGTGTGTATTCCGTGTATTATGTGTGTACACGTGTAAGTGTGTATTATGTAGACGATCATAAGCTATTTTTTCAGTGGTCATATAATTGTGGGCATTAAACATTTATACCAGCTTGCTGTAGGCCAGTGTTTGTTTGTCCTCTACTGTACCACTTCACACCGTCCACCTATTGGAAGTACCACTGGAAGTAACTGACGATCACATAATTGCCAGTTACTTCTGGGTTGGGAGACCAGATGCAACATGATAAACACCAGTAAGAGACTCAGGGTGGACAGGAGAGCTTTTTCAAACATGCTTTGGAACCTCTTACCACTGTTCGTGCTATTGCATTCCTGGTCTCACTGTTGGGCAGCAGGGGTCTGGGGGTCCCGCAAGTTCCATCAGACACCACCTCTGGAACCACTGGTGGTACCCATACCACTGGTTGAGAGACTCTGCTCTAGGCCAGTAGTGTTCTGGAAAATTCTGGTGTTCCTTAGGGAGCTTATTGGGGGTTTCTTGATTAAAAGGATCAGTGATGGTGGCAAGCTATATGTGAGCATTTGAGCATATGACATTGCCTGAGTCAGCCTATCAATCTATCTAGCCCCAGGTTATCTACTCTAACTAGTACTAGCGCTCTCTCGCTCTCTCTCTCTCGCTCTCTCGCTCTCTCTCTCTGATTTCATGCAAAGGTGTTTCACAATACTGCTACCTGTCCCCAAGCTTACTTGAAAGATAGCTTGCTCAGTACTAGTGGCATCCCCCCCACTGGCATTGCTAGAGGGGGGCAGCGCACTAAGTTTTGCAGAGAGCCTCCCTGCAGTGTGCAAGTGGCTTCTCCCCCTCCCCTTGGGGAGCCATTCGCCTCCCCCGCCCACATGGCTCCAAAGGGGAGGGGAGGAGCCGCTTGCATGCTGCAGGGAGGCTGCCTGCAAAACTTAGTGTGCCGCCCCCCTCTAGCGACGCCAGTGCCCCTCCCCCCATAAATGATGTGTGGTCTGGGAATTTCTGGTGTCTTCAAGGGTGAAGTCTCAGTTCTCATGGAGGTATGCTAAGAACCAACAGGCCTGTCCAACACTCTCTGTGAATTGACTGTGACCCTAAAATGTTTCCCAAGACCTTCCATTACACAAAACCATATTTTTTTTTTGGGGGGGGGGGATCTATTGATCACCTGGGAGAGGGAGATCAGCCATGCTTAGCTGCCACAGGTTCAACTTTACATGTGCACAGATCCAACCAGCATACAACTATGTAGAGTTGTGTTCCCCCCCCCCCAACACACACAACTGGGAACTCTAGAGAGAGTGACACACGCAGTCGGTAATAGTCGATTGGGCAACATCAGTGCTCTTTGTATAGTCCAAAAAGGCTAAAGCAAAAGGTAAAACAGGTTTCATTCAGTGACAGATTGGCACCTTCGAGGCCATAAATATCCATTGTAGTTCAAAACTCACTGATGCTGGGAATGAAACATATTGACAGTCACTGAAGGAAAAGTGGAATATTTTTCTTCTCACACTGTTATAATAACCAACACAATAATAAGTTATGGCCTCAGGATACTAGACTGGAAATTATTGAATATGTATACATTAGCATTTCATTTGTGTGTAAAGGGTCGGCAGCATTGGAAAATAAGTTTTGAAAATGCACAGTACGTGCCTTCTCGACTAGTTTGTTTATGCTAGATTATCCTGGAGGGTGGCTCATTGTCCTTCATGTTTCATTTAATCTGTTACAAAAGGTGAGAAGCAAGGAGACTTCTTGAGAGTCAAGAGAACGCGGTCGCAGGTGTAGTATCTACTGTAACTGCTTATATTATAATAATACTCCCTTTTAAAGAATGTGGAAGAAGAAAGTTTAGATCAACAGAAAGCCGTATAACCTTTTCTGTAGCATTAGCCATGTAAAATGCTATTCTGCATGCAGCCAATAAAGCATGTGTTAAAAAGAGCTTCAAATGACCCCTCCATGAGTTTAGGACAATGGTTTTGGACAGTGGACATTTTTGACTGGCAGCTCCCTTGATCTACTGGGCCATTGGCCACAGCTCCCCATTAGGGCTACAATCTTCTCATCACTGTTTCTCACACTTTGGGTTGGAATCCAGTAGGTGGGTCGTGAACCAATTTCAGGTTGGTTCCCATTCATTTTAATATTCAATTTTTAATATATTAGACTTGATGCTACCATGGCATGTGACTGCATTGGGGGAAATGTTACAGATCTGTACTTTGAACAGGCTACTCTGAATATGCTTTTAACAATGTTAGTCAATGGGGCTTACTCCTGAGTAAGTGTGGGTAGGATTGGAGCCGAGGATTGTTAAAAATTTTCCTGCTTGGTGATGTCACTTCTGGTCATGACATCACTTCTGGTGGGTCATGACAGATTCTCATTCTAAAGAGTGGGTCCCGGTGCTAAAAGTGTACATTGTGTAGGGCAGTGGGTTTTGCAAGGGATTCTGCAGCTCCCTTGTCTGGTTTTCATGGCTCCTTGGGAAACCATGGCTCACAGTTTGGGAACCACTGCTTAGGGAATGTTTGCAGGGGGCAACAGACCTTGCCCCCAACATTAATGTACCCACTGGCCATACTGCCCTCATATTCAGCTGAACACCTAAAAGGTCACTCTACAAGCAAACAGCTATAATGGACAGAGGTTTCTTTCATATGCTCAGGAAGCTGTGTGGGCTTTTGGGTGGTGTGTCAGAAGGCATAATCAGTGAATGCATGAAGAGCTCATCTGTAGAAGGCTCTCATGTAATCTTTTATTTCCACCAAATCTTGATATGCTCCAAGTCCTAGCAGCATCTTTAGATTAGAGCTACCAGACTGTAACTGTTAAACCGGGACCCATCTCCTAAAAACATAACATGGAAACAACTTGTATTGATTTGTGTAGAATATTCTTCCAATTAAGCTTAAGGATCATAGCTCTGTCACCCAATCTCATGCTTCACAGCTGTGAACACAAAAGGAGCACAAAGGGTCAGGTTGTTATTAATTTAGTTGAGAGCAATGCCCATTGGAACTTGGAAGTGAGTGTTTCAGGACTGCAGCCAAGCTGTACCATCATCTGCTGACAGCTCTTCAGCCTGTGCTGCAGCTGTCATAAACAAGGGCCCAATCCTATCCAACTTTCCAGTGCCTGTGCTGCAGCAATGCAGCTCCAAGGAAAGGGAACAAACATTCCCTTATCTGCAGGAGGCCTCTGTGATTTCCCCACCACCACAGGATGCAGCGCATTGCCCATTGTGCAGGCTGCACTAGTGCTGGAAATTTGGATAGGATTTGGTCCTGAGAGCTGCTGTCCTGCACCTTGCTAAGCCACTCACGGCCCAGTCCTGTGGCTGAAGCCACCAGTGGAACTCGTGTTCTGCTGGCAGCAGCTGCTGAAAAGCAGCTGTAAAGTGCTTTCCAATGGCACCCTAAGCCTTTGCGTACATGTTGCCCTCTGAGGAAGGTCAGATGGTAGGGGAAGGGGAGAGGATGAAACTGGGGCAGGGAGGGGGAGGAACAAGAGATGGGGGCTGCAGGAGACTTTGAGGGTGAGCCCAATTAAGGGATAACAATCAGATAAGCAGCGCTTTTCAGAAGCTTCTACCAAGCAATGGAAATATACTGAAGAAGTCTCCTACTGCAGCCCTTTAATCTGTAAAGGGCCCAAGAAAGTCAAAAGGGGTATGTGGACACCACAAACTCCTTGAGATAACTTTAGCTGTATGTCTCTATGATGACTTTCTGATGAGCGCTCTGTCAGTGAAAACATGTTTGCTCTGTGATTGGAAAGAGCGTTCCACCTGCGAAAGAGGGTCTTGTGGAAACAGAATACACCCTCCATCCATGGAGGAAGCCTTCATTTGTGGAGAGCTTTTCCAACAGCAGAAGCATATGTCAAGATGCCATCCCCTTATTTTCCAGCTGAAATTTGTAGAAAAAGTTTGAAATGACTTTGATGGTCAATTCTTGACACAGTGAAGTTGTAAACGGTTGAGAACTATGGAATATAGAAATCTGACTTCATTTACTGTCCTTTTAGCTGTGTGAAAGAGCTTAAGACGCTTGCTGATTAAGGTTTACTCAGCTGTGACATTAACTTCTGGCCATTACTGCAGAACTCAAATGACACTGAGCTAATTTATTTTGGGTTTGTTTTATTTTGACATGCTAGACTGATTCAATAATTTTTAGTGGGTAATCAGCCCAAACCTGCTTAATGTAAAAACAGAAATGAAAATCCTCGTGCTTGATGGGTATGGGGCCATTGCCTTACATAAGCAATGAAAGTTAACAATTTCTTTCTTGTCTGAATTATATACTGAGTTGATCTGGATTATACAGGTTATGCCTCTTTATCCACTGGGGTTCCTTTCCAGAACGACAGTGGATAAAAAAAATCAGTGGATTCCAAATCAGTGGAAAAATAGCTTTCATGACCCACTTCCAGGTTTCTTCCTCTTCTGTTGTCGCCCCAGAATGCATTGGTATAGATACTATACAGCATTCAGCCACTAGATGGGGTGAATAATTGAATCTAATGAATAATGTATCTCATAATGGAATGAAATTCTTTTCATTCATTCATAAAGAATGAAATTCTTTAACCCAGAGAAGCTTGTAACCAGTGTGGTTTAACAGGTAGGAAATTGGATTTTGGTGCTTTTTTTCCTTGTTACAAGGCATTTAAAGGTGGACCTTGGTATCAGTGGTGAGTCAAATCAGTGGATACCAAGGTCTTAATGTATATTATCCCCAAACCAGCCCCATACAATAATGGATGTGCAAGCCCCGGCTGCATGCATCTCCTGGCCCTTCTCTTGCTTCCCTGTTACTTTGATTGATCACTTGAGAGGACAATTTGTCTGAATGGCTCCTTTATGTGGGAGGAGTGATTCAGATGAATGCTCCTGCCCACCCATGATTAGGGAAATTAATCCAGAAGAGAATACAGGAGATAGGATGCAAGCTCAGCATTAGCACTGTTGCTTGGGACTGACTCAGGGTAAAGTATCATGTGAATATGCCCTCATTTGCTAAGGTAACAATAAGATCTAATTTTACTGCACAGTTCATACTTGGGGATCAATAATAGGGATCAATTGATTAATCGGATCAATGAGTGAAAATTGGATTGATGTAAAGAATAACCTAATTAATCAGGGAGCAGAACTTTTAGAAGTTTTTAATGCAAGTAATTATATGAACATAAGAACATAAGAACAGCCCCACTGGATCAGGCCATATGCCCATCTAGTCCAGCTTCCTGTATCTCACAGCCTTCTGACATAGCCCATTTCTAAAATCAGGAGGTTGTACATGTACATCTTGGCTTGTAACCCGTAATGGATTTTTCCTCCAGAAACTTGTCCAATCCCCTTTTACAGGCGTCCAAGCCAGACGCCATCACCACATCCTGTGACAAGGAGTTCCACAGACCAACCACACGTTGAGTAAAGAAATATTTTCTTTTGTCTCTTCTAACTGTCCCAACACTCAAGTTTAGCGGATGTCCCCTGGTTATGGTGTTATATGAGAGTGTAAAGAGCATCTCTCTATCCACTCTGTCCATCCCCTGAATAATTTTGCATGTCTCAATCATGTCCCCCCTGAGTTGCCTCTTTTCTAGGCTGAAGAGGCCCAAATGCCATAGCCTTTCCTCATAAGGAAGGTGCCCCAGCCCCATAATCATCTTAGTCGCTCTCTTTTGCACCTTTTCCATTTCCACTGTCTTTTTTGAGATGCGGCGACCAGAACTGGGCACAATACTCCAGGTGTGGCCTTACCATAGATTTGTACAGCGGCATTATAATATTAGCCGTTTTGTTCTCAATACCTTTCCTAATGATCCCAAGCATAGAATTGGCCTTCTTCACTGCCGCCGCACATTGGGTCGACACTTTCATCGACCTGTCCACCACCACCCCAAGATCTCTCTCCTGATCTGTCACAGACAGCTCAGAACCCATCAGCCTATATGTGAAGTTTTGATTTTTTGCCCCAATGTGCATGACATGAACTGCACATGAACTGCATACAAAATACAAAATAGTTATATGAATTGTCAACCAAGCACCATCTTAAAACAGATATTCTGCCTTCTTCTACACATAAGAAACGCCTCTTCTAAGATGATGCCTCCTACCACACATCTCTGGTTTAGGCAGGTGGCATGCTGGCAGGGCAGTCAGGAATGGGGTTGGTGTATCTTTGGTTTACACATCTCTGGTTTAGGCAGGGGGTGAGCCAGGACCACTCTGAGAACACTTTTCCAGGTTGGTGAGACTGGCTGATGAGACCCCTGGCTGATTGAAGCAAAGTTCAACTCAAGGCTTTGCCTGTGTGGGTCAGTGATGGGCCTCAACCCTTCAGGGTTTTCTGGGATAAGTTATCTCAGATTGGGTGTCGCTTGAGCCAGGATGCCATATCCAAGGGGTCTGGGAGTGGTAGATGGCCAGCACCGTTACCCTCAAGTGATTAGCAGCCAGCACGTGTGGGTTTTCCCCCTAGATAAGTTTTCCCTGCTAGATAAGTTTAAATAAAATGGTTCTTTGGGGGGGGGGGGTGTCAGTGTAAAAGATACTGTGTGCTCAGAGCATATTTACATACGAGGAGTTGAACAAATAATAGTGCTTTATGCATATTTAATTAGTATTTTCAGTATTTTCTGCTTTGCAGCACTTAATCGACGTTGCAAAAAGCATCCTGTTGTTTTCATTCACTGCATTTTACCTTGGACAAGTAAATTTATGGGGGGAGAAGGAAGAAGCGGACTATTTATTGCATGGTTTTATGAAATGCTTTTGAAAAGATCGTTCCTTTGGCTAGACTGGCCTGGTGAAAATGAGCACTAAATAGAACCCTGCAGGATTTGGCATACTAGCTGTAACATTGTGTAATGTCATTGCAGTAACACTGGAGAAGCAAACTGCAATAGGGAGGTGTGCAAGCTACTGCATGGTACTAGCTTGCTCATCGCACATTGCAGTTTTATTTTGAATGTTACAGCAGCCACACAAGAGTAGGAAGCTCAGTTTATTTTACTTTATTTGTCCTTGTTGTTACTATGTGACGTATGAAAGCATTAAGGAATATGGACGCAATATACTCAGTTCCTTGTAAACTCCATTGAAAACGATAACTGTGTAAGTGTAATTTCCAGTCTTGAGTCGCCTTTGTTCCAAATCCTTGTGTGGCTGTAAAGATTGCTTAGGTTGGGATATGAACTGCAGACCTTTGGGGATGTTCATAACCTGACTTTACTGCAGTTGATTTTCTCATCCCCTGATCTCCTTGTTCTCCTTACTTTCTCCGCAACATATTTCTTTGATTAATATCTGACATGCTGGTGGTAGGTTGTGCAGCAAACCCCTAAAGCCAGTGCACAGCGTTTGTTGAAATTTCATAGGCATTGACCATACGATTCAGTTTTGGTTGCCTACCATTCTCAGCTCCCATGACCTTTTCATATGATGCTTTGTGAGAATATCAGTGATTTTTGTTGTTGTTGCTTATTTGGCTTTCCAAGTCTATTGGTGGAACTGCCACCATTCCACCCTGTGGAATTAGCAAGCCTGGGCTATAGCCTCACAGTGCAATCCAGATAAAGTTCAACCTCCTTCAGCCCTATTTGAAATCAATGAACGTTATAGCTACTTACCAAGATCAATGGGACCTATGACACTCAACTTTCTCTGGTTTGCGCTTACTGTGAAATTCCTGCTGTTTCAGTGTTTCTCGACTATCTACCCTCTGCAAGAATAGGCCGTTTACATTCCTGAAGCTTTTTGGCTTTCTTCTCCCTCTCCCCCCACTTTTGATTTTGTGTTGTTTTAGACAAAATGTGTGCCTTTTTCATGTTAGTAAATTCACAATCCTCTAAAGGAGTAGGGTCCTTCCTCCTGTAAGTGCAGTTCTTTTTCCATTTCCAGAAAGATATTTATCAGTAATTGGTTAATGAGATTTTCTGCAATTAGTAATGGTAAGTAATTAGTAGGCAATTCAGCTTATATGGCAGTAGGAACTGGTATATAGGATGGACACGTGCCATGGTATTTTACTTGTAGAAGACCCAATACAGCTTAGAGGCAGTTTAATGGTATCTTTTTTAAAGGTACTGGACGACATTTTAGCACACAAGCTGAAATGCGAGATAATGCATTGCACAGTGATTGAAAAGAACATGTAGTTCTTCAGCTGAAAATGAATAAGGATTGGATAGTTCATCCTTTAAATCATGAAGCTTGGAGTTCTTTGTTTCTCTCTCTTTTTTTCTTGTCTAAGTTTGTCACTGCAAGCTGCCAGCTAACAAGTAACACTTGCTGGTGGTGCATGCTAATGGACTGCAGCCCCCTAAGGGTCTGATTGTGTTGGGAGGGGGGGAAAAGCAGATGAAGCACTGCTTTTGCATTAAAGCATTCAGACCTCAGCGGTCACAAAACCTCTTATTCTGCTCAAGGCTTCTGGGAACATGGAGAGTCCCAGACTTTCAGCAGAGTAATGGATGGCACTTGCTGACTAGTTATGTTTTTGTGCTGTCAGCAGGGGTTAGAACTGTTCAGCATAATGAGCCCAGGACTCTGCGTGCCAAATACACACAGGTCTGTGAGCGCTTTGGTTGGTTTAGAACTTCACTTTTATTTTTAGAGGCAATAGTATAAAGATATGTACCAGTAGTGCCCCGTAGTGTCTTACTCTAAAGGTTGATCAGTGCTGTAAATGCAGAGCAGAGAGCCTTAGATCAAGGGTCTGAGAATGTGGCTTGCCTAAAGTCAAGAGAGACCAAACATGAAATGCCACCTAGCAAATGAAAGAGATTTTCTGAATTTAGGGTCATTCAGCTCATGATTTTTTTCCCCCAAATACAATGAGTCAGGGGATAGTATTTGCATTGAAGATGATGTTAAGATATCTTTCTTGCTCTTGCTTGGGGTGACTGATGTACGTAGGCCAGTGACCTCCACTTTGTTAGTGAATTTATTAGTCTCAGACATCATAAAACTTTGATTCCTTGGTAAACATGTGGTTACTGTCCCCCACCAAAAACGGTTTAAGAACTCTATAATAGTTCTGTGTCTTTGTGATTGCTGTTTGAGATCCTCTTGGCTGTGGCTGAAGGGCCTCATTTCAGAAATGACCCTGACCTCTTTCATGGTGCCAAGGCACTGGAGAGGCCACAGGATATCCTGTGTTTCATTTCGTGTTCCTCTTCCTGTCCCTTTACTCTCTCTTCTTCTCTGCTCTTGGGTAAAACTAGTGCTTTACTTGCTGTAGGAAGTTGAGGGAGGGAAATGTGGGTAAAAGGACTGGTGGAGGAATGGGCAGCATTGCCTCCTCTACCACTGCCTTAGAACTAAAAATTGATAGGATTGTCTAAGCAGTCTCTCCATGCTGTCATGGTGGGCTGCCTAGTACAGAAATCATGACTGATTTTTTATTTCAGAGTTCTCATAAATTAATGCTTTCAGCCAGTACCAAAATGTAAATGTGAATCTCAGATATTATTGACATGGGACTTTTGAGTACCATCTGAAACTAGCTGGGTTGGACCTTTGGGTCTCTTCTCAAAATAGTTTATACTGCACACTTGTCATGTTCCATAGGCACGTTATCTGTAGATCCTATGCTGACCAATAGCAGCTTCTGGGGCTTACCCTGGTACAAGGAGACGAATGTCTCCTTGCTCCAAGGAAACCTCTGGCAGCTGAAATTCTCCCATGGGATGCAGCATAGCCCATGCCAGCGCCACTGCATTAATGTACAGGAATTTAGTGAGGAATGGGCTGTTAGAAACAAAGTGTAGTTGGAAAAGTATTTAAAATAAATCTGGATGTCCATGTTCTTCCCTAGTATTAAAAAAAAGCAACAACAGTATGACCACTGCTTGAAATTCCTAATCCAATTGGGGTGGGGGAGCAACAGCTGGTATTAGCTGTTGTCTTTGCAAGAATAGTTGAAGCAGAAGTTGTCTCCTATTTGATTTACACAGTTAAAATGTCTTTTATCAGTTAGAAATAAGCTCAGATCACCTTAAAATGCTTGATATATGCAGACAATAAAGTGTTTTGTATCAAGACTTTCTCAGTATACAAAAGTGCCATTCATGATGGGAGCTCAGTGACATAAATCAAATGTCTTTCCTATCCAGATTGTTTCAGTTTTAGAGTGCAGATGGATAATAGTAAATTTCATTCTGTCTTTCAGAAATGTTCCACTTGCCATTTGCACTTCAATGGTTATTGTCACAGTTGGCTACGTGTTGACAAACGTGGCCTATTTTACAACAATCAGCCCTGAGGATCTGCTCAGCTCCAAGGCAGTGGCAGTGGTAAGTCATGAATATATGATACCGGAGAGTAAAGTTTCTTGATCATGGTTGAAAAGAGGATTGATCCCATAAATGTGTAGAATAAATCCTATAGAACACGATTCTATAATATGAAAGACATTAATTTTTGTGATGATTCACAGTTATATAAAAGTGGCAAGGGATACCAGCTCACAGATTAAATCTCCTTACTGGGTAATGTAGAGTATTGTATCCAGTATAATGATTATGTAGATGGTTATTCTTGCCACCCATTCTGTTTCCTTCTTTTTCACCAGACTTTCGCTGAACGTTTACTGGGAAGTTTTTCCTTAGCGGTCCCAATTTTTGTTGCACTTTCCTGCTTTGGATCTATGAATGGTGGCATCTTTGCTATCTCCAGGTGAGTCAGTGTAACCATAAGTGAGTCAATGTAATCATAAATCACTGGATAAGGGTAAAGCCAATGAAGACTCATTTGTTCAAAGGGGCCAAATCACTGGTTGGCAACCTTCAGTCTCGAAAGACTATGGTATAAGCCTACAGCACCTGGTATTCCCAAGCGGTCTCCCATCCAAGTACTAACCAGGCCTGACCCTGCTTAGCTTCCAAGATCAGACAAGATCAGGCATGTGCAGGGATTAGTTAATAATGGCATAAATAGGCAGAGAGTTTTGCACATTCTGTCCCCTTGACTTTGATATCTTATAAATAAAAATTAACATAATCCAGTGGCAAATGAAATGGAAGCTGGACAGTGACAGAGCTGTGTTGTTGCAGAAGTCTTGTTCATTTCCTGTGGGGCTTAAACAGAAGTTCTTGGTGGCTTGTTCCCACTGTGTACAATGCCTCAGTTATGATTGTTTCATAGACATGAAAGAACATATGTTGAGCATTGCTTATTTCTGAAGACGGAAGATGGAGGCTGAAGACCCATATTAAAAGTCTTGTTTTCTTGGCTTCTGTATTGGTTTTCTCATCTTGCTTCCAATCAGAACTTCTGCTGCTTGTCTTAAATAGGAACAAACAGTCCTGCTGAGGATAACTTTGAATGTGTTCTACATCTCTGGCGAGTTGCTTCCATTCATCTTGGTAATGAGTGTCTTTACAAGCTGTCCAAATTTATTTTCCCACCAGGATGTTCTACGTTGCATCCCGCGAGGGTCACCTTCCGGAAATTCTCTCCATGATTCACGTCCGCAAGCACACTCCTCTACCAGCTGTCATTGTTTTGGTAAATTATACAAACAAATGTCCCTGTGCAAGGCTGCATAGCACCAGCCTCCACTGGAGGATTCAGATACAACTTTAAATACTTCTCAAATCTCAGTTATTTATTTCCATTTCATGGGTTGGCTGTGTTTGCAGAAGGGGTGGGGAGCAATTACAGCAGTGATCTATTCTAGAGACTCCTCCTCTGACTCGCTGTTAGTGGTGTTTAACTCTCCAAGGCTGGCACCTAAATCACACCTCATTACGCTTTTATGAAAGGTTGAAAGAGAATGATTAGTTAAGTCCCTCTCAATGGAATGAATCTTCCTAGATAGGGATGCAAAGTCATAACATTCTTCATGAAGGCTACACACTGGTGTGTGATCTGAGAAGACCCTAAAGTCTCATTACAAGTGCCTGGCAGAGAAAAATGAAAACAACTGTAACAGATGATAGAGCATTACCACCCTCTTCAGGGCAATGATTATAGGACTATAAAATAATTGTTGTTTTTGAATTTCTTTGCTTTTTCTTCATTTTCTTCATTTATGATTTGGAGAATCCAAGCCAACAACCCTCAACAAACTTACTTGGAAGTACTGCTAGAATCAATGTGATTTAGGGCCCAGTCCTAATGGGCCCGCGCCAGCCCAGTGCCTGCATGCAGTATTGCAAACGTGCCATAAGGCTGGTGCAGGCTCGGCGTGAGCCCACACTGAGCTAGTGCATGGCAGAGGAGCTATGACTGCTGCCCAGTGCTCTATATGATCACTGGGTGGCGGACTGATAAGTCTGGGTGTGGGGGAGGCATTCCGGGGCAGGGGAGGGGCATGGCAGGGAGAAGGCATGGAACAGGAGGGGAGGCAGAGATGGTGGCAGGCCCTGCTACCGTATCCTAACCCCCCTCACAGCCCAAGAGGCCCGATATGGGTATCCTTGAATCTGCACCCGCTCAATAGTGGGCACAGATCTGAGGTAACCCATCGGAGCCGCTGGCCTTTACACGGGTAAGGGAGCATAAGCGTAAGTGTAAGCTCCCTTACCCCGAGTTGCCCCAGCACTGCTTCCCAGGCCCATGGGATGAAGTGGTAGATATTTTTGGTGCCACTGCAGCCTTGGGTGCTGGGAAGCACAGGACTGGACTACAGCTATCCTATGCACATTTATCTGAGAGTAAGTTCCACTTAATACAACAATACTTACTCCTGAATAGTCATTTGTAGGATTGCACTGGCTGTTACTCTCAAATAAACCTGTTTAGGTTTGGAACATATATTTCTTCCGGTCCTGTTGAAGTGAAATGACACCAGCAAACTTTTATAGTGTGATCCATATACAGTTTACAGGACTGTGTCTGAGAATGCTCTATTATCCCACACCACAAAAATACCCCTACTACTGGTACCTTAGTAGGCAGAGCTATTTTTTAAGTTTCTCTGTATGTTGTTTAGTGCAGACAAAAAATCTTGCATGCAGAAAGCTTGGCAATAATGGAAGACCTTGGTGTCTGAGCCTCAGAAATGTCAAGGAACGATATTTATGTATTGCTGTGAGATTTCTTAGGCTAACAGTTGCACAGTGTCCCCAAAGACAGATAAATCTTTGGAAGATCCAGTATGCATATAGCACACCTATGTGCAGAAAGAACCATTGGATAGGGGAGATCAAACATCTCAGGTTGGCTGGGACAGAAAGAGATTAGAAATTAAATAGCTTTCTTTCCAGCTTCTCAAGCTTAATTTGAAATCAGATTTCATGTTTGTTAAAGTCTTTTGCAAGTTTCACCATCTTAAATATTAATAAAATATCAGGACTAATTTGCTTTTCTCTACTACCCCGAAGACTAGACAAAGATTATTGTTTTAATTTTGAAAAATCATACCAGACAGTGTCTGTGAGCTGCTAGTTGGTCACTCTGTTCTAAATCATTTCTCCTTAATATACATTAAGGTCTAGCGTGGTCTAGTTTCATTCCTGCATTCAGTGAAAACTGCAATCCAGAGACATGATGTTCATACAGTAGCTAAAGAGCTATGGCAAGAGAAGCCATGGGATAAATATAAGGCGGTATAATAAGCAATAATAATTGAAATGATAAGATCATCATGCTGCTCATTTCTTTTGCAGTATCCTCTGACCATAGTCATGCTCTTCATTGGTAATCTCAACAGCCTCTTGAACTTCCTCAGTTTTGCCAGGTGGCTTTTTATAGGATTGGCAGTCACTGGTATGATTTATCTCCGATATAAACGCCCTGATATGCCTCGTCCTTTCAAGGTAAGCTTCAGAATGTGACTGATTACATTAAATACATTTCTCCAATGTTTACACCTCCACTCTTTCCTGCCCTATATTTTTAAGGTAAAAGAGCACCTTTTGGCTTCCTTGTAATGGAAAACGGATTCCTTTGGCAAAAATTTAATATCAGTATTAAGGATAGTTTAAAAGCATTGCAATAAACAGGTAATAAATGAAACCTCACTGATAGAAGTAAAATTTTGCCACTGGTAATGCTTCTCGTTGAGCATTTTCATTAGCTCAAATTCTCATGTACATTTGGTTGTCATTGATCAAGTAGTGTAGCATTGTTTGGTTTGTTCCTTCCCATGAAGATCCCATTTAGAACATCATTTAATTCACTTACATGGCATCCCAAACACCACGGAGCCTTCTCCCGTGCAATCTTGTTCATTCTGTAGGACCATCTTCTCTAGTCTTGTTCTAAGAAATTAAGTGGGTGGTGATCAGGCTTTTTCAGTGGTGGTGTCTTCCTTGTGGAGCACCTTCCTCAGAAATATTCATTACCCAGTACCCCCCAATAAAGACACAGGCAAGGGCATATGGTACAAAGGGCTACTTTACTAACTATTTAAATACACTTAAGATTGCAACAGGGCCTAACAAATAAGTCATGCGGGTTCTACATGGGGGAAACGGAGCTGCCCGTCTACTTCCCCCTATAACAATTTGGGCGACCACACCCGATTCTGGGCAGCGTCAGTACAAGCCTGCTGCCCCCTTCATTGTCACCCCGAAGGGCCAGGGTAGCAGGCTAGCTCAGGCCACCCGAGCAAACCCGTGATGCGCCTTTGCCACCAGGCCAAGGTTCATCCAGCCTGTGTCACCCAGCCGGGAATGCCAGCATGAACAAGTGTGGAGCACCTGGCCCTTGCCACCCTGCGGTGTACACCGAGATGACCTTACCTACCCAAAACCCGCACAACACCTGCCTAAAGTGATCAACAAGACCTATGGAAACCCCAACTCCGCCCCAACTCCACAGTCTGGGGTAGGCAAAAAAACCACCAACCAACGTGCCAGTTAGGCTGATGGCAAAAAATTCCTACCCGGCCCCAGTTGGCGACCAGCTAGTCTCGGATTGCCAAAGGGTGGGCGGGTGGAGGATCGCTGCCTTGTCCTGACTGAACGGGCTCCCCCGTGCAGCCTGCATGTGGCCCCAATCCAATTAGCCCCCAGCCAATAGGCTGCGGGGCTGGCCCCTCCTGTGCCTCGTGTGGGGGCAGGGCAAACGCCTGTGGCGCGTTAGTTCACATGCCACTGGAATTCACTGCCAACTCCACTATCCTGCAGGCACTGCTGAAACCTTTTTTTCCCTCTTGTGCATTTGATAAATGATGGTTTTATGCTCTTCCTTTTTGTTGCTAATTTTTAGAATTTGAACGTTCTGTATTGGAGTTTTTGGTAGTTTGCTTGGATTTTGTTGTTAATTGTTTGTTGTTGACATTGGCCTTGATTGTTTGATAGCACAAAGAGAGGGGATTTATATTATGCTTCTGTAGTATGTAACAGATTCTTATGCCAAAACTGTACAAGCTGTTGTCTACATGTGCTCCCCCCTTTTTGGATTTACGTAGCCCAAGCAAATTTCCAAAGGGCTTAATGGTATATCTATAATAATGTTGACTTTTTAAAACCAGTATTTCACCAGTGGAAATTTACATTCTCATAGTTCCTCATGTATCAAAACCGTACAACAAATTTGATAGGTTGGAGTATTTTAATGTATTCCTTTTGAAGACCTCTATTTAAAAACAAATTATAAACATACCTGTTTGTCTATAGAGACCAACAAAACTTTGTATCCATGTAAAAGCAAATCCATTGAAAAGGAACCTACAACATAAGGTAGATCTAAGTGGGCAAAATATGCTATAGTACCCACAGTCAAGTCCATGTTTACTAGACCCACAAGTACATGGGCAGCACAGTCCTAACTTGCCCTGGAACAGGCAGGCTGGCGGGCCTGCGCTGTATCTAGCACAAGTTTCAGGCTGCTCATGGGTCAACCTGATACAAGGAGAAACTCTGGGAAGAGCCACAGCAGCCCAAATGGGTCTACTTGGATCTGCGCCACCTCAGGAGGCGGCACAAATCCGAGCAGCCCAGGACTGCCTTGGGCTACCTGGGAAATGGGGTCAGGATCCAACATAACTGCCGGATCCTGGCCCCGCCTCTCACTCCCTGCTCACCCACCCCTGGGAACACCCACTGCTCTCCCTTCTCCTGCCCCAAAATGTCTCCCCCTGCCCTCCCCGCACTCCCCTTAGACCCCTGTGCCAGTCGAGCTTGGTCGATGTATACTTACAGGGCCCGGGGCTCGCATTGGTGCAGGGAGACCAGCGCACTTCCATGTATTGGCCTATCTTCCCTCAGAGTGGTGCAAAAGTGCTTGAGTGGTGCAAAAGCACTTTTGCAACACTCTTGGGCCAGTGCAAGGGACTTGCATCGCCCAAAGGACTGCACCCCAAGTTTATTTTCTGCAATTTCTAGATTCAGCATACCCCTGTAGCAGACACTTTTAAAAACTTACAACAATGAAAAAGTGGTTCTTATTGCAGGGAGCAGTGCTACTGATTAAACCCAGCAGGAAGGGTATTTGTGTGAGTTAATTACTGTTCTGAATCACAACTGTTTTGTAGAAGTTCCTAGATCCACCCTTCCATTCAAGCAAGCTCCACTGATCTAAGTAGCACTTACCTGAATGGAAGGATGAGTTTAGGATTATGCCCTGGACAAATAAAGTAGAACAATAGTCAGTATAACATTTACAGCACAATCCTGTGCATGTCTATTTAGAAGTTCCAATGTATTCATTGTTGCATACTCCCAGGAAAGTGCATATAGGATTGCAGCCTTGGAGTGCTCCAAACCATCTTTCTACTGCACTCATTAATGACCCAATCCTATCCAACTTTTGAGCACTGGTGCAGCCGTAATGCAGCCCTGAGATAAGGGAACAAATGTTCCCTTACCTTGAGGAGGCCTCTGTGACTGCCTCCCCACCAAAGGATGTAATGCACGCCCCATTGGCATGGCTGCACCGGCACTGGAAAATTGGATAGGATTGTGCCCTAAGTCACCTAGCAGCATCAATAGATTTTCCTTAAAAAGTGACATAAACAAAACATCCCTCCTGAAAGCAAAAACTGTTAATCCCACATTGCTGGTTTTCTATCAATTTATCCAAGTAAATGATGGTTACATAATACTATCAGGCACCTCTACCCATGACCAAAACGGTGTTTCATTTGGCAGTCTGTCAGATTATTTATTGTACCTGGGGGTGCAGGAATCAATACATACTCAATTGTTTTAGAAGGTAACCAGAAACTTGGATGCCTTACTCCATTGTAACATTGATTCCAATAGGCAATTATCAAAGAAACTATCTTTGCCACAGTTGCTTCTATCTTCTAATTTAATAATGACCTGGGAAAGGGACTTAATATTATTGAATGCCTTTACAGGGCTTTTGGTTTAAAGGCTCTGTTATGGAAGAAGACATGCATGGGAAGTGAGGGTGAAAGGCAAAACAATCACAATACTTAGTGGTTAGCCACAGTCCTTTTACCCTTGCTTTCCCATTCTGTCTCTCCCTGATTGGTCTGGGGCAATGGCTCTCTAGCACCAGGACCCACTTTTTAGAATGAGAATCTGTTAGGACCCACTGGAAGTGATGCCATTACTGGAACTGACATCATCAAGCAGGAAAATTTTTAACAATCCTAGGCTGCAATCTTACCCACATTTACCCAAATGTAAGCCCCATTTACTATCATTGTTAAAAGCATATCCATAGCAGCCTGTTAAAAGTACAAATCTGTAACATTTTTTCCAAATGCAGTCACATTCATGGTAGCATCAAGTCTAATATATTAAAAATAAAATATTGAAATGAATGGGGGTCCACCTGAAATGGCCTTGCAACCCACCAAGTGGGTCCCAACCCACAGTTTGAGAAACACTGGTCTGGTGGAATCTAGGGATTAGGTAGATCTATGCTACCAGTATTGAGGCTGAGAAGTAAAGACAGAATCTACCTTGGAAACCACCTTTCCTTGAACTGAAAATGGATTCCAAAAATCCAGAAAATTCCCACTTGTTCAAAAACCAAGAGCAGCAAGAACTGAGCAAACTGGGGAAGCATGTACCACCACTCCCTAGGAACCAAGATGAAGCAGTTAATCAAGTACAATGAAAGTGAGTTTATTAAAAGGACTAATGAACTACACAAAGTAAAATGTATGGTGACGGGGTGCAGAAGATCAAAAAACAAGACTCACATCAGAAATAAAGCAGGCCCAAAACATCTTTGCAAAAGATTGCCGCACAGCTTAAAAGAAATGTGGATAATGAATAAAGTCCCTGGACTAAAATTACTGGATGTTATTCCCTGTCCCTTTCTCACTCACACAGTCTAGGAGATACATAGGAGATATGGGTCCTGCATTCCTATGAGAAGTTGGTATGAGTCCTTCATTATAGGCCAAGCATGGCACATCAGTGATGAACCAGAGGCAACATGTATGCAACCTTAAACTAGGTTGCTGATGTCCCAGAGTAATTTGATTGGCTGAGTTAGGACCACCTGGGCATTTTCCCTTTATTTAAGCACATAACTTGCCTGGGGCAGCTGACCTTTCTGTAACGATGCTGCATTTGAAATGGACAAGAGGAACTGCAGAAAAGATGTCTCAGCAGATGCTGCGATATCTCAGAAGCTTCTGAGGGGTTGGATGTGCCCATAACTAGAGAAAAATAAGCAAAAACTAGGGAAAGTTATTAAAGGATTTTTACCACAGGCTGTTTTGTAGCAGTATAGTGTTTGTTTGAGAGGGCAGTGAAGTAGCTCATGGGATACCTGTTGCATAAATGCATTTAGGGCACAATCCTAACCCACTTTCCAGCACTGACATAAGGGCAATGCAGCTCCAAGGTAAGGGAACAAACATTCCCTTACTTTGAGGAGGCCTTCATGAGTATTACCCAACTGCAGGATGCAGCACACGTCCCATTGGCACCGCTATGCCAGTGCTGGAAAGTTGGTTAGGATTTGGGCCTTAATTTGCTTCCCTTGATTGCATTTAGTATACTGATATGTACTATCCAATTGCATGTAGTCATTGAACATTAAATACCAGTGGCTGTTGCAATAATGTCTTTTTGTGCATGTTCCAGGTGCCACTCTTTATTCCTGCCCTGTTTTCCTTCACCTGCCTCTTCATGGTTGCACTGTCACTTTATGCTGATCCTGTCAGTACAGGCATTGGCTTTGCAATAACACTGACTGGGGTTCCAGCCTACTACCTCTTTATCATATGGGACAAGAAGCCAAGGTGGTTTAGACGACTCAAAGGTAAGTGAACATTGATAGGGAGTTGTTGCTTCTTTTGTTTGTTTATTTGTATAGTTTATTTGTATAGTAGGTCCATTCGGAAAGCCAAGAGGTCTTTCTTTTAGGGCGCAATCCTAACCCCTTATGTTAGTACTTTCCAGCACTGGCATAGCGGTGCCAATGGGACATGTGGTGCATCCTGCAGTTGGGTATCACTCACAAGAAAGAGATTGTTTGTTCCCTTACCTCAGAGCTGCATTGCCCTTATGTCACTGCTGGAAAGCACTGACATAAGGGGTATGGCTTGCACCCTAAATGTATTAACTTTTCTGTTCGTTAAAATAAATGATGGTCCCCTTCCTTTCCTGACTATTCACCTCTCCCTACTCAAAAAGTAGTGGAAGTGTCTTGCAATAGGTTATGGGGAAGCTATAGTTTTGGAAGAGCAGAAAATAGTTAAAATGGGGCTTTTTTCTATCTCTCTGCTTCCAGGTCTACTTAAAACATCTTTAAAAAATCTTTTAAAAAATTCATTAATTACATAAAAGAGCATATTAGTGCTCACAGGATAGAGAATTCCACAATTATAGTAGTACAGAATAATACTCTGCTTCAAAATAGTTCCTACTGAAGTGAGCACTACAAGTTGTGAATGGTTTTGCTACTCAGTGCAAAACCAAGGTTAAGAGCCTATCCCCCTTAAGATTTTAATAACCATGACAAAAATGAAATGTTGGTTGCTATCTTTCTATTATTTTGCAGAGTAACAGTTTTCTTAAAGCACTGGTATAAAGAAAAGATAAAAACGCATAATGTAGGAATAATCCTTCTATTAAAATTGATGTCTGTAGTAACGTCTTTTTCTCATATTGGGAGAAAGGCAGAAGACACCATCTTTCACTTGGCAGTCAGGAGGATTTCCAAAGAGTTTGTATCATAGCTTCATGTTTCTGTGTGGCCACAGGATGCCAGTATTGAACCATTTTACTCAAGCAGAAAGAAAATGCTCCCTTTTAGACACTTATTGGAGAGGCCTGATTTCTGCTGGTTGTGATAATGCAGCTGATTGTTCAAACCCTGTGGAAATTCTCAGGCAGGAGAAAATCCAAGTATTTATAAATGAGACAGTTGTGCATTACAAACTTAGATAATCTTAACAGGTACTGCTTTTTGGGTTTAACAGTAGAGGAGTGCACAGTGGCAGCAACACCTGCCACCTCTGCTGTGGCACCTGGGGCAAAAAAGCTCTTATTCTGTTCAGTGCATAGTTATTGCAAACCCCAAAGTGGAGCACTTTGGGTTTCATCTAATGAAATGAAGGAAGCTGTTTCATGTGTGCTGTTCATGTAAGTAAAACTAAAAGTGCCATACTTCCAGGTTTGCAAAAACTGTGTGAGGACCACAGTAAGGAGCTTCCTGCTTCCTGCTTGAGTGAGCGGATCAATGAAGGGCAGACTGAATCCTGTTTCCCCCCCATTTTGTTCTCATTTGCTTTGGAACTTTCCTCCCTCCCCTGTTTGTAATTATAAAACTGCTACCACCCATGGCAATGGTGAGCAGTGGAGGTCCTGTGGGCAGCTCCTTTGTGGTGGCCACCATTTTATTTTGACACAATACACCAGATTTGGGGCATGGCAGGAGGTATACATTCACAAGTGGTCCAATCCTATCCTTGGCTGACACATTGCATGCAGTGGCATTGATCTGAGCTCTGCTACATTCTGTGGGCTGGCTGGGGACCATAATATGGCAGAGAGGTAAGTAAAATAATTTTTCACTTACCTACTTGCCATTAGTTATTTGATTTTTCTCTGTAAACCGCTTTGTGAACTTTTTGTTGAAAAGCGATATATAAATACTGTTAATAATAATAATACTCAGCTGCACCATGGTCCCCAATGGGCCTACCTTTTGGCTGGTATAGGTCTGAGTGGCCCCTAGAATGGGGTCATTGGATATCAGTGGAGCTGCTGCTGCTGCCCCCAGCCTGCCCTTGGAATGTCCCCGGCTGACCCTGAACCCTGCCCTGTCTGGGTTGCTGCTGACTTACCCCTCTGCTGACTTACCAGCTCCAGTGGGGACCAGGTGCTCCATAGGTGCATGCTCAAGGCTGGAAACCATTTGCACTGATGGCCCTGGGACATGCGCTGTTTCGGTTGCTGCAGCACCTGCAGCCCAGGCCTTCCACTCAGTTCCATCAGCAGAAGGCCCTGTTAGGACAGGGCTTTTAGAAAGGTTAAAATTGTTACGGTCCATGAGACCATTTAATAATTTTCAATGGATAATGACAGGACTGTATTGGCGTAGCCATAGTCACCATGTAACAAAATTTGAACAATTTCTTGTTTAACCGAAATTGCAATATTTCGTTATTGATATTGGTGTGAGAATTTCAAAAATGTTGCTATTTGTGGCATAGCATCAATAGTTCAATGCATTTGGCAATAGGATAGATAAAAACACAAAGTTTAAGGTAACTAAAAAAAGTTTTGATGATACAAAAAGTCTAAGATTGTTGTTGGGATCAGTCCCTCATTTGTGTAACATTTAAAATTCAGCATAAACCATTTTTGTGTCACAGTGTTATCCTTCCTGTGCATAGACCTATTTAGGCAACAATATGTTGCAGGTGCTAGTGAATCAGCATTTGATTTGAAAGCTGTGCCCCAGGGCCTGACATTTCCAAGCAGTTCTTTCTCCACACTGTATTTTATATGTGTTGCATTCTATCAAATTATTATGGGCATATTGAGTTATTTTTCTAGGAGGTCACTTCACAGAAGTTTTCAAAAACTCTGTTATATGTTTCTCCTTTTATAGACAAGACAACTTTAATGTTGCAAATAATCTTGGAAGTTGTTCCAGCAGAGGAGACTTCCAGAACATGAACTTCGATAGCTGGAAAAAGCTGTGTGGACCAAGCATCCAGATTCTTCATCAGTCAAGGAAAAGAGTGGTTACTATCGGAGGAAGCTAGGAGTCATTACACAAATTTTACATTTATACCTAATAACGAACTGCAGATGGAACTGTTTTATGGTTTCGAACATTTGTATGCATGGGTATCTGCTCCTGTAAGAAACAGGCCACGGTCTTGAAGGAAGGTACATGACCTTTGCGGAACAAAGTCCATCTGCTTTTATGAGAATAGAGTCCTTGTGATATGAGGTTCTCTTTGTGATATTGTATCAAACTAGGGATCCAGCTTTGGATATTGATGATTTTTAAAAATTGTAGTACTGTATATAAGACTATTTGTTTTTTAAAATGTTCAAATTAGCTAGAAATAATAGAAGGGAAGACTTGTATTCTTTTTGCTAGACCTGGAAAAAGGCAGGAGTAGCCAATTCACTAATACGACTTCACTTCATCCTCTTCCATCCTGTTGCATTGACAACCACTTCTAAATAGAACATGAGCACTCCATTTACCTTTGCACATAGCTAAGGAACCGCAGAGAGTAACCAAACCTGACATCACTACAGTAGCATCCTGTCTGAGGCAGGTGGGTGCAGGTGGCAAAGGCTGGCAGAGGTGGTAGATTGGCTGCCTACCTGCCACCTGAAATGGCAGCACCACTGGGGTCTTGGCAGTGGGCCTGCCCTGTGATTACATCAGATACACTGGATTGTTATGAGAAACTGGATTGTTGGCCACCACTTATGCCATTTTGGTGGACTGAAAAGTCTCTGGGTTAGTGGAATTCATTCTTTCCAGTTGTGGGCTCAGCTGTACTATATCTATATTCATTTCTATGTTTGGGACCCTCCCCCCTTTTGTGTCCAAACCGATCATTGCTTGCCATTCCCCTAACCCTTCTGTTGTATGAGCAAAACATCCTGTGATAGCTCTTTCCACCACAGATAAGGGGAGCTATGGTGGAGAACATGGAAGATTTCAGCATCTTTCCCCCATGTGCTCCTACTGTTACTTAGATCTTCAGTCTCTGCTTAACATCTGAATGGGGCAGGCATGCAAAAAGAAATCGGTGTTCACCACCACCACCATGTCTAACTGGCACATAGTTAAATACTTGGAATGTGTTTGCGGTGAAGGGATAGATGGCTTCTTCTATGACCACCATATTTAAGAAATGCATTCTCCAGATGACAAAAGCCAGTGGCTTCTCCATGTTTTCTAGCAGGTCCTTCGTAACTGTTTTCTATTTAATATGTTTACCTTTCTCCTGATTTGATGTTCAGGGAAAAATAAACACTGTTTTAAACTCTTTTTTGCATATAGTAATATTAATATTAATGTGAAATTGGCAGTTATTCAATTTGACACTCTACTTATGAAGTTGACAGACTTCCGTTGAGTTTCTTCTTTTATCCCAGGTTTTTTGTTTGATTGTTTTTTGGAGTTTGAAGCCCAACAATAAGAGAAACTGTTTTAGGCATCGCTACATTTTTACTAGGATTAGTGGAGCCTTTGCAGGCTCTGTTTCTTTAGAGAAATTGCCTCCTTCATTAATTGTATGTTTGTGTATTTGCATGCGGTGAATAATTCGTAAAGTAAGAGGGTGACTTTTAGAAAGGTGCTTGGGTGACTTATTATTCTAATTAATAATTCCATTGCAGAAATATTTCCTATCATCATATTCATAATACAAAGCTATATTAATGGGGCACCTACTGTATTATTAAACAAGAAGAGCTTGTGGAGCTGCACAAAGCCCAGGGAGTAAACAACATTGCATGTAAAACAAACCTTGAATTTGGATAGTGCTAGACAATATGCAAAGAAGAGCTTTCATCCCGAGGTCTAATAGCAGATTCAGGGCCCAGTCTTATCCAATTTTCCAGTGCTAGTGCAGCTGTTCCAATGGGGCACGCACTTCATCTTTTGGTGGGGCAGTGGTCACATTCCCTTAAGGTATTTGACCATTTGTTCTCTTACCTTGGGGCTGCATTGCTGCTGCACTGGTGCTGGAAAATTGGATAGGATTGGGCCCTCAGAGTGGAGAAATTTGTTTGAGAACTCCAGCTCCTACGGAGAGGGTTAAAAACACCCTTCCTGTGTGCCTCAGTCATGATCTGTCCTATACTGCCTCAACAGCTATTTTAATTTTTTTTTTTTAAATGATGGAAGCCATAATGATGGATTTAGTATCTCAAGTGAGTTGCTCTTTTGGAAATGTCAACTCCTGGTTTGGGAGGCATTGGCAAACTGCATGGATATCTTCATATGTGGGTAAGCCTCTATAAGGTTTGCGGTGTGGCTTATCTTGGCTGAGTAGTTTAGAAGGCAGTGACAGATTGACTCTCATGGTTGAGAGAGTCACTCTGCTACCACTGCACAAAGGCTACATAGACAGGGATCAGCAGTGATCCGAAAGCTCTGGGCCCTTAGCAGGTGCCTGATGATGTGAAATTCTGATGCCAGCTCTGGCATTTCCTACAGTCCTAACTAGATGTGAAGTTGGCAGAACTCATGTCTTATAAGATTGTAGCTGAAGGGCCCAATCCTATCCAACATTCCAGTGCTGACGCAGCTGTAAAGTAGGGAAAGAGGCCTTACCTTGAGGAGGCCTCTGTGAATGTCCCCCCCACCACCACATGTCCCATTGGCACGGCTGCATGAACACTGGAATGTTCAATAGGTTTGGGCCCTGCAGCTACAATCTTTTGCACACTTTCCTGGGAGAAGTTCCCATGGGATACAGTGGAAACTAGTTCTGGGTAGACCCGTACAGGATTAGGCTGCTTGAAGGTCAGTTGGACCACACAGATGTAAAGCAGGACTGGGAGAAGTTATTTCATTTGGTTGGGTGGAAAGTGATAACAAATGCTTTGATCATCCACTGCTTCTGTCCCTGAGCTTTACCCTCTAGCCATATGTCTTCCAAATGGGCTTACTTGCAGTCTCAGTGCCTGGTCAGGAGAAACACAGCTGAGTGGCAGGATTCTGAGACAGCCCAAATGGTGCTAAGCAGAACTAGGATTCAGCACGTAAAGTTCACTTTATCATCTTCTATTTTAAATTGCCTCCTACTTTATAACAGGCCCATTTTCTAATACATGTATGCCTCTAATTAAGACTTAATGAGTACAAACCTGTTTAAATTCTGCATGCAGGACTGTAGCTCAAGAAAAATGCAGATATTTGTAACATTTTTTAGGCCTTAATGTTGCCCGGTCTATTACAAATGCTTACATCAATCAGGATGGGAAGAACTAATGAATCAAAGCTTGGTCAGTCTCTGTCATCCAATGTAATGACTCACTGTGGTCTTACACAGAGGGGCTTTTCACAAGTTGAGTGAAACATGCTAGCGAAGCATATTCCATGTGATCAGTGATAGGAGAGTTGGCCCAAGTCTCCCCACGGCTCATTCTTGTAATAACAAACCATTGCTCATTGTAATATCTGAACTGGTGCTATAGGTGTAGAAACATTTTTCCAGGTATGCTATATGATTAATTCAAATTCTCTTTCTGCTTCCTCATACCCACATTCATAATATGCCTGAATGCAATAAACAGGCTGAGTATAGAGTTGAAAAACAAATAAAAAACAATTCTAAATACAGGTTGAATATCCCTTTTCCAAAATCTGAAACTTTACCATCGTGCTGGGGCCATTCTCACTTCAGTGTCCCCCAGGCCAAGTGGAGCTCACTTTCTGGCACCCGGAGGAGCAAAACAGTGCCTCAGGACATGGTGTCAGTCTAATGAAGAGGCAGAAGGGTGGCATGCACTGTTCTAGGGGGAAGGGAGAGATCTAGTGTGCTTCAGGAACTCAAAAGGCAGCTGAAAGGTGGATGGTGGATAGTAAAGAGTTACATACCTGGATGCCACTTCTTAGCAGTAAGCCTTGCGGACATCAATAGAGCTTCCTTCCAAGGGAGATGCACACTGCAAAACTACAACCTTACACAATATTCCAAATTTTAAAAAAATTAAATCTGAAACACTTCTGGTGCATTCTGGATAAAGGATTCTCGACCTGTACTTGGTGTTCATATAGATGAATATAAAACAGTATTTGAATGAAGACATTTTGAATTATAACACACTATAATAGAGAAAAATGGAGCAGAACTTTCACACTATATTTCTGTAAATATATAGAATATTTTTATAGGCATTTTTTCCACTATTTGTTCATAGCAATTAATGCTTTTGGTAATGTAGATCACATCTCCTCAAAACTACATTGTGGTTTTCAAATGTGGTTGATATAAACGTAAAATAGCATAAACTATTTTAAATTTTGGTTACTAAAAAGTAATTTACTCTCTATAAATACAATTCACAAACTAATTAAACTAGGGTATATAATTCCATTGAATTCAAGTGGGATTTAAGCAAAATTATTTTTTTAAAACTGAGTTATAGGTTTGACTATACTGATCAATAGCATTGAGTTCTGAGTTCTCTTTGAGCATTTGCATACTTACCAAGCAAAGTAGATGCAAGATAAGGTTGTCTTTATGAAGACTTTCCATTTACTGTCACTAAGATGGTTAGGGCTTTGTCAGTTTCATGCTGTTCCGAACTAGACAGCCTGACAGTGAAACTTCTGCTTAAAGAGTCATGCAATATAGTTCCTTGAAAGGCAGTGTTTCTTTATCTTCTGAAGCCTTGTTCATGCATGCTCCTCCATGATTATTGCAAATACATACATGATGGCCCTACCATAATGCTGATCTGTCCACCGACTCTACTCACCAACCATGTATTCAGCGGTACACTGGAAAAAAGAACCTATGTATGTACACCTGTATGCACATAGGTGAGTCTGTGGATAGCCTACAATGCATACAGCTTTATGCATGTTGGCTTTCTTTTCAGATCTGACACTAACCATGAGGGGATGCGGACAGAGCCAGCAGATATTGCCTTGTTTGCTTCACATATTTTTAGTAACACATAGAACGATATGGCTGAAAGGTGTTTGAATGGCTGGTGTACTACATTGTGATGAACCACTGTAACAAGTATTCTGTCTCATGGGGAAAGCCGCACAGTTTTATAACAGACAGGCAGTTAGTTTCCAATTTTGTTGAGAGGGATTAAGCCGGATCTACAAAGAGTAATTTAGGGCACAATCCTAACCAGGTCTGCTCAAAGTCCTATTTTGTTTAATGGGGCTTACTATCAGGAAAGAGTGGTTAGGCTTGCAGCCTTAATGAGTTAATGTGGCTCCTGCCACATGCAGGTATAATTACAGGCTCATCTGAAAGCAGTCAAACATAGTCCAGGATAGTGCTTAAGACCCCATCCTTGCAAAATTGCAGTAGGCTCCTCGGGTTTAGAGAAGCAAATGGCCAAGATGGAATTTTCTGGAAAGCTGAGTTAAAAACTTCTCCTGTTAAATGCGAGTGTGAGATTCCTGTCTCACATTTCTGATTTAAAGATTATAACCTCAGGGATGGAAACGTCGTGTTTTAGAAATTCACATCGTTTTTGTTTTTCTGCTCTTTTCTTCAGTGGGAGCTCATGGGGGTGTGCGGGTAAGAAGCTTTAGCAACCAATGACTACCTGCTCTCAGCCATTATATTGTCTAATGGGATTCCAAAATACACTGCAGAAAAGTTGCCAGTAGCAAGCTTGGCTTGCTAATTATGATATCATGCTGAAACAGTGCATATGTATAGAACAATAAATTCTGAAACAGGCAGATAAGTGGAATAGCACTAAAAATGCTCTTTTAAATGTTTCAAGGAAACAACAATTTCCAGAGAAAAGAGAATTCTTATTAAGTGTCAAACTGACAGTATTGCAATGTGATGTTTCAATATATACTGTGACTGAATTGCATGGCCTGTGTTGTACCTGTAAGACGAATGCGTTATGTTTCTGTGGGAAAACAGGGGTAACGTATTTAGTTGGGGGTTAATCCACTAGTTATTAAAAGCAATGCACTGGAGGTGTGTAGTCATATCAGAGAGTTTGCCAATTCAGTTGAGTGTCGTTGGCCTTGTTTGTGATTTTCACATTCTCTTTGGGAATTTCAGGAGTCATTTTGTCCAAGGCTGGCCTGTCTAGCACCATTTTGTTGAGGGCTGGCTTGGTTAAGTTGCCTCAGGGGGATGCATTGGCAAGGGGAAGGCCACCTGCCTCCATCTGGCCACCCACTCTCCTTTCATCATTTCTCCTTTTCCTCCCATTCCCTGGATTTGAAAAGGTGAACAGACAAGAAGAAGAGGTGTTGAGGAGTGGGGAGTGGTGAACTGGAGCAGTGGATATGATCAGCAAATTGCAAGGTAATGGGGGCAGTGGCCCTGTTGAAGTTTTTTTTTCTTATTTTATTAAATAGGTGTTACTGTTACATTCTAGTTTCTCATTGTGTGGGTGATCTCTACTTCCATGTTAGCGCTGCTATGTGAAGCTGCACACAATGACTTACTAGAAGGTGAAGACAGATGCCACATGCAAAGTCATCACATGGAGACTATTTTAAAGTTGTCTCTAGATAATAAAGGTTACCTATAAAGTGGCTCCCTGGGTGGACCCATCTGAACTACTGTTGCCTTTATGAACACTGTATTACATGCAGAATCCGTTTACTGCCTGACATTGGCAGAGAAGAGGTCATGGTGGAGAGGAATATGACAGGGAGGTTCATAAATATGCTGGTACTGTTTTTTAATACATCCTTCTATCTGTGAGCTGTTGCACATGGTAGTATTAAAACTGCTGCAGGATATTTTAATGTTAACAGTTGCACATAGCATAGTAGTGTGTCTGATTCATTTGTCAGAGCACTGAACTGGCCCATGAGCAGATCACTGCAACTCTGTCTGAGTTATCAATCCATAAAATGGGAATAAAAGTAAACATTCTCGCAGGTTTGCTGCGAGTGTGTGACATAGGGACTGTAAAATACTATGCACATTTGAGTTTCCGAACAATTGAACAACCATTGAACAAGTGAACAATTACCAAACAATGCGTAGCCTTTTGCTGAACATCCTAGATGTATACACAAACTGTCATTTTCAACCTTGTTCACGTATATACATGCTTAGGGGCCCAATTGTATCCAATTTTCCAGTGCCAGTGTAGCCATGCCAATTATTATTATTAATTATTATTAACAGTGTTTATATACCGCTTTTCAACAAAAAAGTTCACAAAACAGTTTACAGAGAAAAATCAAACTAATGGCTCCCTGTCCCAAAAGGGCTCACAATCTAAAAAGATGCAAAAGAACACCAGCAGACAGCCACTAGAATAGACACTGCAGGGGTGAGGTGGGCCAGTTGCTCTCCCCCTGCTAAAAAGAGGAGCACCCATTTGAAGAAAGTGCCTCTTACCCAGTTTGCAGGGGCTAATTGGGCATGTGCTGCATGATTTGGTGGAGAGGCAGTCACAAAGGCCTCCTCAAGGTAAGGAAACATTTGTTCCCTTACCTTAGAGTGCATTGTGGCTGCACCAGTGCTGGAGAGTTGAATAGGATTGGGACCTAGATCAGGTTTCTTGACATTGTTTAAGATTTGATCCCATTGCTTCTCCCTTTAGAAAAATGTTTTGGGGAAAATTTCCATCAACCCCTTTTCTTTTTCCTAATCTTTTAGTACTCTTACTGCTGCTAAACTTTCTCGGTTCTTACTATTATAGGCCACAATCCAGTTTTGTTCTTTGCACGTTTCTAAGATACTTCATGTATGCACAGATGAGTTGCCAATTTCCCCTTCTACCTGTATATTAGTGATGCATCCCTCATGTTGCATCAATCAAACACTACTCTGAAGGATGCCTGAGTCTGAAGAATAGCTTTTTGAAGTATGCTGGGGCTGCAGTGGCAAAGGGCCTACACAGCCTTGGTGCATGTGTGGTATTCCACACCGAGTCTTGGGTTTTTGCCATTTGCAAATAAAGCAAGAATGAATCTTTATAAGAAACATTTTACTCCTGTAAAATATGTCATACCTCTGTATGCTAACATGTGCCAAATTTGTTTAATGTAAAATGGGATATGTTTGATGTAGTGATTATGTTACATGTTCCAGCTCAGAAATGTATAAAATAAGTGCATTTTTTAAAACTGAAGCTGATCTCTGCCTGCCTTTGGTTTTACACCTCCATCATAAAATTGCCAGATAAATAAGTTCTGATATTGTCAATTTGGCAGAGATAATTCAATTGACATAAACAAGACTGGGGCTTCTGATTTCAGCAGCAGTATCGGAATGGTGTACATTAAACTAGTGGTGGGGACAGTGTGCTGTGTTTACTGATTCATGTTTCCCAAATTGCAGATTCATGTGAGAATAGCATTAATCTGCAGTGGTAGGTAGCATGGATAGTTTGCACAAGATGGCCAAACTGAAGAAAGCATTTTCTCCTGCACAAGAGAGTAGCTTTGTTAACAAGCCATGGATGATAGCCATTGAGTCTTCCAAAGAGGCAAGTCATCTTGCTTTTTCTTCCCATATATCCTAATGATTCTTCCAGAAGTTACCCCCAACCATGTCTCTGTGGTTTTGATTTATGCCTCCCTTTCCGTCACCACAACTACACACCAAGGCTTCCCTAAGAATCTCTGAAATTTATCCTTCCTTTGGATGCTATGTGAACAGACTCATCTCCATCGGATACTCTCCTCCTTAGTATTTGCCTCCCTCTCTCCAGGGTTGAAGAAGGGGGATTTCATGTATTTCCCCTCTCAGTAGCAAGGCCAGTCTTGTCAGTTTCAGAGCATGGTGCTCTTCTCTGTCTCTCCTTGCAGAGTATGTCTGCAAGCATGTCTCCCCTTCCCACCTCTTTTCTCTCAGTGCTAGTTGGTAATGAAAACATGGTTTTCTATAAAGCATCTGCCTGTACTATTGAAAATGTTTTCTCTATTTTCTCTAAATGTTTTCTCTATTCATTTTCTCTGTTGTTTTCACTTGGACTCCTATTGCGTTTCCGCACCTCTAATACTGCAATTAATCCCCAATAAACCTCAATTCAGTTACACTTGATGTCTGCCTCTTTTTTAACTGCTTATGTGCCAATAAACAGTATGGCTTGTGATACCTCACAAGTGTGTGCATGTGATTTAGAGCACATGTGTTTACAAACCTTAGATAACACAAGAATATTTAAAAGAATTTATCTTAATAAGCAACTGATTGGAATCTGCATGGAGACCTCTGTAGGGGAACAAGAACATAGTGAACATTTATCTTAAGTACATATAGGTACTGTAATGAAATATTTTTATTTATTTATTCACATTTTTATACTGCTGTTTCTCCAAAGAACTCAGGGCGGTGTACACAGCTGCTCCCCTCCTTTTGTCCTCACAACAACCCTGTGAGGTAGGTGAGGCTGAGAGAAAGTGACCGGTCCATGAGGGGGGATTCAAACCTAAATCTTCCAGATCTAAGTCCACCTCCAAAACCACTATTATTAACAGTATTTATATATTAACAGTATTTATATACTGCTTTTCAACTAAAAGTTCACAAAGCGATTTACAGAGAAAAATCAAATAACTAAATGGCTCCCTGTCCCAAAAGGGCTCACAATCTAAAAAGATGCAAATGAATACCAGCAGACAGCCACTAGAACAGACAGTGCTGGGGTGAGGTGGGCCAGTTACTCTCCCCCTGCTAAAAAAGGAGCACCCACGTGAAAAAGTGCCTCTTAACCAATTAGCAGGGGTTTACACCACCTTGG
Organism: Tiliqua scincoides; assembly: GCF_035046505.1. Lineage (NCBI taxonomy): Eukaryota > Metazoa > Chordata > Lepidosauria > Squamata > Scincidae > Tiliqua > Tiliqua scincoides. The sequence continues at coordinate 38,147,115 of NC_089826.1, read as the reverse complement.
CTCTATCAGTGGTAATAGCCTTTGCAATTTCTAATCTACGAATGGACTGGATAATACAGATGGATGAATCATTCTCTCTGACCCTATCTAGACCCATTTCCTAGACATATAACTGTATAATAAATATGCAGTTAGGATTTATTATATTGCTGTTTGATTGCTGGCATTGATGCCTGCTCCAGAATTAAATACTTGAAACATTGTGCGGCTATAAATTCTAATAGAGTGGCTGGAACAGGAATTATGGTGTTGGACATTTTCTGCATCTTTGTCTTTGGATACTTGACCAATTGGAATTTGGAGAAATTGCTGAAGGCACAGGCATTTACATACACAGAAAAGAGAAGCTGGTGCAATGTGATGTTATCGATCAAATTCAGATTACTCCACCACAAGCTCCATGTAGCCATCCATAAAGTATGTTGCATTTTGTATTAAGGAAAAAGGCAACAGCAAAGCTGTAATTAAGGATGGGTGAGGAACTGGTAATGTTTTCCAAGCCAATTGTATTTTGGATATTCTACCACCTGAAACCTTCCAGATCATTTGGGAAAATGCAGAATGATAAACGTGGAAGAGCAAATGATTTTCCTCTTTCCCTCATCTGTGTGGATTCCTCTGAGAATACAGAGCCGCTTATAAGCTTCATCGCTAGATATGACGTTTCAGAAAGTAATGGAAAAATGTCTGTCCACGCCATATGCTAAAAATCGCTGTTTTCTGAAATACCCTTGCACAATATTTTATTGTGCTTGGAATAAAAGTTTTTTTTTTCTTTCTTTCTTAATTATTCCATCTCAAGAATAACTACTCACTCCTCCACTTCACACAAATGGGTACATGGAACATGTCAAAGGATAAACTGAATTTTATCCTTTATAAGATGCTATTAATCTTTTTTTAAAATATTGTTTCGTATTGTGACAAATTGCAGATGGTTTATTTGTACAAAACCTGTGATTTTTTTTTTTCCAAATGGTGTCTAACAACCATCTGGTGCTTGTTTTATTTTATTTTTTTACCTTTCATTGTTCAAGTTAAAATGAATAAAATCAGAAGCTGATTAACACAGGTAATATATAGGAGTTTCTAGACTCAATCCTCAAATACTTAATGCCTAAACACCCATACCATTGAAAGTGTGTGCTGGTCCATTTGTTTGTTTTTTTTTTTTAACCCATTTCTGCCCAACCCACAGGTGGATACATTTGTTTCCTGTTGTGTATATGCAACATTGTGCAGAAATGTCTTAAACAAATAGCACTGGGGGTGACATCTAAAATGGCATAAAACTGGGGAGATGGTAAAGGGGTGTTAAGACTTTGTCCCTGCTGTGGTTCCAATCCTGCTTGTGTTCACCCACCATGATTTTTTATTGACAAAAAATGTCCATTTGTTTTCAATTGAACTTTTTCCCCCTCATTAAAATAGCATAGGGGGTGCTAAATTGTGGGTGCATGTTTGAGTGGATCTGTGTTGGTGGATGTGGGCCAGAAAGCGGGACAGGATATGGCGCACACCAGTGCCACTGATCCCATCCCCTCCTGGGACCCAATCGGCCCACCTGTGCCCCTCCCCCACCTTCCACTCTTCCCTGCCCTCACTTGCCCTTCCCCCATATCTCCACTGCTCAGCACTGAGCTTACCTGCTCTGGCATGCACTGTGTCCTGCACTGGTGCTGATGGGAAGGCGCAGGCCTTTCCACCAGCGCTACTAATTCCAACACTGTCACAGTGTGCTTTACGGCACGTTTGTGACAGTCTGTGCTGACGGAGCACTTGCAGCTCCGAGGTAAAGGAACGAGCATTCCCTTACTTCGAGGAGGCCTCTGTGAGTACCACCCAACTGCAGGATGCCACACACATCCCATTGGCACCGCTATGCCAGTGCTGGAAAGTTGGTTAGGATTTGGGCCATAACCAGTTTTCTTCCTTTTCTTAGCTCTATTCAAAGGCCAAAGTAGATACAGTAAGATTTAACTATTTGGCCCATGAGAGGGGGGTAAAGGGGGTAATTTGTACCAGGGCCCAAGGTCAAAAAGGGGGCCCAGAAATTTCCTGGGATCTTTCATTTTTCCATGTCACCCAGACTCGCTGACCACACAGAATATTGAGGATGCTACTGCAGGCATGAGGTGGCAGCTACTATTGCAAGCTATGCACATGGGGCCCAGGAATGCCTAGCTTCCTGGTGTTACATTGGAAGAAAATTGGCCTGCTACAGTAGCTCTTTGGCTTGTGGATCTGCTTACCATGAAGGAGTGAACAGGAGCTCAGGAACACAGCTGTGGGACTACAGCTGCTGCAGAAGTAAGTATTGGTGCACACAGGATGCTTTCCATTCTATTGCAAGCCTAAATAGGATGACGCTAATTTTCTGCAATGATTTCCTATATTTAAAATTTTTTAGAGAGACTTAGGACTAGTGTTTCATTTTCTGTATTATCGTATCTAGTTGCCAATCCTGCATAGGCAGGTAGACCTGGGGTTTGCATTGGGAAGCCTGGTAGACCTGGGCTCCGAAGACCTGGGCCTGGTAGACCTATTCTGGCTGTCACTACCTTCTCCCTGCCCAGTTTTTCCCCCCTCCCACTTTGGGAAGAGGCCCAAAAGAAACTTTGCACCCCCTGATAAAATTCCTCTCAGAGGCCCTGTGTGTGTGTGTGTGTGTGTGTGTGTGTGTGTTGAAGCTTCCTCTCATAGTGCCATAGGTCCACTCTGAATTAGATCAGTGAAGCAGCAACTGTTACCCTGCACATGCCCGATCTCATCTGATCTTGGAAGCTAAGCAGGGTCAGGCCTGGTTAGTACTTGGATGGGAGACCGCCTGGGAATACTGGGTGCTGTAGGCTTATACCATAGTCTTTCGAGACTGAAGGTTGCCAACCATAGTGAAACTATGGGCAAGAGCAAAATGGGCCTGAGTGTGGGTATATCCTATAACAAACAAGATGGCACAAGAAAAGATTTCTTCTAATTTATTTGTTAAGAAATTATTTCAACAACTGTGGGGGTGGGGAGCAGCCTGGAGCAACATTCAGAATACCTTTCGGTGATTTTGCGTTAAATCTCACTGGCTCCTTACCTATTGTACAAGAAAAGGTTTAAGGTGCATGGGGGAGGATAGTACTGGGAATTATTACCTTGTCTAGCCTGCACTAAATATGTTATGCACCTGAGTGCAGATCTTTACTCTTCAAGACTAGCCATTTGGCCTCTTTTATGAATACTAAGCTTGCAAAGATTCTGAATCAATAAAAACAATTTCTGTAGGGAAAGGAGAAATGCTATTAGGGAACCTAACATATGTCTTTGCATTAAAGTGCCTCTTCTTCTAGATTGTATGGATATTTCAGAAGCACAACTGCCAACCGTCAAAAATAAAACAAAATCCTCTAATGTGTTATAAAATTTCTTTCCATAGCAGAACGGAATATGTTGGAGGGGAGAAAATGGTTTCCTCGTGAAGTTAATGTACAAGTGACTGGAAAAAGACCAAGAGGAAGACAAAAGAAAAGATGGCTTGATAACATCCTAAAGAACTTGAAATTTGCAAAATGTGGTTTACCAGCCATCACACAGCTTTGTCAAGATCGCACGGGATGGTTTAAGATCATTGAGGACACTGCTGCGTTGTTTCAATGGGAACTTGTTTTATAACACAGTTGTGGACAATATGGAGAGAGGTTTATGTAATCATTTTTCACATGTTGAAAATCACCACATTGTGTGTTTCCTGATTACATTTTCCTGTGAATACACCCCCTTTTTTAGCTCCATATTCTCAGCTGCTTTCAAACATAAGAGATGCTTCTGACAGCTCAAAGCATGTTACAGTTGCATCTCTGTGTGCTGATCCCATCACCCTGATACCAAATAATGCACTACCATGCCAAATAATGGACTACCGCCAGTCTTCTGTGTATTGTCACTAGTACACCATGCAGAGGAATGTGCACAAAGGCATCAGAGACCAACAACAATTTATCCCAAACTAATTAAAAGGCAGTGAACTCTGAATCTGCTATAAAAATATCTTTGTTAGGTTGTTGATAAAATAATTGGCTATGAAGACCTTCAGAGAGTCTTGGTTGGTAGAGCAAAGCTTCACAGAAACCCCCAATGGCAATCTCCCTCCCCCCACCTTAGGGAAGTACCAGGAAACAGATTTAGGGCCCAATCCTATCCAATTCTCAGTGCCGGTGCAGCTGTGCCAGTGGGGCATGCACTGCATCCTGTGTTGGGGATGCAGTCACAGAGGCCTCCTTAACATGTGGGAATATTTGTTCCCTTACCTCAGGGTTGCACTGTGGCTGTACCGGTGCTGGAAAATTGGATAGGATTGGGCCCTCGGTCAGTTCTTTCCTGGTTGGAATCCATGCTGTGGAAACTGGGCCCACCCCAATGAATCTAAACATTGCTGCCGTGTCTGGAATTAAACCCAAACAGGGCACTATGCATGGGAATAAGACCCAATATAAAGATGAGTTGCATTGCGTCCCATTTTTTGCATCCTTTGAACAAGATCAAGGGTTCTCATTCCAGTAACAGTGGTCTGGGAAGTAAACTTAATTATGGATTTTACATTAACATCCTATTTTGTAGAAACTCCATTCTCTTCATTAACAAAACATAGCCCTGATTTGTATCATGGCGTCGGCTGCTGTTTTGATTTATGAGTCTGCTATTGTAGGAATTGATTACTGCAACTCCGTTTGAACTGGTTTTGCTATAAATAACTATGTGCCACATTTAATAGATTTTCCAAACAACAATTCATGTTCAGCTGATATGGGTCAGGGAACCTAGTAATATTTCTTCATTTTTTTTCCCCTGGCCTTCCTCACATCCATGTTTACTAGCCGATAATGGTTAACATCTTCAGTACAGTTTCCAGTTGCTGTTTCTGTCAGAAACCTTCAGTATCATTTCAACTGACTGGTTAAATAGTTTCTTTTTTGTCCTCTACCACAGTGGGTTCTGGGTGTTTTTGAAGGCAGAATTTAAGCTCATGGTGGCATAGATGTTTCCTCACAAAGAATTGCTCCTGAAACCAGTGATGTAGTGCTTCCGGAGTGTAGTGGAGTATGGGAATTGCCACAAGAGCTGTCTCTTGGGTAGGGCAGTAGGGGCAGTGGCACTTTCACAAGGAGTCCCACACTAGTTCCCCGTGTGGGGAGTTCCCCGGGGCCTGCAATCTGCCTGCACCCTTCTAGGGACGGCTCTGAGATTTGCTAGGAGTGAGCTAAGAGTTCTCTGTTCTGTGGTTACATGGACAAGATCTTGTTCCTCCTCTGTATTTGGATAGACTTATGCCTGTAAAGCAGTGTTTCTCAAACTGTGGATCGGGACCCACTAGGTGGTTCGCGAGCCCGTTTCAGGTGGGTCCCATTCATTTCAATATTTTATTTTTAATATATTAGACTTGATGCTACCATGGCATGTGACTGCATTGGGGGAAATGTTACAGATCTGTACTTTTGACAGGCTACTCTGTATACGCTTTTGACACAGAGAGTAAATGGGACTTACTCCTGGGTAAGTGTGGGTAGGATTGGAGCCTAGGAGTGTTAAAAATGTCATCATCACTTCCGATGATGACATAACCTCTGGTGGGTCCTGACAGATTCTCATTCTAAAAAGTGGGTCCTGGTGCTAAATGTGTGAGAATGACACTGTGAAGCAACTTCTCTGCCCTTCCCTCCCCTTGCTTTTTCTCTTTATGATTTTGGTGCATGTACTCCCAGCGTCCGTGTCCTCAGAGGAGGGCAGAGGTCACACTCTATTGTTTTAGTCTTGGGGCTGGAGAGAGAGGGAATATGAGACTTTGCCTGATTTGCCTGCACTAGCTGGGAACTTCAAGAATATTTTGGGGGGTTTCAGGCAGCCAGAACTCCAGAGCCTGAAAGCTGGAAGGGGTAAAAACTCTCTCTCTCTCTCTCTCTCTCTCTCTCTCTCTGTGTGTGTGTGTGTGTGTGTGTGTGTGTAAGAGAGAGATGATGAATGTGTACGCATTTGTGAAAAATGATAGACAAGGATCATTTATGGCAGGTGGGTAAGGTTTTGGACCATAGTTACTAGACTGAGAAGCTCTGTTCCACTGTGTTGTTTTTGTTTTAGACCTTCTATTATTTAAAGTTTATAGAGCAATTTTTGTTATATGCAAACAGCCACTAAATAACAACTGATATCCCACCCTCACCCACCCCATAACAACATAAACAAGAAAAAAAGGAAGACAGGAGAGAGAGCCAAGTCTAGGACTTGTGAAATGCAGGGAGGAGGGGTAAGGATGCCTATTAATCACATTATGGCGTGATTATTATCACATTATTATCACACACATATAAGCATTCAGTCAGATTTATCTATTTTAGATAAAGATTTATCTATTTTATTTATTTATTTGATTTTTACCTCGCCTTTCTCCTCTAGGGACACCCAAATCAGCTAACAACCATTTAAGATCTATAAAAGGAGACCAAGCATCATTATTTATTTATTTATTTATTTTAATATTAATATAATTAATATTATAAATATATTAAAATATATAAAATATATAAAATTTTATATATTAAAATATATAAAATTTTATATATTAAAATATGTAAAATATTAATAATACATTAATATTTTTATTAATATATTTTTATATATTTTTATTATATATATATATTTTTATGTCTTTCCTATTATAGGCATTTTTCTCTTTGACACATAGGTCCAACATTTCAGCCACCCATTTGGTTTGATGGGCTACAAACAACAAAAATGCATTTTAAACATATGCAAAAGCCCCTTCCTTCCAGGCCAGGAGTCCTTTGGAGAAGACTTCTGTCATCTGCCTCTATACATGAGGACCCTTAGACATAAGGGGCCACAAGGCTTGAAGTGGTTACTTTTCAGCAAATATTTAACTAAAAGTTTGCTCTATGCATATTGTATAGAAATAGTGAAGATAAATGACTTTTGTCTTCCTGCTAGTTTATTCTATGAACACAGAGGGAGCAGCAGTCAGAGGTGTAACTTTGGGCAGAGCCTGAGGGGCACCTACCCTGGGTGCAACGCAAAGGAGGGTGCATGACTGCCCCTCAGGCTTCGCCCTAGTTACAGAGTAGCTTCTGGTGGCTTCATGCCCCCTTTAAGGAGAGCTTCCATAGGAGAAGAAATGGGGGGCACAAAGCTGTCACAACAAGCCCTCTTTTCTGGAATCTGGAAGTGACAACACGACATCTACCAGCCCCAGTTTAGTGATTCCAGCTAGAATTCCTTTTCTAGAATTCCAAAGCTAGCTGTCTAGCTTTGTAGACAGTGTTCATAGTCTTGGCCCACCCCAAGTTGTCAGGAAACAGTGCTTTCTCCTCATGGTTCTAATATCTACTCTACCTTGCTGTCTCTAGGAGGGTTGACTTGGGTTATCAGAATCGGTGCCAGAAGTTGGCATTGCTGAGGAGTTTTCCAGGGTCTTCAAAAGGTCCATTGCTAATCCCTTTGCCCATAGCCTGCATCTGGTGGCGATGGGGTGATTCTTCTGAGGTGATTCTGTCAGCCAGGAGGACACCCATGCAGGGCCCACATGAAATCTGAAATTCCTGCAGGCTAGTTATTACTGCAGCCCACAGTACTTTCCCATGCAAATATATTGATCATAAATCAATACTGATCTGCAATCCCATTTTCCCTTATAGGGCCTCTGCCATACATGCTACAGGAAATTCAACATCTCCATAATGGCTCTGCAACAATAATGTTCAGATTTAATGATGAAACACATTGGCTTGGATGAAGTGCCTGAAGAGTGGCTGCTGTTCTTTTTCCACAGAATTTGTTATACTTATTAAAAAATAGAGCAAGTATTTCTATGTCAATAAGGGGTTCTGTGATGTTTGTTGAGGAGATGATAAATGTTGTTGTTGTATGTGTTTCAGTCGATTGTATAGGATTCCAGACATTCTCACTAGTAAGGCTGGTTGCGACTCGCTTGTCATGGTCCTGTCCTGCCAAAGGTGCTCCCTGCATTAAGCAAGTTTCTGAAAGGGTTTCCTCACATTTTATGGCTGGTTTAATGGCATGGCTAGTGAGTTCTTCAACCAAGGTTCTTAATCTGACTCTCATTATAGCTCAACTGCAAGAAATGATATGAAGCTCCAAGCTAGATGAATAGGTACTACATCTGCGAAATGAGCACTGTATTGAACTCTGGTCTTCTCTCTGGTACAACACGATGAAGCTGTGGAGATGACTTATGAGGCAATTCAACTATATTAATTTAGATGACATGCTCTTCCTTCAGAAATGCCCAAGGCACTCTTCTGCCCACACTGCAAGTACATCTTGCTGATTCAGCACAAGGGCTGCTCTTCATTTCCTGGCTATAAATTTTAAGCAGCAGGCAGCAACACACACAGGCAGGATCAAGGTTAATGATGGTTTTAAAACCAGGCGTTGTGTTTTCATGTTGGATTGCCCTTTTGATGTCTGCTGGGGTGAGAGCATTAATTGCCAGTCTGTCATGTCCTTTAATTAACCACAACACATTCTCGGTTAACCTAATGCTCACGCTCAAGGAAGATTCCTCCAGAAACCTCAAAGTGTGGCATGGAGAGAGTTAAATCACTGGCAGCTGATATCCTGTGTTCCTGTTTGTTTTGAAAAGGAGGTTTGAAAATACGGTTTACAGATTTCAGAAAACAAACATCAAATTTCAGATGTATATGCAGGGCAGCCCAATCCTATCCTGGACTGGCATGGAGAGCCCAGCTGGCCTGGCATGTATCCAATGTGGAGTTGGGGCCGAAAGCGGCTTAGCCCATGACAAGGGGAATTGCTTACCTCCTCACCTCTTCCCTGCCCTCCACACACCCCAGACCCCCACACCAGCCTGACTCAACAAGTGTGGGCTTACCTTTTCCACTGGCCCAGCTGGACTTGGGCCAATGTCCAAAGGCTGGTGCAAGTCCGTGTGCCAGCCCCCTCCTCTGAGGGTGGCGAGAAAGTGCTTGATGGTCCAAGCCTATCCCTCACCATCTTCTGCCATTCTGATAGAGCTATGATAGCTCTAGAACTGTGGTTCCCAAACTGGTGGGTCGTGACCCAGGAACTGGAACTGGAAAAGAGTCATTTCCCTTTAAGAGAAATGACCCAGAAACTGGCAGCAATGTGATCACTGCGATTGTGCTGCTGCCAGGTATGGTGAGGAATTTTTCACTTACCTGGGTGTCACTCTGGCTCTCCAGAGGGTCTGGGGAGCCTGCGACTGCCTCTGCAGAATCATTTAGACTTCAAAATGTTGAAAAAAGGGGGGGTGAACCAACTTGCAGTTTTCGTCCCAAAAGAGGAAGTGTTTTTCTTCTTCTTTTTTTCAACATTTTGAAACCTCAGGGAGGGTTGCAGAGAGGGTCGCAGGCTCCCAGACCCTTTGAGCAACCCCGAGGAAAGTGAAAATCCCCTCCTTGACCAGCAGCAACGCAGTTGTAGTGTCCACATTTTGGCCCCCCTCCAACACACAAAGACTTACAGGCTTTCCAAAGTTCAAGTAGGACTTTGGGAACCACTGCTCTAGATGAAAATACTCATGGGTAACTTAGCATCTGAGTACTTAACAGTGTTGAGAACTTGAGTCAGTGACTCAGACTTGCGTCACGAAAATGCATGTTTTTCGCTGACTCAGCGACTTGTGAGTTACGCGCATGGAAGACTCTGAAAAAGGGCCTTCCTGACTCAGTACCCATCTCCACACATGCAGACTCGAGTCTGCCTCTGTCTGGAATTGCTTGTTTACTGTGGCGTGGAAAACTTTGTGGGGCAAGCATTCCCAAGAAGCAGGGAAGTTCCAGCTGGGAGGCAGGAAAGGGTTAATGTGAGCAGGAGGAGGGAGACAGAACCGGGCTTTCTTTTCCTGTCTCTGATAGGAAGGAAGGAACAATGATCACTGTACAAATGATGGGCATTTTTGTATTTTCATTGGCTGAGGGAGGGCAGGAGGAGGAGCCAAGGGGGTTCTTGCCTTACAATTGACTTGAAAAGCCCAGGGAGGGACAGGAGGCAAGGAAGGAGTTCATAGCAATCATGTTTTACATGGCATGACTGGTAGGGAGGGGCAACCCTCATTGAAGGACCAGCTGCAGTGGCACTACTTCTGAGTGGGGCTGCAAAGGATCAGATAGTCCTGGTAAGCCTCGCAACTACTGCTCATGACCCTCCTCCCTCTTGCCGCTTCTGTCCCTGCTCTCTCACAGTCCCTCCCACCTCCTCCTACCCTCTTTACAGATGGGTTAGAATATCAGGGGAGTGTTCTAAGAGAGCTCTGACACACACAAACACACAGCCTGGCAGCAACCCCGTTTTCCCCACGGCTGACTTTTTTTGGGGGGGGCAACTCAAGTCCATTAAAGTCACTAAAGGATGATTCCGAGATTCAGAAAGTATCCTTGTTAGGACTCTTTTTCGGGTCGAGTCATGGGGTGGCGACTTGGCGACTCAACTCGGGTCAAGCCACATTGGGTTTTCCCATCCCTGGTACTTAACATTTCCAAAGTCCTTGAGTAAAGTATTTTATGTATATACGTATTCAAAATTTTCACCTACTTATCCAACAACAAGAACTCTCTCCTGCAGATTGGGGCCTGAGACTGAGAGATATTGCCTGAGGCTGCTGGCGATGAGCTCAACACTGAGGTGAGAACCAGCTTTGAACCACAAGTTGTTTATAAGACCCAATGAGACATGGAGTAGGAAATCTGTGAACTAGAGCTCTTATTTGTTTCAAAGCTTCAGAGCATCCACAAAGAGCTGCTTATTAGTAAAGAAAGCAACACTGGGGAGAGCAGGGGTTAAGGCTTTTCTTCCACATCCATTTACTCTAGCAAAATCATGTTGCTCCTCATCTGTCTATCAAGCCTTGGTTATGGTCAGGACAGGCTGCAGAGGACCAACCACAATCATAGTCTTAGGCAGACAGCATAGCCTGAGCCAGACTAGGATCAAATGCCAAGGGGATCACTCCAACAGCAGGCCAAAAGCAAACTGTCAGACTGGTTTGGGGGCACGGATTGTATAAGACCTAGGGGTCAGCTGAAGACAACTTATCCCACATTGTTTCCCTATCCTTTCTTTAGGGCAGTGTTTCTGAAACTGTGGGTCGGGACCCACTAGGTGCGTTGTGAGCCAATTTCAGGTGGGACCCCATTCATTTCAATATTTTATTTTTAATATATTAGACTTGATGCTACCATGGTATTATTAACAGTATTTATATACCACTTTTCAACTAAAAGTTCACAAAGCGGTTTACAGAGAAAAATCAAATAACTAATGGCTCCCTGTCCCAAAAGGGCTCATAATCTAAAAAGATGCAAAAAGAACACCAGCAGACAGCCACTCGAATAGACAGTGCTGGGGTGAGGTGGGCCAGTTACTCTCCCCCTGCTAAATAAAAGAGGAGCACCCACTTGAAAAAGTGCCTCTTACCCAATTAGCAGGGGACAATGTGACTGCATCTGGGGAAATGTGATAGATCTGTACTTTTAACAAGCTACTATGTATATTCTTTTAACAATGATAGTAAGTGGGACTTACTTCTGGGTACATGTGGGTAGGATTGCAGCCTAGGATTGTTAAAATTTTTCCTGCTTGATGATGTCATTTGCAGTCATGATATCACTTCTGGTGGGCCTTGACAGATTCTAAAAAGTGGGTCCCGGTGCGAAATGTGTGAGAACCGCTGCTTTAGGGTGTTTACTTGACTTGGCTTCTGGAAGAACCAGGGAGTGAAGGAGGTAAGGGGCCAAAGACTGGCTGTAGGGAGACCCTACACCCAAACATACACATGCTGCAGGGACATGCTTAAGACATGGCACCTGACACAACTGCTTGCTTGGATGGGCTGTAGCTCAATGGCTAAGCATTTGTTTTGTATGATGAGGGTCTCAGGTTCAATCATGAGCATCCCCAGGTAGGACAGAAGGAAAAATGCCTTTCTGAAGTCCTGGAGATTTGCTGTCCATCAGTGTTTTTAGTACTAAGTGAGCTGGACCAATGGCCTGACTCGGTATGAGGCAGCTTCCAATGCTCTGCGTGAGATAAAAATACAGGCAGCATAAGGTAGTTGTTTAGTTTCTCTGGTAGGTCAAAGAAATGAAGAAGGGGAGTTAGTGACGAATGCTAAACTCAAGTCAAAAGTTGTCTTATGGGAAAATTTGATTTGAATTCTGGCTGTTGGAGACGACATCTGTAAGATGACAAACTGCACTTGCTAAAATTCCCTCCTCTATACAATTGTTAAAAGTCAAGGGAGGTCAAGAGAGGTAAAGGTCAAGCTGCAAGGGAGGGCACCAGGATGCAAGTCTCTTGTTGTCTTGTGTGCTTCCTGAGGCATCATGTGGGCCACTGTGAGATACAGGAAGCTGGACTAGATAGGCTTTTGGCCTGATCCAGTGGGACTCTTATGTTCTTATGTCCAGGAGCCCTAAAGCTGAAAGGTTGGCCACCCTGACCTATGGCAAACTTCATGTCCCATAGCCCCCAATTCTTGCCTACCCTCTTAAAAACTTAGCAAAATGTGAGTAGGCTGGTAAAAATGCGGGGGGGCGGGCGGGACAGGCCATTTCAGGCCAGCCCTATGTTAAATCCTCCCACTGCCAGTGTTATTTCCCAGCAAATTAACAATCCCCTATGATTGCTTTGAAGTTAAACAAAACTTGAAGTTAAATGTGAAGTTAAACACTCAACACTGCACTGATGGATCTTCCATTATCATGTCTAGTTAAGCCAAATGTATGCTATAGCGACTCTTACCATAGGGCAGCATTTTTCATACTGTGAGTTGGGACCCAGTAGGTGGGTTTGCAAGTCAATTTCTGGTAGGTTGAGTAGCATCTAGCTCAGCCACCACTGAAAATGCAGAGCTGAAAATACAGGTACAAAGCTGTTGGGCAGGATAGGCTGTTGGTGGAAGAGAAGCATAGTGCTTTGCCCTGAACAGGTGGGAAGATGGGATGGTGGAAAGGGGGGGAGGGCTGTGTGGTTGGAGAAGGTGATCTGCATTTTGCTTTGACTTCTGAGCTGGAATGTTTGAATTCTGAGCTACGCAAAATAATGCGCTGTTATATTAGCTGATTGTGGTGTAGGTTTAAAGCCTAAATTGATTGTGTCGCTTCCAGCCATGACCTCTCTTCCAGGTTAATGACATCACTTCTGGTGAGTCCCAACAGATTGCCGTTCTTAAAAGTGGGTCCTGGTGCTAAAAAGTTTGTGAACCTCTGCCACAGGGTTTTCTTCAGTAATTACGTGCACTAAATTTCCAGTGGAACTTGGCATAGTGCAAACCTGCATGCTAGTTGACCAATTCCAATTCCTGCTCGTGGACTGAGGGTCAGAAGCTATGATGAAGCTGTATTGCTCTGCTCTGCCAATTCCATGGCTTTAAGGTGTAATGAGAAGAGTGAAGCATGAAGGCTGCTGTACAGCCTTTTGTGCAGAGCACAGGCTGTGGCTGAAGGAGATAGTCGCTTTAAATCTATAATTTCTTCCCAGGTGGGGAATATGTGGCTGCTACACCTGTTTCAATTGATTTTTCCCTTTTTATTAGATGTTCCAGTAAGAGATCACCCTCCTACGCTGGCCATGTACGGCTTATCTCTCTGTCTAGTTTTATAATGGCATTTGCTCAATGATATGTTCTTCAAATCGGTGGTTGTAGGACAGAAAGCTTTTCCAAAGGTTTAAAACTCTCTGTAACACAGATGTCCTATCTTATTGCTCTGAATTTCAGCCAGCAGGTTTTCCACAGCATGCAATGAAATGCTTGAATGTAAAGTGGTGCAGAGCATTTATAAGGAAGCTGTATTGTTGATCACTGGTTTGAACAGAGGATTGTTGGGCCACAATGTCCGGGATTCTAGAGCATGACCTAGGGACCTTACATATGAATCAGCAGGCTTCAGAATCATGAACCATTTTCAGGCCTGAGAACTCTCTCCATGAGTAGTGGGGAATCAGGATATGTAAGTACAGGCACGCCCCCTTATTTGCTGCTCCACTAGCTGCAGTTTCAGTTTTCCGCGGTTCATAAATCACCCTCCTCCATCACAGAAATAACTGTATCTGGCTACAGTCTTTGGGTGGCTGTCTCCTGTGTCTTGCTGAATGCAAAGTCTTCCAGGAAGTGCTTCCAGGAAGGGTTTGGAAGGCCCTTTCATATAAGCATAGCGAGACACATGAGACAGCCCCCCGAAGATTGCAACCAGGCACAGTTATTTGCACGAGGGAGAAGGATTTGCAAGCCACTTCTAATAGGGTTTGCTCTTATCCATAGTCTCCGGAATCTGGTCAGGAATGTATCCCCCATGGATTCTGGGGCAGTGACATCACTAGGGGGTGCAGGTGATGTGCACCGGGGGTGACAATACTGGCAGAAATTGTGAAAATCGTGGTGTTTAGGAATAATCCCATCATGTTATGTATTATTCAATGTGTAATTTCATGCTGGATGCAATGAACAAACCGTGTTAAAATATCTCTATTCTATCATTATAGCAGAAAACCAGCAGGTGAAGATGCGTTGCCATGCCCACTGCATGGGAGGTGGTCCATCAGAGGGGTAACATGCTGTCCCCTTGTACCAGGTGATGCAAACCCTAGTTATGCCACTATATTGGGGTACACCTATACAGAAGTATTAACATTAAGAAAGGTGTGTGTGTGTGTGTGTGTGTGTGTGTGTGTGAATAATTTACTGTATTTCTATTCCACCTTTCTCCCTATATGTTACTATTTATAAAGCAAGTAAAGCGTTACTAATATAGCTCTGTTAATGTACATGGCACACAACACAAAATGAGAATTAGACAGGGCAAGTACTAGAAACCTCAACATGTAATTTTCCCCTTCTTGAATAGACTCGCCTCCATCTAACTTGAGTTTTAGCCAGGGCCTGCCCATCCATTTGGCCAACGGAAGCAGGTTGCCTCACAGCAGATTGGCAGTAGGCACTTAAGAACATAAGAACAGCCCCACTGGATCAGGCCATAGGCCCATCTAGTCCAGCTTCCTGTATCTCACAGCGGCCCACCAAATGTTCCAGGGAGCACACCAGATAAAAAGAGACCTCATCCTGGTGCCCTCCCTTGCATCTGGCATTCTGACATAGCCCATTTCTAAAATCAGGAGGTTGCACATACACATCATGGCTTGTACCCCGTAATGGATTTTTCCTCCAGAAACTTGTCCAATCCCTTATTAAAGGCATCTAGGCCAGGTGCCGTCACCACATCCTGTGGCAAGGAGTTCCACAGACCAACCACACACTGTGTAAAGAAATATTTTCTCTTGTCTGTTCTAACTCTCCCAACACTCAATTTTAGTGGATGTCCCCTGGTTCTGGTGTTATGTGAGAGTGTAAAGAGCATTTCTCTATCCACTCTGTCCATCCCCTGCATAATTTGGTATGTCTCAATCATGTCCCCCCTCAGGCGTCTCTTTTCTAGGCTGAAGAGGCCCAAACAATGACTTCTGACTGCTTGCTTGCTTCCACTGCTCCTCCTGCTCCTCCCCTGTTCTCTACTGGAAAAGAAGTAGGGGTCAGGTCAGGTCAGAAGTGTCTTGGAGAGCAGTTAGCTATCAAACTGGAGGATCAGAAGCTGGCTCCTCATCAGGTTGGGGGGGGGGCAGCATTTGGCATACCACCACAGGCTGTAGGAAGACTTGTGGTGGCTCAGGGCACAACCCACTTGAAACTGGGTTTCATATTTCATCTTCTCCACTACCATGCCCTCTCTGTCATTACCTGGCATTTTCCCCAAGGGGGAAAAATATTTATCATGAGGAAGAAGAAGAGAGTAACAAGAAATTTGGGGCTCCTGTCTACATCTATGAAGCTTCTAGTTGTGACCAGACAAAGTTAACTTTGTTGTTTGTGTCTAGAGGTGTTCTGGTGCTTGATACTTCATAAAAGTATAGGGAGAGAAGTTTCACACAGAGTTGCACAGTGGGAAGAATGAAAACATTGCTTTGAAGCAAATTCAACAAAACCACACAATTAATCTGTATCAATGAACAATACATTAAGTCTGCTTCAGATACATGAAGTCTGCAATGCTATACACCTGGCCAGTGCTTTTTTTGTAAATAAAAAGGTGCAGGAACTCACAACTTGTTAATCTTTATTTATTTATTTATTTATTTATTTATTTATTTATTTTTAAACCATTTTTTATTGGAGAAATAAAATATTTTTATGTGCTTCCCCCCTAAAGATGAACTTACTTCTGAGTAGACATGCATAGGATTGGACTGTCAATCTCCACATCCCCTTCCCCCTAGCTATTTTTTCTACACTTGGGGAAAAATACTGTACAGGTGCACTTGTAGCGTGTAGTATGTAGTGTGGCACTACTTCAAGGAGAGGAAGCAGTGAATGGATTCCAAAAAATGGCTTACATGAGTTCCATGTAATAAAATTACTCTAAGCAACTGTGGGAGTAAGAACAAAAAAGGAATTCTTACACGAGAGGGGTCCTTAGGTGCACACAGAAACAGCTACGTTTGCAAACAAGTGATTAAATATGGTTTAATTCAGGTATCAGAATACTCTGCCTTTGGGAAGGCGCTTGGCATGCAATTGTATGTTCTCTGCTGCCCTGAGCAGCTGCTGTGCATTGCTGGAGAGGAGCTGCAAACACTGGCTGGCAGAGGGCATGCTTGTGAGGGAAGGACAAGGAAGATCTCTGGCAAGGCTGGACAGCATGTTGTACACACGTAGAATCCCTTTTCACCTGCCCTTAGCATGTGAAAACAGGTGCAGATATGTGTATCTCTGCCAGGATTAAGAGCCCAATCCTAGGTATGTCTACTCTGAAGTAAGTCTTGTTCTAGTCAATGGAGTTTACTCCTAGGAAAGTGCCTAGGATTGCAGCCTAAGAGCCCAATCCTATGCATGTCTACTCAGAAGTCCACTTTAGTGAATGGGGCTTACTGTGGATAGGGTGGCAGCCTCAGGGCCCAATCCCGTGTCTGTCTACTCAGAAGTCAGTCCCATTAGAGGCAGTGGAGCTTCCTCCCAGGAAAGTGTGGAGAGGACTGCAGCCTCGGAGCCCCTCCTCTGCCTGTCTACTCAGGCTGCAAGGCTATGACACTTTCCTGGGAGTAAGCCCCATTGAACACAATGGAACTTACTACTGAGTAGACATGCTTGGGCTCTCAGGCTGCAAGGCTATGCACCCTTTCCCAGGAGCAAGCCCCATTGAGCACAATGAGACATACTTCTGAGTAGACACGCCTAGGCTCATGCTGCAGATTGGCACGGGGCTGCACCAGCCAGCTTCCTTCCCCTCCTCCGCCAAGCCAGTACCTGGGCATTCCGTGGGTGCCGGAGCCTGTCTCCCTGGCTGGCTGGCTGGCTGTCCTCCTCCTCGGCGTTGGTGTGTGTCCCCCGCGCCCTCCACCAGCTTGGAAGCTGTGCTGGGAAGCAGAGCGCGGAGGGAGGGGAGGCAGGCTGGGCTCAGGCGAGAGCTTGGAGATGGGGCAGGAGGGGGTCATTGTGCGGTCAGGCAAGGGCCAGGCGCCCGCCTACCCTGCACCCCCCAGCACCCACCCAGCAAATGCCTCTATTTTGCTCCCCCCTCCTGGAATGCCTCCAAAGGGGAGGGGCCCCTGCAAAAAGGTGCCGGAACTCTGTCCCCCTGCATTCCATTAGAAAAAAAGCCCTGCACCTGGCCAATCCTCTCCTGCCCCACACCACAGCATGGAGGCATGCCAAAACAGGCAGTGCTATATTCGATAATGTGCCTGTGTATATGTGTGTATTTGTGTGTGTGTGTGTGTGTGGGGGGGGGGTGTGTGATTGGGAGGCTTGGGAAAGGAAAGGGAAAGTATTTTCCCTTATTCCTTCATAAGCTCCTTGATTACCAGGTTTCCTCAGACCTACACCAGCTATTTACGAGTTTCTGTGGCCAGTTCCTGGGCAGAAGGAAACATCTGCCGTCATAATGGGCCATGTGATTGGGTCATAAGTTTCCGTGAAATCAGTGAAGCTTACTTCTGAGTAGACAGACCAAGGATTAAGCTGCAACAATGTGTTTCTAATATTTCAAGAACGTCATCTAACAGAACAATTTCATCTTGCATAAATACAGTTCCCCTTCCCTGTTTAATTTCCTCTGGTTTGGAAAGTGTACTACACCCCTATAAGATAATCTTTGTTTTTAATGCATTTTGTATATAGTTACCTGAAGCTTATTTTTATGTGTTCTTAGTTTTTGTTTACCTTCTTGTTGTCTTAAACTCAGGTGTGGTAAACAAAGCGTTATGGGATTTTAAAGGTTCCGAAGGAGCCAAAGGTGAAAACTTGCCTTACCCATTCTTCATTTCATGTCTTGTCTGCTGCCACTTGTATACCAGCTACAGTTGCTAAGGTTATAGTTTCATGCTTCCCACCCCGGGGCTAATGTGTCTATTATCATGTCACAGGTTATGTGACATGAGATAGAGGATGCGCAAGACATGATGATCCATTGCTCATTGAGAGTTAAGTTTCATTTCCCCAGGCTATCTCACATCACCAGTACAGTGGTGGCAAGAGAATATTACCTAGAACAGGCTAAGCAACTCAGAAATAAAGCACTGAGAGCAAGCCTTTGTCTAGTTTTTTAAATTAGGCTCTCCATAGAATGAATAAAAACTCTATTAGCAAATTTGTGAAGTCATTATTATTATTATTATTATTATTATTATTATTATTATTATTATACAGAGATTATTATATTAGTATTAGTATTATACATAGAATGGTGGCATACATAGACATATAGAAAGTCACATGGGCAACCTGGACAGACCTCTGCTCCCAAGAAGCTTACAACCTGCAATCCTAACCACACTTTCCTGAGAGTAAGCTCCATTGAACAAAATACAACTTACTTCTGAGTAGACCTGGTTAGGACTGTGCCCCCAAAAAGATAATGGGGAAAACAACTGAGAAAAGGAGAGAAATGAGGAGAGAGGGAATAGTATGGGCAAATTCCATTATATATTTAAATTTGGCTAAGGAAAGAGGCAGACCACTTGCTGTGCAGGCAGAAGGTCTTTTTGGCAGAAGGCAGAAGTTTTTTTGTTTTTGTTTTCCTGGCACCTCCAGTGTTACATGACAACTCTTTTATTTTGATGTGTGATGCATAATCCTTTTGAATACATATATGGTGGTGGGTGCCTGCCAAGAGAGCATGACCCATGCTTTGGAGTTGGACTGTTGGCAAGAGACCTCAGGTCTTCAAGGTCTCATTTTCAGTGTGGCTTCTTTTGAAGGAGGACACATGAAATGGCTTTCAGTAAGAGAGAATAAGATAAAGCTGATCAGACTGTCTTATAACTCCCCAGTGGTAGATTGACTTGAAAAGTGTCGTGTTTATTCTGCAGTAGTGTGAGTGAGAGGAAAGAAGGAACATGGCATATGTAGAGCACGGAGTTGTCTTGTAGCTCTGCCACTTGCTAAGGAGTCCCTATTGATTCCAATATGGCACTGCCTGTCCTACAAGTAGCAAGGAAGTTGGATACTGAAAGCCCAAAGGTAAAAGAATGACAGAAGGTGTTGCCAAAACGTACCAAAAGGTAAATGAGAGCTGCCCTGGAAGAAACCAAAACACTGCTAGAGAAACACAAGCTGAATTCTGGTTTAAGATGCTCACTATTTTAGGAATCTGGAGATTATCCCTCTGGAACCATTTTACAGTAATGTTATTGCTGTAGTTACCCATCTACTGCAGTCTAAGCACCATCACAAGGAACGCAGGAAGCTTCTTGTATGGGCAGCCCAATCCTGACCACCCTCCCCACTGCCGGAACTAGCATTCTGGTGATAAAGTTTGCTTTACATGGTCATCATAAATGGTTTGACAGAAGCACAGAACTACATGGATCTTTCCTGCCACTGGTGAAACCACAGAGGCATTGCACTTGCAGCGGCAGGATCTTAAGTGGCCACCACTGCTTGCAAGTAAGTGGTGGGGAAAGGAACAGGGGGTGGGGAGGAGGTGAATCCAGTGACCATGGTGCACACCGGATCCTATCCCCTGCTTTCCTAAGGCTACCTGCCCTTTTCTTGTTCTCGGACTTGCACCAGCTAATGAGCTGCATTTGATGTGGCTGCATTGGTGGGTGGGTGGGGGATAAGGATAGGACTGGTCCCTTAGAGATGTGAAATATTGAACCTGGAACCTTCTGTGTGCCAAGCACTTTACCACTGAGCCCCAGCATTGCCCACCATATGCTAGTATGGTGCAGAGACTGGACTAGCACAAGGCAGATCCAGATTTAAATCTTTACTCAGACATAAAGCAGCCTGGGTGACTTCAGGCCAGTCACCAACTCTCAGCCAAACCTGTTGTGGTTAGACTGAGAGATGGCTGGTAAAAGGTGGGTGGTTGAGGGAATCTGTGCACACTGTCCTGTATACCTTGCAGGAAGGCAGGGAAAAGAAATGGCATCAATCATCATAAATGATTTCCAAGAAAGAAACTATGATCCAAGTATTTCCTAATTCAACAGGCAATAATGGTTGATAATGAACTCACTTTCAAGACTTCGTTTAATTCTTTTGTTTTTCAGTGGCCTTGACCTGAGAGACTGTACAGAGAAACTGTGTGCACTCATAGGTGCATGGCAAATGTCTGCTTGAATGTGGTGGGGGGTGGAAAGGGGCATGAAGACAGCCAGCCTATCACTTCCCACCATATACACATTCATTGTATTCGGAAGACAAGCCCTGTTGTCTGAACTGGGCAGCATATTGTCTAGAACAGTGTTTCTCAACCAGTGGTGTGGATATTATCAGTGGTACTTGAAGTGGTGGTATGCATGGGATCCCCAGATCTCTGCTGTATAGCAGTGAGAAGAGCAACACAATGCGACAAGCAGCTGTAGGAGGCTTGGTTCAGCAGGCAGAGCTCCAGTGAGTGCTTTTCATGTGCTCAGAAAAGCTCTCCTGTCCGTCCTGAGCCTCTTATGGGTGTTTGTCATGTTGTGTCTGGCCTCCCAATCCAGAAGTAACTGGTGATGACCTCATTGCCAGTTACTTCCGGTGGTACTTCCAATAAGTGGACGATGCAAAGTGATACAGCTGGGGACAAATGTTGATTAACACTGATCTAGAACCATACAATGCCTTCTTTGAGCAGTATCCTGACTTGGTTTAGTTTTAAAATGTACAGGTTTTGTAAGAGCAATGCCGCTGAAATATCAAAACATGTTTTATTTATGTATTTAATATATTTATACCCTGCCTTTCCTCCCACATGGTGGGTGCCCACGTATGTTTTGTGACATATGCCTAATGCCAGTGGAGCGTCATCGGTTTTAAGCACTTTAGGAAACAATGTATTTATGATCTATGTGTCTGTGGATCTATCAGTGCTTGTCTTGTGCCCCTGGCCTCCATTATAGCATTACTGCTTTGTGCATCAATCATTTTCTATTATTTCCCCACTGGTTCTGTCAGCAATAATTTAACCTGTAGCATTCCTGGTAACATTTTAGAAGGTAACTATATCTGAATGACAGAATAAGAAATGTACGCATATCATGCTTTAAGACCCAAATAATAGAAGGCCATACTGTAGTGGAAAAATTCCAATTTAATTCATTCTATAGCTATACAAATGTGCAGCTAGAATACTGTCAAAATTATTAGTGTCTAAAAATGGGAGAGTATGATTCTAGCTTACTTGAAAGCAATTGAATTGATATAACGGATACCGATTGTCTGATGAAATAATTTATAGACTTTAATTGTAGGAAAGATAGCCTTTGCATCAAAGAACCTATTGCCAAGCTGTCCCTCTTGTTTTGTCCCTCTGTAAGGAAAGGGGAGAGCACATAACAGATGGCGCATTCCTTAGTGCCAGTCATATATGCGCATGAAATATAGTCCAATCTCCTTCCACTGTGTTATGTTTAGGACTGCACAAGATCAGAAAAAAGGATAGGTGGAAGACAAGATAAATGACTGCCTCCAATCAGAGCTGCATGGCTTCTACTGAGATTGGCGCTATAGTTTTAGAATTGGTAATAACTAGATGCATTTGGAAGCCTGAAAACGGGCTTCTGCAGACATGTGGAGATGGGGATTTATTATGTGCTGGCACAATGGCTTTCATTATGATGCACAGAAAATATAAGGAGGCAAAAGATTCTATTTTGCAAGGACCTCTGGACAATATCATGTCTCTCTCGGTATTCTGTGTGTGGAGATGCCTTGCTGTGGCTGTCTCAGGATTCCTTGTTTTGACACACAAATGCCATGTATGTGAAAAATACAAAAAGGGTGAATTCCAACACAGTCCTGGGATGGTGATTAAAACTTGTCTTTGTCTCTCAGAGTTTGAGGTGGGAGCAAGGGTATCTCAGGGCCCGATCCTATCCAACTTCCCAGCAGCCATGCCAACAGGGTATATGCTGCATCCTGTGGTGGTGGTGGGGATAGTCACAGAGGCCTCCTCAAGGTAAAGGAACATTTGTGCCCTTACCTCAGGGCTGCATTGCAATTGCATGGGTGCTGGAAAGTTGGATAGAATTGGGCCCTCAGATTGTGTTATACCCAAGATGTACAGGGGTGCATGGGGGAGGGCAGTGTGAATACACTGGCAAGCCCTGCGCATGTCTCCATTGCACCCCCAAAGCCTTGCCACCACTAAGTGATTGTGAAGAATGGGAATGTTTGTAGTTAAATGCTAGTCCTCCTTCCTCACACACACATTTGGTGGACTGAACACCACGGCATGGTTTGGCATCTTATTTTGGTTCTAAGCAAATGGACTTTGAAACTGAAATATTGGATAGATAAATAAACTGACTACATCCAACTGAGAGATGGCAAAAAAAATACAAATTTAAAAAAATGGATGTTCCCCCCCCCCCCCCAAATAGGGATTAATTCTGGATTTGGAGTTCCAGCTGCAGAACAAAGCAGGCTGTTCATTGTTTTACCTGTGCCAATGTTTTAACTTCAATCATTACTCAGACAGGAATTTTAAAATATGCATTAAATTATTGCTGTTGTTAAATTTACACGGATTGTACTTGTACAATTCAACAATGTGAAAATCTGCCTTCTTGATTACATATTAATATACACATGTTTTGAATGACCACTTTAGGAAATCACCTGAATATCCCCAGAGGAAGAATCCTTGCTCCGAAAGAAAGGAAATTGGATCTTGTCTGTGGACATTCTGGGCTTGCTCCATGTTCTTATGCCATGCCTGACCACAAGGTGGCATCATTGGTACAGCCTGTAACCCCTACGGTTTGTAGAGCAGTACTGTATTGCCAGTACTCTTGCCAGAAGGTTGAAAGGGTATGGGAATGCATCCTAAGGGACTTTTCCGGAACCTTTCCTACTCCGGAAGCTGCTGGAAGTGGTTGCTTGGAGTTGCTGTATTTTGTATGAACTGCCCAATCTGGAATGACAGGTTCACTTAGAACTCTCATTGTTTTATTAATCTGATAAGTTTAATTGATATATTAGGGTATATATAGAGTACGATTCACATGTGGGTAGAAGGACAACCTCTTGCAGAAAGTGGAGGCAGGTACTAGTTGAGTGACAAGGAAAAGGACTTTCTCCCTAGCTGACTAACATGTTTCTTGGGGTTGGGTTTCTTGGGGTTATTTTATTGGGGTGGGGTTCATTGCTCGTAGCTTCCACATCCAGAAGGGCTTGTTGGCAAGGGACGCTGGGCCGTTATTGGTGTGGATTTCAGGGAGAAATGGTGAAGAGCAAATCAGTATATGCATGTGCCGACAACCCTTAGTGGTCAAGTATTGGCTCTTGAATAGCTGACAAGGTCACACCTGATTGTTAAAGCACTAAACTGATCATAAATGCAGTACACTGCCAAACTGCAGAACTACCCATATTTCTTGTTAATTCAAATCATAACACAATCACATTTGCACTGACGGATTTAAGTTCCTCAACTTTCATTTGCAATTGTCCTTCATGATGTGATTATAGTACCTGAGCAGAAAAGACGAATGGGCTTAGGGCAGGCCTGTACTGTGTCCAAATGCTGCTGAGCAGCTGTGTTAAGTGGCTACGCTGGGGCTAACATCGGGCCCTGCTTGGGCTGCTTGCCTGAGAGTAGAACCTAGTAAAGCTACAATACATGCCTGGTGGGGTATGTTTGACTGCGCAGGTTAACTATGCAGATCTAGCCTAGGGAAATTAAAACCATCTCCCTTTATTTTATGCATATGACCATTTTAATGCCAGAATGGAATCTGTGCATTTCCATATAATAAGAATGGTCCCGTTTTGCCCACGTAAATCACAGACTGCTGGCAGCAGCTTCCCTTCTTTATCTAGCTCCTGCCAAAGTCCACAATGATCTCCTTGCAGGGTATAAAAGAGGCTCTCAGTGAGGGAAGAGGGAAGATGCTGTCAGGAGCTTCTGATCCTTGTTGGATGCCCTTTCCATGGCTGCACAGGAACAGACTTTGAAAGGGGCTCCAGAGAAGGAAAGCCAGGCCTCCCCTGCTTCCCCCCCACAGCTGTAGCAGTTAGCTCCACTCCCCTCCTCTTCCTGGAGGAGGAAGTAGATGAGAGTGCTTCCAGGAAATGTTACTCACTATTCTTTTCCTCTTCTAGAAAACTAGAAGCAACAATAGTGCCTAGAAAGCACTGCACCAAAGAGTGTATGGGGGGGGGGGGAGAGAAAAGGGAGATGTAATGAGGGTGGTCAGAGGACAGGTGAGGAGGTGCTTGTTGGAGGTGGGAGGCAGCATATGCCTTCTTTTTGGCTTGCCTCCTGAGACAACAGCTTCACTTAACGTCCTGTTTGTTTTTCTAACTACAGTCACAGAGAACATCTTGACTAATCAAGAGTTAGGATATTCAGACATACGAATGTCAGAACACATCAAACTGCTAATACACCTTGATGTTTTTTATTTGTGAGAACAACTTTTGCAGTTGCAGCATCCCTCATTCTGAAACTGGTCAGAGAATTGCATGCATTCCAGATAAATACATGAAAATTCCATGAGACTTTATGAGTGACACAAGTACTTGCAAAGTGGCGACAAAGGACCTACCTCTGCCTTTTCCATTACAAAAGATTCGATAGTCTGATTGCATCATCAGGCCCTTCTTTATTACATCACCAGGCCCCACTTCAGGAAACTCATGTACTTGAATGCTTCAAATTGAGCAAAACCTACATAGTTGCCACCCAGTGCTGGCCAAAGACATCCTTACCAGGTGCTGCCCCCCCTTACCTGGTGATCCACCAGCCTCTGCTCCTCCCACTCTTCAATGTTGTAGTAGCTCAGCACTCACCTCACTTCCACATTTCCTCTTCCTTCCATTCCATCCCTCTCCTCCTTTTCCAATGCAGGGAGTGGAAAGAGGGGTGATCGAGGCAAGTAGGTAGTAGACAGAGATTAGTGCTCCCACTGATCAGCTCCTGAGGCCACCACTTCGGTTGGTTTCATGGATAGGCCAGCTCTGCTGCCAGCTCACTTTTTGTTTTGGTAAAGACATGAGATTCTTTCTCCCTCTCCTTGATTGATGACTCACTTGGGACGGCTTCTTCCTATCTCCTGCCCCACCTTGTGTCTTGGTGGCCATGCCAGTGATTTTAAAGGGAAAAAGCCTTTAGTTTGGCAGTATGGCAGCCTATCTGAAGACTGTCCTTATATGGGAAACTCTTTTGTTTCACTGGCTTGAGAAATGTAGCATAAGAAGTAACCACAGCTGATGGTAGATGCACCAGCTTTATAAAAACACTGGCTGGACAAGTAGGCAATCTTCACTGCAGATGTCTTGGCACTGTTGATCCACTAGGGGGCAACCTAATGCAAAGCTACTGTATCAGTATTTTACCTTAAAAGTATCATAAAATGCTCAGACCTAGGGTTTGTAGGGAGGTTTGCCAGTTAACTCCTATATCTGACTTGATGTGTTGTGTCTCTCTTGATGAACCGAAACTTTTGTTTCTCAAACTTCCTGCAATCTAATTAATAAACATGACAACTGGATAGAACCTGGCACAATGCCTTATTCTTATCCAGCAGACTGGCATCCAGGAGTAATTGAAGTTATTTACATTTGGCATTCAGCTCATCAAACTAGCAACACAGTTTTTTTTTTCTTTTTTTTTTGGCTAGTAATATAGAGGCTATTAAATTAAACAGGTTAATATGGCTGAAGCATTTCACCCCCTGCTATCCCCACTGCCATAGTAAATCTGCCACCTGTTTATTTCCATGAAAATTCAATTACAGCACCACCAGTTTATTCTTCTTATGTGAGCAATTAACTGCAGGATGTTCTCAGCTCAAAGAAATTCCTGGTCTTTTACTCCCTCTGTGAAATTAGTTATTTTGTTGCTTCTGTCCTGTGGACTGGTACTACCCCACTCAGTGGATTGGCCAGTCACACAGATAATTGCAAAACGAAAGGGCAGTTTCTACTTCCAGTCCTTGGGAGGTCTGTGGAAGATCAGATTTCCTAACTCAGGGTCTAACTAAATCTAACTAGTTAGATTTCCTAACTCAGGGACATTTTGAGCTGGTGACATCTGGCTGGCATTGTTCTTCCTTTTCCGGATTAAATAGGAAGTAGATCTTATTTGATTCAATGAGCAAGTGTTGGCCTTACAATTTTGAGATTGACTGTCCATATATATGTTGCATATATGCAGCAACTGTTACCCTGCACATGCCCGATCATGTCTGATCTTGGAAGCTAAGCAGGGTCAGACCTGGTTAGTACTTGGATGGGAGACCGCTTGGGAATACCAGGTGCTGTAGGCTTATACCATAGTCTTTTGAGACTGAAGGCTGCCAACCATTCTATGCAGAAGGCCCCTGGTTTATTTATTATTATTACTAATTTATTGGACTTGTAATCTGCCTTTCTCACCGAAGGGCACCCAAGGCGGCTAACAGCACTTAAAAACCATAAAATACTTAAAAATACATAAAATTATAAAACACAATAATAAAATAAATAGTAAAACAGCAAGGCCAGCAGTGTTAAAACAAGCAGTATAAAAGCAATTATTTAAAAAGCAGCCATCATGCCCTCTCAGGCATCAAATGCTTTTTGGAATAAGAAAGTTAACAGAGAAGTTGCTGTTCGAACCTCAAAGGGGAGGGAATTCCACAGTACAGGAGCCACCACCAAGAAAGCCCTGTTTCTGGCTGCCACCCCTCTCACCTCTTTCAATGGTGGCACAACCAACAGGGCCCCTCCTGATGACTGAAGAGGACGGGCCGGACTATATGGAAGAAGGCGATCTCTCAGATATGCTGGTCCCAAGCTGTTCAGGGCTTTAAAGGTCAAAACCAGCACCTTGAATTGGGCCTGGAAACGAACCAGCAGCCAGTGGAGTCGCTGGAGCAGTGGCGTGACAGAGTCAAACCGTTGACCTCCAGCATCTACATGAGCCGCCGCATTCTGCACTAGTTGCAACTTCTGGACTGTCTTCAAGGGCAGCCCCATGTAGAGAGCGTTGCAATAGTCTAATCTTGATGACACCATGACATGGACCACCATGGCCAGTTCTGACTTGAGGCAGGTATGGCCACAGCTGGCACACCAACCAAAGCTGGGCAAAGGCACTCTTGGCCACAGCTGACACCTGGGCATCCAGGAGCAGCTGTGAATCCAGGATAACCCCCAAGCTGCAAGCCTGCTCTTTTGGGGGGGGGTGCAACCCCATTCAGAGCAAGGTGATCGTTGAGCACCTGCATTGTGGATTTCTGCACCAGGAGGACCTCTGTCTTGTCCGGATTGCCTCCAATCCCCAACTCAGCCAACCATCCCAGAAGGACACCATGGTGTCAAAAGCCACTAAGAGGTCCAGAAGGACCAGCATGGATGCACTCCCACCATCCAGCCCTTGGCGTAGATCATCCACCAAGGTGACCAAGGCCGTCTCTGTCCCAAAGCCTGGCCTGAAGCCAGACTGAAAGGGATCTAGATCATTTGCTTCATCCAAGGCCTTCTGGAGCTGAGACGCCACCACCTGCTCAACCACTTTGCCTAGAAATGGGAAGTTAGATACTGGCCGATAATTGTCTAATACAGAGGGGTCCAGAGAGGGCTATTTCAGAAGGGGGCGAACCACAGCCTGCTTTAGAGCCAGTGGCAGCACCGCCTCACTCAAAGATGAATTTACTACCCTCTCTGTCCACTCAGCCAGTCTCTCCCAGGCGGATCTAATCCACCGTCACTCAAGATGCCTGCCCTGCTGCTTCGACATTCGTAGCTGCTCGGTAAACCAAGGAACCACTTTGACTCTGCTAGCTGGGAGGCAACACTCAGGAGCAATCTCATCCATAGCCCTGGCCATCTCCGTGTTCTGGAGATCAACCAGAACCTCAGATGAGACAGTGGCCTAAGCAGCAGGAAAATCCCCCAGAGCCCTCAGAAAACCTTTCAGATTAAACCTTTCACCCCTGCTAATTGGGTAAGAGGCACTTTTTCAAGTGGGTGCTCCTTTTTTTAGCAGGGGGAAAGTAACTGGCCCTCCTCACCCCAGCAGTGTCTGTACTAGTGGCTGTCTGCTGGTGTTGCATCTTTTTAGATTGTGAGCCCTTTTGGGACAGGGAGCCATTTAGTTATTTGATTTTTCTCTGTAAACCGCTTTGTGAACTTTTAGTTGAAAAGAAGTGTTGGCATCCTTCAGTCTTGGAAGACCATGGTATTGCGCTCTGAATGGTGGTTCTGGAACAGAGTGTCCTCTCCAGTGCGCGAAGCCTGGGTAAAGTAGGTATGGAGGATAGGCTGTTTCCCCTGCAGCAAATCCCCCCTCTCCACATCGCTGAAATGGTCCAATGGAAAGGCAGAAGCCAATATGGTTGGTTCCAGCAGCATTGCAGGAGTTGCCAGAACGTGACTGTGTTCAGCCATGAACTGCTTCAGGGACTCCGGATTTTGCCTTGAGGTTGACTCCTGAAGACTTTTCCATAACTGGATGTAGCCACAAGGCAGTCCCATCTGCCACAAGTCCCATCTACCCAGTGGCTGTTTAGTCGCCTCTTACAACAAGTACAGCCAAACTGAGGACCTATTCTTATTCCCAGCCCCCACGGAAAAAGAGGTGGTATAATAATAATAATAATAATAATAATAATAATAATAATAATAATAATAATAATAATAATAATAATAATAAAAATAAATAAATAAATAAATAAATCAGTCTTTGGTTTCATGTATTTTCAGATGGGCTGGGAAAGACCTTCTGTGAAATCCTGGAGAGCTGCTCCCAGTTGGTATAGATGATTCTGACCTAAACAGATGAATGATCTGTTTCAACATAAGGCAGATTCCTATGTTCATGTTCCTGTGGGATATGCTGGTGAACATTGCTACTCGGGTCCCACTTTGCTCTTTGCAGTGCTTTCTGGGCAATACCGATTTTTTCAGGATTCTGTTTGGCTACCAGCTGTGGCATCAGGGAAGTCAACATTTCCTTCCTCTATCTGGTGGTGATGTCACTGCCAGATATAAGGGCAGAGAGCTGTGGCATTGATGCTGCATGTGGTGTCCATGTTTCAAAGAGCTTGGAATGATAGATACATTTTAAACATTGGCTTACTTTTTTCAAGTCTCTCTTCAGTCTCTTTTGCAGCTCTGTTAAGCAGTTAACAGACAATGGACAATGATGGGAATCGTCCTAATAACTGCAATAATTTTAAGAATTTTAATTTTAATAATTTTAAGAACAGGTTCTTAAAAAAATCAAGAAAGGAAAACTTTTTTTTCCTTTTAACTACTACTGCGATTAAACCCAATTCATTTAGTCTAAGGCAGTGTTCTTGGGTGCAATCATTAGAAATTTGTACATACTTTACTTGTGTCCTGTTGAAATGAGTGAGACTAGCATTTGGATATGTTTAGGGAAGTAAATCCCATTAATTTCATGAGGATTTACTGCAAAATTAATAGTCTGGAGACCTTTCCATACACTCTCATTCTTTTGCGGTAGTTGGTCTCTCTCTCTCTCTCTCTCTCTCTCTCTCTCTTTAAATAAGCACATTTTACCTTTGCTTCATCAGCTATGTTGGATGCAGTTGTGTTTCAGATGCATTTCAAAGTGCTGAGGAGGCCTTATCATTTTGTTCAACCACCGTTCGTCGCGCTAGATCACTGCATAAACTCTCGCCAGGGAACCACTTACCCTGGAAAATTGGGACGCAGAGACTTCTGGAGTGATATGCAGCAGAAGCAGCTCCTGGTGCAATTTTTTTCAATGATCCAGTGCAACAAACAGTGGCTGCGAGTTGGAACGATAAGGTCTCTCTACCACTGTGCCGTGCCCAGATTAATATTCCTGGTTCCCTACGGGATGGTTTGGAGACTGCTACCCAATGTGATTTGAGACCAGAGTGGTTGAAGGACTGCCTCCTCTCATATGAAACTGCACATCCTGTGAGATCATCTGAGAGAGTCTTCTTTCATTTTTCACCTTTGGCAGACATGCATTTAATGGTAATGCATGAGAAGGCTTTCTTTGCAGTGGCACTCATTATATGAAACTCCTGGCTCTCATCATAAGGCTAGCTCCATCACTCCCATTGTAGTTCCTACAGTTAAAGATATGTTTGTTCTAGCGTCATTATATGAATTACTTAAAAAAAAATTAGTGTGTTTTTTAGTCACTTTGAACACCTCCCTAGCAGGAGAGAAAATGCCAGACATAAACGTCACTTAACAGCAGGAATATGTTCTCCTATTTCCATTGTTATGTGATTAGGTCATTAAGTGAATATTCAGCCCAATCTAGTGCCTCTGTTGCATAAACGACACTCTCTGCCAGACACTCTAAGCAGGCTACTGGAGACCTGTTGCCTCTTCTTTGTATTAAGAGCCTCTTCTTTGTTGTGTAAACAGACACACTGCTGCAGGCTATTGCCTGATTGCCTCATTAAGAGCCTCTTTGTTGTTCATTGACCATCATTATATATACTGTCCATCGTTCCGTTGTTAAGCAACGCATGCCTGTATTTTAAATAAACAAATCTCCAATAAGGTCATTCAGGCTCTAATCTGAATGGCACTCCACTGCAGAAAATCTTTCCATATTCTGGAATAGTTATATATGGCATCAATCCTTTGCTCAATCCTATGCAGGTTTGTTACAGCTTCCAAGCAGAACTATTCACTCGTTCCTTTAATCAAGACAACCACATTCTAACACATCACACAAAAGTCACACTGCCTGGGGCTGTTTTACTTCTTCGTTTTTGTGGTAGTAAAGCCCACACACCATGCCTTTATGGCCTATTTCCATCTGGGGTGTTGTCTGTGTGGAAACGGTTCCTCTGTGGAAACCTGGCAGTCACTACATCAGAAGAAATACTTGAAATGGAGTAAGTTGGTTGAGTCATTCTGTTGTGTTTTTTTTATCACTCCAGAATAAGCATGCAACTTCGCCTTGAGAGAAAGTAGTAAAGATAAGGAGTGTTCTTTTGAAGAGGTCTGTTTTGATGCGCCTTCACACTGCTATGCAGCTATCCGCCACTGCACCTTTCTAGGGTCAGAAAGAGCTTGCTATGCATGGTGTTTCTCTGGGAAATATTCAGGAAGGCCTGAGATGTGAGACGTTTCAGGGATGGTTTTGGCAAAGGGAAGTACATCCCATCCACCATTTGACAGATGAAAGTAGGGATACTCCTTGATGTGGGTTTTTTTCCCCTGCTGTTGCTTTTTGTGCTCTGAAGGGTTTTGAAAACACTTTATTGCTCTTGCATCCTTGTTTTGATTGCAGTGAGTACTGTTGTGGCTTGCAACAGCACCCGGGTCAATGGCCCCACCATCTTCTTCCAGCTGCTCTGAGAGCTTGAGAGCCCAATCCTAGGCATGTCTACTCAGAAGTAAGTCCCATTATAGTCAATGGGTCCTACTCCCAGGTAAGTGTGGATAGGATTGCAGCCGAAATCTCTGAAAATGTGGCCGCCACTGGACTCATAGCCTGCCGTGCTATGGGGCATGGCCAGTGTCATGGCTACTTGCGCAAGATGCGTTGAAGGCTATGCAGTCGGTAAGCCAGAACAGGAAGCGGCAGCCCACACCATGCCATGTAGGACAGCCAGCCCAGTCAGGTGGAGGGGAAATACCTGTGGCTTTTCGAAAGTAACAAGCTTTGTAGTGGGTGTACTGCCAATAGCATCCAAAAGCATTTTGACATAGCCTAAAAATAAGGGATAAACTTTGGAAAGGTCATTAGCCAGCAACAAGCCTTCAGGCCTCTTCTCCCATCTCCATACTGTAGTCCAACTATGCTGTACCATTAAGGTTTTTGCATGTGAAGGTAACATTTCTCAGTGTTAAAATATCCCAGACAAATAAGTAAATTATTTTTTAGTGTCTGCTGCTTGAGAAGGTACATCCCGGTCTGCACTGTGTAATAAAAAGAATACTATATTAACATTGTATGAATGCTGTCCCTCCTGGGATCTTCAGAAAAACTCCTGTAGATGTTTATCTTGTATGATGTGATCCCACTGAGCAGCTCTTTAAATAAACTAAGTGTGGCTTATGTAGTTGTAGTGAGAATCTGCCTGGTGGCTATTTTGAAGTAAACACCTTAGTGTCTAAACACTGATGGCTTAGGGATTCTGAATTGTGCATCTCCATAGGAAAATGCCAGATACAATTGTTCTTACCTTTTTGGTTCATGCCACATCTGTTGTAAATCTTTTTTACTACCTTTCTCTTTGGTAGCTTGGTAAAGATGCTGCAAACACCTCTGACAGCCCTCGTAATACACTCTTGTTGTTATCGTTGGCCTAGGAAGACAAATGTGGAAACTGACAGTTTTTTGCCCTGATTAGGACAGTGTTTCTGATAACACAGGCCAATACACATTTTGCTTCCTTAAACATTACACCAATTCCTGGGTATATTTGGGGTGCTGATTCAAAAAATGGCATCCGTTTTGCCCTATCACGTCTAGTTTTGGAGATATAGTATAGCCTCTTTAGTGAATGGTTCAAGCAGCTTCCTCATGAGGATACCTACACCATGGCTTCCTCATGAGGAAGCTGCTTGAACCATTCACTAATGAGGCTATACTATATCTCCAAAACTAGATGTGATAGGGCAAGACATGATAGGGCAAAACGGATGCCATTTTTGGAATTGGCACCCAAAATTCATATCAAACCACCATAAGGTTTGGGAAAAACTTTTCTGACCCTTAATTTTGTAGGCCTGTGTAATAGTAGGGCTGGGTGTCTCTCACTGGCTCTAGTTCAGAAATACTTTGGTTTATTTTCAAGCTAGAGCCACCATGCCACATTTTGCAGAGGCCTGGCCTTAGGGCTTATGCTGGTGTGGACAACACCTCATTTTCTTGGGAGAGGTGGCTGCAGCAGCAACTATACACGTTGCTAACCCAGCCCCTAATCAGGGTGTATCCACGTAGACTGAGGATGTGATTGAGTAGGGGCTGGGTTGGACAATACTTCTCAGCTGACTGGTCCTGCACATTAAATGATATGCGTGTTCAAGGCATGCTGTCTCCTGTGCAGTCTGGGTCCTCTTGTTGTCCATCTTTGTTTGCAGCCCTCCAGCCCACTTCTTGCCTGTCTTTGTTGGCAGTGCTCCAACTCACTTCCTGGTAGCATTCTACATGGTAAATGGGGTTTGCTGCTATCCGTGGTCTCGGGTATCCCCAGTGGCAGTGGGAACGCATCTCTTGCGGATACAGGGAGATGACTTCATGTGATTTCCTTTAGGATTCCTTCCCCAAATCCTCAGGGCACACTACAAATTTCATTACTGGATTGTAGTTATTTCTGGAACTAGGAACAGCCAGAGGTAGTAGCCAAATTTCACTGTTTAGATTTTGGATCAGATTTTTTTTGTTCTTTGGGTGCACCACTAAAACTGGTACTGGTCAAGTGTGAAAAGACAAAAACCTTGAGGATTTTCCTACCACTATCCTACCACTTTCCTACCATAATCATATCAACTATTCCCAATCTATGGTCAAAAGGTGGTTCACAGAAACACAGGAGGAGGTCCATGAGCCGACTGGGTCCAGCAGCTGGCAGGCAAGCAAAGTTCCATGTGCTCTTCACTTAGCTGGCCTTGCATGGGCTCTCCTGCCTCCCTTGGCTTCAACTGCCCTGAAATCAGGGCCATGATTGGCGATGGCACGATGACATAATCGTGCCATCACCATGTCCTGTTTGCAGCTGCACACTTGGTGGTCCGCAACAGACCCAAGTGCAGGCATGGTGGTTCATGGTCACACAAAGATAGGGAACCGCTGTTCTATATTTTGCCTGTGGGGCAAGCTTTGGGAACAGGAATGTAAACAGGAAAAGTGGTCCAGGTCCAAGGGTTAATGTCCCTTTTCCAGCTTTGCAGCCCCAACCCCGATCACTCCCACAGCTGCATTTGCTGTTTGAAAGGCTGTGGGAGATCCAATCACAAATCTCTCTCTGTCTTTTCAAGTCTGGATCCAAGATAAAGCCTAACATGAATTTTAGTCTGCAGTGTATGGCAATATGACTAGGGCCATGAGTCATGAACTACTTTGCGCATATATTGGGTTGCATTGATA
This sequence comes from Tiliqua scincoides, assembly GCF_035046505.1. NCBI lineage: Eukaryota > Metazoa > Chordata > Lepidosauria > Squamata > Scincidae > Tiliqua > Tiliqua scincoides. Next base: position 38,112,535 of record NC_089826.1, on the reverse strand, counting down.
CATTGAAACGGCTTGTTTTTCTTTTCCAAACAGCCCTTCCCTCCAAATTAGGACAATTTATCTTTTCCTATGTTTCATTAACTTTTAACCTATTTTCTATTCGTTAGAGCTATTTGAGTTTTTTTAAAGAGGGCCTTTAAGATCTCATCAAACCCAACAGGATTACAACACCCCTATGATTATTACTGAGATCATAATAATAATCATGTAGGATCATGTACATGTACAATAATCATAGTAAGGATCATGTAGTATGGATCATGCAAGCAAGCAGCACAGTTGAGAAGGTTTTGAATATGCTGTAAAATAAATAAGTTGCAGGATTTGGCATCCGAAACTCATACAGAAAAAAACAGGATAAGGAGGAATCAAAGGTGATTGCAAAGGCTCAGTGCCTTTGAGACTGATGATGTATTTCCAGCTGTAGGAGTGTAGAAAGGTAAAGATTTGTGTGGGAAAAAGAAGCCTAGAAGCTCTGTGCTATTTGCATTCGACTTGAGACATATAGGCAGGATATCAGGGAGGATGTCTTAAAAGCAGCATTAGAAAGGAGGGTGGAAGTCAAGTGGTACAAATGTGGATTTTGGGGCAACCAGTGTAAAGCTAGCCATGGAAGTCTTAAAAGAAATCAAATGGCCCTGTGAGAGGGTGTAAAGGGAAAAGTAGGGTTATCAAGGGCTTAGCTCCTTGAGTAATTGGAAAGGTCCTCATCAGGTGAAGGAATGAGTCAACAAAGAAGTCAGAGAAGAATTAAAGAGATAGGAGAACTAGAGCTAGACCAAACATGCAGATATTCTGTGGGAAAACACACCCATGAGTTTTCTGTGAGTTTCCGCTCATTCTTCAGATGTGTTAGTCCCTCCTCCCACACTGCTAATCATCCTCTGGCAGACTTTCTGGGTTTACATGCATCCCAGCAGCACCTGCCATATGAAGGGGGTGGGAGCACCTCCCTGGGCAATGGCGCATGTTGAATCCTATCCTCTCTGGCAGCCACCTCTTCTCCCTCTTTCTCTCATTGGACTTGCAACAGCTAAAGAGCTAGTGCAGGTTCGAGAAGACCCATTGCAGGGTGGGAGGTTTATGGAGGGGAAAGGGGATTTAAATCCCCATTCCCTTCTGAAGTCACCTGCTCCACCTTCCCCAATGGATACAGTACATGCCTTTACAGCACAACTGCACCAGTAAAGGGGGGGGGGATAGGTTTGGACTGTAAATCTACTACATGACCCTTCTGTTCTTCAGTTGGTGTTTAAATTTTATTTACATTAACCGGCTTAATTGTATTTCACTGATCAAAGGAAATTGGACAAAATATCAGTCACACAATACGTTTCACCCGGTGCAACACTGAAACACAAACCTGATTGGAGACAGAGCCAGGCAATGGCCTCATTAGTATTAACGAAGTAATATAACTAAAAGGACTCTGGGGTCAAATTTTAATCTAATGGCACTCCGCAGCATACTGTACTGTTTCAAGTTTCATTAAATTTTAAAATGGTTACAGATTAGGTTTTTTTAGCTACCAATGTCTGACAGTTCTGTCCTTCAAGTCTCCTGTAATAAAAGCACCTAGCCAATCTAGTTGACCTGGAAAACCCTGCAATAGGCTTCGTAACCAAGTAAGGTTTTCCCAATGGTGGTGGCTACAGATTTGTATGGTCACTAAATAGCATTATTTATTTAGCGTATGGCATATAATACATGGACTTATATATCAATTAGACTAGATCAAATGTAAATGTCCAGTTCGTCCAGCCATTCAAGGACAGAGTTACCTTCACTGAAAAAGTCAGACCATGGGCCAGTATACGCCCTCAGTTTCCAGCCAGACACAACATAGTATATGGTTTGGTGGGAAAACCCACAATCACACTGTGGGGTAGATACTAGCCCCTATTTAAATATTGAGTCCTGACAAACAGCATGTAGGGTTCGGATCCTGTTCAAAGTTTTCCAGTGCTGGCGAGGCAAGTCGAAACCTGGCACCTTAAGTGTAGGATCGTCTATATATCTACGCGTTTCTGGGCATTTGACTGCCCATTTAGCTTTCCATTGGGCATTGATGTTGAAATTATTGAGCAGATGTTGTGCGAGTGCCAGAGAAGGCTTCCTGGATTTAAGCCTACCAATTGATAGATGAGGAAGATCGGCATGCACTGGTAAAGGGGGTTGTTGGTGATTTTTCTATATTCTTTCACTAAAGCTTCTTGTCTCCGTAAGGCTGATGGTGACATGTGGCTCAAGACGGGGCACCAACAGACAGGAGTGGACCTTATACAGCCGCTTAGGATCCTCATGGTTTCATTTAATCTGGCATCGAACTTGCTAGTATGACAGCTGTTAAGCCATACTGGAGCACAGTATTCTGCTGCGGAGTAGATCAGTCCTAATGCTGATGTTCTGAGAGTAGTGGCTGAAGTTCCCCATCTTGTTCCTGTTAATTTCTGGACTATGTTGTTCCTGGTATTGATTTTTGTGGCTTTGTTCTTGAAGTGTGACTTATAAGACAGAATCCGGTCCAAAGTTACTCCAAGACATTTTGGATGGGGATTGTAAGGGAGTAGGTTGTTATTTAGATAGACCTTTGGGGCTGCATTAGCTAATTTATTGTTAAGGTGGAAGCATGTAGTCACCGTTTTGCTGATACTGGGTATTAACCTCCAGTCAGCTAAATATTTTCCCAGGATCTTGACGTCTTCTGAGAGGAGGCCATCCAGCACCTCCATGTTTTTTCCCTGCACTGCTAGAGCCAGGTCATTGGCATATCCAAATTCACGTCCCCTTGTTACTGGCAAGTCTGAGATGTACAGGTTAAATAGTATGGGTGCCATTACAGAGCCTTGTGGAAGGCCGTTGTTTAGCCTTCTTACCTTACTTGCATTGTCCCCCATTATGATCTGGAAAGATCTGTCACTTAGCATGTTGTTGACTAATCAATACAGTTTTTTACAGGGGATGATGTGACACAATTTGTATAGCAGATCCTCCCTCCACACGGTGTCATATGCCGCAGTTAAGTTGATAAATACAACTGTGGTTTTTAAACCTCATTGAAAGCCAGCCTCGATCTAGCTTGTCAAGCTCAACACCTGGTCAACACAGCTATGATTTTGTCAAAAACCCACTTGTTCTACAGGCAGGCGTTCATCTATTATAGGGCCAATTCTGTTTATGATTAGTTTCTCCAAAAGTTTGTAACATGAGCTCAGAAGGGCAATTGGGTGATAACTGTCTGCTCTGTCTTGCGGTTTACTGGTTTTCAGAAGTGATATTACTTTAACTTTTTAAAATTCTGGTGGAAGATGTCCACTAGAAAGTATGTCCGAGAAGAATTTGGCAAGCCTCTTCCTTGTGTGTCTCCCAGAATGCATGAAAAACTCTGGGTGGATGCTGTCAAAGCCAGGGGCTTTGCCACACTTCAGACTGCTGATAGCTGCATTGATTTCGTCCATTGAAAATGGATGGGAAAATTTGGGATGTGTTTGGGACGACCGCTGAAAAGCTGTAAGGGTTCTCTTGATGGTTGTAGTATAAAAAAATAAATAGCATATTTGTTTAGCATGTGCATATTTTCCCCATTGCTTCTAGACCAGTTAATACAGTTGCAAAATATGGATTTCAGTAGGACAGCCAACCTATACATGTTTACTTAGATGTTTCACTGTAGGCATAGCCTCAGGAACTGACCAAGCTGGATAGAGGTTCAGCTTGGTTGGGCCAAATTCTGAACCCTCAGTATCAGTAGCAGTGATAATGTCCAGTGCACCATCAAGGATCTTTGGGCTCCCAGCAACACGACACCCGTACTGTCCCACCGACTAAGTCAATGGAACGGATTCTCACTGTCCCAAAGTGTGTAAGATAAATGTTCAGACTGGTCGTAACCTTATGAGCAGATTTTGCAAGCCATGTAAAAATTTTATCATCAACATGAGTCAGGGGGAGCTGAAATAGATTCCTGAAGCAAAATAATAAGAAAATCTCTTGCGGTTACCATTTGCAAATGATTGCAAACTTCACATGATTAGACAAATAATCACAAGGTCAGCATATCAGTTAAACTGGATTTTGGGGTGTATAATTGTTGTGCTTGCATTGTGGGTTTGATGAATTGCAGAGCCTATGACGCCATCCTATCACAAATCTTGAAACTGCAATGGTGATTTTACATTTTAATTATTTATTTAACTCATTTCTCAATGTAATGCTGAGCTTGCAGTTGTCTCCCATCTGAGGGATTAACCAGGTCAACAACAGGTGCTTCTAGAATTTTTACTGTGACTGACATTACAATAATAATTGATATACACTGTTGGTTTACTGGGCAAGTAGAAATGCACCCTGCTGTTGCTGTTGCAGCTGAACTAATATGCAATAAATAGGTGGACCATAAAAGGAGAAATAAAACATTTATTATAGACCAGGGTTGACCAAACCCTGGTTCAGGAGCCACATGCTGCTGATATATAATGTGCAGCTCGCAGAAATATGTTGGCCAAACTTCTTTTTGCATCACAATTAATATAAAAGGTAAATAAATAATTTTAATCTTTATAGTTATTTACTTGGTATAAACTGAGTCCACTGGATTAAAATGTATGTTTAATATTCATGGTGAGTAAATATATTTAAAAATTTAAATGCTTCTTAAATATTGCAGGTTGCAAACATCTTTCTTGCAGCTCTCAAACATCTGAAGTTTATCATATGTAGCTCTTATGTTAAGAAAGTTTGGTCACACCTGTTATAGAGCTACCATAGATGTCTTCTGCCTAGAGCAGGGGTCTCCAAACCCCAGTCCAGGGGCCAGATACGGCCCGTGGTGAGCCTCTTTACGGCCCGCAGCCAGCCTCTTGTTCCCTGAAAGCCACTGGCCCGCTTTGCCAAACATGACTGGAACTACGCTCTAGTTGCATCTTGAGGGTGTTCTAAGGGCCAGAGAGGTTGAATGAATGAGCCCTTTCATTCATTTATTCACACATCTAAGTTCCATCTCTAATTTAGTTATATAAATTTTATATTTAAATTGTTTTTGGCCCTCAAAACTGTGCCAGACATTTGATGTGGCCCTCTGGCCAAAAGGTTTGGAGAACCCTGGCCTAGAGGGTTAGCCATGTTACCACAGAATCCTAACTTGTCTCTGCTACCTCTGCCTCCTCGGGAGAAAGGGACTTTCATCCCCTTTCCCTGGGTAAAGCGAGTAGCTCTGCAATGGGGCTACTTGATTCTATGATGAACTGAGGGTCGGTGTAGAATTCAGAGCCTCCATGTTGGGCAGACGGCCCAACACGGAGGCTCAAGATCTGGTGGAGCAAAGCTCACTGGTCCCACCTCCTCTCCACCCTCCCTCTGTCTTTTCCCCAGAGCACCTCCTCCCCACCTCCCCCTACGCCCCCACCTACCTCTCTGCTGCTCAGCGGTTCACACAACTGCCAAGTGACGAAGCTCCAGTGCTTCTCTGGCACTAGCTGAGTGGTGGCTAGTGCTGGCCCTCCACCATCACTAGGGCCTGCAAACATGCCTTACAGCATGTTTGCGACAGTGTGTGCCAGCGGTAATCTGGTGCACACTCTTTAGGATTGGGCTGTTAGTCAGTTGAAGCACAAACAGTAAATAATCTTGTGGCAGCATAACTAATAAGTTTTTATGGCCTGAGTCCAACAAGTATGGTTCACACATAACAAATGCATTTTTCTTCCAACAAGTCTTCGTTCACACTGTCAGACAGACATGACTTAAATAGGAAGAACGAAAGTATCTTGATTTGACACTGATGACTCAAGATCTAGAGAGTGTTTAATTAGATTTGGCTGACGAATGTTGCACCCTCTAATGAAATATATGAGTCATTTTATGGCTAATGAACAAGACATGGAAAATGTGCAGGCTCAATGTATATGCTTGCATGCATGCTTTGTTATTTCACGGTGTCCTTCCTGGGCAGAATGAGTTTCTTCATATAATCATTGACCAACATTTTCCAGTGGAAAAAACCAGTTTCGTTTGTTTGAATAAAATTAGTTTAATAAAAAATGTTTAGAATAATCACGTATCATGCATATGTATTATCCAACTGCCCTTGTTAACTAATCCCATGTGCTGGTGTTTGGTGTTGCTATGCTTCATACTGTGATGGTTGGTTGATTTTTTTCATGCCTAATGCAACACCGTTTTTCTCCTCAAGCTCACGACTTTCTATTCACTTCAGCTCAGCAAGTTTCTGCTTCCACATGCTCCATTGGTGGTGTTAGTATGCGCTGGGAGTTCTGTCGTCCAAATAAAATGCATTGGCAGAGGTTCATTTCAGTACCTTGTATACAAAAGCGCACATTAAAACCACTGCAACAGGTATGACTAATTGGTAATTTTTGTGGGCAATTTGTACAAAGATGTTGTGGACTGGCTGCGCATGAAGACTGTTTTCCGTCAAGGTCACACTGAGGAAAACTTTGGCTGCTTAAAGCCTGCACTGGAACAAAATGTCAGGGCCATGTCTTTCATTCACAGATATGCTTTGACAACAACTGTGCTTTGTTTTCACAGAGCATAGACTTTTACAGAAGAAAGTGAAAGTAACAATAGTTGCTGATTTATTTGTGAACGGTTAGCATTACTCTTTGGTACTTCATGCACAGTACCCCCTGTAGCTTTTGTCTTCACACATTTTCATGTATCCATATTATTAATATTATTGCTGCTTGAAACTCTATCCATTCTCAAAAATGGGCATCTTGTCACCCAGTCAGAAATGGAGCAATAGTTTTGGGAGCCTGCTCGAAAATCAGAAAATGGTGCACCCCTCTCCCGATGGTAAACTTTTAATAATAGTCTAAATTAGCATTTCCCAAACTGTGGGTCATGACCTGATCGTGGGCCCATCAAGATCAGGAAGCTGCATGGCAATATGACATGTGACCTGGAAGTAAGTTCCGGGTTGCGCCGGCACACAACTCACTTCATTGGCCATGTTGAGCCGTGCCACGCCCTGGACCACCCTACAGCTTTCTGATCCACAAATCAGGTTGCGACCCATTGGAGGGGTCATGACACATAGTTTGGGGAACTCAAATGATGTGGCTAAATTTGACCTCTCGCTCTGTAAATATTGGTAATTTGTCCACTTTGAGTTTAGTTCTGGGCCAGGAAGATCTGGACCTGAGATTGTGTGTGCATGCTTGTGTATAGGCATAGACACGTGTGCATTGTTGGCAACAATGTGTACATATATTATCCTGCTCCCGGCCCAAATCGGAAATTAGATGTGGGTAAGATGATTGAAGCTGATTCCAGATAAGGTTTATGTCATACCTGGGATCCTAGCCCAATGAGAAGGGCAGGGTTAGTGTAAAGGGTCAATATCAGATCAGGACCTGTGCTTCACAGAGTAGGCAACGGTTCTGTCTTCCATGCTGTTGGCAAAAACTCAGGAAGCAGGAAGTGAGAGAGGAACATGAGAAAAGGCTCCAAATGGCTTCCGAGCATGGAGCATGATGGGGCTAATAACCACCAAATTCCTCCTCCAGTTCTCTCTCTGGGCTCTTGGGCTTCTCAGCCAGCTGTCCTTCCTGCAGGAGGATAGATTGAGTTCACCTTTAATTCTTGGCCCCAAACTCCTCACCACAAGCTGGCTAGAAGGTGTTTAAATCCTGCAGCCTTTTGCACATGCTCTCCCAGCCTCCCCAGCTGTAGGCCCTGGATCTAATGTTTCCACTACCAAGGTGATGGGAGATGCTAACCAATCAGCATCAAGCCGCTCAGGTTGTCCCTGAGTGGACTTCATAGGCTGCTAATGAACCAGCCTCAAGGAGGGTGCTGAGAGGTCTGAGAGGATCCAAGAGGTCTGACAGGACCAGGGCTACTCCTATGGATTGGGAGGAATTGCAGACACTATATGAAACAATCCCATACCTACCTTAGGGTGGAATGTGGGACAAGCTGGGCACAGTTATCATGTATAAGGTTCAGCTTCCCCTAATCATAATCCAATGTTATGGAACTCCCTTCCCCTTGACTTGAGACCTTTCGGCGAGGCCTGAAGACCTTGTTGTTTACACAAGCCTTCTGACTCTATGGCCTTTTAACATCTTTTATACATCTTTTAGTTTTTTTTACAGGCGTGATTCCTCCTTGAACTGCTGTTTTATGCTCTTTTTATTCTGACTTTTATCTGATTACTGTTTTTATGGTTTCTCTTAATGTGTTTTTGATATGTTTTTATCTGTTAAATTATGTTTTTATCTGTTTTTTTTAATATGTTGTAAGCCGCCCTGGGTTCCTTTGGGGAGAAGGGTGGGATAAAAATAAAGTTGTTTATTATTATTATTATTATTATTATTATTATTATTATTATTATTATTATTATTATTATTATTGTTATTGTTATTGTTATTATTATTGTTATTGTTATTGTTATTGTTATTGTTATTGTTATTGTTATTGTTATTGTTATTAATCACCCAGAGTCTCCACAGACTCTGAAAGAAGGATTCAGTAACTTCAGTAAGGTATAGAGATGGAAAATATCATTAAAACTATAATCACTAGACTACATCAGTGGTTTCTGTGACTGGCTGGATCTTTCTGTGTGTCCAGTTCACTCTTAACTGGAATGATATGGCAGGAACATATTATGGCATTGATCCAAATAACATCTGCATCTTTCAGATGCCAGGGAGATCGCTGGCTTTTAACCTATAAAGTATCTCCATTGGTTTCAACTATTTCTTTAAGTGGGAATGAGCAAAGTGTGTACTCATTAAAATCTATGGCATTTAGGAGTGTTTCACTGTGGCTGGATTGTGTCCCAAGAAAGAGCACAATCCTAAGCATGTTTACTCAGAAGTAAGTCCCATTTTATTCAATAGGACTTATGCCCAAGATAGGGTTGCAACTTTAGTGTCCTGTGATCAGGGACAGTAAAATTTGCTCCCGATAGACAAGTAAGTTCTTAAAAAAACTAGATATCATCAGGAAATAGCTGCTATGTATGTACGCATGTAGATCCAAGCCCAGTCAAGGTCAACAGCTTTCGACTTTCCTTATGTTATAAGACAAGTATTAAAACAGCTGTTCTGTCTGGAATGCAGCAGAAATGTAGCAATACAGAAACGTCACCTCTACAGGACTGTCTGCATACAGCTGTGCTTACTTAATTTCTCTGAAACCCTCATCAATGCTTCCATTTCCTTTAAACCAGACACTAGAATCCCCTTGTCTCTGAATTTCCCTCTGCATGTTCTGTTTCAGAAATAGCTAATCTGCCAACCAATTATACATAGTTTCCCTTTCCTGTCTGGGACCTGGGAATACTCTGCTGCCCCCTAAAAGTACCTCCTTCTCCCCCACCCTGAGTTGGGTTTAATGAATATAGCAGTAGTACTGGTCTAGACAGCTGAGGTTAAATCAGAAGCTACTTGTTAGAACTGAAAGCTTCTGATTTGTCCTTGTTGGTGGGACTGAGTCCATCAGACCACTCCCACCCTTTGGCATATATAAGAACATAAGAAGAACCCTGCTGGATCAGGCCAAGGCCCTCCAGTCCAGCTTCCTGTATCTCACAATGGTCCACCAGATCCTCTGGGAGCACACAAGACTACAAGATATCCATATCCTGTTGCCACGTCTTTGCTTCTGGCTCTCTAAGCAATACACTGCTGAGGATTGGGGAGGCTCTTCTGACTTTCATTCTGTTTTTCCTACCTATGAAATGGAAGTAAAACCGTCTCTGTACTCTTCCATGATTACTGTTCCTAAAGACATTTTGGGGAAAGGTGACAACATAGTCACAATATATGTATTTCAGGTTGTGTTTGTTGGGCAGAAATTGTTGTTATTAGACATGTTTAATCTCACCTGTCCACCAAAGTGCTCAGGGTACATGGTTCTCATCCAACCCATTATATCCTCACAACATCCCTGTGACTAGGCAGAAAGAGAGCAATAGTCATAAGCCAGCTGTCTTTTCAATGATCACCCATCCCCTTTACAAGTTTCCAAATTTCCATTATTATGTATATAATGGATATATATGGGTGGATATCTATGTATGTATGTATGCATGCATGCATGCACTGGCATATAATATGATAGTATTTGGTGGTTAGCATGCAACAGTATTTAACTTTAGATAGCTGACATAAAATGGAATTATTCATGCAATTGAATGCTTGTAATGAGTAGCGATCATCGTTTTACTAGAATATTAACATTTGGGTGAAGGCAGCTCATTAAAATGTAGCATGGACAGCAGCTTTGCTTTTAGATCAATATTCAGTTAACTGCTTCCTGCAGTGCCAGCTTCTAATTGTTTTATCGTTTAGCAAATAACACTTTAACTGTGCACGGAATTATAACAATATTGCTTAATGTGATTATAGTTGCTATCCTCTTACTCACCCCAAGACACGTGCATTCCAAATAATATTGACAATGGCACCACTGAATCTCACTGTTAAATTGCTCACAAAGACCTCACGAATGGATTCCAGAAGGATTTGGTATGCCCACATATGAAACAGGTTTCCAGTGTCACAGTTCTCAAAGTGTAAGTCTTTCCAAAGGAGCTCACAGTTATTAGGGGATAGAGAATCTTACTCTTTCCAGTCCTTTTTGTGGGTGTGCATGCCTTGAATTGATTATGAACGACTTTTCTATAGAGCGGCTGTAATTCATAACAGGTTAGTTAAGACACCGAGGAAAGTAAATATGGACGTGGGCTGATCTATAGCTGGGCAATTAAACACCCTAATATAGTTTCATTATTTATGAAATCATAATTATGTTATCTTTATTAATAGTGAATAGACCCTAGTCCAGGCAGTTGTGTCATGTACAAGGGGGCCCTAAGAGGTTATGAGTAGGTGGGGGGAAGAATTAGGTGGGATTATTGTGTTTCTTCAAAGCAAGTGTTGCACAGTGGGGTGCCTCAATTTTTAAGACTGGAGTGCCAAAAATTGTAACAAACCATCAAAGAAACAACAATTGATTACAGAAAGCGCACTCAGTTATTACAGGGCCTTTTGAAGACAACCATGGAGTTTTCTGCAACTATAAAGGTCAACACCCAAGCCATGCTGTGGGTAGACTATAATTTATCTTAATTACTGCCTTCTATAGTCTATTTATACTGTGCAGGCATATGAGTTTGGATCCTTCTTCCTCCTCCTTCATCTTAGCCTTTGCCACATAATTGCCCAAATGTCTTCTACTTGAATCACAGTACAGGTTGAGGAAAAGAATAAGTCCATCTTGATCCTTTCATGCTATCTTTTCCATGGGCAAATCCCCGTTCCTTCAAATTTTCTGTTCATATCAGTGAAGCTTGTGATAGAGAGTAAATCATTTGTTTTGATTATTATCTCTTAAATCGATTTGAGAGATCTGCAGTTAAACTGTCCTAGGCTGAAAAAAAAAATGCAGCAACCATAGAAGAGGCAGGCTGGCTAGCTCCCTGGCTGGAACCACATGACTTGACAAGGTACATCCTGTGAGCTGAGCCATCCTGCTACCTTAACCCTGGGAATTACTGGGCAACTTGGGCAATTGGGCAACTGGGCAACTTGGCAATTACTTGGCAACTTCAATGCTAGGGTTGGTGCTGATCACAGTTCGTGGCCCACTTGCTTAGGTCAGTTCAGCACTGGGAAGATGAACGAAAATGGCCAATGCCTGCTAGAGTTTTGCTGTCATCACGGTCTCTGTGTCAGCAACACATTCTTCAACATGAAGCCCCAACATAGATTCTCTTGCTTTGACACCCAAGATCAAAGCACTGGCACCAGCTCAACCTGATTCTCACCAGACGCTCCAGCCTTCCCAGCATCAAGATCACATGCAGTTATTAGGGTGCTGCCTGCGACACTGACCACTCCCTGGTGTGCAGCAGAGTGAAGCTGCAAACTAAGTGACTGTATCACACAAAAAAGGAAGGAAGACCTCGCATTGACACCAGCAAGACCTGGGATCAGGGAAAAGTGGAGGAATTTGCATGAGCGCTTGAGGAAATTCTTCCAGGCCTGGCCGACGCAAATGCATCCAACAGATGGGAACATTTCAAGAATGCTGTTTACAACACCGCCTTGTCCATATTCGGCAAGAAGACCAACAAGGCGGCAGACTGGTTTGAAGCCCACTCTGAGGAGTTGACACCAGTCATTGAGGAAAAGAGGAGAGCTCTAGCAGCATACAAGGCCTATCCCAGTGAGCGGAGTGAGCCTGTAGGTCCTCCAAGCTGCTCGGAGCAAAGTCCAGCAGACTGCCAGGAGATGTGCTAATGACTACTGGCTCCAGCTTTGTACCCAGATACAGTTAGCAGCTGACATGGGTAACATCAAGGGGATGTATGATGGTATCAAGCAGGCCCTATGTCCAACACAGAAGAAAATTGCCCCTCTGAAGTCTGCCGCAGGCGAGGTCATCCAGGACCGGGCGTGGCAGATGGAATGCTGGGTGAAGCACTACTCTGAGCTGTATTCCAGAGAAAATGTAAGAAGAAGTGCTGAACAACATTGAGTGCCTGCCTGTGTTGGAGGAGCTTGACAGTGAACCAACCCTAGAAGAACTTCACGTGGCCCTGGACTCTCTTGCCTCTGGCAGGGCACCTGGGAAAGACAGTATCCCTGCTGAGATCCTAAAGTGTTGCAAAGAGATCATTGCCACTGAGCTGCATGAAATCCTCTGTCTCTGCTGGAGAGAAGGTGGAGTACCACAGGACATGAGGGATGCAAACATCACCATGCTGTACAACAACAATGGCAACAGGAGTGACTGCAATAAGTACCGCGGCATCTCTCTCCTTAGCATTGTAGGAAAGCTGTTTGCCTGAGTTGCACTTAAGAGGTTCCAGGTACTTGCAGAGAGCATCTATCCAGAATCGCAGTGTGGATTCCGAGCCAACAGGTTCACCACCTATATGGTATTCTCCCTTAGACAGCTGCAGGAGACATGCAGGGAACAATGACAGCCACTCTTTATAGCCATCATAGATCTCACGAAGGCTTTCGACCTGGTCAGCAGGGATGGCTTCTTCAAGATTCTCCCCACGATCAGATGTCCATCCAGGCTCCTCAGCATCATCAAGTCTTTCCACGAGGACATGGAGGGCACTGTTGTCTTTGATGGCTCCATATCAGACCCCTTGGACATCCGAAGTGGAATGAAGCAGGGCTGTGTTCTTGCTCTGACCTTGTTTGGGATTTTCTTCACTGTCCTGCTGAAGCATGCCTTTGGAACTGCAACAGAAGGCATCTATCTCCGAACCAGATCAGACAGAAAGCTCTTCAACCTTTCCAGACTGAGAGCAAAGTCCAAAGTCCAGCTGAATTGTCTGCATGACTTCCTCTTTGCCAACAATGCAGCTGTCACCGCCCACTCTACCAAAGCTCTCCAGTAGCTCATGAATTGTTTTAGCAAGGCCTGCCAAGACTTTTGACTGGCAATCAACCTGAAGAAAACACAGGTCATGGTTCAGGATGTGGACTTGCCTCCATGCATTACAATCTCTGATGGCATGAACTGGAGGTTGTCCATGACTTTGTGTACCTTGGCTCAACGATCTCTGACACTCTTTCTCTCGATACTGAGCTAAACAAATGCATCGGTAAAGCAGCTGTCACATTTTCCAGACTCACAAAGAGAGTCTGGTCCAACAAGAAGCTGGTGGAACATACCAAGATCCAGGTCTACAGAGCTTTCGTCTTGAGTATACTTCTGTACTGCAGCAAGTCATGGACTCTTTGCTCACAACAGGGGAGGAAACTGAACGCTTTCCACATGCGCTGCCTCTGACGCATCCTCAGTATCACCTGGCAGGACAAAGTTTCGAACAACACAGTCCTGGAACGACTGGAATCCCTAGCATGTATGCACTGCTGAAACAGAGACGCCTGCGTTGGCTTGGTCATGTCATGAGAATGGGTGATGGCCAGATCCCAAAGGATCTCCTCTATGGAGAACTCGTGCAGGGAAAGCACCCTACAGGTAGACCACAGCTGTGATACAAGGACATCTGCAAGAGGGATCTGAAGGCCTTAGGAATGGACCTCAACAGTTGGGAAACCTTGGCCTCTGAGCATCCTGCTTGGAGGTAGGCTGTGCAACATGGCCTCTCCCAGCTTGAAGAGACACTTGCCCAACCGACTGAGGCAAAGAGGCAAAGAAGGAAGGCCCACAGCCAGGGTGACACACCAGGGACAGACTACATTTGCTCCCAGTGTGGAAGGAATTGTCACTCCCAAATTGGCCTCTTCAGTCATACTAGACGCTGTTCCAGAACCACTTTTCAGAGCACGATACCATAGTCTCCTGAGACTGAAGGATGCCAGTGAAGATGAAGAGGGTAATTTAAGCAAGGACTTGAGACTTGACTTGAGAGTAGAGATTTGACTCAAGACTTGGGGTTAGGGATTTGAATACATCACTAGTGACTTATATTAAATCAGAACATTAGTCCATCTAGCCATTATTGTGTACCTCAATTGGCAATGACTCTCCAGGTTTTCAGACAAGGGCTTTTCCCAGCTCCACCTGAAGGTGCTTGGAATTGAGCACCTTTGCATGGAAAGCTGAGTTGTGGTTCCTCCAAAACGCACTGTATTAAAAATATAATAGGCAACTGGAGAAAGGTTATTACCAATTCTTAGACTCATGACTCACCAACCCTAGTTCCAAAGTTGCTGAAAAATCATTAGAGATGTCCTATTATTATTAAGCAATGCCCTTTGATATTCTGCAAGTTCTCTCCCACCCACATTCCAGGCCTCTAGAATTCTTGTTCAACTGGGAGGATTTCTCAGATTAATGACATAAAAAACACATGCAGTTCGCTACAGTGTTCTCTTCCTTTGGTTTGTTTGCATCTTTCCACCCCTCTGTATTACTGAATTGCATTGGGACACTGCTGAAAAAAGAAAACAAAAACAAATGATTTCATATGACAGTGCACAAACATTCGGTTTCTGCCCAATCCTCACAGGGCCTATGCAAAGTAGCATTCCTGTAGAGTAAGGTCCTTTGCAGCTGTCACAAAATATGACAAGCCATTTTGTGCAGCTAGCTCACCACTGTAAGTGGTGAGTAGCCTTGGTACCATGCCAGTGGTTTATCCACATCCCCCAGTGTCAATAAGTCTGTGTGTGGATGGGTGAGCGGGCAGTACATGGCGGGGGGGGGAGAATGGGGAGGAGATTGGGGTGGGGAGGAGGGAAGATCAAGGCTGGGAAGTGGCGGGACAAAAAAGATTCAGGTAAACTTATTCATTCAGCTCCTGGAAGCTCTGGGATGACCTTCAGCCGGCTCCTGCTATAGGTGATGCAAATTAATGGAAGGAACTGAAAGCTGCAGGAAACTCCACATTGATACAGTATCAAAATATAACACTTTAAAATAGAAAAGAAAGACCCAGTGAAGAGTTTCTAGTGCATTGGTTCCAAACAGGATTTGGAGTTCCAAAATTTGGGAGAAATTTCAGTTAAATGAATTTCAGAAGCTTCCTACAAGCAATGGATTTGCTCTTAAAAAAGAATAGACAATAGTGCCTTACATTTACATTTTATATTGGCATTACATTTAGAAAACATGCTTTGTGAAGAATTGGTTTCTTCTTAATGTACTTTGCCTGTTTGTGACAAGGTTCAGCGGATTTCTGCTTGAATATTCATAAAATATTCTCCTTCCGAATGATGGCTTTGACATCTGGGTGGAACAGAAATCAGGAGGTTTTTGTTTTATTAATAATCATCCCCCCCCCCAAGAA
Organism: Tiliqua scincoides; assembly: GCF_035046505.1. Lineage (NCBI taxonomy): Eukaryota > Metazoa > Chordata > Lepidosauria > Squamata > Scincidae > Tiliqua > Tiliqua scincoides. Next base: position 38,096,778 of record NC_089826.1, on the reverse strand, counting down.
GCAAATTTTTATTCTGAGCAAATGTCCCACTGGTATTTAAATAGGAATTCCGGCCAAAACACACCAGGAAAGGCTTTAATTTTGAGACACTTGCTGATATCTTCTTATGGTAAAATGCTCTTCCCTACAGATATGTTATGAGTAGAAATCAGCTAAATTCTTACTTGGTATAGGAACTGTATTTGTGGGATTGGGGAAAGTGACAGCTGACAGAATTGTGGGGTTTCTTTTGTTTGTTTTTGAATATTTATGTATCAATTTTCTACAAGAAATATTCATATGAACCATTTTAAAAATGAGATCAAGGTGTCCAGGGCACATTGCACAAAGTGAGGTTGCTATCTTCCCACACTTGTAATTTCTTGATGTTTCCTTAGATAGTCAATTCTCACTTTCTGCTGATTTGCTACCCACAGATTCAGTTAACCCTTTGGAGCAGAACTGCCACCTCTCTTTCATGAATTGCTGTTTGTTTTTAGCTATCTGTGGTCTCCATTGCACCCAGGGCCATCCTGATGTGATCTGCAGCCATCTGAGGCATCTAGAATGACCCCTGCAAATAGCTTTAAAAGGTCTCTGTGCCACAGGGGCCATTTGAAAGCTCTCCGTGCCATTTTTCAGGTCTCCACTGCATTTAGATCTTCAGAATGTTATCTGCTGGCATTCTGAAGCTTCCCATGGTCATTTTAAAGCTCTCTGCACTAGTCGCAGCTAGTCACAGCTGCCATTCTGAGGGTCTCTGCTACATTTCTGAGGGTTTTCACTTGCATTTGAGGGTCTCCACTTGTATTGGAGGGTCTCCGCTGCTAGCATGTGAACTACCCCTCCCCTAACCCATTGATCCCAAAGTATCATTGACTCCCTCTCCACAAATTTGCTATCTGCTGGGGTTTCTGGGAACCTAACCCAAGTGGACAATGAGAACAGACTTCAGATAGGCAGCAGTCCTCATGGTAGTTGAGATAGCAGCATCCATCCATCCTGCCTCCCCATTGCCCAGCATCCTCCTTCCTTCCCACCCCTGCTGTCAACCTTTTTTGCTTTTTTTCCTGAGCTGTCTGTTTTTCCTTTTTACTCCTCTGAAGATAAAATAAAGATTACAACTAGACAGTAAACACAAAGGTATTCTTATCCCCTTCAAGTCTTTAATTTTAACACATTTTCACATATAATTTGTGAAACTGCTGAAAATGTGACATTTTGCAGTGAGCTGCTGCTATGCATGTCAGAAACATTTTCCTGCTCACAGAGCTTCCTTGATTTTTCATTCTTTCAGTCTTGATAATGTCATCCCACAAACTGAAAGGAAAGGAGAGTGAAATCATTTCTGAACCACTCAAAGAGGTTCATGCTATTTCTCCACAAAAATATAATGAATTATCCACGTGCTGATGGTTTCCGAGGCTCAAATGAAATAAGAAGCTGTGAAACCTGTAGGATACTGCTCTTCTACCCTTCTTCATGTAGCAATATTTTAAATGTCCCATGATAATTAAGTATGAGAGGTCATAAGGTGATCTCTTTTATACTATGGGAAACTTTTCTCCAAACTCAGAATTACAGCCATGGGGAATTCTCCTATAGCGAGTTAACTCAAATTCTTTTTTGAATTTGTAATCACAAAGCTACTCCAGAGGGCTTTACTTAAAGAGTAGACTACACCTGTGTAACTGCATTTCATTTTACAATGGGTCCTCTTCATCTCCAGATTCAGAACCCATGAATTTGATACATTGCGGGTCCCAAACCAGTGGGAGGACCCACAGAAGACTTCCCAGACACGACCAGAAGCCCTCCCATTTGCATCCAGAGGTCTGACTGTGGATTTCATTATGCACAGTTTTGGGCATCTGCATGGGTTCTGGGAGTGGAACACCTGTGAATGCCAAAGGTTGATCTGTAGTTGGTGTTGCATCTATAGTTTTGGTATCAAATAGGCATCAAGTGCAGGGGGTGATAAGAGTGGTCAGCCAGGGGGCTAGCCAAGTCAATCAATGGCCCACTGTCAGCCAAGGGACCATCTGGTTGGGAAAATCCCTCAACCTTCAGTGTGTACCATTGTGTACCAACCTTCAGCATTGAGTGTACCATTGTATCATTGAGTGGCATCAGGGGGATGGATGTGTGGGAGATTCCATGGATGGTCCACTGAAGGGCTTTGCCCAGGGTCTCCAGCAACCTGGTGCTGGCCCAAATCACAGCACTGTTAAAAATAATGACTGACATGCAAAATCCTCATGTACATGCCTAAATGATTCCACATCATACTTGAACCTGACCAATTTCCTGTTCTGATTGGCTTCCAGTTGCTTGAAAACCATTTTGCAGTGACCCCAGCTGCTTTTTGTCAAGAATGAAGTTTTTTTTGGGGGGAGGGGGTTGTTTGAAGAATGGCAGAAGGGCTGTAAACACACAAAGGTTTCTGACACAGGTCTTTCAATTTCATTCAATCAGTACTCTAGTAACTGATGGAAATAATAAAACATGAATAAGTTGAAATAGTAGGTATCCCTTATGCTACACAAAACTGCAATATGTCAATGCACATATTCCTTGACAGTTGCTTAGAAGATCTTATGCTGTTTTACAGCAGCATATATTCCAAACACCTCAGATTTCTGCAGGAACACACAAACAGGAACCATTTTTGAGACTCCGCTGTGCTTCAGCAGAGTTCCTGCTACAAGTATCTAGTTCATATGTATCAGGGTAAGAAACTTGCCATTTTGTCCTAATGGAATATATGCATTTACAACACTAAGAATCAATGATACCAATAATTTGTTTCTTATGTATCAAAAGATGTTTCAATGTAAGCAAAGTCAACCATAATTGCAACTTCCAAAGAGGAGGCAATAGGACCCCCTAAATAACGGGATATTTTGGAGATCCTCCAGGTTGTATCCAAAGGTGTTGCTCCTGAAGGAGTCTTCCACCTATGGAAGTCCTTCCACAGGAGGAAGGACACATTATGATATTCTCTTATCTGTTTTCTCATGAAGGAACTTTAGACCTAAACTTTGGAAATCAGTTTTATCAGCTGCCCAAGTTTCCTGGAATCTGATCAACTTAAATGGAGAAATAAGCTGGATAAAGTCAGACACTTCTCAATACTCAGATTTTCAAAACCACACAAAACCCATAAGCAGCTTTTTATAGGATCGTAGAACAAAAACAGATGGAAAGGGTCTTCAAGGTCATCTAGACCAACTCCCTGCTAGGAGCAGGAAAAATCCTACTTTAAATTTTGCTTTCAGTGTTCCTTGAAATTACTTTGTAATTCTTATCCTCTGCCTGATCTGGTCAAATGGTAAAGAGACATCTAAATTTTTGTCTCAAGAACTCTGTTAAATAATGTCCATCTTTCTACCTTTTCTCAGGGATCTTCTAGTGCTTCAAACCATGTCACTTAGCTTAGTGCCATCCCGATGAACCCCTTTATATTCTCCACTTGTACACAGGCTTCAGAATTGCTCTCTCAAAATTAACTTCTCCTTTTAGGGCATGATTGCAACGCTGATTTACCAAAGCCAGATACCAAAGACAAAGCGAATCAGTAGTTCCAGACATAGAAGACTAACAAGAAAAACTAGATATTATGTTCTCTAAGGTCTGAAGTGCACTCTTGAGCCCTCAGTCAATATAAAGTATTGCTTCACTATAAAACACTTGAGACATTTCAGCAGCTGTATATGTGATTTCTTGGGGCTAAATGAGAAATGATGGCAGCAGAACTGAGCATTTAAACCTTGATCCACCCCACTCCTTTAAACCCCTGCCTATGCACCCCTCCTTCAGAGAATCAGACCTTTGCCACTCTCTTTTCAGTGGCAAAGGTCTGATTCTCTCTGAAGGAGGGGTGCATAGGCAGGGGTTTAAAGGAGTGGATTTTCTACCCCCTCATTTGTTCAGCTTTGGAATACCTTATTTTTATTGAATTAGAAGCTCCTTTTGTAATTTACTGCATCATCTACACTCAGGCGCTAATTTTATCATATCAAATAATACATTTGCATGTACGGAACTTTATGTACTCTAAGCCCAAGTCAAAGTGTTAGAAGTTTCAAAAGTTCAGCATGAGTTCAGCGTAAGGGCAAAATTAGGGCCCTGAAACCTGTGAGGAAGATGGGGGGGGGGGGGGATGAACAGACAAAGATATGTGTTCAGAAACTTTCAGGAGGAAATCTGGCCTTGCTGAAAGCCCTGAAGAACCTCTTGTTGTTGACCAAAGGGTCTTAGTGAAAGGCAGGTTCTTATGTGCTTTCTTTGTCAGCTGATATGGGGAATGAATTTAGTGAGAGGGGGGAGTACTTGAGAGAAAGAGGCTGTAGGTGTGGAAAATAACCCCTACTTACTGGGCAGTGAGATAACTTTTAAGTGGCGGTTCTTAAGTAGCATGGGGGAGAGCAGCTATGCCTATTCATTCCAGTATATAGTGTATCCTAGTGTCTGTGTACTGGTATCTTCCTTTTTGGTAGGCAAATGACTTTGTTGAAAAATGATATATAAATAGTCTAATAAGGATAATGATTTTATTTATTATTATTGATGGACAGTACTCTCTTCATTCGCATGCCCTTTTTATTCTAAACATCTGATCCCTACATACATCTACCTTGCTTTATGCATAATGAGAGAAGATTTAGCTTTAAACAAATAGGCTTGCTGTCATCATGTCTACTTTGGCCCTTAAAGCATCACTACCAAAACTCTTTGGGGTTTTCTAAAGCTTAGTGCAGAATTAAAAAGACAGGATGGTGACTGAATGCCCTGAAGCTAAGCAGCATCTCAATTATTTGCCACAGTGCCCTTTAGTTTAGTTAAATGTTGAACAGATTCCCTACAGGATGGCTGTGGAATCCCAAGCAAGTGTTAAGTTCCCACTGTCAAGCATTAATGTGTTAATTTTAGCCCAAATTACTCAGGTCAGACAGCTCAGAGCCTATGAAAATGGTCCCTTGGCTTTTTCCCTCTAGTACGCCTGGATCTTTTTCATTTAGCCAAAAGAGATTTCAGAATAAACGAATTTAAATAAACTGATTTCCAAATATCTCATGGTGGAAAATAAGGCACGTGCACATGGTTAGCAGACAGACTGCCTTGCAGGCAAACCTGCAGATCAAATGTTGATGGTTTAATTCTTTGTGAAAGTTCTGCATTTGAATTAGAGCAAAGTCACTTTGGCCAAGGGCTGTTTCTGATGTGAATTATCCACTTTGCTTTCTTTATTTCCTCATTTCCATTTGCCAGTATTAACTTCCCACTGTACATCCATGGAAAGTTGAATGGCAAAATATGGTAGTCTCCTCATAGAAATATTGGTATGAGTGGTCTAGTCTTGGTATTCAGCTACGTATAGGAGTAGCATTGCTTCACAATGCCTCACTTGGGATGGAGAGCTACCCATATGATTTTGAAGAAGGGTGTTGTCTGAGTCCCTAACTGAAGGAGTGACCCAGAACTATCAGAAGCTGCAGAACTTTGCTTCTTGTTTCTGTCCAGCAACTTTTGTCTGTGTTTGAAAGATAGCAACATTCTGGGTTTTCCATCTCCGAAAAGGATATTGGAGTGCTATAAAAGGTGTTGAAAAGGGCTACCAAAATGATGAGGTGGAATACCTTCTCTTTGAGGAGAGACTGAAAGTTGATAAATGCTTAATTTAGAACTATGTTTCTCAAAGTGTGCTCCTAGCAGCCCTTCAGGGGCTCCCCGAGTACCCCATAAGTGGCTGCCATCTTTCTCTGCCCGAATTGTTCATCCTTTCCTCCTACCGCCCCTGTACGTGCCTCTCCTTCCTCATCCCTGGCTGTTCTTGCTCTTTGCTAGTATTCTGTATTGGATTCAGCACTGTTCACCATTCTGCGTGTGCACTGGCGTTTTGGGGTTCACACAGACTCTGTTCATGTGCCAGCAGGGTTCCCTGAGAATCCTTTTAGGAGTGTAAATGGTTCCAGAGATTGAAATGTTTGAGAACTGTCAGTTTTCAAGAAAGAAAACTGGGGTGGGGAGGCATAGATTAGAGATATGTAAAATTATACCTAATGTGGGGAAAGCGGAGAAAAAATGTTTCTCCTTCTCTCACAATACTGAAACTTGGGGTCATCCAATTGATTGGCATGAGAGGCAGGACAGGTGGAAAGAAGTGCTTCTTTGTGCAATGCATAATTCATTAATAGAACTTGATGTCACAAGATATGCTAATCGCCAGGAGTGAGGGGTCAAACAAGACCTGATCTGGGAGTTCTATGATTGACTCTCCCAACACCTTTTTCAAAAAGCAGCCATGAGGGAGGATGCTCTTTAGACTGGGGTCATGGTGCAGAGGAAGAGGGGCTTTAGCTTTTCCAAATGTGGCAATGATGATCCAAATTGTTCCTGGAAGATGCTATTAGTGGATGGGATGGAATATTTCCAGGCCCAAAATTTAATTTGGGGAATTCAAGCAAAGGGAAAAAAGTAACCCCCTTCTCTTTCATACCATGACCCTGTCCATATTTGCCCCTCTAATGTCTATGTGCTCTGGTGCTCCCTGGGGCATTTGGTGGGCCGCTGTGAGATACAGGAAGCTGGACTAGATGGGCCTATGGCCTGATCCAGTGGGGCTGTTCTTATGTTCTTATGTTCTTATGTTTTTGAAAGAGAGAAAAAAAACACAACCTTGACATATCTTCTAATTCAGAACTTCACAAGCACTGTGCCACCAAATCCCATTTGCTAGGCAAGACGTTTGTCCTTCTCCCAAGCCAAGCAACAGATAATTGGCCAATATCTAACTAATAAATAAAGGTCCAGCCATAAGTTCTTGTGGTTGAAAGAGTACTGCATTCTCTTAGGTGGTGTGCCATTACAGTAACATGGTTGGGGCCGATGAGTATAGCCTGCCACCTATAGCACAGCTTTATTCTACTTCAAATCTTTTTAGATAAATTGGCATTTCTATTTGTGATATATAGTCTACATTCAAAGAAAGAGAACTGGTTTTTAAGAACAGGAACAATCATAGTAATCATTGTGGTGGTGATGGTTTCCCATTACAGTATTTGAAGTCCTAGACCTGGAAATGTGGGCATTTTACCTAGCAAAGATATCTGACCACAGCCCTGCTGTTTGGGAGGGACCATAGTTCAGTGGTAGAGCATGTCTTTGCACTGAGAAAGTCCCAGGTTCAATTCATGGCATTTTCAGAGATAAGTTCCTATCTGAAACCCTGGTGATTGCTACCAATCAATATAGACAATGCTGCAATATTGAGGCTGCAATCCTATACTCACTTCCCTGGGAGTATGCCTTATTGAACACAGTGCAATGTACTTCTGAGTAGACACGGGGCTACCTGAGTCTGAATCTTAGTAAAAGTGGCCCCACGTCTCCACCAGTCGCAGGTGGAGTGTCACAGGCATACCTTATGGCACATTTGTGACACTCAGTGCAGATGGAGGGCTGGCACTGGGCCGATAGGATTGGGCCCTTATATTCCAATCCTATGCATGTCTACTCAGAAATGAGTCCTATTATGATCAATGGGGCTTACTTCCAGGAAAGTGTGGATAAGATTTTAGCCTCAAACACACTTACCTAGGATTGAGCACCATTGAACAAAGTGAATTACTTCTGAGTAAACATGCACAGGATCTCACTCTAGGGTTCTGATTCAGTCTAAGACAGTGTCCTATGGTAGGTGTTTGTACTGTATCCCTCTTTAAAAAAATTTGCCTCTCTTCTCGCACCCCAACTCTGCTGTATAATGAGCACTTGAAGTCCAAACAGAATAGTCATTGCCTTACATGGCAAGCAACTTGTAGGCAGCCACTCACTGCATGAATTTTCCACTCTCGCCATGGTGCATACTGAGTTGCAGTGTAGCAAAATCTTTGGATCAACATGATGAAGAGCTGTGTGCATGAGTTAACAACCCCTTAGTCTGGATTTCAAGCAGTCGCCATGTGACTGCCTGATTTGATTGTGTGACTATAATTGCATTTCTCGCATGTGCAAGCATCATGAATGCCTTCTGGTATTGAGCTTTTTTAGGGTCAATACAAGATTGCATGACATTATGTTACACCGGGCTTTCGTTCTACCTTCCAATAGTCAATGAAGTTTAAGAGCTCAACTCTTGCAGCTGCCCAAATAGTAGAGCAATATATAATTTACACTCAACTTCTAGCAGAATAATTGGAGCATTCAGTGGGTACTTTTGAATAAGAGCTTTGCAAGCAGTGAAGGGCAGCCTTTGCCGATAGCTTTCTTTCTCCATCCTCTGTGTTTTGAGCAATCATTAACTCACAGCATCTGTAAACTACCTGTGGGTATTTAAAATATTTATTAAATTCTCCAGCAATAGGATGAAAAAAACCAACTCCTCTTCGCAGAGACAGTCTGAATCTGCCCACTGCTAAACAAGTCCTTAAAGAATCGAATGTGAGTCACCATCACCCTGACAATAAAACCTGCTATTTTGCAAAGAGCTGTGAGCTTCCTTCTGTGAGTAGCAATTAAATGAATTGGCCCACTCGTGTGTGGGCTGTTTCTCTTGCCCTAAATGTTGCCAGGTAGTTCATTGCAACCAAACTCTGATCAACCTGAAAGGGAATGGAATATCAGTGTTCTTTACAATAGTCTGTGACAGTTGATTCAGCTTGCAGGAGGAGTATAAAGTGATGGTCTTTGTGCTACTGTTTGGCGTGTGCTGATACATAGGTTGCAAAGGCATTACCTTCAAGTGACAAGTGACGCCCATCTACGGAAAATTGTATGACATTAGCCTTTCAAATAAACCTAAGAACTGTTGTTGGAAGTCAAAAGTCATCTCTTTTATGTGGGGTTTGATCTCCCTGTAAGTTCCAAATGACAAACACAATCATATTTTTGTCTCTGTCACATGGAATGTGCCTTGCTCAAGCGGGTCTGTCTATAACACCCCCCAGCCCATCTTTCCGTTTGTCAAATGTGAAGTTCGTCATGGTGCTTCACTTGTGAGCAGTGGGTGATTAGTGCATTTCCTTGCCATCTTGCATCAGAGGGTGAGAACTGCTCCACTTTATCAAACTATCCTCTGCTACAGCTGTGATTCTCAAACTGTAGGTCTGTGGCCTACCAGTGGGTCATGAGCCAATTTTTGGTGGGTCACGAAACTGACAAGGCAGATTAGGCTATGTGCAACAAGGGTTAAACAACCTGCTATTTGGGGGTGGGGAGCGCTGCTATCCAGTCACCATTTTAGCCACAAAGTCTTGAGTGGCTGGTAAAGTGAAACTTTTTTTGGGTGGGTCCCAATGCTAAAACGTTTGAGAACTACTGTACAGGTTACCCTGATGGCCATTACGGGGGGTTCTTAGGATAGCCTCGCTGCAGTTTTAAGAATTAGCAGCAGCAGAGGTATCAAGAGGCTGGTGTGGGCCTTCCCATGTGTGGAGCTTCAGGTGGGTGACATAACACTGCCTGGCAGGGGTGGCACAATATATCCCTGAGATGTCACCATTGCCCCCAAGTCTTCTGCCCTCACTGCATTGTCCACTGCAGAGTGGTGAAGGGCGCTCTATGCTTGGATGCTTCTCTGTGCACTGGAAGGGCCCTTCAACTGACTCCAAATTGAGGCAGAAGCAGTTGGTGGTGACACAATGCAGGCCAGTAGTGTTGCTGAACACTACTGAGCAGCAGCAGTCAAAACATGTAAGCTGGACTGACTGGACTGCTGTTATCTCATTCCTCCTTCTGTCCTGCTGTCCCTTTCTGCTGCATGGAGCAGCAGAGGACCATTCTGACATCTGAAGCCTGATGGAGGAGAGGCTCTGACACTCGTTACTGTTATCTGGTATCAAACTGTCCTGGTGGCAGTTTTCAGGAGGACTATTTAGATCACTAGCTAGAATAATCTTGGTTTTTTGAAAATTCAATGTAAACTGCTTTGAGGAGCCTTGACCTGAAAGGTGGTATACAAATGATTTCAAAGCAGTTGCAGTTTAAATTAGGTATTGAAATGAACAGACTCAAAATAATTCCCTTGTATTTAATCTGGATCATATGCTAGTTAGTGTCAAGTTTTTTTTTTTTTTTAAACAAACATTATCACAAAAGGACAACATTTCTCCCCCCTTGTGAATTATCCATCAGCTTTATGCCTATTGTCACCCTCTGCATGTCTCATCATAGGAGGGAACATCTCTAGCCTAAACTAATAGAATGTTGACATCCTATGTCATGTCTTTAGGAAGATTGCTTTCACGAGGCATCTGGGGATAAATGTTAGAAGGTTCTAATGTATCCGTGTCATACATCAAACATTTCGCTGGAGGATAAATGAGCACTTTAAAAAGTGACACACATAAGAGTCAATGAGCCTAAACCCATCCTTATAAGGTGAATTGCAATTCATTAACTCACATATTCAGTTATGAGTTTTGATTTCAGTGGTGTGTCATTTCATCAAGGCAAGAAGTCATTGTAGGTTAATTGGGGGGAGGGATATAGCAAACCTCAAAAAGAAGCAAGAACGATGATGGAGACTAATCGTTTATACTTTGCAGGTGACCTCTGTGTTCTATTTTGGTTTTGATTGATGGCATTTAAGAGTTTTAACATAGTTTTATGCCCCTTTCCATATCCACAGGTACTATATCTATGGTTTCACTTATCCACAGTTCTAAAATTTCCACCATCACGCTCATGATTCATCTCTCTTTGTTTACAAACGCATTGCAAAAGGAAGATCCCCCCCTCCCACTTTGGCTTCAGAACACTTTGGAAAAGGAAGCAAACAGCAAGAACCTAGACCTGAGGTATTCAATCTGTGTGTCTCGCCTCCCAGGTGAGGCATGGCTAGCCTCCAGGGGTGTCACCAGGCATCTCAGGGAGAGAGGTGGCTGGCAGTTTCTCTGCTACTGAGCTCTGCTCAGCTCAGCTGCAGCCTCCTGACTTGCTGCTTTTCCAAGACTGAGGTGGGTGGGGCAGTGTGAGGTGAGGTGGGTGGGGCAGGGTGAAATGTGGGGGGAGGTGGGAGAGAAGGCTGGCTGGGCAGGCAGAGGTGCCGCATCTCATCATGGAGCCCTCTCTCCTTGTGCAACCTTGCCCCAAGGACTACATTTCCCAGTGTGCCCCTCACCCTGGGCATCCTGGGATTGGTGAAGGCTGGAGGAGCGAAGAGTGCGGAGGTGCTGCATCTCATTGGCACAGGGCGCGCTCCTGGCAGGCTTCAAACTGGGAGGCAAGAGTAAGTACGGGCAGTGCAGCGCTTTCCTCTGCTTGGGAAGGAAGGAGCTCTGCTCAGCTCAGCTGCACATGCTGCCTCCCGACTTGCTGCTTTTCCAAGACTGAGAACGAGGTGGGCAGGGCAGCGTAGGTTGGGGAGGGCATGGGAAACATGGTGGGGGGAGGTGGGAGAGAAGGTTGACTGGGCAGCGGAGGAGGTGCTGCATCTCATTAGCACAGGGCATGCTCCTGGCAGGCTTCAAACTGGGAAGGAAGCCTGACCTAGAGAGAGCAGCGAAGCGCTTTCCTCTGCTTGGGAAGGAGGTAGCCCAGCCTGCTCTTGGGGGGGGGGTGTCCAAATGCCCAGACTGCATCCCTCCATCTTGCCTGGGGGGAATAGGGGTGGCACCTGCATGTTGGGGAGTATGTGTGCGAGCGTGTACTTTGGGGGTGAGTTGTAATCTTGCTCTGTGTGGCTGCAGTCCTAGTTGCACTCTCCTGGGAGTAAGCCCCATTGACTCAAATGGGACTTACTTCTGAGTAGACCTACATGAGCTTGGAGTCTGTGTCAGGTTAACCAAGGATCCTTTCTCTTTTTCCTTCCCCTTCAAAAAAGAAAAAAAAGCCACTCTTGATGGCTTTGTCTCCAAAAATGGATTAAAAAATAAAAACACCATTCCTTTTCAGCCACCCCTCTTTTTCCTCCTACCTCCTTTTTTGGGGGGGGGGTGTTACTTCCCATGTTAGCTGCTATTATAAGACAAAAGGCACAATCCTAGCTAGGTCTACTCAGAAGTAAGTCCTATTGTGTTCAATGGGACTTACTCCCAGGAAAGTGAGGTTAGGATTGCAGCCACAGTCTCTGGGTCTCAGTTTGCATCAGTTTGCAATTAGCAGATGCACACAAAACAAAGTCTTCGCCTCCCCCAGCAAATTCATCACTTCCCCCTCCCTTTCCAACCCCCTCCAGGTGTGCTGCTAACAAACTCAGGGCACAATCCTAACCCGGTCTACTCAGAAGTAAGTCCTATTTTGTTCAGTGGGGCTTACTCTCAGGTAAGTGTGGTTAGGATTGCAGCCTCAGAGTGCTGGCAGCTGTTTTTTTGTTTCTAGTGTTTAATTATAACACCTTCACCCCCATTTTGGGGGTAACTGAGGTGAGGTGATGTAATAGGGAGCTGCGGCCAATGGCCACAAGGATCAGGGGAGCCGCGGGCTGGGAAAGTTCGAGAACCACTGACCTAGACTCATAGCTGCTAAAGCAGGCGATAGTGAGAATAACAGAAAGTGGAGTCTAGTGTTCTCGCTGTCTGTCTGTTCCCACTGCTTGCTGCTTCCCGTTAGTGTTCTCTTGTCACCTCCTCTAGTGTTCCTCTAGCACAGTGGTTCTCACACGTATAGAACTAGGACCTCCTTAATAGAATGAGAATCTATCAGGACCCACCGGAAATGATGTCATGACTGGAAGTGACATCATCAAGCAGGAAATTTTTTAACAATCCTTGGCTGCAATCCTATCCAACTTACCAGGAGTAAATCCCATTTACTATCATTGTTAAAATAATATGCATAGTAGCTTGTTTAAAGAACAGGTCTGCAACACTTCCCCAAATGCAGTCACATACCATGGTAGTATCAAGTCTAATATATTAAAAATAAAATGTTGAAATGAATGGGGATCCACCTGAAATTGACTTGCGACCCACTTAGTGGGTCCCAACCCACAGTTTGAGAAACACTGCTCTAGCAGCAACGAGTCTAGGTTCATGCTGTTTGCTTCCTTTTCCAAAGTCCACACTGCATAGGCTCTCTCCACAACTTCAGATAAATGTTTTACATATATGTGGGCAGTAGTGGACTGGACACAAGCTTGTGACCAGCTGTGGCATCAGGGGTTGACCAGATCATACACTGGTTGAGGACCTGTGACCATCATTGGACAGCTGGGATGAACCTCTAAACCTTCAGTAGCAGTGACTGCAGCCAATGTGGCATCAAGAGACAGGCAGCACCAAGGGTGCAGGGTTTTGCCCCAGGGCCTCTAGCAACCTGGTGCCAGAAGTACCTGTGCCCCCTTTCCATGTGTTCATGTCTCTGGCAGTGTGAGCAAAGCTTTGTGCCAGTTCACTCTGCTGAATGCTTCCTGGCAATTTTGTACAGGACTACATGGGCAAGGTATGCGTGTGCAATTGTTATCAATTGAAATAAGCACTCTTCTTTCACAACTTGGATTCTTTTGATAAATATTATTGCTCCAGACAGGGCGTCCTTTCAATAGAATTTTAATGTAGTGCTCTGTTCAATGTTAGACCTAGTTTTAAGAGTCTGTTGTTATAGATTTCCTTTAAGCAATTCATTAAGCACACAGAGTTTCTCAACAACTGTGCAGTTTCTTATTGCTTTCCCAACATTTCCCATTAGCTCTATGCCCCTTTGCCATTTTAAATTAGGTTCTCACTGGCCCTTCCGTCCTTCCTCAACTACCTTCATGCAGGGAATGAGATTATAAGCTTACGGTAAGTGAACTCATTGAATTTTTCTTTTCCCATCAAGCTACTTCCCATCCTTAGCTCCCACCCTATCATAGTTGTGTCAGTTACTACCAGTAGGAGACGGTAACAAAGCTGAATGGAGAAACAAGTCTGTAAGCAGATGAGAAAAGTAGAAGTAACATGAAATAAGTGTACCAGAGCAAGTTGGCCAAGCAAAAGAGAGGACAGGTAGAGGTATATAAGAATGTTCTCCAGGGAAAATATGGACTGCTATAGCTTCCAGGCTGGATGTAAGCCAATTGGACCAATTGCTCTCAAGTAGGCCCTGTGTCTAAGGAGAACCTGTGCTATAGTAATCTACTCTAGTCTTGTCAAATTCACATAACACATTGTTGTTTAGTTACCTTTATTTTTACTTGCCTTTACTTTTTCTTACCTTAACTCACAACTTACTGTTGTTTATTTACCTTTGGAGGCTCACCTGTATACAATTTTATAAGAAAATGTGCTTAGATCAATTTGGTCATTAATTCACATGCATTTTTTAAGCACACATTTTGATTGCTTTCAGTTCTCCTGTGGATATATAAAATCAATAATAAATTTTATTTATATCTCAAGGATCCTACTGACCTTGGCTGTGAATCTGGGGCCTTGCGAAATGTGTTTCCAACTGGGTCCTGCAGCTCCTAAGGCTGGCCCTGATAACTTCACCATCATCAATTTACAAGACATGATCTTGACCACAATCACAGGTATCCTAAGGAAGCATGTCTCTTACAAAGGTAAGATTTGGCTAACAACAATTTAGTACCAAACTGTCCTGCAGAAATTCCTGGAAAGCAAAGAATTCTTTGTTTATTTGTTCACTTGTGGGTTACATTCAAATGTAATTTGTAGGTTTGCATTAACTGATCCCTTACACAGAAAGGAGAAGGAGAATAGTGAAGGGGAGGAAGAACAAGGCCACAGGGTGCTAGAGATTTGCAGTGGCTTCCCTAAGGAGACATGGATCTTGGTATATGCCCAACAGAGTCCTAATGTTGGCCTTGCCTTCCAGTTTTAATTTATCATAGACAACTATACTACTATAAATAAAATGTTATTGAATTAAATTGATTTAAGCATGCTGAACTCTGTTTGATAGGATTGCAGCTATTTTTTATTTACAATAAAAGTACAGTGGTTACTTTATCCAGATTCAGAACCCACGGATTTAACCCACCATGGGTTGTGAACCTACATCTGGAGGACCCACAGAGGTCCTCCCAGATGTGATCAGAGGTCATGTCTGGGAGGTCTTCTGAGCCATGGGCAGGCCGTGCATGACCTCCCCCTGCCTCATAAAACAGGTCAGACTGTGCATTTCCTTAGTCATAGTTTTTGACATCTGCAGGGGTTCCAGGAACAGAACCCACGCAGATGCTGAGGACCAACCAAAGAAATAACATTATTTTATTCTATGGTTGAAGAAGACATCTGATGTAGTGGATGATTGACAGCTACTTCATATAAAAAGGATGAAGAATATGTCGATAATTTTTCTCTTGTTTTCCTAATTAAAAACCAATTTTTATTGTCTAAAACTGCAGTCCTATATGCACTTAACTGGGAGTAAGTCCCATTAAACTCAGACTTAAGAGAGACTTCTGAATAAACATGCATAGGGTTGCACTGTAAATTTGATCATATTATTAATATTTGAAGAAGCATTTATTCCTACTTATTTTGTAATGACAAATTTGGCTAAATCTAGAATACATGTCGTTAGTAGACTCGAATGAAAAAAGAAAAAGCATTCAGAGTGATAGTGCTTTGTTTTAACCAGACTGAGCCCTTGGTGTAGATTTACAAAGGTTGTGGAAAAAATATAGGTATGTCACTGTTTATTTATGTAGGTATTAGATTTGAGACACCATTTCTCCCTCAAAATGAATTTATAATTTGAACATAAACCTACAAGCGAACAAGTAAACTCAAACTTCTTTGCACTGTAATATGCTATTAGAACTGGAATTTGGAGAATTAAAACTAAACAAAGTGAGAGATGCAGAGGTTGAACATCTGTCCTGCTCTTGTTTGCCCAGCTTAAAAGTTTGCCTTTGGACATAGTCTTTGAGAGATGAGTGACAGATTTAGACAGGTGCAGATAATCAAAGGCATACTAATTAGTACAACTGTAGAGCATTGGGACTCTTTCCTCTGCCTTACTAGGGAAAAGCTTTATTAAATGGAGCATTTTCAAGGGTCAGATTGAGCCAAATGTTCGACCTCTGTTGTTCTTGTATTATTTTGTTTATTTTACATTTTCATTGTTGATAATTAGGATTGAAATAATAATAAATGTAAGACACAAAATTGCATGTGAGAAACTTCAAAAAAGACTAACAGCACAACCCTATCCATTTCTACTCAGAGGTAAGCCCCACTGAGCTCAATATGACCTACACCAACATAGGATTGTAGCCTACAACACTTCAAATGTTCATGTTTTGGCATGGGGTTTGAGTAAGGTTTCTACTTTACTAGATTAACTGGTTAGATTAATTGATTAACAGTCCAATCCTATGCAGGATTGGGCTGCCAGTTGGAGCACTTTGCAAAAGCAGAGCTGTTGCAAAATGGCCCCTGACAGCTTTTGGAGTTCCCTGATGGGAGCCATTTTGGAAGTTCCACCATTTCTACTAAGCTGCCCAGCTGGGGAGGATCCTCAACTGTTTCATCAATTAAAACTCATACAACTAATACCCTTACTTGATTTTAAGATTAATAAATGGCAACTAAAGGATGCTACATTTCCAGCGCAAACACAAGCAAACATTTATTATTATTATTATTAACAGTATTTATATACCGCTTTTCAATTAAAAGTTCACATAGCGGTTTACAGAGAAAAATCAAATAACTAAATGGCTCCCTGTCCCCAAAGGGCTCACAATCTAAAAAGATGCAAAGGAATACCAGCAGACAGCCACTAGAACAGACAGTGCTGGGATGAGGTGAGCCAGTTACTCTCCCCCTGCTAAAAAAAAGGAGCACCCACTTGAAAAAGTGCCTCTTACCCAATTAGCAGGGGTTAATTTACGAGTATTTCAGATTTGATTGAGGTAGCTTTATCCAGGAGCTCTATGTAAGTACAATATTGGGATAGGTACACTAAGTCCTGTACTTACTGAGAAGTTAGATTTTGGAGGCCCGTTTGGAACTTGAGATAATGTTAGTCAGAACCACGGGTTCTTGCTATTATGTTGTGCAAAAGCAGCAGCAAGGGAGTACTACACCTGTGTGAAAGGATGATACAGCCATCCATAACAAGGACATTTGTAAATTGGACATCCAGAACTTGGGGAGTGTGTGCACTGGATGGAAAGGGAGGCAGAAGCAATAATAGCTTCCACAAGTTCTTCCTATAACAAGGGGTGATAGAGCA
Organism: Tiliqua scincoides; assembly: GCF_035046505.1. Classification (NCBI taxonomy): domain Eukaryota; kingdom Metazoa; phylum Chordata; class Lepidosauria; order Squamata; family Scincidae; genus Tiliqua; species Tiliqua scincoides. The sequence goes on along the minus strand of NC_089826.1, from coordinate 38,079,669 downwards.
AGTGGGGCAAAACTGTACAACTAGACTCCTTTTGTATGAACACTGTGCTATAATAGCTGGTCTAGCACAAGCCTCTGCTTTGGTTACAATAAAGTAGAGAATTTTTTCAGGGTGCAAGGATCAATTCACACAATCATTTAATGTGCTAAAGACACCCACCATTTCATACTATAAAGCAGGGATGTGCCGGAGCCTCGGTGCTGAGTTGCAAGTTGAGTCATGAGTCTCCAACCCCCTGACTCAAGTTGATTTGCAAGTCATAATGAGTGGCCATTGCAACTCATCCTGAACTGCTGTAAAGTCATTTCTTACTTGAGTCCAAGTCATTAAAAGAGTCATAATGCAAGCCAGGCGTGGAAAAAAAAAATAAACCATAAGCAAGTGTGCAGAAACACACAAAACAGAGTCACAAGCACACAAAAACGAGAGTCAGGACTCTTTTTCAAGTCATGACGAGTCATGACTCTTTTCCAAGTCACTGGCCCCGAGTTGCAAGTTGGGTCTGAGTCAGTAACATTGATGACTCGAGCTAATACAAGTCACAAAAAATGTGTGTTTTTGCGACTCACGTTGAGTCTTTACAATTTGAGTTCCTATCCCTGCTATAAAGTGCAACCAAGATGTATTCTCATGATCCCTCACCTAACTCATAGGGTAAGGTGGAGATATAATGGGAAAAAATGATAGGTGATACTGAAATAAACATATAAACCATTGCATACCATCTGCTAGCTGCAGCAATAGATAACAAGGAAAATCTTCAGCACATGACTGATCATATGAATCAATTCTTACTTGTGGTTGCTTTCACTGATTCTCAATGGGTCATAAAAAGAATACGGGATTGCAGCCAATGCTCATATAATTCATGAAATCACAGCCTTCGTTGGCTGTGGTCCCAGATTGGGCCTCTCAGTGAAATTTGTTTGGAAGGGAAGGCAGTTTGAATAGAGGCTCTGTTTGTGGAGTCCCAGCTGGTGAAAATGAGGGAATCTGTCTAAGACTGCAGTCTTCACAACACTTGCTGTGGAGTAGGGAGGGATACAGCTGATGGTTGAGCTATATCAGAGTGAGGGATCTGAAGCCCACAACATGAGGCCTCTTGGTTTGAGTCCCAGTAGGGTGATAAATGTTTATGATAAATCTTTCATTATATGCATAAAATACTTTTCTGAGGATATTTGAAATGATTAACAAATAAGTTCATACAAATCTTTACATGGTTAACTTTCCTATTTCCGTGCTTTTAGTTCTTTCCAATTGAATTTACAACTCATTTCCATTGTACAGAATCACTTCTGCTATTTACTTCTTTGACTGATGCATTTTCAAGGCTACAAGAAAACCACTTTTTAAAATGCAGACTAAAAACCCAAAGCACAAATACAGGTCCAGCCTATTTATACACAGATTTTTTATACGCGGATTTGACTCAACACGAATGGCCACTGCAAAAGAGAAGGAATGTGCTGATCCCTGGAGAAGGGGAAAAATGCATCCCTTTAAAATCAGTTTAAAAAACTGAACAGCCCTTTTACAATAGCCTCCTTAATGAGAGAGAAAGGGCAATTGGCTGACAATTCATCAATCCTTTTCTTTCCAGGCTACCCCTACCTTCCCCCTGAGCACTGAAAGAAAGGTGATCACTTTGCATTAGTGAAGGGAGGGACTGAGTGAAATGCCTTTGTAAGGGCTTGGAGGAGGACTGATAGATGGATTGTCTTTTTAATGACTCTTATCTTACATCGTAAAGGTCAGTAAGGCTGTTTTTAAATCACCAGAGCAAAGAAGCTTTGTTTTTTAAATTGATTTGCTATAGTGCGTTTTTTGCCATCCACATGAGTGCTTGGAACGGAACCCACACGAATAATGAGGCTCAGCCTGTAAAAGAATTCCATTTTTTTAAAAAGCCATTTTAAGTGTTTTCAATCCCACTGATTTAAATAGAAGAGATTTCAGTATTTGCTAAAGCCTTGAAAGCAGTGGATCTTAAAAGTGCTCAACTTTGCTTCTACCCTTAATTAGTTCTCATATTTCAGGCTTGTGTATATGTTACTTGTGACTGCTTTAAAATGCTTGTTGGTCATCCCTTGGTTTTAACCTCACAATGTGTGGAAAAAGTAGCTGAGGAATCCGAGCTGCATCAACTTCTTTGAGCTCTGACAAACATTTCAGAACACCAGAAATCATAGCTGTGGCCATTGATGTTAGTGTCTTTCATAAGAGAAAAGTCATCTCAGCAGAACTCTGGATATCTAATGCTTGTAAGCAGTGTTAGTTCAAGGTTGCTGGGGACCCTGTGCTGGACCTCCATGAGCCACCCACCTGCTCCTTGATGACACATTAGGCACGCTACTACTGGCGGTGGCGTGAAAACGGAGACGGACGGACACAGTAAGTATTGCAGGCTCTGCAATGTGTAGTTTAAGCAGCTCCTCTCATTCACCATCAGAGCCATTCCAGGCAGTGACAGCAATGCTCAAGTGCAGAGCCTGCACTCTGTTGTCGCTACCCAGAATGGGTCCAACAGCAAGTGGGAGGGGACACTTACATGGCGGTTGCGGCGCCTGCAGTACTTACCACACTAGCTGGTAGCTATGCCAATGGCCACTGTCTAGGTGGGCAACAGGCATGTACCTTCAGCCAGTCCTATGCCTGCTTATTAGGCAGGCTATCTTAGAACTTTAATTCTATGAATTCATATAAATGTCTTTTTGAGGAGACTTCCTTTAAAAGCAAGAACAGCTTTTCCTATTCCATCTAATTCCCACCCTCAAACTTTTTGGTTGCGTTTTCTACTGCTCATCCTATACCCACTCAGTCACCACACATAACTGATAGTTATGCCTTAAAATAGTGAAGCTAATTCAATTCCCCAAACTGTGTAGTGCACAGCACTTAGCTGAGATGTGCTTACTCAGGAAATCAGCTTAATCAGATGCCTCCTGGGGAACTGATCTAAGACAAATGATACTTAATGACAATGACTGGTGATTTATAGGGATAGTAATTCTGCTTAACTGCAGTTCTTTCTTGTGATTTAGGAGTGCTTCAGTTTTTGTGTGTCCCAGTCTCATTTCAGATGATTGCTTTCATTCTAACAAGTGCTGTTAGTTCCACTTTATTTGCAGCCCCACAGGAGGAGGGAAAAGAGTGTGTTTCTGTTCCATGCTTGATAAAAAATAATTAACGCACCAGCAGGTGATAATACAGACCTTCTAAAACTCCGAACACCGACTCAACCAATACCCCTAAAAACACGAGCACCCCAAATACGGATTTGGTTTTCTATCCACACCCATTCTTTGGTGGCCTAAATGAGACAACTCATTTCCCCAAACCGTCAGCATTGCAGCTGGATAGCAGATCTTTAAACCCAACTATAGGAGAGGCTATGTAATCAAACACTGGTCATTGCCCCAAAGACTTCCAATAAAAACAAGAGACAGTGTACTTTGGATTATTAATAGTGCCAAAATAAATTCAAAATTACACGTATAGCCCAGAGGTTCCCAAACTCCCTGGAAGGGCTGGGAGCCTGAGTACGTTGGTATGGGAGCAGGGTAACCATGGTGACAGGACCACCACAATTGCGCCACAGCAGCAACAAAGGCTTTTTTTTTACTTACTGGGGGCAGCATCATAACTCTGGAGGGTGTGGCAGCACACCAACCTACTTTGTGGGCCTCCCTGCACCTCAAAATCACTCCCTGCCATATTCTGACCCACTTCCTGTTTTTGGACAATTTTGAGGTGCAAGAAGGCCTGCAAAGAGGTCCACTGGCCCTTTTTCATGGCAGCAACTCATTGGTGGAGCTCCTGTTGCTGCCATTGCCCCACCTCTTAAGGAGGCCGCAAGTGGGTATCCTTGGCTGGGGTATTGTGATGCCCCAGTTCGGGAATCTCTGATATAGCCAATTCAAACACTCTGAAACACTCCTAACTCCTGACTCTCATTTAATGCATGTTCTTATGTTGAAGGAGAGAAGTAGCTACTATCTTTCTTCCCTTTCAAAGGGATTTTATTTTTATTTATTTATTTATACAGGTATTTATATACCGCCTTTCTTTGGTCGTCAGATTTCTCCTCAGACTTTAATTCAAGGCGGTTTACATAGGCAGGCTGTTCTAAACCCCCAGAGGGATTTTTACAATTGAATAGTTCTAGTCTTTCATAGAACTCCTTGTTCCAGCTGGATTCCTTCCCGGTCTGGCCTCTCTCTGGCCCTTCGCCTCCCACGCTCCACTTGACGGCAACTCCTTTCTGCTACCGAGGGTCAGCTCATCAGTATATCAGCATGTTGTCAGTTCTTGGGTACTTCTGGTTGTTTCGAACTGGCAGCCTCAGATCTTCAGGCATACAAGGCGGCAGCTCTACCAACTGAGCCAGACCTCCTGCCCAGGATTTTACCCTGCAGTAGATCCAAGCAATAGATCATCTGTTGATAAACCTTGCTTCTCAGTGTCAACCTCGGGAAATGGGTCAAGGCAGCTGAATTGGACCATCCATCCCAAACTGGACAGCCTTTGCGGCTGGTCTTGCAACTCCAGTTGACAATCCCCTGACTCTGGCAGCATTTAGAGATAGGTTCTAGGCCTCCCTCTAACTACTAGATTACCTTAAGGGACATACAAGTCCCTGTTCTTAAAATCCTTTCCTGCACTATTCCTGGCCACATGGGCAGGACTAACCTGGCCCTTAGCAATGTCCACCACCCACCAGGCAGCAGCAAGGCACAGGTCACCCAAACAAAAATCTGTTCCTTGAGGAGATAAATGCAACTCAGGCATTTATGTCTGAACAACATCTGGGTCAGCACTAGACACTCCCCGCCAAGCCCTTCCCATGTTTTTATTAACCATTTGTCTTGCCTTTTGGGAGTCCGTCAAAGTTACCAGTTCCGCCAAACACAACACCACACACTTTGCAACCCAGTTTCAACCCCCATCAATATCCCCTGCTCTTTTGTCTGAACCAAGGGAAATCAAATGAGTTTCTATAATGCAAGTGAAATTTCTTGGCTGGGGGTGGTGGTAGTTCTGCAAATCCCTAGACTAGCACTGACATTTCACACCATGAAATTTGAAGCAAGGTGAAACATCTAAGAATATTCAAGGGAAGCCAAACCAGTTTCCATAAGACAATTGTGATTTCTCCAGAACTTTCTGCAAAAATATTCCATCACCTCAGAATAAACGAAGATGGCAAACTGGATATTTGGATTCAACCTCAGGAAAAACATGGGCACAATGAGATTAAGGCATGAATGAACACATGGTGTTGACTTTAACTCTTTGCATCATTTGTTCTTATAGGTTCCTTTCTGGAAAAAATACCACTAGGTGCCTGATCTAGAGCAAAATCATGATGGGGCAGTCTGCCTCTCAGTCTGCCATGCCACAGTCTCAGTTCAGATTTTGCCCAGTGCAGCTGTCAATAATGTGTTTAATATAATGTGTAGTTTGGTCCTGAGGGGTAAAGACAAGGGGTTCAGCATATACAAATAGGAATAAGGACAATTTTGTCAACTACATGAAAACAAGAGTTAGCATGGCTTTCTCCTTATATTAGTACACAGCCTGCAAAATAGCCTGAGACAGAATGCTAGTCATTTCTGAGTTTAAATAGAGCAGGCCTGTTTGGGGCATGTGTTATCCTTTGATTTAAACGGTGTCAGCTTGTTATCCAAGCTGAAGGGCAAAGAACCTTCCACAAAACCCCCAAAACCATACATATGGTAGCCGTGGCTGTATATGTTGCGTGTAAGCCAGCAGGAAAGTTTTATAACTAAGTTAAACACCCTGGAGAGATGACATTTCTAATGGAAACACTGGCAGCCCCCTACGTATGGCAGTATGAGCAGGCGCCGTTATTATAAACGAGAGACATGATACAGGCCCACAAGGTTAATTAATAGCAAGAGCTAAGTAAAATATAGACGCAACATCCCACTGAGAGCATGACTCAATGGAACAAAATTGTCATAAAATACAAGGAATGTCTATTTAGGAAAGAGCTGTGTGAAATGGCTGGTAAAATAAATCACAGACTTGGTATTAGAGCGTACAGAAGTTACTGCCGCTTCTCTTAAATTATGCGGCATGAATGTACATGCCGTTTTTGACAACGTGAAAGCCCTTGGTAAAATAGAACATGCTACAATGAGATATAAACAGCAGATCACCAAACATGTGCTTAATATGCTCCTGGGCATTGTTTGACCAGCTCTTGGGCTCTACAAGATATTTTTATCTCAAGACATTGTTCCCTGAATACTTGGCAGAAGTTATTAGGAATAAGGGGCATATTCATGGTAGTGTATTTCAGGTGAGTTAGTACCTTCAATCACTTGTTGTGCTAACAATCAATCACCCTGTCAATGTTTTCCTTTCCGGTGAAGCAGGAACACTACATCTCCCCAAACTAATAGGAATGCCTTGAATATCTGTGAGTTGTGGATGTGTCCTTACAGGCAACCAGTTCAGAATATGATTGTTGGTTATAAGGTGACAAGTGGATGCATAAATTGATACAGGACGAAGTGCCAAGCTAGATGTTGCTTGAAATGCACAACATGTCTGGGTGTTTAAAAGTAGTGGCCGGAGGTCCCTGCAAAATGGAGTGGAACCACATGGGGCAGGGGTTGCGGCCTTTAGGACTTTGTTCCACTGTGGTTCTGCCTCTGGTCACACCACCCCCTATACACTAAATAGAAAAAAGACTTCCATTAACTTTCGAAAGAACAAAGTTTCTGTTAAAAATAGCGCATGGGGTGGAGGAATTCTTGAGAGAAAAACAGCAGTGGCTGCAAGGTCTTAAAGAACCGGTTCCACCACTACTGTTCTGCTATCTGTTACCACCCCCCACCCCACTGATATTTTAAAGCAAACAAATCACTGGACCACATTAACTATTTCATGTAATGTGCTTTTTATGCTGGATTCTTGAGCAAGCAATACTTTTGGCCCCTGCATTCATCGACCAAGGTTGGGTCAAGATTGGGTTCTACTCCCCCATGACATAGTTTCCCTTTCTCCCCTTGCAGTCTTTGTGCTTCCTCTTTCCACAGTTTATCTGGCTGGCTGCTGGGCATATGGAATGGAAGGGACAGGAGAGAAACCCTACACTGTTCCTCTGCCCTGCCAGTCAATCTTGGTTGCTCTCTAGGAACCCCCTGATCTTAGAGCAGTGATTTTCAACCTTTTTGATCTCACAGTACACTGACAAGGTGCCAAAATTGCCATAGCACCCCCTCAGTTTTTTGGATAAAGCACACTGTGCTGCCAGCATGCGGACTCACATCCCCCAATAGCCCTATGACCCTCCCACAGTGGGAAGCACAGTGGTTGAAAATCACTGGCTTAGAGGATCCAGCAAGTTTTTTGGCTAGTGGGATAGAGGAACGAGAGCCATTGGGCAGTTTTCTCTCCCTGCCCCTCTTGTCCTACTACACTTGCTCCTCAAGTGGGACTCTTTGGAAATCTTGCTCCCCCTGGACGTCAGCCATTGGTTGCTAAATGAATTGAGGGAGTGACTCTAGGTTTTCTATAGAAATGTCTTTCTTGATAATTGTAATTTTCCTTTTGGTAGTACGGAGAGAAAATCTCATCATATTGAGCATGTGTGTGTCCTAAGTTAAAAAGTGATATGTCATTTGAAAAAGGCTGAGAACTGTATCTTAATACATCGTTCAAACATTTTTATTAGCTTCTCTGATTCTTTGAATTTTCATGAGGTGGGAGGAATCCATTCACTTTTAGGAATATATTGCAACTGTGAAAATATAAATGGTACACGTTATCTCAGCTGCCCACTCATGGAGTGTTTTCTTGCATTATCCAGGTCGAGTCCAACTTCTAAGTTTCTACAGAGAGCAACTGACTTTCCCTGAACTTTAAGTAGGCTACAAATTAATTATACCATATAGTTTATTGCTGTTTTGTTAATATGAGACAGACAGGTCTTTTGATGGGCTATGGCATTAAATGTTTATGACTCTTGTCCATCTAACTTTGTGCACAGCAGATGAGCTGTGTGTTATGTAGTCCCAGTCAGATGACTGATGGCAGTAGATGCTCAGGAGGAGACAGGAACCATTCTGAACAGCAACATTGCTGATCTTCTAACTGAAGTGATGTGCATACAGTCCCCAAGTGCTCAATTGTGGGAGGAACCATCAGGTTAGCTACCAGTTACATACATATAGATCCTTACTGAGTTACAAAAGCACATGAGGATGTCTGCTTCCACGTGTGTATAGCTAAAACAGAATGTACCTGTTTATCAGGTAGTGCAGTGGTTCCCAAACTAGTGGGTCACAACCCATTGGGGAACAGGAAGAAGGCCATTCCCCCTTAAAGGGAATGACCAAGAAACAGGCAGCAACATGAACTCCATGATCGTGCTGCTGCAGGGAACGAAAGAGTTTTTTTTTTAAACTTAGCTGGGTGTTGCTATGGCTCTCCAGATGATCCTGTATCCCCCTCTGCAGCTTTCCCTGCACCTCCAAAGTACTGTAAAAAGGGGAGGGGAAACACTCCCAGTTTCACATCAAAAACAGGAAGTGGGGTTTTTTCTCCATTCCCCCCCCCCTTTGGAAACATGGGGATGGCTGCAGAAGGGGTTGCAAGAGCCTTAGACCCTCTAGAGGGTCATAGTGACCCCCAGCTAAGTTTTTAAAAAAGGCTTTCCTTCCCAGCATCAATGTGATTGTAGGGATCACGCTATTGCACTCCCCATATGTGCTACTTTGAGAACCACTAAGGTAATGTATCCATTCCAGCTTCTACTGCATCTCAGCAATTAATCAATGAAACCATTCACACACATGCCTGTTTTTCAAGCACCATCATTCAGTTGATGTTTCAAACTATAAAAGTGGGTATGCATAAATTATTATTGATATCTAATTATGGAATTCATCCCAATAGTCAAGAATTTATTTGGTTCCACCTGCATTTCTGCTAAATAAATCTGTTCCTTTGGTGATGTTCATGCAACAGGTGCATGGTAGTTTTATTTTGAGTCATAACTTCTGTCTGTTAAATATGATTAATGAATGCCCAGGTTGCATGATCACAAGCATATGTTTCTCTACAGAGATGAAGCTTATTATAATTTTATGAGCATAGAAGCATTTCTGGGTGAGTCATACATTCATCATTTTAGCAGAACTATTGGAAGTGATGATCATTGCAATATTCTCTTCATCGCTTGCTATGGTAATTAACTAGGTATACTCCAAGCTTCATTAAATCAGGAATTTTGGAAGACTGATAGCACAATCCTGTACAAGTTCACTCAGAAGTAAGTCCCATTGTATTCAGTGGAGCTTATTCTCAGGTAAGTGAGTATAGGATTGCAGTCCTAGTCTAAGGTGGAAATTCCACATCATCTAACAGAAATGGATGATTGGTGTTTTCTGAAAATGAAGACAAATCAGTACTTTGTTTGGTTTCTGTTCATTTTTCCTAATGTATATCTGATACTAAGTTTCACCGTGGACATAGCAAACAAATGATCCGTAAACTAACTCTTTAGGAAGGAATTCAGAAGTGAAACAGTTTGTTGTGGTTGTTATCTTTTCTTTGTTTTTTGGTGAAATCAGAAAGCACGCACGCACACACAAAGTAACATCAGAAAATAGTTCAATCAAATGTGTGCTCCACACATGTTGACCTCAGGTACTAACCAGTCACTACTGGGGACACTGCAGACCTATCCAGTCCTCCAGGTCCTGTAGCTCTCATAAAGATCTTGAGCAAGAGGTGAAATCACACACCTTTCTTGTCCAAAACCCAGCATGATGTGAGACACTCCACTCCACGCACAGACCCTGTCACTCCAATTTCTCTGAAATAAGTTGTGGGTGGGGCCTTACTCTGCCGGATCCTGAATTCTGTGTCAGACTGGAGGGCCCGACATGGAGATTCTCAAGTCTGCACTGGCAAAATAGCTGGCACAGACTGGAGAAGACCTGTTGCTGAACTTGGGGCTTCCCCCAAGGAGACCTCTGGCAGCTGCTGAGGGGATGCAGTGGTAGCTGTGTTGGCATCACTACACCCAGCGGCAGTGCCACCTTTAGGATTGGGCTGTTAGAGGTCTGAATTCTCCTTGTCAGGTAACTGTGTTAAGCAAGATCAGACACTGTCCCATTCATAAGTCTATGCAAAGTAACTAATGGGTTAAAGAATGTTCTTTTATTTCCTTATTTGATAAGAAGTCTTAAATTTTGTACTGGCTTTTTCTTTTTCTTTCTTCTAACAGGATTGGTTTCGGAATGTGATTCTCTTGGCATTAAACCAGTTTCTAAAGGTGCACAATACAGCAGTGGCAACCAAATAGATGCATGGCTCAATAATATGACTGGCAAATCAATATGTGGAAAGACGGCCTGGTCCTAATCCCAGTGAGCAAAACAAAAGAAAGCAAAAGTCTTGTGATCTATAGCCAGCGAACAAATTCATTTAAGGAAGGGATTAACTGGCTTGATAACCAACCTAATGGTTTGTGGTTCAATTTATAGCAGAAACTCACAAAAGAAAGCAATTCCAATACTAATGAAAACTGGACAAAATCCAGATAATTTAACAAGGAGAACTGAGTAATAAACAGGCGGGAAGGCAACGTCAATGGTGTGGAGATTTCTCCTCTTTCTAAGCCCCTGGTATTCAGGGTGTAGTAAATTGTGCTCAACGCCAAAGTCTCACTATCAGCATTTAGAGAAGAAAAGAAACTATTCCAATTTCTTTGATAGATGATTGTATTGAGTTGTGTCATAGAAGATTGTTTTATGGACTGGCCTGGATACTGGGCCCCTTGCCCCATGAGGTTGGAAGCTGATTTTGTTAAAAAGTACTTCAGCCTTAGAAAGCACTCTAGAAAAGACCTCCATTATTTCAGTACACAAAGCAGGCGCCAGCCATTTTATGCACATAATTGTTCCAGGAACTGCTTTGTTTAACCTGCAAATGTTGGAAGATTAAACACACAATGGATTGTTGACCATTGATATAGAATGAACACCCCAGGCCAACTCAGCAGCTCAGCTGTGCAGGTTGCAGCAACTACCATTCTATCACTTTCCAGCACTAGAGAGATGGAATCCTGCTGTGCCTGCCACATTCACAACAGTAGCAAGCACACATGGCAGCGGAAAGAGAAGAAGGGTAGTGATGGCAGCAAAGATGAGTAGCCATTCAGGGCTGGCCCCACCTTTCCTATGCCTGAAGTAGTGCAGCAACTCATTGCGCCCTGTTGCACAGCACCTTGCTATTCTTAATTGCACCCCTGCATGCCCCCTACATTCCACGCCTTCCCCTACCTTTCACTGCTTAATCCTCCTCTTCTCACTCTCATGATTTTAGAAAGTCAGGGGGGAGCAGGAAGAGGAGAAGCAGTGGCAGCTTATACGGAACCAGCAGATAGTAGGCTACCACCTGGTACAACTGCTATACAAATCAGAAGAACAGCTACCAGTAGTGCTGAGCATCCGCAGCTGCTATCCCTACAGGATGTGATTGCTTATTTTCTACTGTCCACCCTTCCCTCCTCTGTTTTCGAAACATCCTTCTTGCTCAGGATGTCCCCACTCATTCTCCTTTCCTTCTCCTCCTCCACCTCTCTATTCCCTCCCTTTTATGCCTCCCTTCCTCTGTTATGATCTACTGGCTGTCATCTTTGAACCCCCAAGTGCCCACAAGATTCCTCAAGATCTTGGGTTGCAAAGTCTCCAGAGTCCTCAGAATAGCACTGGAGATCTCCAAACCATAGCTGTACAGAGCTCCACAGCTCCATCATGAAGAGCTTCTGCGGGTCATATCCAGCCCATGAGCCTTATGAATGAGACCCCTGGCCTAGAGTGTCTCCTGGGATCCCTTTTTTCAGGAACACTTTAGCATAAGTGTGACTATGATAATAAAAAAGCCAGGGAATCTGGAGTGAGCAGAATTCTGCAGGTCAAGTGGGTGGAGTTTAGAACACCACTGCACTTTGTGGCGAACGCCATCTACTCTAGGTTTCTTTTTAATTATAATTGTTCCTATTATAGGAAAAAGTTCTCATCTTTTTTTTTTAATCGAGTAGGCAATATCACTAATAAAAATCCTAATTCCCCTCCCAGATCATAGGCCTGGGGTACCACACCCATGGGTTAATCTTGCCTACCAGCCCTGGTATATCATATGAACAGTTGTCCTGAGAATGCTGAAGATTCAAATGTGCAACTTTTTCTGCTTCTTATTGTTTACTTTGGTAGCCATTTACATAGCCCGTTATTTATTTATATGCCAACTTCTTCCATTATGTAACTCAGCTCAATATATGAGATTCTCATGAATTCACTCATCAAGACATGCTTCACTCCAGCAAGGGTGTTGTGGTTTGCACTTTCACACTATGCCCTGTGCTTATAGTAACTCAGGCATTGACTTGGACTCGCATAGTTACCAGAGCATTGTAGCCCTGGAAAGACAAGGAGAGCAGGCTTACTTTGGTCTTGCCAGTGAATCCCTCCCTCCAATCTTTTCTTTTGATCTAAGACTAGCTCTGCTGAACCTGCATAGTTTATTTCAGGTTTTCAGAGTCCAAATACACACAACTGCATATGCTATTTGTCTTGCTTAATTCTTTTAGCAAATGATTGGTTACCTTCAGACAAGGCTAGCATTTTCAAGCTACTGTCTAATTTGCAAGTTGTCTTTTGCAAGCAAGTATAATTTCAGAGACGGGTTCAGAAAAATATTTGTCCCTCTCCCCATATTTTCAGCCCAATTCATGAAACCTGATAATGAAATGACAAGAGAGAGACTGTGAACAGAAAACTATTCATATTGCTGTGAATGGTACACCTGATGTATTCTTTTGTCCCACTAATCATCATGAATATACTTAGGTCGAGTATAGTATAGTTTAATAGACATGTGATGTTTTGCAGGAGAACTACACAAAGTAATTTACAGGTGATTATATATTTTCCACTTCACTTTTTTTAATCACAAAAGTCATTTATTTAGGAGTCTAGCTCAATGGCGTCTTCTCTTGCTCTCTGTCATTGTACTAATTGTCAGCCATATGGGGTAAATGGCATCTGCAAAGAGCATGAGAGATTAACCTTAATCAGTTTGGAAACCTGGGTAGAAAAAAATCACTGTGGAACTTGTGGATGAGCCTACTGCTTTGTCAAACAACCTACTGCTTCATAAATGCAAATGAGAACCTCACTTGGGAAGCAGAGCCTGGGGATTTTAGTAAAAGATGAAAATGCACATTATTATTATTACCAACTTCTTTGTAGTCTATCGTACTCATGCAAGCCTAGTCTTCAAAATAGTTTGGGGAGTGTTTTTTCTCTTGCTACTTGAATGCAATCTTTTAAGTGCAAGCAGGCCCGTAGCCAGGCTTCATCACAAGAGGCTGCCATTTTTTTTCAAGAGGAGCATCAAAGAAATGAATGAAATATCCATGCTGTCTTTTTCTCTCTCACGCCCCTCCATGGTTGTGTGGTGGTAGTGGCAGCAGGAAGGCTAGGTGGATGAATTCCCCCACCAATTCATCTTCTGTCTCTTCCTCTTTCTATTCCACTTTCTTGGAATGTTGGAAAACGTTGCTGTTTCAAGGGAGTCACTGCTTTGGCCAGACTCCCTGAGAAAACGACACTTCCCAGCACTCTAGGAACTGGGATGAAGGAGAAAATGGACCGAAAATTGGAGGAGGAAAAGAAGAAAAGGAAAAGAAAGAAAGAAATGAGGACCTTCAATGCCACAGTTGTCATTCGAGTAGAGAACATCCGGCAGCTGACAACAGAGCAACATCCAGGTAAATGGGTGGTTTGGTGGGTGAATGAAAGGGAAGAGGGTTCTTTTCTGGCTTGGATCAGAGCTTAAGAATTTTTTGTGCTTAGATTAAGACCTGAGTCAGGTAAGCAATTATACTGCTTGCATCTTTTTAAGATGAGCATTATGAATCACTGATGCAGTGGCATAGCTAGGAGGTGCAGGGGGTAGCAATGCACTGGGCAACAAGCGGAGTTTGACACTAGTGGCCAAAACTGTGAAATCCCTGCTATACAAATAATACCATCATGTTCTATATCATTGGAAAGGTAATTTAATGCAGGATGCAATGAAGAAAACTGCATTGAAATATCTGTATTCTATCAAATGTTATGGCCAAGTAACCAGAAAATGAAAACACAACTGCCTTATGGAACAGAAAGGGAATTTCTTTAACTCAAAACTGACCTATGCGACTGATTGTTCTGAGAGCCAATTAGTTGTTGTTATGATACAGCATGGAACCAATAATGTGTTAATATGAGTCTGTCAGGGTTAGAAAACAACCTGGGGAAATTTGGCCTGGATAAGGTAGGGCCTAAGCTGTGTAAAATGCTGAGTCACCAAGAATCAGGTGAAAAGAGAGCTCACTAATGAGACAGGTGATGAGCTAGCATCAGGAGGAGGAGACACAACCCTTCCTGATTCACGCACAGGGCATATAAAAAGACTGTAAGAGCCCTCATGTGGTAGAAGGCAGGTGGTCATGAATGTAGCATGTTGTGCTGTCTCTATTTTCTTTGCTATGCTGCTGCTATTTCCATTACCTTGTAAATACAGACTGAAATAATGAAGGATTTGTGTCTGAAGTGGTCTCTATCTAAGTGGGCTGAGTCTTTGAGGCTGCATTCCACAGGCAGCACAGATAAGAGGCTGCTCCCTCCTTTACAGAGTCAGCTCTCACTTCCATGTATCATTATACAGTTACCCCTGCTAACTAAGTAAAAAGGCCCTTTTTAAGTGGTGCTCCTCTTACATTTAGTAGGAGGAGAATAACCATCCCTCTTCACCCCAGTACAGTGTCTCTAACCAATAAGGGGCACACTTTTTATTTATTTACTTAATTAATTAAATTTGATTTTGTTGCCAGGAGGACTACAAAATCTTTTTTGACCCAGGTAGCAGATAGATGCCTTAGCTATGCCGCTGGCTGGGGGTAGGTGGCAGAGCAAGTGGGTGGTGAGCTGCTGGGGGGGAGGAGACAGATTGTCCCCTGATTTTAACTTTTTAAAAAGCCTAGACGTGATGTCACTTCCGGTTGTGACATCACTTCCGGGGCAGTATTTTGATCTTGGCATGGGCTACTTGATCATTAGCTATGCCACTGCAGTGAGGTTCATCTTCTGAATGGAGGAATTACAAAGTTTGGCAAAATCTCTGTGTATAATGAAAATTACTGCAAAATAACACACAGGTGTTGAACTGGCTTATGTGAACAGAGTCTCTGGCTGTCTTTACCCTGTAGCAAGTGTTTGCTGGATGTGCCTGTGGGAATGCCCCTACAATCCATTTTAATTTTATTTCCTTGTCTGCATTATTTTTTTATTGGTCTTTTGTGCTTATGTAGTGAAGAGGTTACAATCATGACACAATTCCACAATGCAAATTGATATCAATAATGAAAGAATGTGTTTGTTTCCCTTCACCAGAGAAACACTAGGAAAGATAGTCATGGAAGATTTGGAGAAGGGACTTGGAGACAAGCAGGTTTCCCAACATACTTGTATTTATGTCTTCGGGAGTAGCAAAATGAGGACAGCATAGATGTATTGGAATATATCCCACCCCACTTCCAAATGTCTAAGAGACTTTGAACCTTATTCCAACTCTAAGGGTTGGTTGTAACTGTCATTTGATTTTCTTGGAATTATTTTGAACGTCAGAGAGAGTTAAAGAAGCCAATGCTTGCATTGAAAGCAGAGTCAATAAAGATGAGACTTTATTTTTCACATGTCTGAGCACGTTAGTGATTCCTTATGTACAATCAGCCCAAACCTGGTCCCTGCAGAAGCACGTCAGAGAAGGAGAACAAGCTGACAAGTATTTCTTTGAGTCTCTGTGTTCAGTTGTATTTACTATCTTTTCCAGTAGTAAATGTAGAAAAAGTTACTTTTTCAGTAAAGTAGTAGTAGGAGTAAAGCAGAGCTTTACTGCACATTGCCTCATTTGCAAAGATACTACAACTTTGCAATACTTGAGGCTTCTATGTACTCATAGGTATATACAGCTTTCAGGCAGGGGTTAAATTGATATATCTTCCTCCTCCTCTCATGAGCAATTGGACATAGGTGTTCTCTTATTTTAATTCTTAGTTGTCATTTGTAATGTACTTTCTGTATAACAATAACTCCAGAGCAGCCATTCCAATAACATCTTAAGTTGAATCTGTTGGCATCCTTCAGTCTCGGAAGACTATGGTATCGCGCTCTGAATAGTGAGTGGTTCTGGAACAGTGCCTTCTCCAGTGCGCGAAGCCTGGGTAAAGTAGATATGGAGGACAGACTGTTACCCATGCAGCAAATCCCCCCTCTCCACATCGCTGAAATGGTCCAACGGAAAGGCAGAAGCCAATACAGTTGGTTCCAGTGGCGTCGCAGGAGTTGCCAGAACGTGACTGTGTTCAGCCATGAACTGCCTCAGGGACTCCGGCTCCTGATTTTGCCTCGAGGTTGACTCCTGAAGCCTTTTCCATAACTGGATGTAGCCACAAGGCAGTGGAGGTTTGGGATCAGAGTTTTCCTTCTCTCGGATGAGCTGCCTTCCCAGGCTAACGAATCTCATCTACCTGGTGGCTGTTTAGTCGCCTCTTACGACAAGTACAGCCAAACTGAGGGCCTATTCTTATCCCCCAGCCCCCAGGGGTTAAGTTGAATAGACAATACAAAAACACAGTAATGACATCTTGTTTTGTAACAAGATGCCTCCCCCAGCCCCCAGGGGTTAAGTTAAATAGATAATACAAAAACACAGTAATGACATCTTGTTTTTGTAACAAGATGCCTCCCCGCAGTCATATTTCCCCAGAATGCCTCCCAAGGAGTTCAGGGGTAGCGTCCATTTTTCCTTCCCTCCTTTTGTCCTCACAACAACCCTGTGTGAGGTAACTTAGGTTGAAAGAGAGTGACTGTTCCAATATTACCCAGGAAGTTTCATCATGGCTGAGTGGGGATTGAACCTGGATTTTCCAGGTCTAAGTCCAACTCCAGAAACACTCCACCATCCTGGTGTAGTTTTATTTATCCTCCTGGATGGGTGACCAGACTGAAATGAATTTAGGTAATCCATTTCATTGCAATTGCACAGACACCGCTCATTTAACCACAAGCCCTTGTAGGGAATATTCGTGAGTGGCCAATCTTCATTACAATTTTCAGGATCTAGGAAGACTTCTTGAGAAGCAGACTCTCAACTCCCTACTTCAAGGCAGCAGGACCCTCTCAAAAAGAGGCATTTATAGATTTCTAGACCCAGCAGGTCAGCCTGTCCCCCAATTAGCTGTTAAATGACATTAAGTCATGAAGGGTCATGCATACAAGTCATTCCCCCTCAAGAATCATCCGTTTTTTGTCTGGCATTTGATTACTGAGGTGATATCTGCCCTCTATGGTCTGAAATAGTGCTATGGCTTGACTGCTTCCCTGAACTAATTTGTTCCCCCAATGGCTCAACGATTAGGTTTTTGCTTTTTGTTTTTGTTTTATGTTTCACATGTATATTCCACCTGTCCCATGCCTAAGCAAACGTCCAAGGTGGATTACAATGCTCCATGATAAATGTACAGAGTATCACAAAGCTAGAAAGAAAAACATCAAACAACTTTAAAACATTAACTTTTAACATTAAGTTAATGTTTTAAAGTTGTTTGATGTTTTTCTTTCTAGCTTTGTGATACTCTGTACATTTATCATGGAGCATTGTAATCCACCTTGGACGTTTGCTTAGGCATGGGACAGGTGGAATATACATTTCTCAGATGAATGATTGAATGAATGAATTGAGGCCACAGCAACAGAAGAGCCAGGATGGTATAGTGGTTTGGAAGTGGGACTTATTCAGGTTTTCCTGAGTGACGTTGAGCCAGTTGCTCTCTCGGCCTCACCTACTTCACAGGGTTGTTGTGATGACAAAGGGAGGGGAGGAACTATTTACAGCACTCTGAATTCCATAGTCTTTCGAGACTGAAGGTTGCCAACCATTTGGAGGAAGGGTAATGTAAATAATGTAAATAAATAAATTCATCCAACAGAATAGGAACAGATGATGGTGTGAATAATTGGACTGAACTACAAAAGAGCTAGTGTGTAAATGGGAAAGAATGCAAGCAAATTCATCTGCCAAGTGTCACAATGAGATGCCAACAGGTCCATCACCAAAATGGGGAAGGGGGCTGCAGTTCAGCTGGAAAAGTTCTGCAGGATGACAGTATGCAAATGCAATGCTTGCCGAGAGGTATTGGTTCTTTGCTGCCATTGTTGCCACAAACTAGGCTTGAAAAGGAGCTCTTCCCTGTGTATGGTCTGAGTGATGTAAAATTTTCTGCCACCTGCAGCCAAGTGGTCCTCCTAGCTACTTCATCACCCCCAGCTTCAGTATGTACCAGGGAACCAGTCCGATTCTGATCAGTGCAAGAGGGCACTCCAAAGAAGATTGCAATCAGCTTGCCTAATGGTGTTTGTGTTTGTATAAAGTTTTACTCTAGAGCCTTCCACTGAGTTCTGTACTTTAATAAATAGTACCAGGTTAATACACATTGTGATAATGACTGTAGTAACTAATACAGATGATAACACTTATGGTAGAGGTATATTTTCTTATGTAGATTATGTTGTACAGGTCAAAATTTATAATAGTTAGATACTAATATTTCCTTGGGACGCAGGAACTTAGGCTGAAATATTCATGCTGAGATTCATGTGAAATTCACAATAAACACCAAAAGAACTAAATGTATGCAGGGATCTGACCTGCAGCACTTTTTGTTTTGTTTTTTTACAACCATAATTACAGAGTAGGAATTTATGGCAACAATATCTCACTATATTATCAAAATGGTAAAAGTGAAATATGACCTGTAAACAATTTTATGGCAATTAAACTGAGAGCGGACAGCCATATAAATAAGGAAGATGCATCTCAAAATAGCACCATGCTGAGTTCATTGCCAGTATTTTATTACTGACTAACCAGATAATACAGCAATATAAAAATTATACAAAATTGGGAGCACAGTCTTTTTTTTTTCTTTTTCCCCCTGACTGATAAATGACACTATTACTCAAATAAATACACATACTTTTTTAAAAAAATGACTGAAATCTCAACAGGTTTGGGGGCTAAAGACCTGGCAGGATGGCTGTGCAGCTTTGAAGCAATCATCTGTTTTCAATGAAGTCAGCTGCTGTTACCTTATCTGTCATTCTGAAAGGTTGGATGAAATCTAGTGGAAATGATGGTGGCAAGAACAAGAAGTGGTCTTGCTGAGAATGAAGATGTCCAAAGGCAGACCAAGGGGCAGAGCTACCTCATTAATCAATCTGACAGGAGGAAACTAAAAACTGGAGCATGTATACAGATGTTTAACTTGATGATTTCTCCTTGGAATGTGTTCTGCTCTGGACGTGAGGGCACTTGGACTAAATTACACGGGGCCCAATCCTTTCCAATTTTCCAGTGCCAGTACAACCATGCCAATGAGGCGTGCGCTGCATCCTGTGGTGGAGGGGCAGTCACAGAGGCCTCATCAAGGGAAGGCAACATTTGTTCCCTGACCTTGGGGTTGCATGATGGCAGTACCTGTGCTGGAAAGTTGGATAGGATTGGGCCCACAGCTAATGGTTAAGATTGGTTGTTGCACACTGGAATTTATATGCTCCCACTTTCCCAAGTGGTGAGAAGTCAAGGGCCAGCACTAGACAGTTCATTTCCACTAGGGAAAGATGGTATGTGTGTATGAGAGAGAGAGAGAGAGAGAGAGAGAGAGAGAGAGCATCAATGACATCTTAGTAGTACCTGTTTATTTACAATAAATAATTTGGGCAGGAGGTCTGGTCTAGAGGGTAGAGCCTCCGTCTGCCTGAAGATAACATCCGAAGGTCACCAGTTCGAGGCCACCGGCACCGTGCGACCTTGAAGCAGCTGACAAGCTGAAGCCGAGCTATTCCATCTGCTCTGAGCATGGGAGGATGGAGGCCAGAATGTGAAACCAGATCAGAGAGAAACATCTGGACTGTTGTGGTTCTTGAAAGAAAGAACCTTCTTTCAAATTGTAAAAATCCCTATTTAATAAGGGATTTAAATAAAGCCTGCCTATGTAAACCGCCTTGAATAAAGTCTTGAATAAAGACCAAGAAAGGCGGTATATAAATACCTGTTGTTGTTGTTGTTATTATTACAATATACAAGCAGACATAATGGAAATAAACCTGAACACGCAAGCTGACTACGCAACCATTGCTTTTGATTCCCAAAGCAAGTGTGCAACTCCTCCTGCCCCCACCTATAGTCCCCAAAGTTGTCTCCAGTCCACTATTCTCTCTGATACTCTCTGTCTCTGCTCAGGTTCTATCGGCTATTGCCTTCAGTTCTGGCAGAACATAGATCTGGCAAGTGGATTGACCATAAGGAAAACATCCCAGAAATGTGTTTGTTTAAAGAGCGACTATTATAAAAGAGCAACGGCCTCCAGGGCTGTGCCCTAATTTTTAGCTAAAGACTCCCAGCTCTGTCTTAATGTCCAGATTCAAACGGCTAACTTGTTTCTTTTTCTCCCTGCGGACTAATGTGACGTTCCAAAGGATGGAAAAGATCCCAAGCCATTACAGCCCAGTTTAATTGCCAGTTACAACAGCCAGACAGAGGTTCTGCTGCCATAAATGACCATGTGATGATGCGCACAGCGTTTTGGAGCTGCCACCATTTTGGAATCGCCACAGCGCAGTGGTGATGTTGGCAGTCTGCTGCTGCTACCAGCTTCTTGAAGGAGTGCAGGTGGCATGGCAGCTTGGTGGTGAAAGGAACAGGGTAGGGAGGGGGAGGATGGGAGGCAGAAGAGGGGAAGGGTGGTTTCCGGTGGCACTGGCATGTGCTGGTATCCTATCCCAGTTCCCTCTCCCCTTCCCCCTGCCTTACTGTACTCAGACTTGTGCTAGCAAAATAGCTGGCATAGATCTGAGGAGACCCGGGAGGTTTATCCCAAGGTAAGGGAGCAAATCTTCTCTTATCTTGAAGACTGCCCCCTATCACAAGATGCAGTGCATGCCTTGTTGGCATGGCTGAATCAGCACTGGGGGAGTTATTTAAGATTGGGCCGTAAGAACCATAGCCTTTGCTGTTAAGTCACAATAGGGCACAATCCTAACCAGGTCTATTCAGAAGTCCTATTTTGTTCAATGGGGCTTACTCTCAGGAAAGTGTGGTTAGGATTGCAGCCTCAAGCTCAGAGCACTAAACTCCATGGCAGCTTAGCTTTACGTAGAAAACGTACAGCCACTGATGCTTTGACATGGAATCTTGACTGATGGGTCAATGCAGGGTTGCGTGCGGAGAATGTGAGAACCGAGGCAGCTTGTAAGTACAAGCCACTCAAATTGCTCTGACTCCACTGCAGTTGTTTATCCCTGTTGTTAATCAAGTTCACTCACTCATAGCTTTGGAAAGCAAAGACAGAGAAGGCCCTTGGCAAAAAAGAGAAGGCAATTTTTTAGATTGCAAACTTGTGGAGAGAGCCTGTATCTTTTGTAATGCATGTTGTGAGTCCATTCAGAATTCAGAAGTAAGTCCCATTGAGTTCAGGGGGACTTCTTCCCAGGTACGTGTGTATAGGATTGCAGCCTTAATGATAGGCAGTACTAGATTATTCATAGAAATCAGTAGATATCTGCCAGCTTTCATAGTAGAGATCCAAGACCTTACTTTGGCAGAGGGGAACAGAAACAATAACTGTGGCTGGGGAAATGGAGCAACTCCTGGGAAAGAAAACGACAGCCACCCCTATTGCCATTGGTGCACTAGGCACAATCCCCAAGGGCCTTAAGAAATATCTGGCCAATGTAGGCATTCACAGGATAACAGTTCAACAACTACAGTGAGCTGCACTGCAAGGAACATCTAACAATATACAGTACAGCAATATATCACCAGTTCTTAAACTCTTGGGTAGAGTTTGAACTAGTGAGCACCCAGGAATCCCCCCAGTCCAGTCTGGGGGGGCTGTGACACCACTAATAATCAGGGCAAGGATTTTTTCCGAAGCCACTCTCATTGTTGTCCCAAGGAGGAAGCTCAACCTGAAACCAATTTATGTCAAGAAGAAAGCTGGAGCCAGGAAATCAAAATGTAACCCTCTTTACTCCTTGGAACAAAGCACATTATCAGGAATAAAGGCACAATTGAGGAAGAGGACTGTAGTGTCCTCCTTTTGCTCCAAATCCAAAGTCCTGGATCCTAGTAGGAAGCTTGGTGCTCTGTATTTTGTTAAGCCAATGGCCTGGCACCACTGCGTACATTTCTGGTCATCACCCATAGAACCAGTTCCCTGGACTCAGCTGGTTGTGGTTCTCTGGACACCCTGCAGCTCTCAAATCAGGGATTTGAGAGTCTACCCTGCTCTTTCCCAGGTGGGAATTGTTGAGCCAGTTCCCCAGCTTCTGTTCCCTGCCAGTTGCAACGTCTTGCAATCAGTGTTGCAGCCCATTAACTTTTAGAGCGCAGGGAGACACTTGGTACTCCTGAAAGGCCTCTAATAGTTCAGTGCCGGCATTGCTCAGGAGCATCCTCTTAGTGATGGACAAATAAATTGGCATTGAGCTGTAAGGGTGATGAGAATTGGGTGATTGCTTGAGTTTGCATGCAATCTTCTGCTGTCAGGGACATGAAAGAATCATACAGCTTCAACACCACCCACATTTTTAGGAGGGGAAAGAAATAGTTATTTTTCAGAAGGAGTTATCCTTTCTCATGGCTCAAGGCCTTTTCATGTCCTGCGTTGCTTTCTTTCTCTCCCCGTTAGAATTTGCATTTTTGAAATAAGCAATAATTATGATGATTAGTAGGTGATTCATATATTGCACAAAGGCTGCTCTCAGAGATAAAAAGAAAAGTATTATGTAAATAGACCTGATCATGAATCACTTTTCTGGACTGGGTCTGTGTGGGCAAATGGGGACATAAGTAATTAATCCAGCACCTGAAGTTGTTTCGAAAATACTCCTGTACCCTGCTCCTGGATACAATGAAGAAGAATGACATTGGTAAGCCGGTGGGTTGGGAAGAACAGGGTGAGAGGTCAGTGGGAGGAATGGGCTGAGGGCAAGTCATATGTGGTAGGGTGTGACACCTAGCATAGGCAACTTGCATTGGATGCTGTCCCCTCTGGATTGAGCTGACATGCCCCCTTTTCTCCTCGGACTTGCATCTGCTAAAGAGCTGACACAAGGAGACCCACTGGTGTTTGAGAAGCTTATGGAGGGCTAAGAGAAAATATTTTCCCTTTTCCTTCCAAAGCTTCCCAATTGGCTCTCCCCTACCACAGCATGCAGTGTGGCCTGTTTGGGTGCACACTGCATGCTAAGGCAGGAAAAAGCATAACTCTGGGCTGTAAGACATTTCATATGCACTTCAAAAAAAGAGTTCAAAAGAACCTCACCAAACAAAATATGAAGCATCCCATATCGGTGAGAAGGCACGGAGAGTTCTTTAGCCGCCTCACATATCCATACCCTTATGTTAAATCTACCCACCTTACCCCTTCAGACTTTAAACACTTGTAAAGTGAAAGTATTGAGGTTGCGGTGGGGGTGAGTGAGATAATGTACTCAGAAAATGTGTACAGTGGAGCAGGTATAACTGGCTATGTCCAACCTTCAGCTGAGTGTGTGAATGTAGGGCTGGTATGAGGATAGCTTGAATGGTCCTACTCCACCACCTGCATTTGGTCTACAGCTGTGTTTCTCAATGTTTGTCCTCAACTGTACTGCTTCACATGGTTCACCTTTTCAAAGTATCACCAGAAGTAATTGGCAGTTTCATCATTGCTAGTTACTTCTGAGTTGGGATGCGATGCGACAATCACTAAAAGGCTCCGGGTGGACGGGAGGGCTTTTTCAAACACAGAAAAGCATGCTTTGGAGCTCTGCCCATTGAGCTGAGCCTCCTACAGCTGTTTGTTGTGTCATGTTCCTGGTCTTGCTGTCAGGTGGCAGATTCCAGGGGTCCTGCGAGTACCACCAAACACGATCTCAAGAACCACTGGTGGTACCCATGCCACTGGCTGAGAAACAATGGTCTACAGTACGTGCTTCGAAGGCCTGAAAAGGACTTGAAGGTTCCAGTTAATCAGCAGGTTAATTTGTGCAATCAGCTATGTTTTTCCTGATCCAAATTTAAGTCTAGGATCAAGACCCGTAACATATAAGTAATGCCATCGCCCAGTCCTTTCTGGTGCTGACACAACTGTGGCAACTGTGCATGCATGGCATCATGCAGTGGGTGGTAAGTTACAGAAGCCTTCTCAAGTTAAGGGAACATTTGTCCCCTTACCTCAGGGCTGCATTGCAGTGCCGGGTCCTCAAAGGCAAAATCTTTTCCCTATGCTTCACCGAATTTGAAGGCCAAAACCGCACTTTCCAGCTCCCTTGATTAAGAGTGACTTTCACTGCAGATCCAAATTTACCACAGCACATTACAAAGTTGCCATTCTCTATTTGTTTTTATTAGTGTAAATTAGTTACATCAAGGTAAATCACAATGCTGGCTTACTGAATACATTTGTGGAGGAGAAAAAAATCAATAACTTTCTAATGGCCTGTTAACTCCTTATTACTTGTTCAATGTCTTTAATTTTGAAATTCTGTTGAGCTTCCACCATTGATGGTTTAAAGTGGCCCACAAAACCTTCAAGCTTCAAGTTTTAATTCATGTGCATCTAATGCTGGTTGGAGGACTTTGCTCAATGCTTTCAGGGATTCAGAGCTACAAAGCAGTTTTTTTTCCTTATGAGCCCACAGTGGAATTGATAGTAGGTACTGTATACTCATTGTCACCTTTGGTTGAATGTTATCCCCACATACAATAACATGTAGTTGTTCAAAACTGAAATGTGATTAAATGTGATGCATTCATGTAGCCACAGCTACATGAATACCAGACGTCAATTTTCCAACAGTTTTCAAGGTATGCAATGGGAAGGATTTGCAGTTCAGTTTTAAAATAGCATTGTATAGAATTAAGGATTGTAGACATAAAAATGATCGGGTAGCTGAGTGGAGGGAAAATCTAACAGAGAAAAGTGGTCTTTAACTGCATAGGAGCTCAAGGGAGCAATGCTACACTTTTTGGAGGAAGGGGCATAGATTGATTGCCCCTTTTATTGATTTTTTAATATATTGTACAGGTTTGTATAGATTTTTGCCCCATGGAATCCTATGGGTTTCTAGGTGGGGTGACTCAATCAGGAGAACCTCTACTTCTGGTGGAGGATCCCTGCTGGGTTCTGGTCTTTGTTTCTCCCACACAGTTGAGGTTGAGATAGCTAGTTGGAGACCTGTTGTCTTGTGCCTGGATTAAACTTAATCATGGGGGTTGATGAGGACCATTGGAGGTGTGAAACCTTTCCACTGTTTTATAAAGCTCCCCCCCCCCCCAACTTAGGGATCTCTAAGAGGTGGCTGTGATCACAAGTTACCAAATTTATTGTCCCAGCAAGATTTGGAGCTGGTAGGCTTCATCTGAATTTCAGAGGCGTAAAAACTCTGTTTGAATTTTAAGGAGGAAACAAGTCTCCATTCAATTTTGGATGGAGCATTGAACTTCATGGATAAATTACGGGCTGCATGTGATTATACGGTTCAATCAAAAGTGCGGCCTTCCTGGCCTGAAGATCTGTGGCTTTTTGCCATCAATCCTGTAAATAACCTTGTTACTTGCCTGAACCCTTGCTCTCCAGAGAAACACCTAGCACCCAGTACATGTGCATTGATGTGTGTCCCCTGTACACCTCAAATTAAAGGAAATTAATAAGACTAAAGAGCCAGATAAGAACATATAGTCAGGATGGTGTCGTAGTTCAGGAGTCAGACTTAGACCTCGAAGATACAGGTTCAAATCCTGGCTCAGC
The DNA here is from genome assembly GCF_035046505.1 of Tiliqua scincoides. NCBI lineage: Eukaryota > Metazoa > Chordata > Lepidosauria > Squamata > Scincidae > Tiliqua > Tiliqua scincoides. The sequence goes on along the minus strand of NC_089826.1, from coordinate 38,053,724 downwards.
CATAAAGCTTCCTGGGTGACCTCGGGCCAGTTACTACTCAAGTCACTGCCAATCACTATACCGCTGCCTAATCCAACTCACAGTGCTGTTCTGAGGACAAAGAAGGAGAGGAACTGTGTACACCACCCTGAGTTCCTTGGAGGAAGGGTGATATAAAAAAGGTGAAAAAATAAAATAAAATATTGGCTATGTAGCATAAGCCCCAGAGCAATGGAACTTGCTTCTCCGTAGCATAGACTTGCTGTTAATCTCTTTTGCAAGCCTGTTTGAACTTTTATCCAAAAAATATCTAAGAGCTTTTTCTTGTTCTGTATGTTGATACTTGCATCTTTCTCTGATCTATGTTTTGTATATATGTGGTAACAGTTGATGGTGTGAAGATCGTTTTTGAAGCCTGAGTTTATTTTTAAAAATGAAAATGGTGATAAAAGTAACTTTTAGATCAAATTTTAGAGGACTAACAGCCCAATCCTATCCACACTTTCCTGGGAGTAAGCTCCATTAACTCTAATGGGACTTACTTCTGACTAGACATGCATAGGATTGGGCTCTTTGCTAATATTGGAATTGGCTTTCTTTTTGAAGCACTTTCCTCAGACCATTAAGAAACTCTGAAATTAAATGCTGGTTGAAATAGCAGTTCTAAAATATGGGGGTTTTAATACTGTAAGTCTTCCTAGTGGCCCTCTGAGGATTGGAACTCCTTTGAAAAAGGTAGCTGGAATTATTTTTGGAATTTTTTGCATTCTGTGTGTGTGTTTGCGCCCATGCACAATTCCACATACTTGAAAGTCACTTTGAAAGGGAGGCCAGAAACTTGATAGGAAATTCAAACAAACAAAGAGATTGGTAGGGGTGTATATAAAAAGAGTCCAAAATCACTACTCTGTTTTACCTTCTATTGAAAAGAAAGCCCTGTCAATGCTGTGTGACGCTAGGTCAGACTCTCTTTCACATACTCTCATCCTAGCCTGTCTCAGAAGTTGTTGTGAGACTAAGGGTGCAATCCTAACCAACTTTCCAACACTGAGGTAAGGATAATGTAGCCTTGAAGTAAGGGAACAAAGATTCCCTTACCTTGAGGGCGCCTCTGTGACTGCCCCCCCAACTGCAGGAAGCAGCACAAGCCTCACTGGCAGAGCTATGTCAGAGCTGAAAAGTTGGTTAGGATTTGGGCCTGAAAGAGTGACAGCACAATCCTATGTACGTCTACTCAGAGGTAAGTACCACTGTGTTCAGCTGGGTTTACTCCCAGGGAAGTATGTATAGGATTGCAGCCTGAAGTCATGTATTTCAGTGGCCTTTAACTCATTGAGAGCTGGGCATACTTCAAACTCAACATGGGATCCACCTTTAACAGATCAGCAAGAGAGGAGATGGGTGACTGAATGGCCATGGGTTCTTTTCTTTTTCTGCCCAAAGTCAGGCCATCGGTGTATGTTGCCATTGTGTTAGCATAGTACGTGCTAAATGACTGTGGCTTGGATCAGCTAGTCACGGAGCCCACCAGAGGACAGGTGACTCTGGATTTAATTTTGTGCGATACGCAGGACCTGGTTAGAGATGTAAACGTTACTGAGCCATTGGGGAACAGTGATCATGCTGCGATCCGTTTTGACGTGCACGTTGGGGGAAGAATACCAGGCAAATCTCTAACAAAAACCCTTGACTTCCGACGGGCGGACTTCCCTCAAATGAGGAGGCTGGTTAGAAGGAGGTTGAAAGGGAGGGTAAAAAGAGTCCAGTCTCTCCAGAGTGCATGGAGGCTGCTTAAAACAACAGTAATAGAGGCCCAGCAGAGGTGTATACCGCAAAGAAAGAAGGGTTCCACTAAATCCAGGAGGGTGCCCGCATGGCTAACCAGCCAAGTTAGAGAGGCTGTGAAGGGCAAGGAAGCTTCCTTCCGTAAATGGAAGTCTTGCCCTAATGAAGAGAATAAAAAGGAACATAAACTGTGGCAAAAGAAATGTAAGAAGGTGATAGGGGAGGCCAAGCGAGACTATGAGGAACGCATGGCCAGCAACATTAAGGGGAATAATAAAAGCTTCTTCAAATATGTTAGAAGCAGGAAACCCGCCAGAGAAGCGGTTGGCCCTCTGGATGATGAGGGAGGGAAAGGGGAGATAAAAGGAGACTTAGAGATGGCAGAGAAATTAAATGAGTTCTTTGCATCTGTCTTCACGGCAGAAGACCTCGGGCAGATACCGCTACCCGAACGGCCCCTCCTAACCGAGGAGTTAAGTCAGATAGAGGTTAAAAGAGAAGATGTTTCAGACCTCATTGATAAATTAAAGATCAATAAGTCACCGGGCCCTGATGGCATACACCCAAGGGTTATTAAGGAATTGAAGAATGAAGTTGCAGATCTCTTGACTAAGGTATGCAACTTGTCCCTCAAAACGGCCACAGTGCCAGAAGATTGGAGGATAGCAAATGTCACGCCTATTTTTAAAAAGGGAAAGAGGGGGGACCCGGGAAACTATAGGCCGGTCAGCCTAACATCCATACCGGGTAAGATGGTGGAATGCCTCATCAAAGATAGGATCTCAAAACACATAGACGAACAGGCCTTGCTGAGGGAGAGTCAGCATGGCTTCTGTAAGGGTAAGTCTTGCCTCACCAACCTTATAGAATTCTTTGAAAAAGTCAACAGGCATGTGGATGCGGGAGAACCCGTGGACATTATATATCTGGACTTTCAGAAGGCGTTTGACACGGTCCCTCACCAAAGGCTACTGAAAAAACTCCACAGTCAGGGAATTAGAGGACAGGTCCTCTCGTGGATTGAGAACTGGTTGGAGGCCAGGAAGCAGAGAGTGGGTGTCAATGGGCAATTTTCACAATGGAGAGAGGTGAAAAGCGGTGTGCCCCAAGGATCTGTCCTGGGACCGGTGCTTTTCAACCTCTTCATAAATGACCTGGAGACAGGGTTGAGCAGTGAAGTGGCTAAGTTTGCAGACGACACCAAACTTTTCCGAGTGGTGAAGACCAGAAGTGATTGTGAGGAGCTCCAGAAGGATCTCTCCAGACTGGCAGAATGGGCAGCAAAATGGCAGATGCGCTTCAATGTCAGTAAGTGTAAAGTCATGCACATTGGGGCAAAAAATCAAAACTTTAGATATAGGCTGATGGGTTCTGAGCTGTCTGTGACAGATCAGGAGAGAGATCTTGGGGGGGTGGTGGACAGGTCGATGAAAGTGTCGACCCAATGTGCGGCGGCAGTGAAGAAGGCCAATTCTATGCTTGGGATCATTAGGAAGGGTATTGAGAACAAAACGGTTAGTATTATAATGCCGTTGTACAAATCGATGGTAAGGCCACACCTGGAGTATTGTGTCCAGTTCTGGTCGCCGCATCTCAAAAAAGACATAGTGGAAATGGAAAAGGTGCAAAAGAGAGCGACTAAGATGATTACGGGGCTGGGGCACCTTCCTTATGAGGAAAGGCTACGGCGTTTGGGCCTCTTCAGCCTAGAAAAGAGACACCTGAGGGGGGACATGATTGAGACATACAAAATTATGCAGGGGATGGACAGAGTGGATAGGGAGATGCTCTTTACACTCTCACATAATACCAGAACCAGGGGACATCCACTAAAATTGAGTGTTGGGCGGGTTAGGACAGACAAAAGAAAATATTTCTTTACTCAGCGCGTGGTCGGTCTGTGGAACTCCTTGCCACAGGATGTGGTGCTGGCGTCTAGCCTAGACGCCTTTAAAAGGGGATTGGACGAGTTTCTGGAGGAAAAATCCATTATGGGGTACAAGCCATGATGTGTATAAATGCTTTTATGCGAATGCCCGAAGTCTACGAGCAAAGGTGGGAGAACTGGAATGTCTGGTGACAAGGGAAAATATTGACATAGTGGGCATAACGGAAACCTGGTGGAATGCGGAGAATCAGTGGGATACCGCAATCCCGGGCTATGAACTCTACAGGAGGGACAGGCAGGGGCGTGTTGGAGGTGGGGTGGCCCTTTATGTTAAGGAAGGGATAGAATCCAGCAAAGTAGAGATTGAAGGTGGGTCCGACTCCACCGTAGAATCTCTGTGGGTTAAATTACCAGGCTTGTGCAGCAATGTAATACTGGGGGCGTGCTATCGTCCTCCAGACCAGAAATCTGATGGGGACCTTGAAATGAGGAAACAGATCAGGGAGGTGACAAGGAAGGACAGGGTTGTAATCATGGGGGACTTCAATTATCCTCATATTGACTGGGTCAATTTGTGTTCTGGTCACGATAAGGAAACCGGATTTCTTGACGTGCTGAATGACTGTGGCTTAGATCAGCTAGTCACGGAGCCCACCAGAGGACAGGTGACTCTGGATTTAATTTTGTGCGGTACGCAGGACCTGGTTAGAGATGTAAACGTTACTGAGCCATTGGGGAACAGTGATCATGCTGCGATCCGTTTTGACGTGCACGTTGGGGGAAGAATACCAGGCAAATCTCTAACAAAAACCCTTGACTTCCGACGGGCGGACTTCCCTCAAATGAGGAGGCTGGTTAGAAGGAGGTTGAAAGGGAGGGTAAAAAGAGTCCAGTCTCTCCAGAATGCATGGAGGCTGCTTAAAACAACAGTAATAGAGGCCCAGCAGAGGTGTATACCGCAAAGAAAGAAGGGTTCCACTAAATCCAGGAGAGTGCCCGCATGGCTAACCAGCCAAGTTAGAGAGGCTGTGAAGGGCAAGGAAGCTTCCTTCCGTAAATGGAAGTCTTGCCCTAATGAAGAGAATAAAAAGGAACATAAACTGTGGCAAAAGAAATGTAAGAAGGTGATAGGGGAGGTCAAGCGAGACTATGAGGAACGCATGGCCAGCAACATTAAGGGGAATAATAAAAGCTTCTTCAAATATGTTAGAAGCAGGAAACCCGCCAGAGAAGCGGTTGGCCCTCTGGATGGTGAGGGAGGGAAAGGGGAGATAAAAGGAGACTTAGAGATGGCAGAGAAATTAAATGAGTTCTTTGCATCTGTCTTCACGGCAGAAGACCTCGGGCAGATACCGCTGCCCGAACGGCCCCTCCTGACCGAGGAGTTAAGTCAGATAGAGGTTAAAAGAGAAGATGTTTCAGACCTCATTGATAAATTAAAGATCAATAAGTCACCGGGCCCTGATGGCATACACCCAAGGGTTATTAAGGAATTGAAGAATGAAGTTGCAGATCTCTTGACTAAGGTATGCAACTTGTCCCTCAAAATGGCCACAGTGCCAGAAGATTGGAGGATAGCAAATGTCACACCTATTTTTAAAAAGGGAAAGAGGGGGGACCCGGGAAACTATAGGCCGGTCAGCCTAACATCCATACCGGCTAAGATGGTGGAATGCCTCATCAAAGATAGGATCTCAAAACACATAGACAAACAGGCCTTGCTGAGGGAGAGTCAGCATGGCTTCTGTAAGGGTAAGTCTTGCCTCACGAACCTTATAGAATTCTTTGAAAAGGTCAACAGGCATGTGGATGCGGGAGAACCCGTGGACATTATATATCTGGACTTTCAGAAGGCGTTTGACACGGTCCCTCACCAAAGGCTACTGAAAAAACTCCACAGTCAGGGAATTAGAGGACAGGTCCTCGCGTGGATTGAGAACTGGTTGGAGGCCAGGAAGCAGAGAGTGGGTGTCAATGGGCAATTTTCACAATGGAGAGAGGTGAAAAGCGGTGTGCCCCAAGGATCTGTCCTGGGACCGGTGCTTTTCAACCTCTTCATAAATGACCTGGAGACAGGGTTGAGCAGTGAAGTGGCTAAGTTTGCAGACGACACCAAACTTTTCCGAGTGGTGAAGACCAGAAGTGATTGTGAGGAGCTCCAGAAGGATCTCTCCAGACTGGCAGAATGGGCAGCAAAATGGCAGATGCGCTTCAATGTCAGTAAGTGTAAAGTCATGCACATTGGGGCAAAAAATCAAAACTTTAGATATAGGCTGATGGGTTCTGAGCTGTCTGTGACAGATCAGGAGAGAGATCTTGGGGTGGTGGTGGACAGGTCAATGAAAGTGTCGACCCAATGTGCGGCGGCAGTGAAGAAGGCCAATTCTATGCTTGGGATCATTAGGAAGGGTATTGAGAACAAAACGGTTAGTATTATAATGCCGTTGTACAAATCGATGGTAAGGCCACACCTGGAGTATTGTGTCCAGTTCTGGTCGCCGCATCTCAAAAAAGACATAGTGGAAATGGAAAAGGTGCAAAAGAGAGCGACTAAGATGATTACGGGGCTGGGGCACCTTCCTTATGAGGAAAGGCTACGGCGTTTGGGCCTCTTCAGCCTAGAAAAGAGACACCTGAGGGGGGACATGATTGAGACATACAAAATTATGCAGGGGATGGACAGAGTGGATAGGGAGATGCTCTTTACACTCTCACATAATACCAGAACCAGGGGACATCCACTAAAATTGAGTGTTGGGCGGGTTAGGACAGACAAAAGAAAATATTTCTTTACTCAGCGCGTGGTCGGTCTGTGGAACTCCTTGCCACAGGATGTGGTGCTGGCGTCTAGCCTAGACGCCTTTAAAAGGGGATTGGACGAGTTTCTGGAGGAAAAATCCATTATGGGGTACAAGCCATGATGTGTATGCGCAACCTCCTGATTTTAGGAATGGGTTAAGTCAGAATGCCAGATGTAGGGGAGAGCACCAGGATGAGGTCTCTTGTTATCTGGTGTGCTCCCTGGGGCATTTGGTGGGCCGCTGTGAGATACAGGAAGCTGGACTAGATGGGCCTATGGCCTGATCCAGTGGGGCTGTTCTTATGTTCTTATGTTCTTATGTATGCGCAACCTCCTGATTTTAGAAATGGGTTAAGTCAGAATGCCAGATGTAGGGGAGAGCACCAGGATGAGGTCTCTTGTTATCTGGTGTGCTCCCTGGGGCATTTGGTGGGCCGCTGTGAGATACAGGAAGCTGGACTAGATGGGCCTATGGCCTGATCCAGTGGGGCTGTTCTTATGTTCTTATGTTCTTATTCTACCCCTTCTTTCCTTCCAGGTAACATAGAAGGAGAGGAAGGGAACAAAGTGGAATGGGAGCAGTGTATGCACAATGTTGAAAGTTGGAGGAAGAGAAAGAGGAAACATGGTGAGATTAAGAAAGGACCAGAAGGTGTGCCAGTCAGGGAGACTGGGCAGAGACTGAAGGTTAGCGGTTTGGTCAGAGTATTTGCTCAAAGCAAAGACACCATAGGAATTTCCGTTGTCTAGCTACTGTTCTAACCTGGGAGATCTTGAGCCACAACAAAATGGAGGTGGCAGGACCGCCATGACCCATGTGACTTTGGATTGTGGGTCCCAACCTACCACTTTGAAGACCACTGATTTATGATACCTTGCCCTGACAAGGTACACAGCCAAACAGGCAATGAGGTTTACTGGATAGTGTTGTTCTTTTTGAGCACAATCAGCAAAGGAGTTTGATGAGGAGGCAGTCAAAGAGGCAATGAAATTGGTCACACCTGCATGTTCAGTCATTTTTATGTGTTATACATGCCCCGTACAAGAGAGCATTGCTTCTCATTTGAAAGAATTCAGAACAGGTGGTGATGATTAAGGTAACCAATCAATGAGCATAGTGCTTTATGAGCAGAAAAGAAGCCCCTGCCCAAAGGAACTTACAAATCTAAAATCCCTGTGCCTAGGGCCAAACTAGACATGAAATTCCTCCCATTAACTCTCTCTCTCTCTCTCTCTCTCTCTCTGTGGTCTTTCAAACATGTAAATAGCATTCATGAAGGCCTTGATTTGTATCAGGAACACTGCATGGGTCTTTTAACCCTTCACATCAACCACAGTCAGGATCTGGCAAACAGGAGTGGTACTGGATCAGTAATCTTGGCGGGGGGAGGGGTGAATGTTGCTGCACCCCAACCTTTTTCAGACAGAAACTGCTCCTTATAAGAGATGCCTTTTCTCTGAGCTGAGAGTCCAAACCTATTGACATTTTGGCTCGGCTGTAAGATTACCTCATTTAATTAAAGCGTTATGATTCGCTCCATCGCTGTGGGAAGATAAAATTTCTTATAGCATACTAAAGAGGTTATGATGTGAACCTTGGGAAATAGCATTTGACATGAAAATATTTGTACATGGAGCATCTGAACAGTTAATGCATTTCAAACATTTCACAACTTGTATCCCTGATTGGCTTTCGGCAAATATCAAACGTGTACTTCGTTACGCAAAGAAACATTTTCTGTCCATGCAGTAAATTTACCAATATGTACCAAACCCTGTTATAAAAAAGAATCCCATGCACACTGAATGTGTACATTGAGTCAAACATCACTAGCATTTATCTCAGAATTTCTTTTTAGGCCTATGACTCAGGGTAAAACGGTATGTTACATTAAGAGCATCATTACCTCTGATGTGCTTAACTTTTCTGTACTACTCGTGTCAGTCAATGTACAACTATGCTAGTTGAGATGATTGAGAGCAGAGGAAGGGCAAAGTTTTTAAAAAATTAGAGAGTGGGGGAGGCATCAAATCAAATCAATAAATACTATTTAAAACAAAATCTTTTAGCAAAATGATGGAAGCTCAACCGCAAAGGAACCAAATGTGCTTCAATGGGGAGGGAGTTCCATCACCTAGGAACTGCAAAGGAAATACAAGGTCCGTTCCCCCCAACCAAAACTGGAGAAACACGGAGCAGGGCCTCAGATGTTGGCTGTAGTGGCTGGCAGATCCATGCAGGAAGAGACAGACCTTTTAATTCAGTGATCCTGGCTGTGAAGACATGGTCAGCACAATCCTAACTTGCACTGGAACAGGGAGGCCGGCAGGCCTGCCCTGTATCCAGCTGCAAGTGGCTCAGCCTGGGGCAAGCGGAAATGCTTCCCATTACCTCGGGAACAGCTGCTGCAACCCCAATGGATCTACTTGGATCTGCGCCACCTCAAGCGGTGGCACAGATCCGAGCAGCCTGGAGCCATGCCATGCAGCCCTCAAATGGGTCAGGATCCGGCACAAGTGCCAGGTCCTCGCCACCCACCGCTCACCCTCCATCAGCTCATGGGCCTGTGCACCAACCACCATTCCCATTCTGAATTGCCTCCTCCCACCCTCCCTATGCCCCCTTGCCCCTGCGCAGATCAAGCTTGGCCGGCACAAACCTACCTGTGGAGGCACAGCGGAGGCTGAATGCAACCTCCTTGGGCCAGCACAGGTCCTTGCACCGACCCAGCTGACACCTGAGAAGGTGCAAAGGTGCTTTATGGCATATTTGCAACCCTCCCAGGCTGATACAAGGGACTTGTGCCAGCCAAGCGCCTGGTTTGGATTGCGCTCTGAAGGTCTTAACCAATGTAAAGCCCCTCCTCTCCCTTCCCTCCTGCAGTCTTTATCTGAACTGCTGTGTCTGATAATGAAGCACATAAATTCTAGTGTCATACTCAAAGCAATGTGTAGTTTTTGGTTTCTTCTTTTGTACAGGGGATTAGTGAAAGCAACAATGTCTTTTTAAGCATGTGCATATAGCCTTTCCCTCACTACTGAATAGTCACAATTAGACAAACTATAGGTCTATCTCCCAGCTGAGTGGCTTTAAACTCTAGTAGAATTTGGCTCCAGAATTCTCATTTTAAGAATTAAATCTCAGTGCCTGAATTTGTTTATTTTTCCTACACAAATTGAAAATAAAATGTGATCATTGAAATTCATTATGCTTATGCAATTAAAATAACCCTAGTGGAAAAACCGGGGAAAAGATTAACAGTCTGCAGAGCAGATCACCAGTCTGAATCAACTTCCATTAAATAATAGCTGACCTCACTGGAACGAGCCAGATGTTGGTATCACATATTTTGTTGTCATTATTTATGAGCTCTGTCCTCATTCTCTCATAAGTACTTACCCAGAGCCTTCTGTTTACTAGTAAGCCAGGCTCCCTAGATAAGAACACAAATAAATTAGTCATAGGTTTTAAAGTCTCACAAAAGCTTAGCTGTACAACAATTGGATTCTCAATATAGTTTTATGATTTTGTTACATTGGAAGCACATTGCATAAACAGCCAGTCCTTGGTTTAAGACTTCATTGAAGGGCTAAGTCAGATGCTATTGGAGTAGAATGGGAGCCACTGTGTGGTCTGAAGTCACATTAATCCAAGAGGAAACGTGTGGGATAAAGGATGTGGTTTTTCCTATGTTCAGTGCTGGTTATGGTGGGAACATATCTTGCTGGCATTAGCCTGGTCGTTATCTGTTGCACCTGCTTATGAGAACCCTGGATATAGTCATATATCATTTCTGCTGTCAAGTAGTCTATCTCCTGCCAATTAGGACAGATTTCCTGATAAGTCAGTGACGTAAACAGCTAAACCCCTGTTTCTCAAATGTGGGTCAGAACCCACTAGGTGGGTTGCGAACCAATTTCAGGTGGGTCCCCATTCATTCCAATATTTTATTTTTAGAATATTAGACTTTGATGCCACCATGGTATGTGATTGTATTTGGGGAGATCTGCACGATTAACAGGCTACAATGTATATGCTATTAACAATGATAGTCAATGGGGCTTGCTTGTGGATAAGTGTGGCTAGACTTGCAGCCTAGGATTGTTCAAATTTTTTCCTGCTTGATGATGTCACTTCTGGCCATGACATCACTTCCAGTGGGTCCAGACAGATTGTCGTTCTAAAAAGTGGTCCTGGGCTAAAAAGTTTGAGAACCACTGAGCAAAACTATAAAAGCCTCTGCATTTGGCCATTGCTTTGCTCTTGGACCTCATTGGACACTGGCAGACTTTGTCATCCATAGAGCCACCTGATGCATCTAGGTGCATGGAGGTACTCCTGTACGTAGATGCTGTTAAGTTTTTGCCGAATAAAACTCTCTCCCAACAACCCTGGACTTAAATTCACTTCTTCCTCTGATCAAAAAGAACCTCTAACCCTGGTCCAAAGGCCCCAGCTAGAACAGTGCTTACCAGAGCTTTTGCATGTGCAACAATAATTGGGTATGGCTAATGGCCCAATCCAATAAGTTATGATTGGATTGTAAGAGTAGTTTTATATCCTAGTCTAAACTTTTGCAATTCTGAGATAGTCCTTTGATTGCCTGGTTCATCTCTATAACATTTTGCTTCCAATAACTGCCTCCTCCATGCTGACACACCTTCTAGCATCCTGATACCTGCCCAATCCTCCCTCTCTCTGTTCTGTTACTCTCCCCTACAATGCCCACCCCCACATCAACTTATCAGCACCAGGGGAGTCAGACAAGCCGATGCCATCCATCTGGTACCTCTTGCTGTCTGTGGCAGCAGCCCGGCAGTGGCGGAACTGCCCAACTCTGCACCCCAGGGCAAAGTTCTGTGACAGCAACCCCCATGGACTGTCGCCGCCCCCACATGCAAATCCACCCTTCCTACTCATCTGATGCTCATGCGACTCAAGGCTGCATCAGGGAAACTTCCTGAGGCTTCCCCGAGGCTTTAAACTGTGCTTCCACTTTTCCTGAAGCACAGTTTCCGACCCTGTCAAGAGGCAAATGCGCCGGGGGCATTTGCCCCATCAAATATAATGGGAGGTCTGCCACCGCAGCCTGGTAGTGCATGACGGTGTATCAGTGGTGGGATTCAAATAAATTAACAACAGGTTCTATGTCCTAATGAGCAATGGGCAACTCAGCTTCAATTGTCTGCCGCAAAGGAAGTTGAAAGACTATGGCTGCACTCCTATACTGTACAGTACACACTTTCCTGGGAGTAAGTCCCATTGAACATAACGGGACTTACTTCTGAGTAGACAGACATAGGATTGCACTGTAACTTTAACACGCACCCAATGTCTAAATCCAAATTGCAAGGCTGCAATTCTGTCCTCTATAGTCATAATTACAGTCCTCTGGCCATTAGTTTCCAAGGAGGATAAACATGTGGCTGAAATGCACACTTCAAACGGACATTTTTTATTGAATTCTCAAGGCAGTTGTATAATGAAATCAGGAAGGCACCAAGAAGAGGAGGTGGAAACTGCCAGGGCTCCAGGTTACCAACCTCTAGAGACACCACAGCAGCATAGCACCTTCATATCTGCACAAATCAACTTGCTGCACTGGGCTTTGAGCTGGGCCACCCTGGCTCTCCAGGGTTTGAGAGAGAATGGCAGCCTTGAAGGACAGTTTCACTAATGAGCAAAAAAGTACGATGAGGGGACTGTTCTTCTAGGTTGCTTTCCAACAGGCAACAGCAGATACCCATCACTTTGGTCTACTCTAGTGGTGAGTCTCCCACAAGTTTGAGGGCTGCTACTGACCAGGGAGTGCAAAGCAGGGGCCTGCAGTGGGTGAGGAGGCAGGTGAGGCAGAACCTCCCCCCCCCACAGTCCTTCGAAAGTGTTGCAGCTCTGTAGGTGCCCAAGCACCCACAACCCAGCCTAAAAATGAAAATTAACAGCACATGTAACAAGTCTGCCATTTCACTTGCATGGGGGGGGAGGGAGAATAACCTAAAGGAACTTTTCTGCTAGAGAAGCAGCAATGCTAACTGTACCATCCTTAGCACACTTACCTGGGAATAGCAGCCCAATCCTATGCAAGCTTACACAGGAGTAAATCACATTATATAGTCAATTGGGCTTGCTTCCCAGGTGTGAGTAGGATTGCAGCCTAAGAGCTATCCAACTTTCCAGAGCCAATGCAGCCACACTGCAGTCCTGAGGTAAGGGAACAAACATTCCCTTGTCACAAGGAGACCTCCAGGACTTGTTGCTGGAAAGTTACGGTTAAGAGGACTTAGGACCCAATCCTATCCAATTTTCCAGTGCCAGTGCAGCTGTACCAACAGGGCATGCACTGCATCCTGTGGTGGGGGGCAGGGAACATTTGTTCCCTTAACACAGGGCTGCATTGTGATTGCACAGGTGCTAGAAGAAAGCCTCACTGAGCACAATAGAACTTACTTCTCAGTAGACATGCATAGGATTGTGCCCTAAGGCTGCAATCCTACTTCCACTTTTCTGGGAATAAGCCCCATTGGCTATAATGAGATTTACTTCTGAGTAGATATGCATAGGATTCTGCTCAAAGGCTGCAATCCTATCCACACTTTCCTGGGAGTAAGACCCATTGAATACAATAGAACTTACTTCTGAGAAGACCTGCATAGGATTGTGCCCTTAATGAAGTAATGTTTTGTGCCATATTCCTGCCTTTTTTTAACCTGAGGAATTTCAGCTGTGGGAGCATCGCCTCTTTGTGTCTGATAGTGTATTATACAATCATTGTGTAACAACACGTATTGCAATGAAAAGATCCCAGGCACAAAACTGCATTCCCAAACCCCAAGGATGAAAACCAACCCCATGGTGCAGTCCTGTGCTTGTGGGAAGTAAGGGCACAATCCCCATGCCCGTCTACTCAGAAGTAAGTCCCATTATAGTCAACAGAGCTTACTGCAGCATGAGAGCCCAAGCCTATGCATGTCTACTCATTATACAGTCGCATTATAGCCAAAGGGGCTTACTCGCAGGAAAGTGTGGCTAGGACTGCTGCCTTTGAGCACAATCCTCTGCATGTCTACTCAGGAGTAAGTCATTATAGCCAAAGGGGCTTACTCCCAGGAAAGTGTGGATAGGATTGCAGCCTCAGTGAGGAGGATGAGATGCTTCCTTCTTCGCCTTCTGATTGACAGTGTCTACTCAGAGGTAAGTCCCACTGTATTCAATGGGGCTTACTCCCAGGAAAGTGTGGCAAACTCAGTGAGGAGGATGAGATGCTTCCTTCCTTCGCCTTCTGATTGACAGTGGCTGCAATCCTAACCACACTTTCCTGAGAATAAGCCCCATTGAACAAAATAGGAGTTACTTCTGAGTAGACCTGGTTAGGCTTGTGCTCAGTGCCTACCCAGAGGTAAGTTCCATTGTGTGTCCATGGACGTGCGGCGGTAGGGTGCTCGCCCTCGGGGGCAGCGGGGGCTCTTTGGGCGGGAGCTGCTCCGGCGCCCTCCTCTTCATCCCGCCCGTGCCCCTGACCCACCTGGAGAGCTGAGCCCAAGGAGCCTCCAGGCGCAGGAGCAGTCTACTCGCCAGTCAGCCACGGAGGGGAGGCGCGGGGGGGTGCAGCTGGGCTGCTTCTCTTGCCCTCGTCAGCAGGCTGCATCTGCGGGCGCACCGGCCGTTCACGCCCTTTTGCAGGAGCTGCGAAAGCGAGCTCGCAAGGGCTGGTGAGCAGCAGCCACGTCGCGGGAGACTCCAGTTGGCCACATCTGGTTCGCCCCAGCAGCCTTGGCACCCGCTGGGAGCAACCCCCTTTCCCCCCGGGATGGGTTGGCCCTGCACGGCTGCTGCCCCCAGGAGGGTTAGCCCTGACATTTCAAGGCGAGAGCTCCCTGGCCAACAAACGGTTCTTAGAACCAACAGCTGGATTAGGTAGGGGTTCTATAGAATAGGTGAGAACCGGCTGAATCCCACCACTGCAGTGTATCACATTTTGTGATCTGCATACCACCCTGTGCTGCTAGAATGCAAATTCTGGCAGTACAGATGGAGGATAGGATTGGGCAGGAACACTTTTTGCATCTAATGAAGTGGGATGTAGTTGTCCATGAAAGTGTGTGCCACAATCAATCGCTTGAAGATGCCACCTGGCATGTTTCTGATCTGGTAAGACTTCTCTCTGATTCCTAAACCATTCTTCAGGTGACCTTCAAGTTTCAGACTCTCGCTGAAAATCTTGTCTCCCTATTAACAAGGGAAAATATTTCCAGGCTATGTAAAAAAAAAAAAGGAAAAAGATGATGATAAAAGGCCTTAGAATGATTCTTCATCAACATCTGTTTTTATGAAGCTCTCTCCCTGCGTGTGTGTGTTTGGTATGCTTTAATTCATGCAGATATAGCTGTGAGGGAGCATTTTTTAAGAGGCACTTAGCATTTACTGTGTACAACTTTTCATGATAGAATGAAAGCCATTAGTAACAGAAAATATATATCCTTTTGCCATCTCTGGTCTGTAACTAATGCTCCTTTTCCTCGGAGAGTATTTCTTCTATTTACCATACATGTTGGAGGAAATTAAAATAGTTTCCTCTTTGGGGGGGGGGAAGCAGAGCAGCTTAAGCAGCAGACCCCACCTTTGGGTATCACCCCAGGGAACCTCCCTCACCCGGCTGACTGCTAATCAATAAAAAAGACAAAGAGGCAATGGCTTGTTAAAGTTGCAAAAAAAAGAAGTTATTTACTTACAGTTCCACTGAGTGTATATTTATAGCATCTGATTAGGATCAGAGGTTCAGCTAACACTTAGAGATAGCAAGGCCCTAGAGCTGCCTCGCCCTGCATGCCTTGTGCTCAAGATGGCCTGGGCATCAGAGCCCTGGTGTGTGCATCTTAACAGGTCGGTGGTCAGAGAACAAGAGGAAGTGCTCAGAGGAGAAGGGAAGGATAAAGGGTTAGGGTCACACCCCACAAGGATCACAGAGGGAATAGGTAGAAAGGTCAGAGTCACTGGGCCATAGCTTGACCCCTTCTGGACAGCATCCTGCCCCCTCTGGACAGCAGGCGGAGTTGCAATCAATTCCAACAATATGGCAGTAAAAATGCTTTCTATAGGATGAAGGAAAATACAATGGTATGTACCCAGTTTCTCATGGGATTATTGAACAAAGGATGTTGCAGTCCCACGTATGATGTTGCTTCTCAAGTGAACCTGGTGTTTGTTTGAGATGGATTTGTTTATTTTTCTTCATTTCTTGCAAGAAAAAGGACGCTTTGTTTCTAAACAGAAGAAATGACCTGATTGCAAGTCAGATAGTGGTTGTATTTCTTAATAAGGCAATATTCACACACATAATGCACATTCCCATTATAGTAATGGGCAGTGATTCCAGAAACTGATGGGGATTTTAGAAAAGTATGCTAAAAACATGCATTCCCATTTGCATGAGAATTTAGCAGGGTCATCAGCAACTTCTTTTGCAAACAAGCAGGGATGTGCCAGTTCACTGTGGTGGGACTTGAGACTACTAGCCCTGGCCCCTTTGACTCGACTTGACTTGTGCACAAGTCTTAATGGGTGGCCTTTGGGAGCCTTTCTGGGACTCTGTTGGACTTGAGTTCTGAATGTTTTCGATACATGGGTCAGATACATGCGCAGAAAAACCGGAACTACTGGCGGTGTGTGTGTGTGCTTGTGAGTTCTCATTTAACACTTCCTGGATGTCCCCATCCCATCTATAAACAGATGAGTTTGAGTGTTATGGTGTGATTATATTGATCATGTTTAATTTCATTGTTATTGCTGTACACTGCTCAGGATCTCGGGGAAAGTGGTATGAAACTTGTAAAAATAAAATTTAAAATCATACTCCCTTGCATGGCATGAATGAGCTTTCCTTGCATATGGCACTGACTTTTTCAGAATAATGGTGAGCATGCAGTGACCTTGATCTCAAGTTAAAACTTCTCAATCACCAGAGTCAGGAAAGATCTCAACATGCGAGTAGGTATTGGTGAGTGGTCAATGATCATGTCAGTATGGGGGTGGGGGTCAGTATGAGGGGAGGTTTGTCAGTATAGGGGTTCTTATGGGGGTGCCATCCTTCTACCCCATCATGCTTTTGCTGTCCCCAGAGAATATAATGTCTGAATAGGGTTAGTGCAGAACACACTTGGGGAGCAGACACAGGCACTTCCCGACTTACATAAGGGTTCTGTCCTACATACCTTTACATGAGTTTTGCATAAGTCAGAATGGGGTTCTGCAAGAGGAGCATTCTGCTCTTGCCACTTTGCAAAGCTCACCACATACGCAGCTCTGAAAGCTGGGAATGTTCCCAACATGTCCCATGTTTCCTCTTTCATTTAAAGAGCCCACATGAAGGAAGGAACTTCAAGGAGAGGCTTCACTGGCAGCTGCTGGAGATGCTCTAGGAGAATTTCCTGCTACAGGCAGGCAGTTGGACTAAATGACCTTGTGCATCCCTTCTGACTCTATGATTCGATGACCTAAGGGGTGAGATTGTTGCATTCAAGTGCACCCCTTCCTCCGCATGTGCTCTATACATGAAACGAAATGCTGGGAGTGCTGGCAGTGATCCCAGCGTACAGAGCAAACTGAGTGGCAAACCTTAAAGAGTGTTACAGAGCAGTGAGTGGTCAGCATGGGTGGCTCCTCTTGCATGGCCCAGACTTGACATAAACTCAAAGTTATGTAAGTGGAGGCTTACGTAAATCAGGGATTATCTGTAGCCATAAAAACATAGTGGCAGAAAGTTGAGTGGCTATCTTTCTTTGTGCAGATGAATTGTCTACAGCAGGGGTTCTCCACTGGTAGTATGTATACCACCAGTGGTTCACCAGGTGGTGTTGGGATGTACACACAGCACCCACTGCCTGGAGGTGAGGCCACGATGGGAGCCCCCAATGATGGCAGGAGGTTTGGCGTGGTGGGAAGAGCTCTAGTCTAGAGCACAGTTTTTGAGCACGAGAAAAAGCCCACCCATGTGCACTGAGCCTCTTACTGACCCTGGAAGCTCCTGTCACAGACTGAACCCGGAAGTAACTGGCAATGACATCATCGCAAGTTACTTCCAGTGGTACCTACCTCCAAGGAGAGTCCGGCAGCAAGTGGTATGTCAAGGCAGCAGCATTAAGAAATGCTGGTCTACAGATTTTTTTTAAACATTGAAGAAAACAGGGTCAAGGGAAAGATTAAAAAAAATCTCTAAACTTTTAACCAAATGTATTTAGCTGCAGGGCAATTTCCAAACAATGTCTAAGAAGTACAGACGGCTTGTGTGTGTGTGTGTGTGGGGGGAGGAATGTAAAAGATGGCATGCAAACCCGGCATGGTTAAATGAAGACGTACATGAATCTTCTGTAGCTGACAAATCATGGCAGACATGCTCCAATAACAGTAAGACGCCACAACGAGCCAATCACACCTGGAGAGCCAAATGTAATAAAAGAGCAAAAGGTGTAGACAAAAATCAAACAGCTGAAAAAGAGACAATGTTTGTGCAATTAAGCACATAAAAGCCAGGGGGCTGAAGGGTTGGATGCCTCTGCTGTTTTGGAAATTGTCTCTCAATAAAACTAATTTAATAAAACCGTCTGTCAGATGTGATCCCGTCACGAGGGGTACCGTAATGAAAAAGACAGCGGGGTCTGTGCTGGTGGTAGTATGCAACTCCTGATAATACAGCATTATTTTCTTTTTACAAAGTTTGAAACTTCCAGCCCAGAAGAAACGAGAGCAAGAGAGTTAACGTTTTAAATAGCTATTTTCAAGACACAGAGAACAATTTAAATAGCAGGCAAACGTAAACCCATAGTATTTAGCTTAATGGACAAGTCAGAAATTATAGGCTAGCTATTATTTGCTTTAGGAGGCAGGCATTTCTCAGCTCAAGGAATTTATTTTCTTTTGTATTTTCCATTAGCTTTAATAGGAGACTTTGCTTACAGAGAGCCAGAGTGGAGCGACTGGCAAAGATGTCAAACATTTGACTACCATTTTGAAGATATATATAAACGAGGAATGAAGTGAATATTTAACACAACTTAGTGTGCGCATAAAAATAATGTTTTATTTGGGCATCTCGGGAAGCTAATGAAGGCAGCATTTCAGGGTCTGGTCCTATCATTGGTGTGGTGTGGCAACACCCTTGGGATGGTGGGCAGGGCACTGACTACAGGTCATCACACTCTTCGTCATCCACCTTTGGACTTTCTTCAGCACAGTTGGAATGGTGTAACTGTACCCCATTTGTTGGACTGACCGATCACAGTGTGGCTCCACTCTTCAGGGATAATACAGTAGCCTTGCTCAGAAGTCAGCCCCCCATGCATTCCAGTCTATGGGGCAGGGAGCAGCATGAGCACATGAGTGTTTCAGCAAGCCTTGCATATGCTGCTAAAGCATTTATGAAGACCTGCCCTCTCTCCCAGCATTTGTCTGCTGTGGTGAGGACAGGGGTAGGGTAACACTCTTCAGGGGAAACATGCAGACAAAAATTGATCATGGGGAGGGTGCAGGCAGTGGCGTATCTAAGGTATGGCAGGTAGGGCACCTACCTGGGTGCCTCTTGAAGGGAGAGCCACTGAGCAGCTCCAAGAAGCGATGGCTCCAGTTTGGTGCATCCTGTTCCCATGAGCACTTGCAAGAAGTACTCATGGGGAAGCAACTCAGGTAAGCTCAGAGGGGTTGGATGTATTACCCCAGATGTGCTGTGAGTGTCTGGGCACTCCAGTCACTTCCTGAGTCAGGAAACTACTGCAGCACTGCACACTCACAGCAGCAGCTGTAGTGATTTTCGACAGGCACCTCCTCTTCCTGTTCAGCAAACAGGAAGAGGAGGAGGCCGACTCCTCTGGGAGAACCTGGAAGAGATGTCATGTGATATCATGATGTTGCATGATGTCATGACGTTACAACTTTGCTGGTCCAGGTGCTGCGACCCAAGGCTACGTCACTGGATGGGGCGGGGGCAGAGATTCATGAGTGCATTGACAGTGGGACATAGGACTGGTCAGCATTCTCACATTCCTCTCCATAAGAAAATATAGGGAATAACTTTCTGAATAGGGATACTGACTTGCTGCATTGTGTCAGCACTAGGGAAGGACCCATAGATCAGTGGCAGCATACAGATTTGCCTGCTTTAGGTATCAAATTCAATGTACTGCATTTCAGGTGAAGTAAATTGTGGGTAGGCACACAATTGTGGGTAGGCACAATTGTGGGTAGGTAAATTGTGGGTAGGCACTAGGAATGTGAAGACATCCCCCATAGAATAAACCAGAGCAGGAGTCTACTGTGTGGTGTGACTTTAGGCCCAAAATATACCCCCCCCCCAGTAGAATCCAGAGCAGCAGGAACATTCAGGATATTCACTAACAGCACAATTCCACCTTGCGCTTGAACAGGCAGGCCTGCGCTGTATTCAGGGCACGATAGGGTGCCAAACCGGCTCAGTTGGGGGTAAGGAAAACTCTTCCTCTTACCCCCAGGTAACCCACTGCAGCCCCAATGGGTCTCCTTTGACTTGTGCCACCTCCAGAGGTGGCATACGTCAGAGGAGAGTGGAGTGGCTTGAAGTCACTGGTGCTGCTTGGGTATGAGGGCTGGGATCCCAGCCCCGCCTCCCACCCACCCACTCCCAGCTCCTTGCCCACCCACCTGCGCCCAGGGCTGCCCTCCATGTGCCCTCCCCCTCCCTACAACACCTCCCTCCTGCCTCCTCCCTGTCTCCTCCCCACCCTCCCTAGATCCCTGCGTTGGCCAAGGTTGGCTGACACAACCTACCTGGGGGAAGCTACCATGGAGGCTGGATGCAGCCTCCATGCTCCAGTGTACCTCTGTGCACTGGCCTGGCTTTCTCCTGCTGAGAAGTAAACGTGCTTTATGGTACATTTGCGACCCTTCTGGGCCAGTGCAAGGGACTCACTCCAGCCCAAGGGCGACCCAGGATTGCACCCGAAAGCATTGTCCTCTGTATGGCTAGTGCCATCTCGAGTGCCCACACAGTCAAGACTGCATTGCAGACAGTGCAATGGATTGTGGAAGGAAGGGGGTTTCAGCTTTGGTGAAGCCACTCTTGAGCGATACCAAAGGACTTCCTTAGTCTTGTGCCTCCAGCTCTTCATTATCCCTTACATGTACAGCCTACCTTTCTCCCAGCATGGAGTTCAATACTGTACATAGGGTTCCTGACAGTTCCCCATCTGGGCAATGACTGGACCCAGAATTTCCACAAAGTCACTGCATCATGTACCTTCCTTCAGATGCTGCCTTGGGACCAAGGGAATGACATAGCTCCCCTAGCACAAACTGGTCCATCTGATCACTCACAAAACAGATAGTAGGAGATAGGATCATGCTGTGAAATAGTTTTTTTTCTGCATAATTCACCTTATCACTGCCTAAACCAGGGGTGTCAAACATAAGGCCCGGAGGCCAGATGTGGCCCACGGAAGCTTTTTATTTGGCCCTTGGACTCTCAGCTGCTGTGCAGTGCTGAGGTATTAATGCTGAAAGAGTTGCCCACATGATATTTGGGCTTACCATATGTTGAAATATTGCCTATTTTCTCTTCTGTCATTTGCAGCTAATGTGTTCCTAAGTGAGAAAAAAGTGCTTATTTCTGGTTATGACATGGAGGGAACAATCCAAACCAGGTCTACTCAGAAGTAAGTCCTATTTTGTTCAATAGGGCTTACTCTCAGGAAAGTGTGGTTAGGATTGCAGCCGTAATAACATAATTTCCTGCCTAATGACATCACTTCCGGCCCTCAGCAGGCTTCATAAATGCCATCTGGCCCACTGTATGAAAAGTGTTTGACACCCCTGGCCTAAACAGTCTTTTTGAATAGATTATTTTGGCAATGCAGGTTTAAAGGAAAAATCTGAAGATGCGCTTACCTGAATAACAAACGCCAAGCACACCTTTGCAAGTCCAGAACAGATCTGAAAAATATTTAAGCACTGGGCGTATTGGCAATGAAAGCTGGATAGGTCTTATTTGAACATCAAAGGAAAAAGAACCCAACTGTTCACAACAGGGAAAACGTTAACTCGAATAGCAAAAAATCCCATAAATATTTACTGAAAGAGAATCTAAATGGAGATATTAATATTTGGCAATTTATGTATTTTTGCAGAACTGAAAAGTCGTGTGATCTTAGGGATTGCTGTTTTGAAAGTGGCTAATGGTGCATCCTTTCTGTTTCAGAATGAGTCTGTGCCCATGGGAGAGAATTGCTCACTAACAGATCCAGGAATCTTTTAAGAACTTTCCCACCTGCTCCTTGTTCCCACGCAATAAACACACAGCTATACATTTGACAGACTGCTCGAAAATGCTTTCCTGAAGCTACAATCTTTCCTGGGCATAAGCCCCATTGTTGAATATATGTGGGGATAATAACATAGGGCTGCAAGTTTAGCTTGCTGTAGATCAAAAACGATAAATGCTAAATGAGAAAAATTGCTAATTAAATGTGTAACATGGTATACACACCCTTTTTACCATTATGATAACAGACACAACCATTTGTCTGTTAACTCTACGAACACATTCCCCACAGTGCAGCAGTCCCACAGCGTCGTCTTTCGATGCTTTTACAAGAAAAGAGGTTAGCCATGAAGAAAGCTCTTGTTTTGCGATGCAACAATATTTCCCTCGTGTCATGAGTTACCAATTATGCATAGCTGTGTTTCATGTCTGAAGTACCATATTTCCACATTAGAGGAATGGAAGGGTGAAAAGCACCAGTTTCTTTTCTCACAGTATGATTTCCAACTAGTTCCGAACTCATCAGGCATAGCAAGTTCATTAAAGAAGATTTGAAGTGGAGGAGGGAAATTCTAACTGATGAAATTGCTTTCTGGAGGAAAAAGTAATAAGCTTCCACTGTTCATATTATGAAGATTATAGAAAGAGGGGAGTTGACTATCACCGCTTTCCTTTGCAAAGCACAAGGAAGTCACCATGTTTAAATAATGATAGTTAAAAAGCAAGTGAACGAGCAGTGTTGTTAAATACCACGCAGGGAATCAGGATTTAATAATATTTTAAAATTTGGATAGGACTTTTCCGGGTGTGCAAACTGCTTCACATGTATTACCTAGATGTAGCCCTGACAAAACCCTGTAGGTAAATATTATTATTATTATTATTATTATTATTATTATTATTATTATTATTATTATTATTATTGGGAACTGTGGCTGAAAGTGAGGGGCTTGCCCAAGCCTTCCTTGTGAGTTCATGACGACAGGTAAGATTCAAACTGAGGAAGCAGCACATCTTTGTAGCCACTATGCCTGTGGTTCCCTGGCTGTTTGGGAACCAGATAAGTGCTTGAGGGGAAGGGGCAAAGGCAGCAAAAAAGGGGAAAAAACTACTTCTGGTTTTCGTCGTGGAACTGGAAGTGTCCCCCCCTTCGTTTTACAGTACTTTGGAGATGCGGGGAGGACTGCAGAGGAGATCAGAGGCACGTGACCCTCCGGAGAGCCATAACGACCCCCAGGTATGTTTGAAAAAAACCCTTCCCTCCCTGGCAGCAATGCAATTATGGTGATCATGTTGCTGCAGTTGCTGTTGGCCCCACGCCTTAAGGGGGCAGCAACAGAGCTTTCCTGGGTGGGATGTTGTGACACCCCAGTTTGGGAACATCTGCTCTACACTACACCGGCTCTCTTAAGTTTGTGACATCCCAAGGAACATTTTATGAAATCCGAATGTGGTGGTATCAGCTTTTAGTAAAACCACAAAATGAGATTTCAAAGACCATAGTCCAATCAGCAGTGGCCAGTGCCAGTAGCCAGTTGCTGGAAGCCATGATCCAAAACTATTCCCACCAACACTGGTTTCAAATTACTAGTGGGCTTCCGTAACCAAGTTTCTCTGTAAGTAGGGGGCCTTAGTGAATAGAAAGCAAAGTATAGAGAAGCATATTGAAAAGTCTGAAGACAGTTGCTTGCTCCATTTATGGTGTTTTCCCACACTGTTATTGAAAACTGCTTTTGTTAACCTCACCAATCAATGTCAAGGATTATTAGCTAGCCTTGGATGGTATGACTAGCCTTAGTACTGAAGGTTTTAGCCAGCTTGACAAGGCTGGAGGGCAACTTCTGTGAATTAATTTTCCACATACATGAAACCCTCAACAGTTCTGTTCTGGGGGTCTGTCCAGCAGTTGGAACATATGTATCTCCAAACAGCCAGCTACTAGCCCAGCAGTGTTGCCGCTGTGCAGAAATACCACATCCTGTGCCTGTGCTAAAGTACCAGTGCAGCCTTCTGTAACTTAGATGTCCATAAGTTGGACATCTGTACCTCAGGGAGCCACTGTATGTGTTTTGAAAGAGCAAGGGAGTAGGGAAGTGGGAGTGAATGGTTATTCAAAATGCAATAAACGTGCTTTGTTGCTGGAACTAGATACAAGCATCCGCCGCTTAACAACCTTCCGCTTAACAATGGACTGCATATATGACAGTGGTCAAAGCACCACAAAGAGGGTCATGATGAGGCAGTCAGAACTCACATAGCCTGCAGCAGAGTGTCTGTTTACACAACAAAGAGGCCCTTAATGCAAAGAAGAGGCAATCTATCTCCAGTTGCCTGTGCAGAAAACGTATCCCTGTTATTAAGTGGCGCACACCTGTCCTTGCTAGAATGTGTCCACAGATATTCCCATAAATCCCAGAAAGATGATTAGCTTCAATCATTTCAAATTCATGCAAGGAAACAACGTCAGAAGTGGCCCTGAGACATGTCACATCTCCATGTTTGACTGATTTTGCTGCTGCTTTAATTTTCTTGAAAATAGTAGAAAAAAGAACACCGGCATCTTGAAACTTTTCTATTGCTGTAGGCAGAGATTCTAAAAGCATTTCATAAGATTGAAGGTGGTTGTGTTGGTTGTTTATTGGTTATTATTATTATTATTATTATTATTATTATTATTATTATTATTATTATTATTAGAAGAAGAAGAAGAAGAAGAAGAAGAAGAAGAAGAAGAAGAAATTCACGATCCACAACGAAGGACTGGGCGGGGGAAAGGGAAAGCATTTTGTAAGAGGCCTAGCACTCCTCAGCTTGTAAAAGCTAAAGATAGAGTTTGGAGACTTTCTTGCAGGCTTGAATTCACCTCTGAAAGGTGTGAGCCAATTTCAGTATAACATGCAAAGCTCCATAGACCAAAGAAGTTTAAAAAGAAAAATGGTTGAAGCTGTCTTTCAGGTAATATAAAAGCTGTAACTTACCTCACTCAGTCTGCAATCCTAACCAATTTTCCAGCACTGACATAAGGGCAATGCAACTCTGAGGTAAGGGAACAAACATTGTCCTACTTTGAGGAGGCCTCCATGATTGCCCCCCAATTGCAGGATGCAGCACATGCCCCTGTGCTGGGCTGGCGCCAGTGCTGCCTACTCAGAGGGTGCTGTACACATGCTTTATGGCACATTTACAACACCCAGCACCGGTGCTGGAGCTCAGTGTTCTTAGGATTGGGCTCTCACACCTATCAAAGTGCTTAAAATTTTTGACGAATACGTATTGGTGTTGTATGTGACGTTTTAAATTCTTCAGGCACATGCTGAGTTTATTTCTGATGGATAAAATCTGGACGGATGTTGTTTCTTTAGTCAGATCTTTTAATCTGGTGCTGCCCAAATGCCTATCATATGGAGTCTCTATGAAATTGTTCCCTTTGGTAGGAGTCTCCAGTTAGCAAGATATTTGTGTGAACTGAATGCAAACTGGGAAATTGGTCCCCTACTTCTCCTACTACCACTCTCCCTTCTTCCAACTCTCCCTTCCTCAAAGAATTGCAGCAGTGTGGAGAAAATCTCCCAGTCTGTGTTGTGAGCCACTGCACAGACAGCCTCCAAGAACAAGAATGTGGCAGCCTGGCACGGGACAATTCGCCCTGGCAAAAAAGGGGGTTTGCTTCCCCTGTCTGCTGCCATCTGGGGGCTGGACAGGGTCAGCGCCAGTTTGGCGAAGCCCCCGGGGACGCACTGCTGCCCCAGCCCAGAAGGAATGGCTGCTGGCCACTGCATGAGCCAGGGCAGGTCTGAGCAAAGGTTCATGAACGAGCAAGAGAGACCCTGCCGACAGGGTTGGCAGCGAAAGTGGCACCTGGGCATGACTGCTCACCATGCCACCCAGCTGGTCTGTAGGCTGGCCTGAGATCTCGCAAGATCTCGGGCAGGTTCTGAGACTGGAAGAGCCAACCGGGCTGGCTGCTGAGCTCATATGGGACCCACTGGACATGGGGAGAAGTTGCTCCTCATCTGGCTGCTGCAGCATTGGGAGGGTGGCCAAACGAGGTGAATGCCTCATTCCTATTCAGTCTGTCCCTTACCTGAAAGGGGTCTTAGAGACCCTGACCCAGGGAATCAGGAACTGGACCTGGGAACACCCGGAGCTGGGACCCTCTGGGGTTAGAACTGGCCAAGTGCCGGCTAGCAAGAGTAGGAGGTCCAATCCACTGTGGGCCTGTCCAACCGCCCCTGGGACAGTACAGGCAGACACCTGGCAGACCAGATTCCCCCTTGGGATGCCCTAACAACCAGCACTGGCTTCTACCAGCATGCAGGGGGTGCTGACCCTCACACCAATCTTAATGACCACCCACTACCTGGCATTGGATGAGGACAGCGCAGGTCTGATTTTGGGGTGTGGGGTTGTATCGAGTGCTCTCCTGTGACTAGGAATAGGAGCCACTCGTGCTAGGGTGATGCAACAGGGACCCTGAATGGAAAGAACTTAAACCGCCTCTGCAAATCTGCCTTACCATCTCCTCTCTCCTCTGACTGTCAGTGGCCCAGGTAAGCTCTTCCTCACCTGTAGATCCTGAGGGGCGGGGCCCTGGCCGGCCCAGGCCTTACTGAGTTCACACCAGCTTTTAACACTACTGTTTACCCTGTAGAAATGAAAGCATGACTGACGGCAGCAAGTTCTTTCATTTGTTATTCACGCTTTATATCATGCATTAAGCGGATAAAATGCTTGGTTTTCACCTGGGAAGGGCTTTGTAGCAGAAGCCTGGCTTTGTTTCGAGCAAGGTTTGTATGTAGCTAGGATTTTGAGTCAGATTATTAGTTGTTCTGGGTGTGTATATTTGAATGGCTGCCTCTTCTAATCCGAGTAATCCGCGTCTCTGAAGAGATTACTCTAAAATCATCAGTAAATGCTTCGTTCTGTCCTTGCTTCATTGACTTCAAATGTATATTCTTCCACATTTTTCTAAAAAATAAATTATTTAATCAGTTTGGAGGGCGGAAACCTTGACTTGATTAAAGCAATATCTCAGAGCTCTCTTTGAAGTGGATCATTTTTTTGCTAGAAATAAGCAGATCAAGCCTATTTGGCAAGGCTATTTAGACTATTGTGAATTTTAAAAAGAGGCTTGTAGGCAAGCAAAGACAACTTCACATGTTTCTATTGTTAGCAGGTTGTGGGCATTTTTCCCCCCTTCTCAATGTGGACCCCTCTAAGCCCCCTCTGTCTCTATGCCCTTTAAAGTTTCTTACATCCCCGTGTCTCTGCTCTGAACAACATTTTGGGTTGGTTGTGCTTGCAGATTTTATCAAAGATGGGCCAACTCATCTCTCAGTTTCAATATTTCCTATCTGCAAACAGGACAAGTGTTGTCATTATTCTAGATCAGTAACTTTCAATCAGTGTGCCATGGCATTTTGGTGTGCTTCAGATGGTCCAGGGGTGTGCCACAGGAGCTTGGGGAAGGGTCATTTGTTAGTAGGGCCATTGGGGGTGTGAGCCTCCTGCCAGCAGTGTGGTGTGCATTATCAGTTGTCAAAAAAAGGATGGTTTGCCTTGACAATGTTAGCAATGTTAGCACCTTGTCTGTGTGTGCTGTCAGATGAAAAAGGTTGACTACTGTAGCATCAACACTGGCCGGTGATTCATTTCCAGGCACAATTCAAGATTCAAGGCTATTACCTTTGTAGCACAGTATGACTTAGAATCTGGATACTTGGAGGACCATCTCTCCCTGTATGAATCTGCCCATCACATGACATTGTCTGGAGAGGACTGTCATTTATGGAGGCACACTTCACAGTGACATGTGGGAGGGCCTTATTTGTTGTGGCTATCACTGTGTGGAACTCTCTAATGGAGGACGCCATATGACACTCATCCTGCCCATTTTCTGCCAGGTGTTGGGGAATGATTAGGTACACCCCATTAGCTGGCTGGCTGCTGTTTTCTGTTTTTAAATTGTGTTTTGTAAAACTGACTTTCATGTTGCATTAAATGTAGGGAGCTGCCGTGAATCTTCCTGGTGGAGCAGAAAGACAGCATATAAATATTTTTATGGATCAGTAAATAGACTCCTAAATCCCAGCATCAGCCTGGCCCATGCAGCAGGATTTTTTATTTTTATTTTAAGCCTAGGCGGTTGGGTAATTCCTGTCTTGCTCTTTATACAGAAAACTCCATGTTTGTAAAGAGCAGCAGCCAAATATTTTGGGATGAGAAATCCTGTGTTCCTTCTACTCCTGAAGAAAAGCTGGCTGTTGTAAATATGCCATTAAAGTTGTGTTCCATCACATGAGGTGCGTTGTTCAATCCTTTGATATTCAGTCAGCTCTGCAAAGACGTAAACACTGGAAATAAAATGCAAATACTTTAGGATTAATAGCAAAATTCAGTTGCTCAATAGATGGCATATTTTGCTGAAGAAAAATGACCATGATTGAGACCCCTGCCATAGGGAATGTGTTCATTTATTTAAAGTAACTACAGGGAAAAAAATCCATTACACCAAATGTAAAGCTCTGAGATTTTATGATTATTATTTTTATGTAGATACACCTTAGGGTATGTAAGATTTCAAATAAAATGTCAAAAGTCATTTGGCACAGGAAACATAACTTATGTGACTGCCCTGTGCAGAAAGTGGAATAACTTGGTATGCCATTGTTTCCATTTTAAAAGAGGTGGAAATGGTAATGCATCAGTATAGTTTTCACAAGTTAGGAAGATGCAGCGGAAATGAGCAAAAAATAAAAAGAAATTTTAAAAAGACATTGATAAAACAACCCTCCTGCACACAAGACAGGGAATGAGTTTAGATCACACTTTGTCTTGGGTCAGTCTGATAGAGCAGTTTGGTTTGTTTATTACAATATTGCTTTCCCATCTGTTTTGGTCCAATCCTGTTGGGCCCTGCCACTGTTACAGTTTGTGCCCCATACAGTAAGGCAATTTGATGGCTACCTACCAGTAGGCCTACCAGCTACTGCTGTGTGTAAGCAAATGTAAGCATACCTGTCAGACAATGGGGCAAGGACCAATCAGGGCAAAGTGCTGAGTCATTGCACAGAACAAGGAGAGATGGGAAAAGCTGATGCAATCCCCACCCAGGATGCTGCAATGACATTCCTCAGTGATGAGGTCATGGCCTTTCCCATTGGCTGACAGGAGTATAAATGTCCAGCAAGCACATTACCTCTAACAGCCACCAGCTGCATGTGCATTCTGCTGGAGGTGACTGCTGTAAAGTGCTTGTATAGCATGCTCCAGTAGCACACTGAGCATCGTGTTCTCCAAATGCCGGTGGGAAAGCCAGAGCCTTCCTGTGCACATGGGGGCATCCTGGACACCTGCCGGATCAGTTAAATAATGGAGGAAGCGCAAGGAGAAGGGAGAGTGTGGAATGGGGCAGGAAAGCGGTGGAGCAAGGGTGTAGGGGAAGTGGATCTGGCAGCGATGGCGTGTGCCAGATCCTCTCCCCTCGATTGGCAGATTTCCTTCCCCTTTCTCCCCTCAGACACGTGCCAGTGAAATTGCTGGCACAGGTTCAAGGAGCCCCATTGCAGACCAGAAGGCTTACAGAGGTTTAAGTGGATTTGAATCCTCTTTCCTCTCTGAGGCCTCCCAATCCACCTTCCTTGCCCCTGCCCCCTCACCTGTTTTTGGCACGACTACACCAGCACGGGGGGAGGAGAAAGGATAGGATGGGGCTGCTTGTCTATAAAGGACATTCAAGGAAGCTTACAGTGCTAAAATAAAATACAGATACAATCCTCAACGTAACAACAAATAAACAATACAATAAAATAGCAGCAGCAATAGAATAAAATCACATGGGACAGTCTGCTATTGACCAAGTCAAATGTTCAGCTGGCAAAGAGGAAGCTAGGCTATCTCCCTGAACACTGAATTCCAAAGCTTGGGTACCACTACCAAAAATGTTGTCTCATATATACTCACCCAATACACTTCAGATGGGAATGGAACAAGGAGCAAGGGTTTGATCAAGAATCTTACTGCATAGGTTCATATATAATAGTTCAAACTATTTTGGGCTTTCAAAACCAGCCCTTTGAATTGGTCTCAGAAACAAATATAATCAATGAAAATGGCACAGTATTTGTATGTGAGTCTCAATCATATGACAATCATTCATGTCTCGGCATATACCTGTAGTTCAACTACCTCTTAGTTTCTTCTTTTCTCATCTTGTCATGAACATGGTATCAATTCAATGAACCATGCTACCCAAAAGGAATTCATTTTGCTGGGAATTTTTTCACAATATAAAATTGATCTAAGTGGGCTATTTTGTGGAACATTGCCTACTTTCAAGTTCTGACTCATCCATGCCACCATATTCAGACTTAGGCCTAAGACTTTGCCTGTTTTTCTTCTTCTGCTAGATGCAACTAAGGGCGCAATCCAAACCCACGCTGGAGCAGGCAAGCCAGGAGGCTTGCGCTGCATCCGTGGGTTTGTGGGCAGCAGCGGCTCAGCCAGAGACAAGGGGAAACTCTTCCCCTTACCCCTGGGTAAGGGCTGCTAGCCCCAATGGGTCTCCTCGGACCTGTGCCACCTCTGGAGGTAGCGCAAGTTCGAGGAGAGCACAGCAGCTTGAAGCCACTCTGTTCTCCACAGGGACGGGGGTTGGGATCTGGTATAACTGCCGGGTCCCAGCACTGCCTCCAGCTCCCCGCACGCCCATCACCCACCCAGAAACACCTCCTTCCCTCCTCCTCCCCGCCCCCCATGCCTACCTTTGTCGCTTGTGCCGACGCGAGTGCGCCGACACAAGCAGCTGCGGGAGGGCTGCAGTGGAGGCTTATGCCAGCCTCTACAGGTTGGTGCTTCTCAGAGCGCCAGCCTAGCTTCCCCATGAGGAGGTGCAAATGTGCTTTACAGCACATTTTCAATCCTCTTTGCGACCCTCCTAAGGCGCCCTTTGGATGGTGCCCTATATCATACATGCGATTCACTTGCTATCATGAATTTTGAAAATCTAATTGCTTTGATATTATTGAATCCACACTGAAGATGAAATAATCCAGTTTCACATGGAATTCCTCAGTGGTTGGTGTTGGGGCCATTGATTGATATTGACCTCAGAAGTTTGATGGTGAGCCAAAGAACTATGACTTAATTCAATGAGACTTCTTTCAGTTCAGCAAATTGATTGGGCAAATGTTGTTAAATGAATCAATGTGCGTGTAAATGTACATGCAGTTTGCCACATTTGTCAGTCACATTTTACAAAGAGAGACAGACATAGTCAATGTACCTTGGGAGATGACTACATTTGGACTTGCAGTTGCAAGATGACTTTGTATGCTAGCCCCAGGGCTCAAAGTTATTTCAGTTTGCAAATGCAAAGCCAGGAAAATATCAAGTCCATGGAGACATCACAAGTTTTAACGCTGACAGTCATCACACATTGGAAAATCAAGCTGTCATCCTTTGAAAGATGATTTAGGGGCTTCTCAGAAGACATAAAGGACTATTGTGGAGTTAGCAATTAAGGAAGGAGGTGTTCAACTTTTAGTCTGGATGTAATATTAGCATCTATCTCAGCTACTTGGAGAATCTCCCAGCATCCAATGTGAGGGCTGATGGCAGAACTCAGCATTGTTGGGGAGCTGCCCAGGCCTCTTGGAAGTGCCCACAGCTGATCTTTAAGTCTCCCTCTGTTCCCAGAACCTTCCTGACAGAGTCACTCTCCTGGATCACACCCAGAAGGATTGGGCCCATGGAGGGCAGTTTGCCAAGTGCCCCCTGAAACCTGGAGCCAGTTTGTCCTATGGATATATTCTGGAGATTCAGACCTTAGAAAGTAACCCTTCTTTCTGTCAAGCCTTCAGTTTTTTGCCAAGCAGAATGAGTGGCAGGAATGGCAAGTTTGATGGAAACCAGAAGAAGGAGCCCTTTCCATTACCCTCTCCCTCTCTGCAACTGATCCTTGCCCAGGAATGTGCAGTGCTGATAAAAGGTAAAGTGGATATATTCTGCCTATGCGTACAATTGACAGAAGCTTTAGCCAATCCTCAGGGAGGAGCAGGACATTGTGAGGAAATAATTTCAGACGCCAGTTTAAAACAAGTAATTTGGGATGTTACTGCATTATTATTGCAAGTTACTGGACCGTTTCAAAACAAAATAAAGTTCATGCTTCTGTTTCAGTCAAGAAAATGATATTGAGGTGAGACTGAACATAAGGAATGTTTTTTGCTTCACGTATCTGTTACATGCCCATCCTTTAGGCACGTGGGAGTTCCAGGACAACCAGACACAAAGCATGTTCTCATAACTTAAAAATAAAGACAGGAGGGAATACAGACAGCTTGCATTTACTTGCGTGAATTCTAGTATACAAGCTCAGCAACAGAGGGAGAGAGAGGAGATCTTGAGCTACCTGGCACACAAGGCTGCAGCAGTGCCAAAATGGCTATTGCAGCATCCAACATGCTCCAGGCAGCCCCAGGTAAGACAAGTAGCCCCACAATGGGGCTACTCAATTCTGCAGCAGCTCTTGAGCTGGTGCAGACTCAACAGTTCCATGTTGGGCCATAAGACTCAATACAGGGCTCAGGATCCGGTGGAGCTGAGCTCCGCCACTCCCACCCCTCTTCTGCCCTGCTCCCACCACCCTTCTGCCCTGCTCTCTCCTCCTGCTGCATCTCCTCCCCACCCTCCCCCCAACTCCACTCACCCTGAAAAGCCTCCCCCCTGCCTCCCCCACGCCTCCACTCACCCCTCCACTGCCCGGAGGTTTGGGTGAACGGCTGATCAGCGAACCATAGGCCCAGCACCAGAGCTGACCCAGCATGGCCTTGCACTTGGCTAGCTCCGGCACTGAGCCCGTGATAATGGTCGCAGGTGTGCCTTATGGCATGTTTGCAACAGTGTGCACTGGCAGTAAGCCAGTGCGCAGGGCTCTGGAACCTGCAGGACCTAAATAATGCAGATCATTCCATCCACCATTCCACTCACTAAGTATATGCCCCAGAGTGAGTGTGAGATGGGAGTCTGAATCTGCAGTTCCCTCAGTTGTCTCAGTTCCAACTTGTCTTTCATGTGGGATTTCAGTTTTTTAAAGAGACATTACCCTATTTTCAGATTTACAAGTAATTTTGACTATACTGTACATAATTTTCACCTTATGTGCTGGATTCAGTACCTAACTCTTATATATTATCTAGGAAGACAGTAATGCTAATAGATTGCCTGATTTCATAACGTGAAAGGGATAATTTCCAAATGTAGCAAAAGCAAAGAAGGGAAACTTTTCCCAAAAATGGCATCTAGGGAATGTAAAGGAACTTTGTATCAGGACGTCTGTTCTCCCCACATTGTAAACAAGGCTGTAAAGTATAGCTTATCTTTACTTCTGCACAAGAGGCCTCTTTAAAGAAAATGCAGCACAAGTCCTTTGGGCTCTTTTTTTGATGTGAGCACACATGAACATGCACCAGCCATTTCTTTGTCCCCTATGTGGCCAGAAACCGTGCAAGAGATGTAAGAGAGAGGCATAAACCTCCCAGTGCTACCTCTAGTGGGCTATGCATAAGAACCATAAGAATATAGGTATAACCCATCCCAAATATCTTTGGTTGGGGTAGCTAGGAGGAAAAAAAAAGAGAGAGACTAAAATGATCCACTTTTGTCATAGAATCTAAAAGTATTTCCCTGCACTCGGATATATGAAGACCATGTGCCAGTATGGCTAATAAGACATGCTGAGGACCCAGGCATTCATTTTATTGGTCTTTGGGGGACTTTTGATCAGATCCCTCGAGCTGTACAGCTGGTCAAGCCACCTGTTCTTGGCAATGAAGGACTTTAATTACCCGTTGAGGCTCAAACATGATCCTGCACATGCTCTCCATAGGAGAAGCCTTGATAGTATGCGTATTTATCAGGCAGATGTTTGCAGCTTGCACACCAAACAAGCTAAAAAAAGACACCCAAACCCTTTTAAAGGGAGCGTTTACCCCGCAGCTTTCCTATCACAAACCACACCAATATAGCTATTAAGAATTTAACACCAAAGCCTTCTTATTTTATTAATGATGCTTAAAAAGTTTTACAAGTTCTTCCAGCGGAAGCAGGGGTGGCAGCTCAAGAGAGATATTAAAAAACTTTGCAATACATGCATCGCATAGAAAATATGTGTTTGTAGCTGTTACATTTACAGCACATTACATATGAAATATTCACCCTCTTCCTGTTTAATTATTCACTGGACTGCAGCTGCTAAGGGAAAAAAAAAATAAACTCCATCCTGTTATGTTTAGAAACAGAAGCCCTCCAAAACACATGCAGCCTAACAATGTATGGTTCCTCCCCCCAGCCCCCCTCCAAAAAAAAACCTTGAACAATTTGAAGTTTTTCTGAACTTATTGAGATATGATGTTTCCAGTCTTCTAAATGCACGGTATAGAGGAATGTGTCCTGCATGAAAGCACTCCTTTTTCCTGTGCCCTCTCTGCCTCTTCTCATGCTCTCATCTTCATGGATAACTTCTCAGTTTGGGGCAAACCACAGTTTGCTGTAATGTCCAAACTGTTTTGCTGAGGTTTGTGCAAGCCATCCAACCCAGGACTGCAATCCTGGCTCAAGCTGTAGTTTGGAATTCTGGTTTGTGCAAACTGTAGTTTGTCAGTTGGCTATAATGGCACACCAGGATTTGCTGAAAGCCAGGATATTGCTTATAAAAATGAACAGCTGCAAGCAGGCAGTGAAGAACACACAAGAGTGCAGGGCTGGGGTTTGGAGGATCAGAGGTGCTTGGTGTCTTCATTCGCTATCCATTCCCATACATACTGGTCTTTCTGATGTTTCCATTTTGCAGCTCCACACCCCGGGGCAAAGGTTCATGATTGCGCCCCCCCCCCCCGTAGGATGCTGCCATCCCCTGCATGCAAATTCACCCCCTCACTTACCTGGAGCGCACAGTGCCTCACGCGACTCCAGGACGCATCAGGGAAGCGTCCTGAAGGTTTTCCGATGCTTTAAACCAGGGGTATCAAACATAAGGCCTGGGGGCTGGATGTGGCCCATGGAAGCTTTTTATCTGGCCCTCAGGCTCTCAGCTGCTGAGCAGTGCTGAGGGATTACTGTTGCAAGGGCAGCCCACATGAAAATTGGGCTCTCCCATATCTTGAAATATGATCAAGATTTGCGTATTTTCTCTTCTGTCATTTGCAGCTAATGAGTTCCCAAGTGAGGAAAAAGTGCTTATTTTTGGTTATGACCTTTTTAATGACATCACTTCCTGCCTAATGACATCACTTCTGGCCCTCAGCAGGCATCATGAATGATGTTCGACTCTCAGTATGAAACACGTTTGACACCCCTGCTTTAAACTCTGATTCCGGTTTGCTGAAAGCACCGTTTCTGACCATGTTGGCTGCCTCAGAGAGGCTTTCACAGGGCCCTAAAAATGCATGAGGCTCCACACCCAGGGCATTTGCCCCATCAAGTGAATGGCAGGTCTGCCACTGGCCAGATATATGTCATTTTGCTTCCTCATACTTGTATTTTATTCTTCTGCAACTTTCTTTTACTTCCTAGTCAAAGAGAAGAATGATGGGACTGACATTTCTCAGGACGGAATATTTTAGAAACTTCTCACCCCTTCTACTTTATTATACAGGAACAGTGCAGTTTTACCAAACCATTTTACCTCCAGGCAGTTCTTAATAGTTCAAATTTTCTCACCCTGCTAGAGGGCTTTTCTTGAGACGGATCCTATGACTCTTTATCTCTGCATTTCAGCTTTAATAACTCAAAGATGTGACCTGATATAAAAGAATCGATTGCAAAAAGTTTACTTTTTGCCCCAATCTCTTTGCTCAAAAATCCTTGATCTGCCAGGTAAATAAAGAAATAAGGGTGGGATTAAATGGGACTCAACTTTATTAAAGGGGCAGGGACTAAAGATGACCAGGTCTAGCCAAAGCTGAAGCAGCACCCAAATATGCCACCTTTCTTTTGCATGGATATCAGCATTCGCGCACCTGAACCCCCCCTTGCCTCTGCCTCCATCACCACCACGGTTTCCTCAGTGCCTACCTGGCTGCCTCTTCAACTTTAAAAAATTTCTGTTCTGCTCTTCCAAACGTTTGCCTCTTCAAAACATTCCTATTCTGTTCCAAGCACACTTCTGCCCAGTATGGTTTGAAGCAGGGCCAGAGTCGTTGAAAGGAATTTTATCAGGGGGAAAAAAGTTTCTTTTGGGCCCCTTCCCTTCTTCCTTCAAATAGGCTCTTGGGGCCCCCCTTTTGGCTTCCTTTGGCTCGCAGGCTTCCTTTTTGACACTGGACCCAGGTACAATGTACCCTCTGTAGTGGTGTTCCCAGAAGGGAGGCAAATTAGTAAGTTTTGCAGGTGCCATGTAAACGCCCCCTTGTCTTCGGAGTCACTCCGGGTAGTGAAAGCAACGCGGAGGTGTTTCCTCAACATTGCTCTTGCCTCCTGGAATGGTTCCAAAGGTGATGGGGAGGGACCGCTTACTTGATGTGTTGCGGTACCTGCAAAGTTTACCTTTTTGCCCCCTCCAGGAACACCACTGACCCCCTGCACTCCCCTCTCACAGCCCTGAGCAGTGCGATCGTGGTGGTAGAGCAATCTTGCTTTGATCGCTTCCTGTTGTTGGGATCATTTATTCCTTTCTTTTTTTTTTTTAAACCAGCAAGACACCAGATTGATTGACGGCAGGAAGCAGCGAAGAAAACAGCAAACAAGAGAATGCCATGCATAGTTACTGGCCCTCATACTTTAATAAGGGTCCGGCCACTCCACAATTGCTACCTTTGCTCCTCTGCTCAGCATGGCTGTGCTATTTCCTTGTCCCATTTTCTGCCACAGCTCCTACATCTTGCAAGATCAGATGCCAAACCTTGAATGTCCTGAAGCTTTGATCAGTCTAGACCTGGACCCTCACAGAGGGAGGGCCACAAGCGCTATCTTTTCCTTGTCATATTGCACTCTCCCTCCTCTTTGCAGGCTTTTCATGAAGGATTTCTATACTGTCTTTAATTCTGTGCACGTCAGGCCCCTAATTCTGTGCTGTGCCTTTCCTTGTATTCCAAGGTCTTCTTTCAGTCACCCACCCCTTTTCCATTTCTGGAACTAAAGAATTAGTATGTATGATCACAGGTTTCAAGGGCAAAAACTGGGCATGAATAATCATAAAAGGACTTTTGAAAACATGGTTCTTAAATACTTTTTCATGTGAAACTAATGAGGTTTATTAATTAAAGCTGCCTTTTCCAGTAAATTTGTGAAGAATTGTCAAGTGTGAAGCTACAGATTATACATGCTTCTTTGGTCTTGTTGCAAATATTTGTTGAGATATTTTCCTGTGTTGCAACATGAGCAGGCTTCAAGTGCTTCTTGTCATTATATGTGGCATTATATGAACTAGGCCCTAGTCACTAGGGTCCTGTTCAGATGAAACAGTAACCACAGTAACCACGGACACTGTG
This sequence comes from Tiliqua scincoides, assembly GCF_035046505.1. Lineage (NCBI taxonomy): Eukaryota > Metazoa > Chordata > Lepidosauria > Squamata > Scincidae > Tiliqua > Tiliqua scincoides. Next base: position 38,016,503 of record NC_089826.1, on the reverse strand, counting down.
CAAGTTACTGCATGAACCAAAATACGCAAACATACCACATAGACCCCTGCTATCTTGTAGCGATGCCCACTAGAACATGTTTGTGCAATATGTGGTTATAGCAATTCATGGAGAGCACATCTACTGAATCACTATATACGGTCATGTTGACTAGATGTTCCTTCCAGGTTCAGAAGCAGTGTGCTTTTCAATGGGGAGCAATGGCAGCTGAAGGGTATACCTTCACTTCCTGCTTGTGGGCTACCCAGAGGTGACTGGTGAAGTAAGCAGGATGCTTGTTTTCATGGCTCTTTGGCCTAATCCAGCCAGATCTGGAAAGGCAACACCTACAAGATCTGAAATGCCCAGTAGCATATCTAGGCCAGGCCCAGGGTATCAGTTGCCCCCGCTTGGCAGAGTGGTGGTTTTCCACCATCTCCACTGGGAGGGTGACTAATGCCTATCTTTCAGCGCACAGAAGCCCCACACAATGGGCCTTCCCACATGCCCTGGCTCTTATACGGCTCCAGATGTAACTGTTTCCAGGGCTAGGGCTGTGTCTGTGTGGAGGAGGGTGGTATCTGTGCAGGCTCAGGGTGTGATGCAATGACATGGAGAGCATCATCATGTCACCTGGCCCACATTCCCCGCCAGCTATGCTACTAGAAATACTAGAATTGTAGTGTTCCAGACAGTGTGAATATTGTCTTCCTCTTCAGACAAATGCTCTCTTTGAGAAGAGTTTGGGCAGAGCTGTGAGAGTTGCAGTCCAGCGTGAAACTTGCTGAAACATGTTCATTCATTCTGTAAATGTCGTCACCACCATTTTGTCTGAGGAGGGCTTAGGTGGTGTTTCATATTTGCCATTTTGTTCCTCTTACATGTCAATAAAGTCAAGTTCAGTGTTCTGAGTTGAGCCTTTGGGTCTTCTCATAACATAGTGCAGCATTAGTGCCAGGTTGGTAGGTGCTCTGGGCCCTGCAGTGGGGCTCCCATGATGCTGCACACTTACCCTCAATGGTGTATTGGGCACTCCCTATGGCACTAATGCAGACAGGTCAGAGCTCAGCCCAATTGTGTGGACTCTCTGATAGGCAAAGGCCTTTGGTCAGAACTCCACTTGGCCAATGTATGATGGTACCCCTGACCTGGTGTCAGGGGAAAAAAAGAACCTTAATTCCACAAATTCATTGATGGAGTAGCATGGAAATAAACCATGAGGAAGCAATTCTCACATCTCTGCAGTGACGTGGTCTTTACATCCAAGTAACCGTGCCTACAGTGGAGGCATAGGTTCCAAAATGTGAAGCTAAAATAAACAGCTGTAACTGGCAACAAAGGTTTGGGAAGGCTTGATTTCTCCATGGAAGATGGGGCTGCTTCATGGTGGTCTCACACATTTCTTAGATTTAATGCAATTCAAATAGCTCTCCATCATCATGTCAAGGTACTTCTTCACAATATGTTTCATATTTTCTGCCTCATACATCAAACTATGGGATATTATCCATAAAGCACAACTGTCATTCTGCAAAATTTTTAGCAAAGTTCTCATTTTTATCTGACATCTCGAAATACCTAAAGTAATAAAAAAAATCTTTCTTTATTGCATATTTCCTTTTGTGCTCATTCTATCCCTGTCAGTCTACATACAGCATTGCAAAGTGATGGTTTAGAAAAGCACCTTATTGGATTTTCTGCAATGGTAGGCATGAAACCCCAAGTTTTATACCATATCATTATTTCAGAATAGAAACTATATAACTAGAAAATAAAAAAAAAAACACTGACCTGTCAGCCAGATACCCTCTCATTGACTCATATACTTAAGGCGCCCCTGTGACTACTGTCATAGGTGAAAGGGTATTATGAGAGCCAGTAAGTTCAGGGGCAAATGGCTGCAGTTATCAAGCATGTAGTGTTTGCTAAAATTGTTTCATGTGCTAAATCCCTGCATACTGGATGCTGGACATGCTCAGCCATTGCCATGTGCAGGAGTAAGCTTTACACATGTCTCCTCAAATGGTGTGAGGGCTACACAGATCTGTTGGCCTGTGAAAGGGTGTGATGTTCATGAGGATGGTACAAATGGATGAAGATTATGTTAGGAGGATAACAGAGCATGAGTTACAACCAAGAAGGGCAAGTTGAATGCAAGGTGTGGTAGAATTAACAAGAAAACTAGGGCTGTAATTGAAGGGCAATATTTGTCTCAAGGATTCCCTTTCCATCTGTAGTTCTGCAAAATTGTACCATAGCCTTTCGAGACTGAAGGTTGCCAACCAACCAGGGCAGGCCAATCTCCTGGGGAAATGTAGGAAGATCTCAGTTGCCTAGATGGCCAGATATTGCTTTTCCCTGCTTGAAATGTGGAGTGGTCTAGAGGTTTGAGCTGATGTTGCCCAAAGAAGCTGAGTGGGATCAGCTCAATCATGCTTGAATGGGAGACTGGAAGTAATTGACAAGTTGCGATAATCCTCTATGAGCAATAGGGATTGCTGATGAGCCGTGGTGAGAGGGTGGAAGAATTGTAAAAGCAGTCAGTCGGCAAGAGCAATAACAACTTGATCCTGCCTGGCTTAATTTGTAGTTATCTGCAGAAAGCTTGGAAGGCATGAGCTGTGCAGCCAGAGAGACAACCACACCATGAAGCATGACATCTGGAAAAGGAAGGGTTCTATATGAATTGAACAATATTGTATAAACCCCTTTGGGAGTTTATGGTAGCCTGCCTTTGTAAACCGCCTTGAATAAGTCTGATGAAAATCTGGAGAGAAAGGTGGTATACAAATAAATAAATAAATAAATATTCCAAAGAGCAAGGACTAGGTGTTAGTTTCAAGGTGTAACTTGGGCCTTGGATAATCATTTCTTGGTCCTGGGAGAATCATTTCTCCACAATCAGAACTGATACACTTTAAAAAAGGCATACGTACGTCTCTATAAATTGTGACCAGTGTTCTACACATAAGTTGCAAAGCCTCTCACGTAAATATGGTCAGTGGAGGTGGGAGAAACCAGTTTTATTTTTCATGAATTTTGCTGTTTTCCAAAGTTCTAAGTGCAGAAAGTGATGTTATGTGTTTTCATTCAATATTTATATTATAATTATAAATTACAATAGCTTTAAAAGTGTACTAGGTAAGTGATATAGGTCATATCGGATACGCAGATGCAGCCACAGTCATTACAATGCATCTCCCATTAAGTAATAAATAAAAACGAAATAAAACAGATTTATTTTTTGACAGATTTTGTGGGGTTTTTTTGTTTTTTTACAAAAATGATAAGTGCAGAAAGTGGTGTCTTTATTTCATTATCGCGGTTTTCTTCCACCTCTAATGCTCAGATATAACATTTATCATTAGATGCAGGTGCAAATGGTGCTGACTCAATATGAAGCTGTGACTCAAAGCTGAAAAAGTGGTTTCTGTTCTGTTTGTCTCCCGCAACTCTGAATAACAGAACAGGGAGGATGCTTCAGGAGAAGTGAGTATAATGAGAGCAGTGCTCCTCTTTCCTGGCTCCAGTAACTGAATGACAATAATTGAAAGACTATAAGTAATTGAAACCATGGCTCACAATCCACAATGACAAAAGTGTCTCATTTTCCTTTTTCACAACTTCTGGAACTGCTCTTAATCAACCTCCCTGAGTTGATTAAGCTTTTCTTCATCAACCTCTCTTCAACTTAATCAAGTATAGCTTCAATAACTTTAAGAAAACTACATGTAGTATAAAAGCTTTTTTTTTTCCCTGCCTGAGTATCTGCTTGCTAACCAGCCTGCAGATTCACTCTCAAGTTAGATTGTGTTTGGCAGCTGCAATTCAAACCTTTAACCTCTCTAAAGACGAAGAGAATACCAAATAAATTGAATGCACTTGATGAACTGGATAATATGCAGTAAATATCAAACACTATTTTGAGAAAGCACTATAGTTGCATGAAAAAGTGGGCTTTAAATGGGAGCTATTGACTTCTTCTTTTAATCTAAAAAAAGTACCCAGTTTGAAACAGCTGGCAATTTTTCACATTTATTTCTTTTGTTTGGGGGGGAAAAAATAGGGAGAAACATACATTTGCTAGGGAACAGTGCCAGAATGAAACCTGATCAGTAAAAACCTAGGTTTGTGCATGATTTTGAAATTGGCCTCTTCTGTGAGACCTCTGCTAAGTCTAGGTGTCAACGTTACCTTCCTCGCATTACAATTCACATGAATGGTCTGAGGGCAACTTATTGACATTATTATTGGATGGTTGGTTTCAAAAGTAAGAATTTTTATTTCTGGTCCATAAAGCATCTAAAAATCTATGCTTGCTAAATCTTGTGGAGGAGCAAGGAGACTGTGCCTTTAAAAAGTCAGCGTGGCATAGGTGCTCACCATGTCTCATGAAAAGATATCTCTCAAACACAGAGGTGGGCCAAGTTATGCAGTGGCCAAGGATTCATCATGCCCATCAGACAGTCCACCTAGCTACGTCAACCTCAGTTATCCTCAATAGATCAAGTAGTGACAGCATCCAATGCAATATCAGGCAGTGGATTAGGGGCCCCATGGGGGCTCGGTGCTGTGGTGCAGCACCCAGCGTCCCCAGCAATGTGGTACTGGCACTTCTCAAAGAACAACAAGACCAAAGAACATGGTCTTTAAGAAATATCTTCAAATCCAATTTTAGGTTCAGATTCCATATTCAGATTCCGCCCTGCTGCCCAACAGTCTCCCTGCCTGAGCTGACTGGAGTGATCTCGGGGGTGGCATTGAAGGCCCCCCGCCTGTTAGTGCTGGGGGACTTCAATGTTCATGCCGAGGCCCCTGCGGTAGGTGCAGCTCAGGATTTCATGGCTGCCATGACAACCATGGGCCTGTCCCAGAAGATCTTGGCCCCGACACATACTGCAGGACACGTGCTGGACCTGGTGTTTACAGCTGGGCACGGGGCAGTGATCTGGATGTAGAGGAGATCAAGATCACTCCGTTGTCATGGACAGATCACTTCCTGGTAAGGTTTAGGCTGGTTGCAACTTCCTACCTCTGCAGAGGCAGGGGACCGTTTTCTATGGTCCGCCCCCGGAGGCTAATGGATCTTGAAGGTTTCCTGAAGGCTCTGGGGGATTTTCCCACTGCCGAGACTGGCACCTCATCTGAGGCCCTGGTTGACCTCTGGAACGGGGAAATGTCCAGGGCAGTGGATGAAATTGCTCCGGAGCGACCTCTGCCACGTCGCAGACTTGGAGCGGCTCCTTGGTTCACTGAGGAGCTGCGAATGATGAAGCAGCAGCGCAGGCGTCTAGAGCGACGGTGGCAGAAAACTCGTGATGAATCCGATCGGACACGGAGTAGAGCTCATTATAGAGCCTACTCCGTGGCGGTGGTAGCAGCGAAGAAATCATTCTTCTCTGCTACCATTGTGTCTGCTGATAGTCGTCCGGCAGAGCTGTTCCGTGTGGTGCGGGGCCTCCTCCATCAGGCCCTGCCAGTGGACCAGGAGGAATACACGGTCAGCCGCTGTGACGTGTTTGCGCAACATTTTGCAGATAAAATCGATCGCATTCGTTACGACTTGGATGCCACATTGACAATGTCTGATGATGTTCCCCTGGCAACTGCTTGTCCAGTGTTGTGGGATTCTTTTCAGCTTGTGCAGCCTGAGGATGTGGACAGACTCCTTTGGAGTGTGAGGCCGTCTGCCTGCCTGTTTGACCCTTGCCCAGCTTGGCTGATAAGAGCTGCCCGGGGGGGACTGGCTGAGTGGACAGGGAGGGTGGTCAACTCTTCTTTGGGGGAGGGGACACTGCCGCTTGCTTTGAAGCGGGCGGTGGTTCGCCCCCTCCTGAAGAAGCCCTCCCTGGATTCCAATGTGTTGAACAACTATCGGCCAGTCTCCAACATCCCGTTTCTGGGCAAGGTAATTGAGCGGGTGGTGGCGACCCAACTCCAGAGGGTCTTGGATGAAGCGGATTATCTGGATCCTTTTCAATCTGGTTTCAGGCCGGGCTTTGGGACGGAAACTGCCTTGGTCGCCTTGGTGGATGACCTACGCCGGGGACTGGACAGGGGGAGTGCGTCCCTGTTGGTCCTGCTGGACCTCTCGGCGGCTTTCGATACCATCGATCATGGTATCCTTCTGGGCCGATTGGCCGAGTTGGGAGTTGGAGGCACTGTTTTGCGGTGGTTCCGCTCCTACTTGGAAGGTCGGTCCCAGATGGTGGTGCTGGGGGGATGCCTGTTCGACACCCTGGCCATTGAGGTGCGGGGTGCCGCAGGGCTCAATTCTGTCCCCCATGCTATTTAATATCTACATGAAACCGCTGGGAGAGGTCATCCGGGGGTTTGGAGTGGGGTGTCATCAATATGCTGATGACACCCAGCTTTATCTCTCCTTTCCTCCAGACTCCAGGGTGGCGGTTGAGGGCCTGGAGCGCTGTCTGGAAGCAGTGAGGATCTGGATGGGGGCTAACAAGTTGAAATTAAATCCGGATAAGACAGAGGCTCTCCTGGTTCGGAAATCCTCGATGCAGGTGCTGGATTATCAGCTTGCTCTGAATGGGGTTGCACTCCCTCTGAAGGAGCAGGTCCGCAGCTTGGGGGTCCACCTGGACTCGCAACTGCTCCTGGATTCCCAGGTGGCGGCTGTGGCTAGGGGGGCCTTTGCTCAGCTTCGGCTGGTGCGCCAGCTGCGACCGTACTTGGATTGTGCAGACCTGGCCACGGTGATCCATGCTACGGTGACATCGAGGTTAGATTATTGTAACGCGCTTTATGTGGGGCTGCCCCTGAAGACGGTTCGGAAACTGCAATTAGTGCAGAATGCGGCGGCCCGTGTGGTCACTGGAGCTAGGCGGTTTGACTCTGTCAGCCCGCTTCTCCGGGGGCTACATTGGCTGCCCATTCGTTTCCGGGCCCAATTCAAGGTGCTGGTTTTGACCTTTAAAGCCCTATACTGCTCTGGGCCAGGTTATCTTAGAGATCGCCTACTTCCGTACAATCCGGCTCGGCCTCTCAGGTCATCAGAGAAGGCCTTTTTACAAGTGCCGCCGCCTAAGGAGGTACGTGGGGCGGCGACAAGAAATAGGGCCTTCTCAGTAGTGGCACCAGTGTTGTGGAACTCCCTTCCCCTTGACTTGAGAATGGCTCCCTCTCTTGAGTCCTTTCGGCGAGGCCTGAAGACCTTGTTGTTTAACCAAGCCTTCTGACGTTATGGCCTTTTTAACATCTTTAATATATCTTTTAGTTGCTTTTTTACAGGCCCGATTCCTCTAAGAACTGCTGTTTTATGCTCTTTTATTCTGACTCTTCTGACTACTGTTTTTATGGGTTCTGCTAATGTGTTTTTTAATGTGTTTTTATCTGTGAAATTATGTTTTAATTTGTTTTATATGTTGTTAGCCACCCTGGGTCCCTTTTTGGGAGAAGGGCGGGATAAAAATAAAGTTTTATTATTTATTATTATTATTATTATTATATTTCACTTTTGTTTTATTTTTTTAAAAAGGTGCACATTGATAACTCTGTGTTATTGCAAGAATATCTAACCATTCTACCATCATATAATATTGCAGTCATATATCCCTTCCTCAACTACTGTAGAGTAGGCACTCCATGCAGCCCACCAAGTCAGGAAAGGAATGTACTTGTGTCCCCTGGAGAGAGGCCATATTTTAGTGCTAGAGCACTTGTTTTGCATGCAGCAGATCCCAGGTTTACTCTCCAGTATCCATTGAAACGAATAAGGTAGCACATGAAGGAAAAAGCCCCTGCCTGAAGTCCCAGAGTATCGCTATCCATCTGAGTAGACAGATACTAGTGAACTAAATGGTTGGACTTGTTATAAAGCCTCTTCATGTTGAGCTTATCTCTAAGATGGATTTTTTTTTAATTTCTGTATTTACATATCACCTTTCTCATCTTCAAATTTTTCATCAGATATTACTCAAGGTGATTTACATAGGCAGGCTGTCCTGAACTTGATAATAGTCTTTACAATATTGTTCTATATATAGTAGAACCCTTCAGTCTCCAGATGTTTTCCTTCCATGTTGTAGTCGTATCTCTTAGGGCACAATCCAGATTGCTGCTTGAGGCAGGCCCCCTGCAGTGGCTCCTGAGTGTTGCAAAAGTTCTGTAAGGCATGTTCATGCTGACTTGGGAGTCAGCTGGGCCAGTGTGGAGGCCCATGCTGGCTCTGGAGGCTGGATCCAGCCGCTGCACTGGCCCAATGGGATGCGTTTGTGGGAGAGGATGGCAGGAGGATGTTCCGGGGTGGGGATGATTTTTGGGCAGGGGGAGGGCAGAACAGGAGGTGGAGCATTCCCAGGAGGAAGTGGGATTGGCGGTGGCAGCATCCTAACCCCTTTTCCTGGCAGCCTTTCATGGGTTGCTTAGATTTGTAGCTGCTATTTAGCAGGTGCAGCTCCAAGTAGCCCCATGGTATGGTTGAGGTTCAACATGGGGTAGAGGGGAAAAATATTTCCTTACCTAAGGTGACCTCCTCCTTCACTGTGACCTGCCTGTTCCAACACAGATTAGGATTGGGCTGCCTGCTGCAAAGCACATGCCTCCAGCTTCCGCAGACAGCCACAAATCATGCCAAGCAGGGGATCTCCAATTGTTACTGCTGTTTGCCAACAGACATTCTCAATGTTCCAGTCCACCTTCTCACTGCAATATGCACACCAATGACTTCTTCTTCCACTGAAGGTCAGGACAGCTTGTCAGTGATTTCCAGTCATCACCCTTCCAGGTAAGAAACGTGCTGCTCCTGCTTCTCTTCAGGTAGCTCCACTTCCAAACTACACCTCCTTAAAGATCTCTTAAAGATACCTAGTATCCCTTAATGATGCTGGATCTCTAGATAAGAACTGAACAAGCCTAACAGCAACAGGTTCAGATAGTTTATGGGGCAGTACGTTTTCAACCAATGAGCCCAATGCCAGCTAAACAGCACTGAGGAATTCTCTGTCTAATATTAGCAATGCAAATAGGGAACATTCCTTCAAACCAAAGGAATAAAACCTGCCATTGTTTCAAAGTTAATTAGACTGAAGAGACAATAAATTATGTCTTATTAAAATGTAAAAGATCTGTGACAAATTGTACTAATTGCATTTTCTTATATCTGAAGAGGTCAGGCTACTTAATAAGCATGTTGTTAATGGAAGACAAATGTAGTTTTATGCGCTTGATAGGAATATTATAAATTACATTATTTATAACTCCTGTGGAACACTTAATAATTTTAAGCTTTAAATTAAACTGCTCATTAGCAGCACCGAGTCATGGAAGTAGGCTGTAAAAACCTGCCGCCAATGTAATATTAATTTGGAGGTATGGTCCATTCCAGTTGTGAAGTGATAGCATTTCAGAACGGTGTGAACACAAGAGAAGTTTGAATGTTGAATTTACCACCCCTTCCCCCCTCCAACAATGAACAAGGCAACATTCTAAAAAAATAAAGTTTTAAAAAAATAATATACGAACAATTAAATAGAATCCTCAAATCCTGTTATGGTTTAGCTCAGTGGTTCTCACACATTTAGAACCAGGACCCACTTTTTAGAATGAGAATCTATCAGGACCCACCAGTGATGTCATGACCGGAAGTGACATCATCAAGCAGGAAAATTTTTAACAATCCTAGGCTACAATCCTACAATCCTAGGCTACAATCCTAATCACACTTACCCAGGACTAAGTCCCATTTACTATCATTGTTAAAAGAATATACATAATAACTTGTTAAAAGTACAGGTCTGTACCATTTCCCCAAATGCAGTCACATACCATGGTAGCATCAAGTCTAAGATATTAAAAATAAAGTAATGAAATGAATGGGGACCCATCTGAAATTGGCTCGCGACCAACCTAGTGGGTCCCGACCCATAGTTTGAGAAACACTGCTTTAGCTAAAGATTCTGAACAACTGGTAAATGAATAGCAGGAAATTAAAACTGGAAAAATGTTTTCTCTTCAGTCGCCTCTAAGGTCCAGTACTAACCTCTTGTGCACACCTTGCACAAGGACTTAGTGGTGAAAATTGGTGGACAGGAAATAGCTTTACATTGGAAATGGTTGCAATGTGTTCATAGGCAGGCAAGAGTAATATGGGGAAAAAAGCCTGCATAGTACTTGTCAGCTGTCTGTGCCAGTTCTGCCCCCTCTTTGTACTGCTCTGTTGTATGTTGTTGTGCTCCCTGTGCCCTCCCTTTGTGTCTTATACCTCTGGCCCCTTGTACTCTGTTTAGTAGTTTTCACTGATACAGTATACACTTTTTTCTCCACAAAACTAATGAGAGAAACATGCCCCCTGCACTAGCCGCATGACTTCCTCTGAGCCAATGAATAAGCCAAATATTTATATACATGACATTACTGACAGCCCAGTCCAACCTAACACAGCATATGGCAATGTAGCGGTGCCATTGTGGAGTCCACTGCATCCTGTGGGGGAGTTTTGGCCTCCAGAGGCCTCCTTGGGATAAGGGAATATTTGTTCACCCCCACAGCGAAAGCCTCAGCTGCACCCATTGGTCAACTCAGACTGGCACCAGTGATATCGCTGGTGCACGTCCACAAGGACCTATAAAGGCGGATCAGATCCAGAAAGGGGGTTAGGATTTGGTGGGCTCCTCTGCTGTTTAATTCACTCCCCTCCTAGGCCCAATCCACCCTCCTCAGTCCCTATCACCGCCCCATTCCTACCACCCCCACCCCATTTCATCCCCTCTTTGCCTCCCTCTAACCCGCTATGCAGTCTTACCTGCAGCAGTGGGTGGCCTTAGTCTGACACCATGTGGACTCAGCTGCTTGCTGCTTCTGGCAGTGGTCAGGCTACATGCTCCACTGTGCCACATTTGTGACAGCCAGAAAGCATGTTATGCTGCCAGAGCATGCATTCTGACAATGTAAGTGGGGATAGGATTGAGCCATCAACCATCTGGTCAGCCAATGGTCGACCTCCACTGGGCAGAATAACCCAGGAAAATGAGAACCCCATATTCCTTATAACTTTGTTCCATCCAATTGAGGGCTATTACTGGAGATTTTCCAGGAAATGGGGGGGGGGGAAGCTTTGCCAAGAGTGGTTTGCCACCACAAATGATAGCTCCAATGTTCAGCCACAGTCACTCTGCATAATATCTTCTTCAACTTTCCTTTTGTCCTGACCTTGTGTGTTTTACTCTGTGCATCAACAAGTCTATGATGTGAAACGGGTGAAGTAACACATCATGATATTATCAGGGTCATCTGAACTAGATCTAAAGATGGGGTAGGGGACAGTGGGGATTCCACTTTCAGCAGCAGCCTTGTGCCCTTTGTAACATGTGGTACTACTGCCCATGTGAGTCCCTCCACAAGTGATGACACCATGCAACACTTGGGGAAATTCAGGGTTCCTGAACTCAGAGAAAAGGTGGTTGAAGCATGATCTAAACTTTCTGTCCGCAAAGATAAATTTGCTTTGATTCAGCATTTTACAGCATGCATATTTTTTGCACGTTTGTTTAGGATTGTGAAAATTAAAGAAAAAAATACTGAAAACTTCTTCATACAGCCTGTGAAGACCCTGAACACTTCCTTGTTCCCACATGGATAATTTGGTGGATGCAACACAAGCTGTTTGTGTTTAGAATACTGAGTGATAGAAAAACCACTTTATGGAAGAAACATTTTTTATATGAAAAATGCAGGGGCAGCCCAATCCTAAACTATGCTAGTGCAGCAGAACCAGATGGCCTTTGCTGTGTCCAGCACAGCTTTGGAGCAGATTAGAGATCTCATTGGGGTAAGAGGATATGTTTCCCCTCTATGTAACCATGTAACACCCCAGGCTGCCCTATTGGGCTACTCTGATCTGCGCCTGCTAGACAGTAGGTGCAAGTCCAAGCAGCCCTGTGTAAAGCCAGCAGGCCCAGAATGGGAGTTAGGATACAGTGGAGGCCTGCTCTGCTGATCCTGCTCCCTTTTGGGCCTGTTCCACTCCTATGCCTCCCCATTACAACCCCTCCCCACTTCCAGAATACCCATCTGCTGCCCTATTCCAGCCTCCATGCCACTAGGCGCTTCATTTACCTCCGTCAGTGGCCAATGGCTTGGACTCAACGCCAGTGCAGGTTTTTCCTGAAGTGCTGCCCACATTAGAGTACTTGCAAATGTGCTTTATGGCATGTTTGCAACACTCTAGGCCAGCATAGCAGCCACTGTACCAGCAGAACATCAATATAGGATTGTGCTCTAATACGGATACATAGGAACAAAGCAAACCAAATGCTGCATAGGTTGAAAGCTGTTATACTCTAAATCAGCTGTTCCCAAACATTTTTGAGGTCCTAGAAGCTGCTACCTGATTTATAAATGCCTAAAGGTGTGGCTATGATGGTGATTGGGCCGCAGTGCTCCCCCCCACGAGTAGCAACTTGATGCGCATAGCCTAATCTGCCCTGTTAGTTTTGTGAAGTAAAAAAAAATGGGTCATGATCCACCCCTGGGTCCCAGACCCACAGTTTGAGAAATGCTGCTCTAAATACCCCCATAGGGACAGAAAAAGCTGGATCCCACCTGTTTTCCAGGATGCTAAATTGCATGGATATCCATGCGGGTTTGTGGAGACTACATCCAAGTGCTCTGTGCTGATTTAGCTTAGAGGGTAAGCTGTTTTTCTTTGTCGCCAAAGTGATTCAGTTGGTCACTTTCACCATCAATTTGTACTTGTCACAGTGACCTCACTTTACTTTTGGTGGATTGTGGCACGAGTGAGTGAAGGAGACAATTGTCAAAACTCTAAGGATATATGCATAGTATTTGACCTTACATGAAACCTGAGCATTGCACTTTTCAAAAATATGTCAAAAGGCATTAAAAATAATTGGAGGCAGCTCCAATAGTTTCTGAAAAGATTTCCTCCAGCTGAGCTCTGGTGATTTCAGATTTAACAATCCAGTTGGCTCCTAAGCAAGTTTCTTTGTGTTGCATTCAGTGTATGTTTCAGCTATTAAATAGAGAACCTAGAGAGGGGATGCCAAGAATGTTATGAACAGTCATAAGTCCCTGAAAGGCATTCAAGCAGTGCCGAATAGCTACAGTGATTGGACGGCAACTTTTCTCCATTAGGACATAGCTGACAAAGCAGGTTTGTAGTTTGGGTGATTTGCCTAATGCCGCAACTGACACAGGAATCTTTGTTAATGCTGGCATCATACAAAGACACGACGATGACGGGTTGGAGGATGAATCTGAGATATTGTGTGAAACATTCTTGTGCAACTGTGAGCCCTCTCTGCCAAAGGATGCCATTCATTTCGGTGCATGTTTGTGGATGTGCGCATGAACGCAGACAAAACATACACCCCCAGTCACTCAGCAAAATATTCTACAATCGCAGTTCATAATTTCCTTGAGACAATTGCAATTCAGTCTATGGAAACAACAGGGCCAGTATTCTAGGAATATGTATGACATGTCAATGGATGTAGTATCCATCTTTTCAAAAGCAAAACACTGGCTTCTTTCTTTAAGAAGTATCCGTGCACTTGTCCCTCCACCTCTCTTGCCCACTTTTACTTTGTTTCCTTTCCTTTAGTCTCCATTCCCCAAATACCAATCTTCTAGCTAAACATTATGCTCCATGAGCTATTTCCTGTCTTCTCCTAGATATTAACCAGGCTTCTTTTCCTTCTCCCTTTAAAATCCCTGTTTTCTTTTTCTCTTGCCCTCTGGTTCTGATACATCATTTATCCTCTTTTTACTGTATTCTCCAGTTTTCACTTGTGGTTTTCTTTTTTCTTTGGAATATAAGGAATCTCTCCTCTACTCTTCTTCTATTTTGTGTTTCTCAAAAGCATGTGGGCTGTGCCCCATTAATATTTTTTAAAAGGATGTACGACATGTAGTACATTTCAGATGTTTTGGAACTATTACACAATGATTATGATGGTTTTTCATGTTTCAATATGGTAGTTTCATATTTATAATCATCATTACTTGCAAAAAGGAGATGAAAGGGCCATAAACTTACATTCAAGGGTCCCACATTCAATCCCTCTGCAACTCTTTATTTGTGTGCAGATGTATCCTAAAAGGACATATTAGAGCAGTGGTTTCCAACCTTTAGGAGCCCAAGGACCACTGAAGCAAACATTGGAGTTGCTGTGGACTGCATGAAACCCCCTCCATCTCCATCACACAAAAAATACAATTCAGTTTGGTATGGGGCAGCACTCAGCGAAACATTGAAAATGCCAGCTGCAGAGGTCCATTCTCCACTGTCTCTGGTGGTTCATGGGGAAGCATCTCACTGAGTACTCCTCCACAGACCGCAAGAAGGGTGGAAAATGGACCCTCCCACAGCTGGTACATCAGCAAACACTGGACCACTAGAGAGGGAGGAGAATGGACTACCTATAGCCACAGCCACCACTTTAGTGGTCCATGGGGGAGCTCTCACTTGGAAAGACACTGGAAGTGATCAAAGATGTTCTTTTTTTTTTCCGGAGACATTGCGGACCGCTTCTGAGAGTCTCATGGACCACCTGTGGTCCCTGGACTACAAGTTGGGAACCATTGTATTAGAGAGAGGCCCCAGATATAGGGGTGATAGAGCACCTACAGTGCATGTGGAAGATCTCAGATTCAGTCCCTGGAATATTCAGATAGCATAGGGATATATAAATTCACGTTCTTTCAGAAGGGGTTGTTATGAGAATTTTGAACCTTAGGTCTGAATTCTTGAATATATATATAGTACTGTAGAATTATAAATTAAGCCATTTCTGCCCAACGTTGCATATACACCACAGGAATCAAATGTGTACACCTGTGGGCTGGGCAGAAATGGATTAATGAGCATTTTACAGCAAGTCCATTCCCCACACTATGTGGGTAATATCATTATATTGTTCAGTCACTAGGTGGCTCTGGAGCAGGGCCACTGAGAGGAATTTTATCAGGGGGCAGGGCTTTTTTTCTAATGGAACGCGGGGGAATGGAGTTCCGGCACCTTTTTGCAGGGGCCCCTCCCCTTTGGAGGCATTCCAGGATGGGGAGGGGTGCAAAATAGAGGCATTTGCTGGGTGGGTGCTGGGGGGTGCAGGGTGGGCGGGTGCCTGGCCCCTGCCTGACCGCACAAGGACCCCCTCCTGCCCCCATCTCTAAGCTCTCACCTGAGCCCAGCCTGCCTCCCCCCCCCCCCGCGCTCTGCTTCCCAGCACAGCTTCCAAGCCAGTGGAGGGCTCAGGGGACACACGCACTGACGCTGAGGAGGAGGACGGACGGATGGACGGACAGCCAGCCAGCCAGGGAGATGGGCTGCGGCACCCACGGAATACTCAGGTACTGGCTTGGTGGAGGAGGAGGGGAAGGAAGCTGGCTGGTGCAGCCCCAGTGCCAATCTGCAGCACAAGCCTAGGTGTGTCTACTCAGAAGTAAGTTTCATTGTGCTCAATGGGGCTTGCTCCTGGGAAAGGGTGCATAGCCTTGCAGCCTGAGAGCCCAAGCCTATGCATGTCTACTCAGAAGTAAGTTCCATTGTGTTCAATGGGGCTTACTCCCAGGAAAGTGTCATAGCCTTGCAGCCTGAGAGCCCTAGCCTATGCATGTCTACTCAGAAGTAAGTTCCATTGTGTTCAATGGGACTTACTCCTGGGAAAGTGTCATAGCCTTGCAGCCTGAGTAGACAGGCAGAGGAAGGGCTCTGAGGCTACAGTCCTCTCCACTTTCCTGGGAGGAAGCCCCACTGCCTCTAATGGGACTGACTTCTGAGTAGACAGGCACAGGATTGGGCCCTGAAGCTGCCATCCTATCCACAGTAAGCCCCATTCACTAAAGTGGACTTCTGAGTAGACATGCATAGGATTGGGCTCTTATGCTGCAATCCTAGGCACTTTCCTGGGAGTAAGCTCCATTGAGTAGAATGAGGCTTACTTCAGAGTAGACATACCTAGGATTGGGCTCTTAAACCTGGCAGAGTTATATATCTGCATCCATTTTCACATGCTAAGGGCAGGTGAAAAGGGATTCTACGTGTGTACAACGTGCTGTCCAGCCTTGCCAGAGATCCTCCTCATCCTTCCCCCACAAGCATGCCCTCCGCCAGCCAGCGTTTGCCGCTCCTCTCCAGCAATGCACAGCAGCTGCTCAGGGCAGCAGAGAACATACAATTGCATGCCAAGCACCTTCCCAAAGACACAGAGTATTCTGATACCTGAATTAAACCATATTTAATTGCTTGTTTGCAAACGTAGCTGTTTCTGTGTGCACCTAAGGACCCCTCTCGTGTAAGAATTCCTTTTTTGTTCTTACTCCCACAGTTGCTTAGAGTAATTTTACTACATGGAACTCATGTAAGCCATTTTTTGGAATCCATTCACTGCTTCCTCTCCTCGAAGTAGTGCCACACTACATACTACACGCTACAAGTGCACCTGTACAGTATTTTTCCCCATGTGTAGAAAAAATAGCTAGGAGGAAGGGGATGTGGAGATTGACAGCCCAATCCTATGCATGTCTACTCAGAAGTAAGTTCATCTTTAGGGGGGAAGCACTTAAAAATATTTTATTTCTCAAATAAATAAATAAATAAATAAATAAATAAATAAATAAATAAATAAATAAAAGATTAACAAGCTGTGAGTTCCTGCACCTTTTTATTTACAAAAAAAGCACCATCAGGGGGTACAAAGTTTCTTTTGGGCCCCTTTGGAAGGGGGGAGGGGTGAAACAGGGTGGGAGAGAGTGGTGATGGGGCAAGCAGAATTGGGGCAGGGAGGGACAAAACAGGTGGGAGCAGGGCCTCTAAGAGGAATTGTATCAGGGGGTACAAAGTTCCTTTTGTGCTCCATTGCAAAGGGGGAAGGGTGAAACAGAGCAGGGGAGGGTGGTGACAGGAAAGCAGAATGGGGGCAAGGAAGGGCAAAACAGGGTGGGGGGAGGGTGGAGACAGCTGGAAAAGTCTTTGGAGCCCAGGTCTACCCAACCATGTGGCACTGGCATCTAGATACAGTAATAAAGAAAATCCAACACACCCCAACACACTCCTAAGTCTCTCTAAAATCTTTTAAATATAGAAAATCATGCAGAAAATTAACATCATCATATTTAGGCTCACACTAGAATGGAAAGTGTCCTGTGCATACCAAAACTTGCTTCTGCATCAGCTGTAGTCTTGCAGCTGTGTCCCTGAGCTCCTATACACTCCTTCTTGATTAGCAGGTCCACAAGCCAAAGAGCTACTGTAGCAGGCCAGTTTCCTCCCAGATTTGACACTGTGTTAAGGAGTGTCATGTATGCATTCCTCGGCTCAGCATATATGGCTTGCCAATAGCTGCAGCCACAAGCTCGTGATAGTGTCCCCAGCATCCCATGCAGGCAACAAGTCTGAGTAGATAGGAAAATGTAAGATCCCAGAACATTTCTGGGCCCCCTTTTGGACCCTGGGCCCGGGTACAAATTACCCCCTTTACCCCCCCTCTCCTAGGCCCTGCTCTGGAGCAAGTTGTATGGAAGACAGAGTAGGACATTTTCTTTTCCTGTCCTTTTCTTGTCCCAATAAGACACTCCATATGGTGTTCTGCATACTGAGCATGTCCTTCAAGTTTTGCACAACATACCACTAGCATCTACATTGATTTAAATGTAAGAACTCATTTGGATTGTGGGTTGCATTAGATCAGCATGAACTAGTCCGTTAATCTTGCAGCATGGCAGAGTTTGGTTTTTCTGTGCATTTTGTGGGGACTCGTATTTTGAAAATGTGCTTCTTTTAAATAGTTCCTAGCTGAATCTTTCTAAAATTCATGGACTGTAGGTGTTGCCAGAATGAAATTAATCCAATGCCTCTTCAAGCCTAGTATCATTTATCTATGTTTTCTTGTGTCTTGCTTCACTGCTCATGCTTTCTGCAATATACTCTTCTTGATTAAAGGGAGAGGCTAAAATAATCTTTCTGATTAGTTCAAATAGACAAGAGTAATGTCTAATTCTGTTTAAAAAATAAATCTATTGATATATTTTGCAATGGTCTGATGGTGTCAGAAGATGAATTATGGTTATTAACTGCAAATGTATCCATGGAGAATGTAAAATGTTGAGAGGGAGAACAATGAACAGATAACCAAAGAGGTCATAAAATGATGCATTTTCTGATTATTCATGTAAAATTGGTGTGCTCTCAATCATCAATAAAAATATTTTATTTTAATCATATTATATTTTAATCATCTATTTGCACTTTTAAATTATATGTTCTGCAAGGCAGTTAATTAAACATTTGCTTAATTTAAAACACATTGGTCGCCATCCAGAAAAGAGTTATGGTTGCTTGCGCTCCATTGATTTCAATGAGACTTACATGTGCATAACTATGCATTGGATGGTGACTATAATCCAGAATCCTCCAGATACGTCTCAGCTGCAAGCTTTTTTGGAAATAACTGGAATCCTGCCATTATTTATCCATTCGTCCATTTTAAAGGCAGAACTCCCACAACTGACTGTGTTCATTGGCTTTGAAGAGATATTGATTGCAAAACACACCCGACAAATTAAAACCCAGGGGGCATATAATGGCGCTGAAAGAAACCTCAGCTTTTATCTAGGGACTTACACATTTAATTGTATCATCATGTATACCAAACCCTAGCCCAGACTCAATAACGCTAGCCAGGCTTTTGAACTGCTACCCGACTTGTATACATGTTTGATATGAAAAACTTCTCTGTCTCCACCTGAAGCATATTTCAAAATAAAACAATCTTTTTTTTGTGCAGTATTTTTTTGTGCAGCCTAATACTTGAATGACCATATGATAGTGTTTGTCCCCTACAACTAGAAGAGAAACATTAAGAAATGGGTCTAGTCCTCATAATTTCATACTTAAACTATATTAGAAGAGAGATCTCTCGCAGTGCAAGCCTATGCATGTTTACTCAGAGGTAAGTCACATTGTGTTTTATGAGCTTACTCTCTAGCAAATGTGCATAAGATAAATATTTATTTTAATTATTTAATAATCTACACCATAGTGTCTAATGACAAAGCCTGCCATGAAATAATAATGCTATTCAGGTTCTGCCTAGAGCTTAAACTAACTCACAGTGCAATTATGATGCAGCAGCCCTGCACCGACTGAAGGTGCTACAAACATGTCATAAAGCACATTCCCAACATAGTGGAGTAGGCTGTGCCTGCATTGGCCCACTAGCACTGGATGTAAGCCCCTGGCTGCTGGCAGAGGTGAGTATTGTGCCAACCAGTGCAGGGGCTGGGAGAGGTAGGCAGGAGGGCATTGCGGAGTAGGGGAAAAGTGTTTCTGGATGTGGGGAGGTTGGATCAGGCATGGGATGGGCAGGATCAGCCGAGGCCTCTATCACCTGGCCCAGGAGGGGGATCCTATCCTTCCTCCTGGGCCAGGCAGCATGGGGCTGCTCGGACTTCTGCCAGCTATATAACTGGCAGAGATCCGAGTAGCCCCATCAGGCAAGCTTGGGCATTGTTCAAGGTAAGGGGAAAAATAACACCCCGAGGAGATCTCCAGCTGTCTCCTAACATGCACTGGATATAGCGCAGGCCATGGGGCCTGGGTACACCAGCGCAGGTTAGGATTGGGTTGTCACAGCCTTTTCATTTCCGAGATGAACGAAATGGAGTTAATAGCATGGGCAAGCTGTTCCAATAGCATCCTGTTATGCTTACTGCTGGTCTTGAGCTGTTAAAATCTGAGTTCTTTTTGAAGTATTGTACTGGCAGACATTACTGTTAATTAGACCAACTTTCAACAGAACATTATTGTCAAGCACAAGTGACTTTAGTACAAGATACAGAGATTCCCATGACAGCATTTTCCCTTCTTAATTGACCTAGATGACAACAAAGGAAAATTGAAAGCCTCAGAAAACACCCGTGAGGCACCTCCCTTTTCAAAGAACACCATCAGTGTAAGAAATTTAAAGAAACTTCTATGAATATTGCTTGGTGGTTCCAAAGAAGGTTTTGCAGTAGAAAACTGAATGAAGAATAAGTGGCAAACTACCACAGAAAGTAATATTAAAGTTTCACAGTTATAAAGCGAAGGTAGAAAAGTTACTTCCTCAACAGAATATTAAGTACTCTTCAAAATGTAAATAGGGTGCATTGCATAGAGCAGGCCTGTCAAATGTGACTTAACAAGCTGAGTTACGTAGACATTTTTGTGCAGAAATTAGAACTGTGCTCCAATCACAGATTGGAGCGATTAGGAGCCGTGCAGATCCTGCCAATACTTACAGCCTTCCCAAAGTTCGAGTAGGACTTTGGTAACTGCTGCTACATACATTTACCTGGGACTAGGCCCATTAAATTCAGTAGGGTTTACATCTAAGTAGTCAGCCTTAGGATTGCACTGTAAATTGCTGATATCTACCCTAATCCAATGATGCTTGGGCCAACCTGTAAGAGATTTGCTGAAAGATATTCAACTGAAAGGAATCCTATCGCCCCAGATGCAGGACCTCCATGTTTCACATTGGCGTATATGCGAAGCTCTGGACTGGGGAGTCATCCTATAAAATTCAACCCAGTTTCTTCCAAATACATTCTATTACTTTTATGAAAACTCTGAAAAGTTTTTTAAAGTGAGTTTGTTATATATGCAAGTTATGCAGGATTGAAATCCTGCATAACCGATTGGCCCAGACTTATGGCTGGCCAATCGGGTGATGGATCAAAATCCCACCATCTGACTGGCCCTCTAGTTAATGTTTCAGTTGCACCAATCATGGGGAGTCTGGGTGGAGCTAAAGGGTATAAAAGCCAGGGGTGTTTGCCTTGTGTCAGATTCATTGCCAGGTTCTGTTCTGAAGATGAAATAAACATATTGGGCTGTTATCTCTATGCCTTCCTTTATTTGCATGGACCTGCTATATAACAGAGTTCATGTAGTTGTTTTTCAGACCTCATAGGTTTCCAGTTAAGGAACCTCACAAGGAGGTTGGCTTGTGAAAGAGTCTTTTGTCATCATGGAACAGGTATTCTACTACTGAAAACAAATGGGGCAGCCCACTGAAAACAAATGGGGCAGTCCTAACCTGCACTAGAACATGCAGGCCTGCCCTGTATCCAGTCTGGCCTGCCCTGTATCCAGTACAGGGTTGGGGCTGGCTGCAGCACAACTCAGAGTAAGGGGAATCACTTCCCCTTACCCCATGTCATGTGGCAGTTTCCCCAATGGGGCTACTTGGATCTGCGCCACTGAAATAGGATCTGAGCAGGCCAGTCTAAGTCTGAGCTGCTCGGGAATGGCGAGTGCTGGTCTAAGTGCTGGATCCTGGCACCACCCCTTTCCAGGTCCAGCCCGCCAACTCCAGAATGCCCCCATTCTGCCCCCCCATATCAGCCTCTTCCACTGTATTTTCCCTACAAGTTAATATGAAAGTTGCAAAAGGAATCTAGTTGTTTCAATGGCTGGGAAAATGGAAGGGAAGAGACATGGTTCAATAGCTGTGGAATAATGCTATGATATGTCTTAACCACATCATTTAAAAGCTTTTTAAAGTAGCTTATTGCCTACTGCCATGTGCAACAAAGCGAATATGGTGGGACAGTGGCCAAGGAAGGTGAATCTACTAGTGCTCTTCTTCCTTTATTAAATTATTGATAAAACCCACAGAAACTAAACTTGAAAAGACGTTTCAATACCAATGCTGTTTCTGGTTTGCCACCTCTGTGCAACATACACCGATCCCAGTCCAAGACCTTTACCATGCACATCACTGTTGTCAAACCCAGAAGTGTGTGATTTCTGGTTTCATTTAAAGGGACAGTGTGGCTCATGCTGTCTCTTGTAAATGAGAAGGTGTCACATTTTCCGTGTTGACAGAAGGGCATGATAAGGAAGGCAATGATCTGCTTCTCACTGAAGTGTGTGTGCATTGGTGGCAGATTGGAAGGATGTGGTGGTGGTGGCAGACTTGGGGTGAAAGGCACCCTGAATTCATTACCCCTTCAGACCTTTTCCAGTGCTGGAAAGCACTGATATAAGGGGTTAGGATTGCGCCCTTAATCTAGCTATTCCTGACATTTCACCCTTATCTATGTAGAGCATTGTCAAAGAACTAAAAAACACCTAGTGGTTTTCAGCATTTTTAGGTTTTATCTTTAATCCTTTAACAATGCCCTACATGGATAAGGGTGAAACATCAGGAATAGCAGACTTAGTGAATGTGGCCTTGAAACCCATACAAGGAACCCTTCACTCTATAATGTGTAATTTTTTCCCCTCTAAGGCCGGTACTGCATAGACAGATAGAAGACAAGAGTTCTGCTGGGAATGGAAGCTTGCTATCTTTACTGTACAAGCTTGCAATCTTTACCTTGCCCTTTTTATTCAACAGCCATCATTCTTCTTTGATGAGCCATACAGAAAGAACTTCCACTGAGAAACTGGCTACTCCTATACAGTAGGTATATATTTTTTGATACTGAAATGGTGGTGAAAGATATTATGATCTGAGAACTCTGCCTTTAATTTTGAAAAGGACAATAACCCAAAAGGATTGTTTCTGTAAATCACAGATGCTGTTTTGAAAAAATTCAGGTTTCAGCTACATTATATCAGAAAACTGGAACACAAAAATGCTGCTTGAGTTTCAATGCCTGGCAATAGCTTATGTCTTACCAGCCATAAGTGCCCTGAACTTTGATTTAATAGGATGTATCCAGGTAATTGTTTACAGATTTCAAACTTTGTTTTTACTCTTAAGGTTTTTAATGTCTCGAAAATGCATTTTCCCCAACTATTGATTTTATCCGCTTCCATTTGGCAGTATTGATTTGTTTCCCTGTCATTTAAATGGAACAAACCCCAGTCTGGCTTGTTTTTATTTAACAACTTCCATTTATTCAACCTTCTGATACTTTCTCTTTCTGTTTTTTTTTTGTTTTTTTTTAACTGCAGCAGCATCTTTGGAGGATGTTAGCACAGCTCTGAGAGCAGCGCTTGATAGTTTGCTGATGAAATCAGAAAAGAGACACTGTATATTACTTTTATGTTGCAAAGAAGAGCACAGGCAACTCTCCTTTTTTCCCCATTGTCCCACTCTCAGCACTTCTGTTAGGAAGAGAACAAGAATCCAGTTTTAATGGAAAAATGGGACATTGCGGCATCTTTAGGAGGCTATGGAAAGATGAGCAAATTCACCCAATTGCTAATATTTCCCATAGGCTGTAGCACTCAGAACCTTAAAGCCCCAATTCTATGCTTGATTTATGGCAGTGGAACTCAAGTTCTACTGTCGTAAATACAGTGGTGCAGCCATAAATGACACACTGCTGTCGAGCATGAGGAAGCTGGCAGTGGCACCAAAGGCCCACTCAGGCCACACCAGAGGAGGTATGGTGATGGAGGGGGGTAAATCATGGGTGGGGAGGGGGACACTTGGGGAAGCTCAGGGTGGATGGGGAAGCTGGGAACAGGCTATAAAGGGTCGATCTTGGTAGCAGAAGCACATGCCAGATCCTATCTTCAATTTTGCAGTCCACCTTACCCCCTTCCTCTCCTTGAATTTATACTAGCAAAATAACTTGTGTGGGACCGAGGAGACCCATAGGTGATTAGACCACCTACCGGGAAGTAACTAAAAAGTTTTAAATTACCTTCACTCTTTGGCTGATCACCCCCCCCCCCATAGTGCTAGTGTGCACTCTGGCAGCATTGACTACATGGTAGAAGATGGTTGGGGATAGGATTGGGCTGTTAGGCCCAGTTGGAGTGGAACCTTCTTGCTAGCTCCCTTCAAAAAAGGTACAGAAATTGGGGCTGAAAATGCTACAGTCAAGCCTAAGGCCCATTGGCTGTAGTATATGGTAATAATGTGGGGCCTGGGACTCCAATCTGAAAACTCGCTCAATTTTCAAATGTCCAGAGGATGTAAACATATGAACAATCACGTCAAAGCTTGTGGGTGAGTTATAAACATGCGCATAAACATTGGTCATGCAGTGAGCGGAAAGTCATTCCTGAAGGAACTGAAAGCAGTGCCAAACTGCACATGTGCAGGAGAATGTGCATGTGGAGATAGTGCAGTTCCTAATACATCAACTCTACTTTGAAACAAATAATGTGGAACTCCCAGATCTAGTGAGAAATATGGGTGGGAAGAACTTTGGAAGCATTTTAAGTACTTTGCTGTGGTCTTTGGTCAGGCTGATGGAGCTAATAGTCTCTTCAATGTTGATTTCAGATTTCCTTTTCCACATTCTCATGTTCACATACATTTTGAAATAATCAATACAGGCTGCCCTTAATAGCCTCTCTGGCACTCTAACAAACCAATGTATGCGAGATGACAGAAATGCAATAAGATGGAGTAATTCAGCAGACCTTTTCTCAGGACCCACCATCGGTAGGGTCATTTCCTTAATAATACATTTTTTGCCATTTTGTTACAGCAAGGCAACTGTAGACCCAAAGGATTCTACTTGGTGTGCATTTCCTATGATGTAACCAATTCCAAAAACAAATCATGCAACTATTACATTAATCAAACTGTAGTATTTGACTGGAGAAATGAGATTTTTTACTTCTTGGCATGTTTTTTATTTTAGGATTTTATGAACAACAAATACGCATTTTGAATGAGTTACTGAGTATTGCTCGAGGTTGGATGTATACATTTCCAACTGTAAAAGAGCTCAGGATTGATGTAATCAAGCTTAGCAAAGTTAAAGATCCAGCTTCAGTAATGGAAATGAATCCTCGAAATTCAATGCGTAAACATAAAAAGAAAGAAATGACTAGTTTCAGCCCTAAATATAATATTATGTTATTACTACTGTATGGTGGTGATGAAGGCTGGCAGATAGCCTGTTATTCACAGCATGCCAAGAATACATTATGCTGAAGGCTAGTTCCTTCTGCCAAGGAAGTTTGGACTGGAAAAGCTTCACTGTATGATCTCAAACTGCCACCTCAGTGCCACTAAACATATGATGCATTAAACTTGCAACATTCACATGTAAGTAGCATACATGGAATGAAATACATGTTATCATTAGATAATATCCAGACATAGCTAATTATGGAGGAAAAATAAATGCAAAACTTTTCTCAGACCAAAGTTTGACACCACAAAAATAGCCAGAGATTCAATTTCTGTATTCTGTTATGGGTCATGGTTATGCACTCACAACAACCTTTTCATATCACAATATACAATTTGATGAAATTGGGTCGATGAAAGTGTCGACCCAATGTGCAGCGGCAGTAAAGAAGGCCAATTCTATGCTTGGGATCATTAGAAAAGGTATTGAGAACAAAACGGCTAATATTATAATGCCACTGTACAGATCTATGGTAAGGCCACACCTGGAGTATTGTGTCCAGTTCTGGTCGCTGCATCTCAAAAAAGACATAGTGGAAATGGAAAAGGTGCAAAAGAGAGTGACTAAGATGATTACAGGGCTGGGGCACCTTCCTTATGAGAAAAGGCTATGGCGTTTGGGCCTCTTCAGCCTAGAAAAGAGGTGCCTCAGGGGGGACATGATTGAGACATACAAAATTATGCAGGGGATGGACAGAGTGGATAGGGAGATGCTCTTTACACTCTCACATAATACCAGAACCAGGGGACATCCACTAAAATTGAGTGTTGGGCGGGTTAGGACAGACAAAAGAAAATATTTCTTTACTCAGCGTGTGGTCGGTCTGTGGAACTCCTTGCCACAGGATGTGGTGATGGCATCTGGCCTGGATGCCTTTAAAAGGGGATTGGACAAGTTTTGGGAGGAAAAATCCATTATGGGTTACAAGCTATGATGTGTATGTGCAACCTCTGGATTTTAGAAATGGACTATGTCAGAATGCCAGATGCAAGGGAGGGCACCAGGATGAGGTCTCTTGTTACCTGGTGTGCTCCCTGGGGCATTTGGTGGGGCCACTGTGAGATACAGGAAGCTGGACTAGATGGGCCTACAGCCTGATCCAGTGGGGCTGTTCTTATGTTCTTAATTTATTCTGCTACTATCCAAATATATCCCAACTGTGAATTACAGTGGGCATGTTGTATCTGTGGATTCAGCACCCATGGATTTCACTATCTGCGAGTTCTGAACCCATGGGGTTGGACCCACATGGACCCTCCAGAGGTGATGGAAGCTTTCCCAGCCCCCCCGAAGACCTTTTAAAGCCTTTAAACATCACTTCCAATTTTTCTGAGAAAACTAGAAGTGACTTTCTAAGGCATCCATAAGGCCTTAGAACACCCACCAGATGTGAGCAGAGCCCAGTTCTAGTCATCTCTGAACGATTAAAGGGCCCCCAAGACCCATAGATTCAATCATTCATGGGTATCCACGAGGATCAGAATCGCTGAGGATAACATTGGCCCACCTCTATAAGAAAAGAGTTCAAATGCATCCAATGAAGCAGGCTTCTGTCTTTAAAAACTCATGCAACTATAAATGTCTTACAGCCCAATGCTATCCACACTTTCCTGGGAGTAAGTTCCATTGACTCTATGGAACTTACTTCTGCATAGACATGCATAGGATTGGGCTGTTAGGCTGCAATTCTATCCACACTTACCTGGGAGTAAGTCCCATTGACTATATTGGGACTTACTTCCAAGAAGTCATTCCTCAGATTGGGCTCTTACTTCCCAGTCCTGTCCCCTGCCATGATACCGCATGAAGCCATGCCAATGGAGGCTGTGTTGTATGCTATGATGGGGGGTGACTGGGCAGCCTGAAGGAGGACAGTACTTTTTACTTACTCTCCCCACCCCCTGCAGTAGGCTGCCAATGGGTCTCCTTGAACTTGCACCAGCTATATAGCTGGTGAGGGTCTGAAGAGAGTCAGATGGTGGATGGGAAGAAAAGTGGGGAATATTATCAGGTGTGCACAACTGCCTCGGAATCCACCCCTTTTTCCTCTGACATGTTTACTCCCTAAATGTTACTTCCCCCTCCCCTAGCCCACCCCCTTTACCTGCCTCCCAGAGCCACTGCTGCATGCACCATGCCTCTTGCCATTTACAGAAGTGATCTTGGCAGAGCACTACAGTAGGCTGGTTTTCATGCTGCTATAAAGCACCTTGCACTCCCAGAATGAGAGTTCTGACAGCACAAGGACCCAATAGCACTGTATGTTAACAACAAACACTTTATGGCAGGGATTAACCTGAGGACTGTATTACTGAGAACCTTCCAGTTTTGTTCTCCTCTGATAGGCTTGACAACACCTCTCACTTAACCATTTCTGTCTGAATTCCTTTCAGTCCATCTCTTAAATGGAAACTTATCCTCACAGGTAGGATAAAATTAACTCATTCATATGTTACAGCCCTCACATAAGGCTCATGCAGAGCCAGTGGCGGACTTAACCTGCCCCACTCCCAGGGTAAAGGTCCACAATGCAACTTCCCCATGCTATACCAGTCCCCCTGTGCTATGCTGCCCTCCTACCTCCAAAGCGCAACGGAGTTTTGTGCAACCGTAAAACCGATTGGGGAAGGCTTTGGAGGTTTCCCTGTGGACTTAAACTGTACTTCCAGAAAACCAGAAGTACAGTTTCTGACCATGTCGGGAGCATCAATGAGGCTTCGCACGTGGTCCTAGTGTCGTGCGGACTCAGCACCCATTTGCCCAGTGCTAGGTCCACTTCTGTGTAGACCAACAGTGCTTAAATATGGTACTTAGCATTCATACAGCACTTTTGTATAGTTCAAAGCACTGCATATATATTGATATAATTCTGAAAGGTAAGCAGGTCAGCTCCTGGCAGAGATAAGATTTGAAATGGGTAACTCCTGATTGTTTAGCCAACTCTTTTTCCATAAGCCATTCTTCTGCATTCTGGTCTGATCATGTAGTAAACCTCTATCTTATACCACACAGGAATATGGAATGTTAGTGTGGCAATTCGCTTGGACCATGGCAAGAGGCTTCCAAACATTTTGACACATCACTAGTACGAAACAGCGTTTACCAGTATCAAAGAGAGGGCTATCAGCTTTGAAGTGCCCCTGACCATTTAGGATGTTCAGTCTGCCTTCATGTGGAACACTGCTGAATTGTTCATTGGCCTTTTATGGCCCATTTTGGTTAAAGCATGTGCTTGATTATGTCACTTGGTTCACATAACCATCCTTGAGAATGCTCTTGGAGTCCACCGCAAAAATGAACCAGAGTTCTTTGATCTACTGTTTCCCTCTCTTCACACTAACGTGCTGACTGAAACAGAGGTTTGATATTATTTATACTAGTTGAAATGTGAGTAGGAAGGACCATCTTCCTGATGTAAATGAAACAGCAGAAGAAAAGCTTTTACAACCTTGAACCGTTCCAAGGAGAAAATGGATACCTTTTCAGCTATAGCAGGCAATGGCATTTTGACAGAGAAGCAGCTGTTATACAACAGGTTTATAAGGCATTTCAAAGAGACCTTTCAGTGTAGCCAGGAGGTTTGGTGCTCACTGTGTCTTCCTGTGACAAATCTACTGGAAAGATTTGCCATTAGGGAGCTTGGGGGGTCTGCATTTCAAAGAAGGTATTGGGAATGGATTATTATTCCCTTGACTCTGTTGCATCTCACAGTCCTCTCGTACTTGCGCTGAGATTTACAATGAAATAAATGAACAACAGATCCATAAGTTTCCTGGGTCTGGTGTTTGCGGAGGGAAAATTGCAGCATGTTTGAATGAACAGCACTCTCAGTTCATTGATAAACACATATTTATTTTATCCTTTTTGAGCATGATAGTTGTCATGAAAGGAACAAAACGTAATCTTCTGCAAAATAAAATGAAGATAAATGGCGAAATCTATATCAGAATAAGACTACTTGCTCCATGTGAATTCTCCCCCACTCCCCAGATAAAGCTGAATTAGTGAAATGGGACTTTGATTTGCATAAGAAAATGGATTGTATCCAAAGGACGAAAATCAGGAACCACTGAAATCAATTTGGCACATTTAGGTTTTCCTAATGGTCCAGTCCTATTCTCAGTTGGCCCATAGTGTGTAATGATGCTGAAGCACCATGAGATGGCAGATGGGTAAGTACAATAGTGTTTTTCTTACCTACTCCATTGCACCATGGTCCCCAATGAGCTAACTTGAACTACCATTCAGTAGGCTGTAGCCGCCAGGGAAAGAGCCAGTGGCCCACTGAACTTCCTCCAACCTCTATTGTTGCTGGTAAACTGGTGGCAGGGGTGGATGGGGGATCAAGGCAGATGGAGGAGGATCAGGGCAGAGGTGAACCAGGGTGGGAGGTGTAGGATCTTGGTGGCAACTGCACATGCCAAGATCCTATTCCTCCTTCCTGGCCTGGTCCCACCCCCAGGAGTCACATCAGACCTACATAGAAACATAGAATTGAAATGTACCCACAAGGTCATTTAGTTCAACCCCCTACCTGGAACAGGAAATTCTCCTAGAACAGGGGTCGGCAACCTGCGGCTCTAGAGCTGCATGTGGCTCTTTCAGCTGTCTGCTGCGGCTCCTCCCGGTGAAAGTGGCAAAGGGGGTAACAGGAGGCACCTGTGCTGGGAGGGCAGGCTGCTTCCCTCCGCCCCCTGAGCTCAGTGCCCTCCTCTCCCTTCACCCCCACCTGCCCCGCATTGGTTTCCCTTTTCAATTTTGCCGGCTCTGCAGGCTTAAGCTCCCTGTTTTTCCCTTCCCCAACTCTCCAGCAGGCTCAGCCAATCAGCATCCAGCAGGCTCCTGGCTTTTTCAGTTGGAATGGCTCAGGGCCCTTCACTGGCAGACAGACCAGCCAATCCTGAGCCTCCCTCCTTCTCAGCCCTTGCAGCCTGCCTTTCCCTGAGCAGGTCCCCACTCAGTGCAAGGAGAGGCTTTTCCTCCACAGCTGAGGAGACATCCTGTGTGTCTACTCAGTTGTAAGCCCCATTACAGCGGATGAAGCTTACTCCCAGGAAAGGGTGCCTGGGAAGGCAGCCTTGGAGCCAGTGGGAGCCCGTGCAGGTCTGTTCCAGAGTAAGCCCCGATATAGTCCCTGGGCTACACCCAGGAAGGTGTAGAGGGCTGTAGCCTCAGCCTCCTCCTGTGCAGGTCTACTCACAAGTAAGCTGTAGTCAGTGGGGCTTCCTCCCAGGAAGGTGTGGAGGGCTGCAGCCTCAGCTCCCTCCTATGCAGGTCTACTCACAAGTAGTCCGTGAGGCTTCCTCCCAGGATAGTGTGGAGAGGGTTGCAGCCTGAGTGAGGGAGGGCAGGCAGGCAGGGCAGAAGCTGGCCTGTGGCTGCCTCCCCATTCTTCTCTTCCCCACCTCTGGAGTCTGTGTCCTTTCTTCCTTCCAGCAGGGTGCCTCTGGAAGGTGGGGGGAGTTCTTTAGTATCCAGTGGGTGCTCCTCTTTTTAGCAGGGAAGAGTAACTGGCCCACCTCACCCCAGCAGTGTCTTTTCTAGTGGCTTTCTGCTGGTGTTCTTTTTGCATCTTTTTAGATTGTGAGCCCTTTTAGGACAGGGAGCCATTAGATATTTGATTTTCTCTGTAAACCGCTTTGTGAACTTTTTGTTGAAAAGCTGTATATAAATACTGTTAATAATAATAATAATAATAATAATAATAATAATAATAATAATAATAATAATGTAAGATAAGCAGATGTCATAACCGCCATACGTATTGGAATCCTGGAAGATCTGGTGAGGAGGTAGCATGTGGTGTCAGCAGTGGCCCCTTTAAGGGTAAGGCCTGGGCATCCAGCAGAGTGTGCTGCACAGCTGCAGCCACTTGAAGGCAATAGGGCCCTCAGGGATATAAGGAGCACCTGAGCCAGGAAGAGGGGTGTGGGTTGGAGAAGGAGTGCAGGTTGGAGGTACGAGATGAGACTGACTGGGCTTATTGACTTTGACACTCTGACTGATTTGATTGACTTACTTTGGAATCTGACCTTGGACTGTGACTTGGCTTATTGACTTTGGACTCTGCCCTGGATACTCTGACTGACTTTGTGACTAATGGACTGCTGGAGACACTGGAGTTTGAAGTGTGGCTGTTGTGCCCAAGACCTGCTGAGGACCAAGGGTCTGCTGTAGTGGTGGGAGGCTGCTGGCAGGAGAGCGGACCTCTGCAGGTTGAGCAGGCGAGCTACCCTGGAGGTGGGGTCCAGCAGGAGTGCAGGGCAGAACCAGGGTCATTTGTTGGGGGAAAGAAGGGGAGCTAATTTGCTTAAAGTGGGCATAATTCTCCAGGCAGAGAATGGCCTTGGAATCAGGCAAAACACCATAGAGGACCAGGTGTCTGAAAACACAGGACAAGAATGTATGACAAAATTAACTAAAAGCTACAAGAGGGGGCTACATTATAAAAATGGGACCTATAAGAGCATAAAGGTAAAAAAAAAAAAAACAACTATATATGCAGTATTATCTTCATTTAAGATGTCAAAAGGGTTTTGTGGCTCCTGAGGTTTTTCTTCCTCTGGAAAACGGGTCCAAATGGCTCTTTGAGTATTTAAGGTTGCCGACCCCTGTCCTAGAACATCTCCAGTAGGTGGCTGTTGAGCCTCTGCTTGACAAGGCTTGAAGCCCAAGAGCTTGCATAGGTCCAAGGAGACACATTGGAGACCAAGGAGCTTATGGAGAAGTAAGTAAAAAGATTATTTATTTACCCCTCCTGTGCTGCACCTACTGCATGCAGCACAGACTCTCTCGGCATGTAATCTGCATGGTCTGGGCTGGCAGGGCATAGGCTCAGATCCAAAAATAGTTCAATCCTACATTTAACTAGTTAGCAGGCTATTGCTGAAAGTAGAACTATGCATTACCCTTGATAAGAGGGTGCTGGTGAAAAGTCAAGTTCCCTCCACTGAAGCGAGTAGATATATTGTGACCTTGTTCACTGGTTCACTCTCCAGTGAATAACAAATGCATGAGAAATTTTTCAAGAATGCATGCCCTGCCCCAGCCGATAACATGTTCTCACCCCTCCTTCACTCTCTCTGCATTCAGCATTGGTCTAAAGAAGCAAACTGGGAACATAAGGAGAGTGGAAGGATTTGAATCATAGGGAGAACTGTTCCACAAAGTAACACAAAGAGCATTGACCTAGTTTGTTACATGATCAATATTTTATTCCTGTTTATTTCTGTTTAATTCAAGACATGCAGGAGACGTGCATTTAAACATATGTACTTGGTGCTGGCCAGACGAATAACATGACTATTAGTTCCACAGACCAGAAAAGCCACATTACTGCTCTCTCATTTGAACCAGGTAATAACCACCCTTACTCCTTAATTAATACAAGGAACTTAATTCTTCAGATGTGAAGAGAATCTGTTTATTGCTTAAACATTAAGACCCCTTTCTCCTCAGACGTATCCCTCAAATGTGAATTGAGACCCCTCTTTGTCTTGAGTGATTAGTGTGGTTGGCCCTTTGCTGCCATAATCCCTACAACTCAGTGCTCCTAGGCTTTTCAGAAAAGGAAAGGTAACCTTAGTCTGCATTTCAGTCTTGTCAAGGACCCACCAAATCCCCACTGTCTTTCCTGTCTTTGTCTCATGTCAAATTCACTGCAAGCTCAGTGATTGTCAAAGAGACAATTCCTATGTCTGCAATGGATGGTAACATAAGTCAGGTGACTCGAGTCTGAGTAGCAAAAAACATGTGTTTTTCCTGACTCGTGTAAACCTCAGTAATCTGCGTCGATGAATCCAGCACTGACTTGAGTCTGAGGCCACTTGACTTGGCACTGATGCCCCACGCATGCACACTGGAGTCTGTCTGTGTCTGGGTGCACTTGCTTACTTTTTTGCAGCGTGAAAGACCTTGTGGAGCCATCGTTGAAACCAGGCAAGCAGCAGGGAAATTTCAGCCAGGAGGCAGGGAAGGGTTTATGTTTTGCTTTTGCATCGAGCAGGAAGGGGGAAGGTGGGTTCTCTTTTCCTTCGATGATCATTGGACGAAGGATGGGCAGTCTGATTTTATCTTTGGCTGAAATAGGGCAGAAGGAGGATCCCAAGGGAGTTCTTGCCTTAAAATTGGCTGGCGAAGCCCAAGGAGAAGGAGGAGGTGGCTCGTAGTGATCACGCTTTCCAACTGCATGGATCCAGTAGGCTCCAGTGGGCTCCAGTAGCATAGCTAGAGGGGGTGCAAAGCACTAAGTTTTGCAGGGAGCCTCACCTCCACTTGCAAAGTACAACATGTTGCATGGAGACTCACTGCAGATGTGCAAGCAGTTCCCTCCCCTTCAGAGTAGGGACATGCAGTGCGGGAGCAGCAGGGAAAAAACACTGCTGTTTCCCCACTGGCTTACACCTGAGGAGGCTCTCCTTACACCTGAGGAGGCTCTCCTTACACCTGAGGAGACTCTCCTTTCACCTGCTTTCTTGGGTGCAGTTTGAACCACCTGTAGCCTGCTACTTTCCTCCATACCAATCCTCCTAACTTCCTCCCCTCTTTCCTCCTTCCTTGCAACCCCAAAACTTCCCTTCCTTCTCCTGGGAAAATAGAGGCTGCAAACGAAAGGCACCAATAAGGTTCCTTTGCATTTTTCTCCCCTCAGGGGGGCATTTCACAAGTCCCCATAGTGCTAAATTTGTACTCAGAATATTTCCAAACAAACATTCTGTGCAACCCTATTGCATGCAGCTGAGATGCGTCTAAATGGTTTTGGCTAGAAGACTTTTCAATTCGTGTAAATCTGCGTTTTAATTAGCTGCTGCTCAGGTGATTAAAAACATACATACTGCAGTCCTTAGGGCTCAGAAGACTGATTTATACGGTATCCATCCGAGCAGCATTTAATAGGGGTATACAGAATATGCACTGTGCACATGACTTCATTTTGGTTTTTAAAGGAACGCTTCAAAATCATGCATTTAATCTATCTCTCTGGCCAAGTTGTTTTCCGTCACATAGGTTTATTAATAACATGAAGGATTGCTTTAGCATAGCAAGAAATTAAAAAATCCCCAGAGGCTAAAATGTGATGTAATGATATGAGAAATTTGTCATCACTGGACACAACTGTGTTCCACAAGTGTGTTAGCTCAAACATGATTAATACAATTTGGGAAAAATGGCTTTGGAACAAAATAACATATTTTATCATCATGTTGGCCTTCTCAGTATGTCCTACAGTCATATAGACTGCTAGAGATGCTTATAGCCTGCCTGCAGTGACCAGTGGGAACCCAGCTGCTTTTTGACAGGTTTGCTGGTTTCTCTTGTGCTCATATTCTACATATTACACATGTGAATGTATAGAAACCCCACCTCAGTTTCACCTCAGCGCCTGGAGCTTGGCCAATAGCTAGATTGGCCATGCTCCCCTTCCATACATTGGTGTGAACATGATACAGGGACAGTGAAATCAATGGAATTGGGAGGGGTGCCAAGGCCATTAACATCTGCAAAGAAAGGTTTATATGCCCTGTCTGCCAGTTTCCTGATCTTCAAAGCAGTTGTATGGTCCATTCACATCAGTACTATGTCTACGTGGACTGGGAGCAGTTCACCTGAGTTTTCAACCAGGGTCTTTCCCCTTTTCCCCCAGATTGCATGAATCATGTTTGAATTAATGCACATCAACATGCCAGGTACTGCATCTGTGACTTTCCACATGTAAGGCAAGCACACCACTAGTGCTGCAGTAGTACACTGTACACAGTATGACAAACACATTATGGAACATGACAAGCTGACTGTGGACACAGTAGCATCTAACATGGAGTGAGGAAAAAGAAATGTGGACAGGAAGCTGCAAGCAAGGCAACAGACCCAAGTTTACTGCTTCCTGTTCATCAGTTGTTCATTCCTGCCACTCTCCTACCCTATATTGGGTAGCAGATTATTGTTAAATTAATGAATGGTCAATTAATCTGAAGGCGTCTCACCTACTTGTCCCTAGAAAGACAAGCTAATAGGAGGAGGGTAGTGAAGGGCTATAGCCAGCTATTCTAGGTTTTTCTATTATATCCGATGCATTCAGAATGAATTACATTTTTTGCCATGTGTAAGAAAGGCAACTGTCAACGTATAAGAATGGTAAATACATTGAACTATGTGTCAGACAACAGTTGTGGGATACACAAAATGAAATAATGATGCCTCTTGCTGGGACAATAACAACCATTTGGTTTTCCAATATGTGTGGTTCTTTTTTATTCCCTTTTCAAGACTGCACTGTCAATATTGCACTTGCTGGGAATGTATTAATGCTTATGTTTTAAATTTTCATGAGAATACAAAAAAATGCCCCCACAAATGGCAGGCCTTGTGAGAAAGCTTAATGGAGCCAGTTTAAGCACAATCTGAATAATAGCTAGAGATGTGTAATGAGACACAAAAATTTCGAGTCTGTACTTGGTAAATAGACCAGCAATTGTTTTCTAAGAACATTTTAAGGCGATCACTGTATATTGCGGAATGCAAAGAGAGACAGAAAACATCAGTACTTCAAACTTTATTTCTCCCCTGCTTCTCTCTGGTGTTTGAAATAAAACATGTGCTTCTCTTTTTCTGGTGAGATGCACAGGCTCCCAGTATAGGGTCATGGTTGTGCATCTCACCAGGGGGAGAGAAGCAGAATTTCTAGTTGGGTGGCACAGACAACTGCAGAGATTGAAATCACAAGCCAGCATCCCTTTCATTAGTGATCCCAAGTGGTTAATTTCCAAATGTGCAAAAATTCAAACCATCCTGGATGTCACGTTTGATAATTAATCTGAACACATGGCAGAGCTCAAATCTCTGCTCACGATAAATACTATATCTTCCAAATGACATTGTTTCCAATAAGCGTCAATCAGCATGATAATCAGACATCTGCAGAGTTATTTATTCCACGTGGTACAAAGTCATATCATTGGCACAGTCATTTCCATTCTTATTTTTCCTTTTCAGATTAGGAAATAGCCTAATAATAATACCTTACACCAGAACCACTGGCATATCTCTGGGAAGAAAGCGGGTGTAAGGAGAGCCTCCTCAGGTGTAAGCAGGCGGGGCAGCTGTGGTGTTTTTCCATGGATGATAACGGG
This sequence comes from Tiliqua scincoides, assembly GCF_035046505.1. Classification (NCBI taxonomy): domain Eukaryota; kingdom Metazoa; phylum Chordata; class Lepidosauria; order Squamata; family Scincidae; genus Tiliqua; species Tiliqua scincoides. Next base: position 37,980,546 of record NC_089826.1, on the reverse strand, counting down.
GCAGATCTGCCTCACCTGCTGCCCTCACCCTGCACATCCCTGCTCTGAAGAGGAGGGGGCTGCTTGCATGCCTGTAGTGAGGCTCTGTACAACACGTAGTGCTTTGCACACCCTCTAGATATGCTACTGGAGCCCACCTGGTTGGAAAGCGTGATCGCTACGAACTGCCTTCTCCCCTTCCCTGGGCTTCTCCAGCCACTTCTAAGGCAAGAACCTCCTTGGGCTTATCCTTCTGCCCTGTCTCAGCCAAAGAAAAAAATCAGACCGCCTATCCTTTGTCCAATGATCATTGAAGGAAAAGAGAGCTCACCTTCCCTACTCCTGCTCAATGCAAAAGCAAAACATTAACCCTTCCCTGCCTCCAGGCTGGAACTTGCTGCTCCCCTGGTCTGAATGATGTCTCCATGAGGTCTTTCCAATGTGTGGAAAGGGAGCAAGGCCAATCCATGTCCAAACTCCAGGCAATGAGGTGAAACAGAGGTGGGGTTTCTATACTATAATATGTATAATACAGGCACAGGAGAAGCCAGCAAACTTGTTAAAAGCAGCTGGGTTTCCCACTGGCACTGCAGGCAGGCTATAAGCATCCCTGGTTGGCTATATGACATCCTCACTGTGGAACAGCTACCTATGAGGAGCAGTTTTCCCCTTTCCCATTGTTTTTATGTGATTACTCCTATCCCTGCTAGCTCTGTCATTGGTGTAGCATTCTTCTTACATCAGGGCTGTGTCCATTGTCTGAATTAGGGTTAGCATATGGTGTATGTCAACTCGTCCTTATCCATTCCACGTCCTTCCTATGTTCCTCCCACATCATGGCCCAGAGACCAATCCTGGGCTCCATGCCACAGCTCCGTGCCGCCATGGACTGTTGCAAATGTGCCATAAGGCATGTTTGCAAGCCTCACCTGCCCATGCTAGCCCAGTGCCGGCCGATGTTGGGCTAGCATGGGGTGGTCACCCAGCCTCCATGGCTTGGCGGTCTCATGGACCGCTGAGCCGCGGCATGGTAAGCGGAGACTGGGGTGGGGGCAGGGAGGAGATGTTCTGGGGAGGGGGAGGCTGGCGGGGGGTGGAGAGATGTCGGGGGGAGTTGTGACGCGGAGGTGTGACTCAGGGAGGGGGGTGGGCAGGAGGCATGCCGGGGGAGGGAGGGAAGCGGGTCTGTGGAGCTCTGCTTCACAGGATCTAAGGCGCTCGTGGAGGGCTTGGCGCCCTGCGCGAGCGCCTTTACTGCCGAACTTTTGGTCAGCGGTAAAGTGCGTAGCCCCATTGCGGGGCTGGTTACCTTACCCAGAAGAAGGGAATGAAAGTCCCCTTCTCCCAAGGCACATGGTAGCCCGGGGCGCGCAGGATCCGGTGGCAGCTGTTCTCGGTGCCGCCAAGGCTGGCTGCCCTGGGCAGCTCAGGATTGAGCTGCCAGTCTCCTATCTGTTTTGGCCTTTCTGCTGGCAGAGCTGTGCCAGTACCCAAGTAATGACTGAATCTTATTGGTGTGGCTTTTTTCTGGCGTTACACTGGCTTCTGTGACATGTCCATCAGTGGGCTGACCTCTATGCCAGTGGTGCTATTGTTGCACCAGTGTACATGGAGTCTGGGATTACTCTGTTACTCTTCTCCTGAGAGGAACCCTTTGATGTTTTTTAAAAGGAGCTTCTGCCCATGGAAATAAAAAAAATAAATAAAAATAGTTGTTGCTTCAAAACAAAACAACTTAAAGGAATTGGGTCAATGCAGATGTGCACCAGCTATAGAGCCACACAGGTTTGAGTTGACCCGCAGGCCCACTTGGGCTTACCTCACGGCAGGGGAACAAAAGTTCCCTTACCTGAGGAGGCCTCCCAAGGTCAAAACTCCTCAGTATTCAGCGGAGCCCATGCTGGCACCATTGCATCGCCATGCAGAGTTATGGTGGATGAAATTATTGTGTCCGTTTCGATCCGTCAGCAGAGCAATGTAGCCACATGGCAAATGGTGTGAGATATATCTCTAAACATTTTTTTCTGCTTTGACCACCAGAGAGCTCTGGAAAGAGAAATGCAAGCAGTGTGCAATTACTTGTTTCTGTACTGTCTTGGGAGAAAGACTGATTTGAAGGGAAGAATGAACAGAACTCTTTGCAAGTGAGTTAATCTTGCATAGAAAAAAACAAGTAAAGCGTGAATTTTTCAGTGGGTGAATTTATCGCTCATCATGATCAATAGTGAAACACCATTTATAAAACATGCATCCTACCTTCTAAATGCTGGAGGAACTTAGGCAAGCAAAATCTTATCTTTAAAAGAATCTCTCCTTAGTCTCCCTGATGTTTTGGAGGACAATGCTGCAATTATGCAACAAACATTTGCTATCCACTTTAAATTTCTTTTCATTTTACTGCTTTAGCCACCAGATTGGTTACTCAAAAAATAGCCCCTTTGAATTCAATACATTAAACTCGGGGAGAGTGGTGTGCAATTTGTTTTGATTCAAACTACATGTAATAACTTGTACGATTGTAGACATTGGTATTTTTTGTTATACAAGATGTATTTGATGTCTTTCTGAAGATTTTGAGGTAGTATCAATTAAATAATCATATTGAAGGGTTCTTTAACATAAAGTAACTAAACTTCTCTTAAAGTTATCAGTAATGACACAACCATCCAAATAATAAAATGCAGGAAATCAAAATGAAGGCTAACTAAGGGCCCAATCCTATGGCCGCTTTGAGATGGAAGTGGCTTTCTGTCAACAGAAGTCGCTCTCTAACGCTGTTGTGAATGCAGTGGGGCTGCTAGTGTGAATGCTTGGCGACCATGTGTGTGCCACTGGAGTGCCCAGAGGAGGTACATTGGCACTGGGGGTGGACAATGGATTGGGAAGGGAAGCAACAGAACATTTTGGGGGAGGAACCAGAGGACTTTTTGAGGGGGTAGTTTCAGTGGCCATTGTGCATGCCGGATCTTATTCCCCATTTTTCAGCTGGGCCTACTTTCTGTAGACTTACTCCTGCCTTACTTACATCTGGCTCTTCTTGGATATACAGCAGCCATATAGTTCTGAAACTACCCACAGGCCATCAGGGGATCTATGCAGAGGTGAAGGAAAAATATTTTCCCTTACTGCTCACTGACTTCCTGATCACCACCCTCCAATAGCATGCAACATAAGCCTCCATGGCATGGTTGCATGCTTCAATGAACTGGGGGACAGGATTGGGCAGTAAGCATTTATGACCAATGAGATCTTTAGAAAGTATATAAGGCAAGTGCTTGACAGATTTCTTCAAGAGCACTATTCCACAGAATAGAAAACACGTACTGAAAATTTTTACCTCACATATGGAATGTATGTGGACAAAGCCATAATCCTAGATCTATGAAAAATTCAGATAATATGGACCTCAACGACAGCCACTCTTTATAGCCTTCATAGATCTCACAAAGGCTTTCGACCTGGTCAGCAGAGACGGCCTCTTCAAGATTCTCCCCAAGATTGGATGTCCACCCAGGCTCCTCAGCATCATCAGATCTTTCCACAAGGACATGAAGGGCACTGTTGTCTTCGATGGCTCCACATCAGACCCTTTTGACATCCGAAGCGGAGTGAAGCAGGGCTGTGTTCTTGCACCAACCTTGTTTGGGATTTTCTTCGCTGTCCTGCTGAAGCATGCCTTTGGAACTGCAACAGAAGGCATCTATCTCCGGACCAGATCAGACGGAAAGCTCTTCAACCCCTCTAGACTGAGAGCAAAATCCAAAGTCCAGCTGAAATGTCTGCGTGACTTCCTCTTTGCCGACGATGCAGCTGTCACTACCCACTCTGCCAAAGATCTCCAGCAGCTCATGGATCGTTTTAGCAAGGCCTGCCAAGATTTTGGTCTGACAATCAGCCTGAAGAAAACACAGGTCATGGTTCAGGATGTGGACTCACCTCCCTGCATTACAATCTCTGAGCATGAACTGGAGGTTGTCCATGACTTTGTGTACCTTGGCTCAACGATCTCCGACACACATTCTCTCGATACCGAGCTAAACAAGCGCATCGGTAAAGCAGCTACCACGTTTTCCAGACTCACAAAGAGAGTCTGGTCCAACAAGAAGCTGACGGAGCATACCAAGATCCAGGTCTACAGAGCTTGCGTCCTGAGTACACTTCTGTACTGCAGCGAGTCATGGACTCTTCGCTCACAACAGGAGAGGAAACTGAGCGCTTTCCACATGCGCTGCCTCCGACGCATCCTCGGCATCACCTGGCAGGACAAAGTTCCAAACAACACAGTCCTGGAACGTGCTGGAATCCCTAGCATGTATTCACTGCTGAAACAGAGACGCCTGCGTTGGCTTGGTCATGTCGTGAGAATGGATGATGGCCGGATCCCAAAGGATCTCCTCTATGGAGAACTCGTGCAAGGAAAGCGCCCTACAGGTAGACCACAGCTGCGATACAAGGACATCTGCAAGAGGGATCTGAAGGCCTTAGGGATGGACCTCAACAAGTGGGAAACCCTGGCCTCTGAGCGGCCCGCTTGGAGGCAGGCTGTGCAACATGGCCTTTCCCAGTTTGAAGAGACACTTTGCCAACAGTCTGAGGCTAAGAGGCAAAGAAGGAAGGCCCATAGCCAGGGAGACAGAGCAGGGACAGACTGCACTTGCTCCCGGCGTGGAAGGGATTGTCACTCCCGGATTGGCCTTTTCAGCCACACTAGACGCTGTGCCAGAACCACCTTTCAGAGCGCGATACCATAGTCTTTCGAGACTGAAGGTTGCCAATACAATGGACCTCTTGAGGTACATTTAAGAACACAAGAAGAGCCTGCTAAGTTAAGCAGAGGGCACATCTGGTCCAGCTTCCAAGCATGATCACCTCCTTTTTCATCTGGAGTTACTTTGATTCCCCCCCCCACACCAGAGAGGCTTCACCTCAGTTTACCTATATCCTCCATGATTGCTACTTACTCTTTGCCTGAAAAAAAAAGTGCTTTAGAGATCCTAAACAGCATTTTTCTCTTCAAGTATGAGTAAACAATCTGTGCTTCCTTATGATCCACTGTATAATAATTTCAGGTGAACTAAAAGTTCTTCCTCACAATGTCATCTATGCACTGCTTTCAATGAACAAGGATACATATAGCGAGAGTTGGCGTACAAATGTAGGTATTATGTTGCCCTGGAGGTTCTCCAAAACCAAAGCCTCACAAATTACATCAATAAATCAGATTTTCTGTCTTTTCTGTCTCCGTCCTGTCTCCTTATTGGAAGCAGTAAGCAGAATTGTGGAACCTCAAAGACGAGGAGGAGGGCAGAAATGCGAATTTGTTGTGACTACAACATAAGATCCTATGCTTTGTCATGTCAACATAAGAACATTAACTTTGCCTTATGGGCTCTCACTGAGCAGTCACTGTGAAATTGGTGAAGTCTGAAGCTCTAGCTTTAAAATCCTTCATGTCTGGCATGAGTTGCTATAATAATTCTTTTTTTCTTTTTTTTAAATAAGGATGAAGAATAGAGGCATGAAGTTTTCACTTCTCATGGAATAAATATTGTGGAATTAAGAGAAGGGAAAAAAATTCCCTTCAATTTATATGATTCCATGTTTAAGGTCCAGTCTGGCTTCGGCAAGCTTGGTTCTTTCTGTTCCTTGCCGTTTTAAACGCGATATTTTCTTCTAAGTTCAAATTTGACAGGAATTTGTGGTTTCAAGCAGTGAAATAATGGGTTTTTGGTACCTATAAAGCCCCATTGTTTACAATGCAGTTATACAGGGAGAAGACAGCCCAATTAGTTTCCTGTGGTTTGATTCAGTAACTTGGGCTCTGCTGCTAAATTCTGGCTTCTTATGTAAACATGTCTGATCATTGTCCTCCAGAACTACACAGCTGCATAAAATGGCTTGTGTCATAGTAGTGCCTTAAGTGGATGGTGAGGGGTCAAGTCACCCTGCTCTCTAACCACTTTCTCTGCAGTAGTTTACTATAATTATGCTATTTTCTAGGCACTTGGCACTGGTGCAGATAAAACGCTGTCTAAACATAAACCATAGTTTATTATTTCGGAATAACAATTTGAAAAGGGCTGTTGGAGATATAACATATATATGGGTGGAAATTTAGATTATTAAGATTTAAAGCTGTAAGAATATTCAACTTCGCTCATGCTACATTATTAGAGGTTTTCTTTATCTGTACTTTTAAACTTGTTTTTATGTTTGTTTATCTTTTCATTTTATTGTGTTTTCTTTTTTCTTTTATTATAATAAAATTAGAAACTGAAAAAAATAAGCCATAAGCAGGTCTAATGGCACATGATCATGATCACATGGTCAGCTTTCCATGTGCTCATTTTACCTTTCTTCCTTAAATGTGTTTTGATGTTACTTCTGACCACTGATCACCATGATGAAAAGCATTGTAAACATCAGTTTGGAATCCAGGTTTAAAACTTGCCAGTTATTTTCCCCTTAGATAAACATAGCATTCCTACTACCATTCCTACTACCTAATACCATCTAACATGATGGTATTAGAAATAACAAGGTTTTCACAATTTTAGCCACTAGTGTCAAGCTCCCTTGACATTCCCTCAAGGCCTGGTATTTGGTGCAATGTACGCCTTGCCCCCTCGCTACGCCACCTATGTCACATAAGATCCTATGCTTTCTCATGTCAACATAAGAACATTCCTGCCCAGCCTACATGTGTACACATTTGATCTCTGTTGTGTATATGCAACATAGGGAAGAAATGCCTTAACTTTGCCTTATGGGCTCTCACTAAGTAAATTAGAGATGTCATTCAGATATGCTGGGGTGAGTGGGAAGAGTGGAAAAGAAGGTCGCCTGAGGAATGCAAAGCTGTGATTCATTCTCCCGTATACTGGCTTTTGAAAGCAGCATCTAATCAGGCCTTGAATGTCTTCGTTTCTTCTTTTTCTCAGTGCTATTTTTGAATCGCTACACTTTTACATGTATTTCATTTTCAAATTTTGATCCTTCCTTTATCCAGCTGTATACATTCAGGTTTTATTTATTTATTTATTTATTTATTTATTTATTTATTTATTTATTTATTTATTTATTTCACAATTCCCCTCTCCAACATATTAGTAGCAATTGTCCCCAAGGGGCTCACAATCTTAATGAGAAAAATTGTTTGGAGAAATTAAAAGATAGTAAATAAACTGTAAAAAAGAAAAAGAAAAAAAAGAGATACTAAAAACGTAATTCTGCCCCTTCAGGGCTGTTGGTGTTTCAGGACCCAATCCTGAGCTAGGCCAGCACCAGCGCTGACCTCCAGTGCCAACTTTGGGTGCCACAAACATGCTATAAGGCACACCTGCGACACCCTGTGTCAAGTCAGCACTGGCCCAGCACCAGTCAGAAGAATACTTCCTTTAACCCAATATAAGTCCTGGAATGGAATATAAATTCATGCCCAACATACTGACTGGATCAAAGAATGACTCATCACAAATAAAACAATCACATAAATCAAGAATGCTCAACTAACCTCATCCTTCCCATCATGGTGACCAATCTTCTTAAAGGCTTATACTGTTTTTCGGTCATTCTGTGAATCAAGTTCAAGATTCTACCCCTCAGGGCTACCCCAGCCCATATGGTGGCTTTGTGCACAGAAGAAAAAGGAGCCCTTTCTTCCCAGGTGGAAGTGACGTTCCACCAGCATAAACCTTCTTCTCTCTAATCAGACGTCTGAATGGCACCTCCTTAGATGGGGTACCCCTTTAGATGTAGCACCCTCATTCAGGGCACAACCTGGAAACTGTATGCCCTTCTGCTCCTTACCATCTAAGGTCTCAATCTCACCTGCGCCTCTTGTCTTCCATCTTGTTTGCAGAAATTCCAGTGATCCTGTTTTCTTCTCTAGCTCTTTTTTTGCTGTCCCTGGTAGATTCTTGGCCTGAAACACTCACCCCTTACATTTTCTTCAGTAAGAATGCCCCAAAGAAGATGTATTTGAGCAAAACCATTTATGGACTATCTCAGTTTAACTGTGATTGCAGTTTCCCTTCCCCCTTCCTCGATTCATCCCTATATCTATTCATTTTTAATTTTTAATTCCTGGTGTCTTCTTTCATCTGTTTCCTCACTATCTAATGCTGATCAGAATTCTCTGAGCAGGGACTGCATCCCATTTGCATTCTGTACTGTGTCTAGAACACAACTGGTGCTCAGTGCACAATGGATTGTCAAAAACATGATGGTGACCTTTGGGTCAGAGGCTGTGCTTTCCAGCCAGGTGTGTGCTGTAGAATCTTGATTTTGACAAATTAAGCTCTACTTTAGCTGGTGGGTCAAAGAGTCAACCTCTCTGACATTTTTACATTGCTGCCTCTGACTATTTTTGGAAAGCATTCTTCCCTACGGTTGTCAATATATATCCCGTCTCTGATGGGGAGCACAGAGGAAGTCCCTTGTCATCTTAAAACTGGCAGACACTAAGCTCTTCACCTATTGTCGTTCCCTTCTCTTGACAATTTACTCTGAAATGTATCTTTCCCCATCCCACAATGATGCATGCTATCTGGTGCAGGCAGTAGATCATGTACCGCTCAAGGCAATGGTTTAATATTTGTGCATCCATTTGTACAATTCTAGATACCACAATACCTTCTCCTGTAGATTCAACTCCATCCAATCTATTCATTTTTTTCTTTCTTTCCTATAGCTGCTACATTGCATTATTCTAACTCCGCTCCTTTATTTTCTTACCTCACTTTGAATTATTTCTTCCTGTGTTCTTCATGCTGTGCCCCAGGGTTCCTTTGTAAGATGCATGCCATACCTCTCTCTGGCTGCATATTTATTTATTTATCTTTTCTATTCTGTCTTTGATTGGGTGGTCCCACGATAGCTTATAAGAGCATTAAAAAAAAACAACCTATTACAATTTGCAGTAAAATCAAACTCAACAATTTAAAAAGTAATAGTAATAAAGTAATGAAGTAATAAAAAGATTTGTGCCCAAAATACAACATTCTAACTGTTGTAGCAGACCCAAGGTCCTATCCTAATGGGCCTGCACCAGCCCAGCGCTGGCATGTAGTGTAGCAAACATACTATAAGGCACATCTGTGACACATATCGCTCAGCTGGTGTGGGCTGTGCATTCAGCCGGTTATGGCTTTCATGCCCCAACAATGGGACCTACAACAGTGGATCATGAGATCTGCTGCTGTAGAACCTTGTTAGGATTGGATCAACAAAATAGTTGTTTTTAAGTAAGAGTTATACCTTTGTTTTATGATCAGGGCTGACATATCCATGCAGTCAACTGCAACGGCCTCAGGCCATAGATTGGTGGGGACACTCATCTCTGTCTGCCTGTTTGCCTCCCCTGCTCCTCCTTCCATTCCCTGGATTGTAAAAGGAAGAGTGGGCAGAGAGGAAGAGAAAATGCAACATGTAGGAGAGTGCTGAACTAGAACATTAGAGGGTTGAAAGAATAGAGGATGGCACATCGTTCAGTAAAAAGCGGGCAGCATTTTGCAGGCTGCCACAAGTAGCAGAGGTCTTGGACTAGCACTGCTTTAATAATAATAATAATAATAATAATAATAATAATAATAGAGGTATTTCTATACCGCCTTTCTTGGTCCTCAGATTTCTCCTCAGACTTTATTCAAGGCGGTTTACATAGGCAGGCAATTTAAATCCCCGTAGGAATTTTTTACAATTTGAAAGAAGGATTCTATCTTTCAAGAAACCACAACATTCAGATGTTTCTTTCTTGATCTGGCTTCACATTCTGGCCTCCATCCTTCCACGCTCAGAGCAGATGGAATAGCTCGGCTCAGCTTGTCAGCTGCTTCAAGTTCGCACGGTGCTGGTGGCCTCGAACTGGTGACCTTCGGATGTTATCTTCAGGCAAATGGAGGCTCAACCCTCTAGACCAGACCTCCTGCCTTTAAATGGTGCACCTGTGGGTTGTGGTAGTAGGCAACATCTCAGAAGTCTTACCTCCTCTGTGTGGGAGAAGGAGGAATATTTCTTTCAAAATGGCACTTGCCATCTCCAGTTTTTAGAATTGCTTGTAATAAAAACAGTAAGTTTTTGAAAAACAATCTGTTCCATTAACTTGAAGCACACTTTTAGTCCATTAAACGTTTTTCTTTGCTCATTGAAACCTATTAATTAATTGAACATTGCAGCCTAACGTATTGCATCATTAGTCTTGTGACAATAAAAAATGCACAGGCTTTGTCCCCTTCAAGAGAAAGAGTATGACAGGCACCAGTTTTCACTCATCAGCATCAGAGGTAAATCGGTTGAACACTGGTCAATGGCCCATGCCCATCACAATGCCCACCTGGCCAGGCCGAACTCTGAACTCTCAGCACTGATAGCAGAAGGAACACTCAATGTACCATTAGATAATGAGAAAGGGATGCCGTGGAGACCCAGTGTAGGGCTTTGCCCCAAGGCCCCCAGCAACCTGGTGCTGCCATGGTTCAAACTGCTCACAATTCAGCCTTGTGCTGGAACTGTTGGCACTGGCAAATTAGCCTTTGGCCACAACCTAGAAAGGTAGGTGTGTACCATCCATTCAATGTACATACATACTAGGATTTTTCTGAAAATACTTCACTCATCAGATGACCCCCAGAGGACCCTGAAGCAGTTCATGTATCCTTATAGTCAATTTTTCTTTTTGAGAAGTTCACATCTTCAATTGTCAATGTAATTTCTCTTCACACACACAGATCTTTATGCTGATGTGGTTTCTGATCTCCTGAGCCATGAGGCTAACTAAATAACCTGGACTTTCAGGTTTGGTCTGAATTACTCTCAAGACAAGGTCTACACATTCATCATATGCATTTGTTGTACATGACATGTTGCCTTCAGATACTCATTCTAAATGACTCTGAACCATACCTCTGACCCTTTTATTAAATAAAGGGCATTCTGCCCAGATTTGCCTGCTCCCAAATGACAAGATAGTTTCTAATTCTTTAATCCAGCCAATTGTGAAAGGCACCTCTGCAGAAGGGAGATATTTGCCAGGAATATCTTTTCCTGATCCATCTGTTGCTTCCTTGTTTGTGGCAGGATGCAAGACTTGCTGTGCATATCCAGACCACTGTATGCAACGATAAGAGAAGAATGGTCTGCCCAACTTGTCCTTCCCACTGAACTATTAAAGGGATTCCTTTGGGGATTTGAAACTGGTTTCCCAAACTGTGACTGGCACTGATATGCCCCTTAATCCCCTTTAGGCTATGTTTCTGTGAGCCAATTCAAATGAAATGATCCACCTGCACAGCAGTCCTTGCACCAGTGGAGGATGTTGTAAATGAGCTGTAAGTCACATCACAACACCTGGAGAGGAAGCAGTGCTGGCACTGCATCTGAGCCCCCCTGGCCGCCAGCAGAGGTAAGTGAAATGCCAAGCAGCACAAGTCCTGGGAAAGGGCAGTGAGAGGGTGGTTTGGAGGTATGGAGGGGGCATTTCTTGGTGGGAGGGCAGAATTGGGAAAATCAGGCCCAGGGTGGAGCAGGAGCAGGGGAGGCTGGGGCATTACTCATTATAAAGGAGAAGTATATCCCCTTACCCCAAAGTGACCTTCAGCCTGCCCCAAAGCTGTGTTGGATTCAGCATAGGTTGTGTGGCCCCACTACACCAGTGTGGTGTAGGATTGAACTGTAATTGACCCAAGGCAGCCAATTAGAGAGAAAAACCAACTCCAGTCAGCTATTCAACAGTTTGGGGCAGAGACCCCATCCCTTTACTGCTAGGCATGCATGATTGTCTGCAACTCTTCACTTTTGGTTGCACACTATGTGCTTTTAAATATTAATTGACACCTGATTAAAAGGTCTGCTTTGGGAAGTTTCATATAAAGCAAGCAGATCCCCTTTCCCTTCTCCTAGTTTGCAGGCTGCATTACAACCACCCTAAGTATTCACTTGGGCTTCTCTCCCTCACAGTTCCATAGAAGTTTCACTGTTCTGTTTTGATTCCTTTACCTTTCCTATCAGTCAAGGACAATGGGCGGTTCATTCATCCTCCCGTTCTCTTTTTTTATGCATGAAAATGTTGCACTGTAACAACCGTGCAGATGGCCTTTATCTCTCTGGCTTCACAAGCATTGCTTCGAGGTTGCGTAACCTTGTTAAAAAGGATCAAAACCATGAGGAGCCCTCAGAATAGAGTGCATTTTCAGGCGCTGTGTAACCCCCAAATTCTGAGCAGCCTCTTACCGTTTGTTTCATTAGTCACTCTGCATGTACTTTGTTGAATGGGCTACTTTTTCATGCCTCCGGCATAGTTTGCTTCAGAAGAATGTTTACAGCCAAGCCATCTCTCACCTTCCACATCTCAATACATAGCACTTCCCAAAGGGAGGTTTTTAAGCAAACTCTCATAAACAAGATATATTTCTCCATCTTCACTGGGTATTGGATCCCACTATCTGCAAAGGATGCTCCACAGAAGGAGAAAATATTAATGCTGAACATTTTCACTTCCTATCTTTTGGCTCAGTGACTGGCGAAGATGTGTCATTTAGTTTAAAGTGCTTTCTTTAAAGTTACTTCTTTAAAGATGTTCCTTCTATAGGGCAGTGTGAGAATTTTATTTGGTTCCCGCATTGTTGGAGAGAAAATTAGCTAATGCAATGGTTCTCAAACTTGGAGGGAACTTTACTCCATCAGTTTTGCAGGGGAGGGGCTAGGGCAGGATCGCTTCACTAAGGGGGTGGGGAAGTACCTGCACTTACTTCTAAGTAGGTAGGGCTACTGGAGGCTGATTGGGCCTGTATTATTCGAATGGTCCTAGATCCAGTACCTAGATACAGTCCTCAGCTAAACTATACTTAAACACCAGTCTGACAGTACAATTGTATATGTATCTACTCAGAAGTAAGCCCCATTGAGATCAATGGGACTTGCTCCCAGGTTAGGTTATATAGGATTGCAGCCCAAGGTTTATGCATTGTGTTTTTCCACTGAATTGTTAGGAATAAATAGTTGAGTTATTAGGAGATGTATAGTGTGTGCTCCTGTTCCAGATCTACAACAGCCTCCATCTGGCATCACAGAAGGCAAAGCTGCCACTGCATGTGTGCAACATTAACCTAAATGTGATCTACAACCTGCATCAATGCATAAAAACCCAAGACTGTGTAGATGGCAATTGTGCTGTGCATGATTGTGTGACTTGTACTGTTGTGCTGATGGCACCGTTGTACACAGTATTTGCTTTACTGTGGGAAAAAAAACTTGTTTCAACTTGGACCCAGCAGTATTACTGGTACAAGTCCGCATGGACCTGTGAAGGTGGATCAGGCCCGGGAATGGATTTGGCAGGCACCGCTGCTGACAAACCAGCCCCCTTCCGAGGCCCAATCTGTACTTTTCCCTACTCTGTTGCTTCCCTCCCCACCTCCTTCCCTCCTTTTGCGTTATTCTACTGGAGCTGCAGGCATCCAGTGTCCAATGTCCGCTGCTTCCAGCAGTGTCCAGCCCACATGTTCTAGTGTGTCACCTTGTGTGACAGCCAGCAAGCATATTCTGCTGCTGGAAGATTTTTTTTTTCCAATGCATTCTTCAAGACCATAGATTAGATAAAGGCAAGTGGCACTTGGCCATCTGCCCCACCCTTCCTCCATCTTTTTTATTTTTTTGAGGAAAAACCTGGGAAAGGGCTACAAGCTGTGATGGCTATGCACTATCTCCAGGCTCAACACCAGTCTGCCTCTGAATACCAGCTGCAGGCAAGCAATGGCAGGAGACAAATATGCCTACTTCTACTGCTTTTGAGTTCCACAGAGGAAGCTGGTGAGATCCAGTGGGAAGCCCAATGTGGGCCCTTGGCCTGATACAGCAGAGCTCTTCTTAAGTTCTTATGAGAACCTGACCTATTTTAAAGTTGTTTAATGCAAGGTCAGCATGATGCGTTTCCTTGAAAGTCAATAATTAAGCTCAGCAGCATCCATTGTTTACTCTTATAAGCTAAAAGAAATCTTTAAATTACATCTACGTCTCTAGTAGCTAGTATTCATAGTTTCCAGGGTTGGGAACTAGACTCAGATGACTCAAGTAGTGAAAATGTGCATTTTTTGCTGACTCATGGAGTCACACGCATGGAAGACTCGTAAAAACACTCAAGTCAGGGGCACCCTGACTTGGCACTGGTCCGCACGCATGCAGACTCAAGTCTGCCTGTGTCTGGGTGTGCTTGCTTACTATTTTCGCAGCATGAATGACCCCATGGGGCCATCATTCAGTCCGGGTGAGCAGCAGGGAAGTTCCAGCTGGGATGCAGGGAAGGGTTAATGCATCCAAGCAGGAGAGGGGAGGCAGGAGTGAGCTGTTTTGCCCATCTCTGATAGGAAGGAAGGAAGGACCAATGATCATTGGACAAAGGATGGGCATCTGATATTTTCTTTAACTGAGGGAGGGCAGGAGGAAGAGCTCAAGAGGGTTCTTGCCTTATGATTGGCTGGAGAAGCCCAGGGAGGGGAAGGGAGGTGGGAGAAAGCTCTTTTCCCCATCTCTGATAGGAAGGAAGGAACCCATGCTCATTGGATGCAGGATGGAAGGTTTGATATTTTCTTTGGCTGAGGGAGGATAGAAGGAAGAGCCCAAGGGGGTTATTGCCTTAGGATTGACTGGAGAGGGAAAAAGGAGGTGGGGAAGGAGGGAGGAGGCAGTTCATAGCAATCATGCTTTCCAACCTCATGACTTCTGTGTGCTCTGTTGTTACGGGGGAGGCTGAAACCTCATTGAATGACCAGCAGCAGTGGGACTACTTCTGTGTAGAGCTGCAATGAACTGGGTCATCCTGGTAAGCCTCACAGCTGCTGTATGTGACCATCTTCCCTCTTGCTTTTCTGTCCCTGCTCTCTCGCAGTCTGTCCCACTGCCTCCTGCCCTGTTTACAGATGGGTGGGGACAGTAAAGGAGTATTAAAGGAGAACTCCAACACCCACACACACCAGCAGCAGCCCCATTTTCTTCCACAGTGGGTTTTTTAAGAGGACGGGGCTACACAAGTTCTATCAAGTCACAAAAGAGTGACTCGGTGACTTGGAAAGTGCCCCTGTTATGACTTATTTTTGAGTTGAGTCACAGGGGGGCAGTGACTTTAGACTTGAGTCAAGCCGTGCTGGACCTTCCCATTCCTGATATTTTCTTGTCCTAATTTCAGTACTGCTCCCTCTTATTTTTGCTGAGATCATTTTCAACATTTGAAAACTATCATCAAAGTCCTTCTTCCCATTAAACTGGCTTGGGCTTTTTTCCCTAGGCTAAACATTCATATTCCAGCAGACATCCGTATTTGCCTTCTCTAGACCTTTATCATCTTTGCAGCTCTCCTTGGAATCCTTTTTAAGCCCCCATGATCTGCCTTGATTCCCTGTGTCTTATTTATTTATTTCTAGCATTCATAACCTCCTTGCCCACCAGTGGAAGTTGACACATATCTGCTTTTGTGTATAACTCAGGCTTCTCTCTTTTTACACCCTTGTTGCAGCAAAAACATACAGTGAGTGAGTAATGGGCTCCTTTAATACCATTTGTTAGTGAGATTTTAGAGTTGCTTCTAAGCTAAAGTAAGTTTTGGGTGAATTTACAGCATTGTTCAAAACCTTACCACAAGGATAGTCTCTGAATAATGAGGCGTTAATTACAAGGACAAAGGGGAGATGGTTATGCAGTGGTGTGGCTAATGATCATGTAGCCCAGTGCCAAGCTCAAAAATGTTGCCCCAGGCTTTTTAAAAAGTGAAAATTGGGAGGAACCCACCTCCTCACCCCAGCAGCTCACCACCCAGTTGCTCTGCTGCCTCCCCCCGTTAGTGACATAGCTAAGGCATCTATCTGCAACTGTCAAAGAAGATCTTGTCCCCCCTGCATGACAAAATCAAATTTAATTAAGTAAATAAATAAAAAGTTATTGGTTCCATGCTGAATCATAGCAACAGCTCATTGGCATTCAGAACAAACAGTCCTATAGGTCAGTTTGGAGTTAAGCAAATCCACTTTTTGTTCCACAAGTCAGTCGTGTTTTCATTTTCTGGTTAATTGGCCATAACCTTTGATAGAGAAGAGATATTCCAGTGCTGTTTCTTTCATTTCATTCTGCATTAAATTACCTTTCCAATGATGTATAACATGAAGGTATTATTCATATATACCAAGATTTTCACAATTTTGTCACTAATGTCAAGCTCAGCTTGTTGCCCCCTTAAAGCTTGATGCCCGGTGCAACTGCAACCTCCTCCACCCCCTTAGCTACGCCACTGTGGTTATGTGTCTTCTGGCTTTCCACCAAAGGCTCTACTTCCCAGCTGTTCATAAATGCCTCTTGGAATCCCATCCATCTTCAAAGTAATATGAGTCAGCTGGATGAGAGGAGGAATAGCACAGTGAATAAAACCAGCAATTTAAAACTTCATTCTAGGGCACTTGCACTTCCTGCATGAAGAATTTTCTTTGAATTCATAGATGTAAAATAAAATCCAACAGCTTTGCTGAAAACCTCTGACAGAGTTTCATCCATCCCACTCTGGCTAAATGACTGCATAAATACCAACAGAGACCTGATCTTCATTACTGGTATCTGTCATTTTTCATTCCATAGCAGCAACTTCCTCCTCTGAATCTATGATTTGATTTGGCATCCTTTTAAGGGAGAAAATGAGTGAACTTCTGAAACAAAGTGGTTTAAAAGTGGATACTCATTGCTCATACTTTTTCGCCCCTTTTGCCAGTGTGCTTTCTGAAATAATTCAGAACTTTATGGATGTGCTGTTTAGGCCCAAATCCTAACCACCTTTTCAGCTCTGACATCGCTGTGCCAATGGGGCATGTGCTGCATCCTGCAGTTGGGGGGCAATCATGGAGTCCCCCTCAAGATAAGGGAATGTTTGTTCCCTTACCTTGGAGCTGCATTGTCCTTACCTCTGTGCTGTACCTCTGTCCTTACCTCTGTGCCCTTAGTCTCAGTTCCTATCTGACTAAAAGAAGAGATTTTGGCTCCACCAATCAAGCTTACTAGCTCATTTTAAAATTAAGGCTCAGGCCAAGAAACAAATCTGAGATGGAAAGACAGCAATTATATTCAGAGTTAATTACTGAATAATAGTTAACATTCCACTTCTGAACAACAGTGTTCATGAACCACTGGATCCTGAGCCTTTTTGTCAGGCTCGGTGCCTGACACAAAGGCTCTTACAAAGGTTGGCGGTGAATCAAGTAGCCCCATTGTGAGGCTACTCCCTTTACCAGGGGGGAGGGGACAAAAGTCCCCTTCTCCCAAGGTGCTGCCCACAGCTGCCGCGGGAGCACAGGATGCGGTGGCAGCCATTTTCAGTGCCGCTGCAGCTGCATGCCACGTGAGCTCAGGATTGGGCTCTTAGTTATTTGATTTTCTCTGTAAACTGCTTTGTGGACTTTTTTGTTGAAAACCGACATATGGTTGGCAACCTTCAGTCTCGAAAGACTATGGTATAAGCCAGGGGTGCCCAAACCCCGGCCCTGTGGCCACTTGCGGCCCTTGAGGCCTCTCAATGTGGCCCTCAGGGAGCCCCCAGTCTCCAATGAGCCTCTGGCCCTCCGGAGATTTGTTGGAGCCCACACTGGCCCAACGCAACTGCTCTCAGCGTGAGGGCGACTGTCTGACCTCTCGCGTGAGCTGTGGGATGAGGGCTCCCTCCATTGCTTGTTGTTTCATGTCTGTGATGCAGTAGTGGCAGCAAAGGAAAGGCCAGCCTTGCTTTGTGCAAGGCCTTTGATAGGCCTTGAACTATTGCAAGACCGTCATTCATTCATATAAGTTCATCTTTAATGTATTCATTTGTGTAAACTTATGTAAATTTATTCGAATTTAAAATATAAATTAATTCTTTCCCCCCCCGGCCCCCGACACAGTGTCAGAGAGACGATGTGGCCCTCCTGCCAAAAACTTTGGACACCCCTGGTATAAGCCTACAGCACCCGGTATTCCCAGGCGGTCTCCCATCCAAGTACTAACCAGGCCTGACCCTGCTTAGCTTCCAAGATCAGGCATAATAATACTAGCCAGGGCTTGCCCATGACCTTCTGATAAGTGAAGCAGCATGCCAAATGCTGCCCCCCCCCTTACCCAGTGATAGGCCGGCCTCTGCTCTTCCCACTCTCCAATGTTCTGGCTCAGAACTCCCCTCCCCTCCACTTTTCATCTTCCTGTCTTCCCCCATTTTCTATTCCAGCCCAAGGAAGAAGAAAGGAGCAGTGGAGGCAAGTAAGCAGACAGGCAGACACCCCCCCCCCCAAAAAAAAAAAAAAAATGCTGCCTGAGGCAACTGTTTCAGTTTCTCTCATGAGTGGGCCGGCCCTGGCCATCACCAGCCTGGGGGGTTGTATTGAGAAACTGCAACACCCCCCATCAAGGGCAATCTCCCAATGGGCTTCAGTACCACTTGATTTTTTTTTTTTAAGTGTCTGAAAGTCCATGACACACTAATAAACAAGCAGAGATTAAGGTTTTATACTTAGCAAATCACATGGAACAATAAAAATGGTGGAAATCATTTAGGAAGGAAAAAGGACAGAAGATAAAAAGTAATCACAGGTTTGTTTTATGTATATTTAAAGGCAGTCAAGCTTTAAACTTGAAGCAAAGTAGAAATAAGGATATCTAGGAAAGAAATGCTGCATGCATTTTGCTGAAATTCCTGCTTTAGGGCTCATGAAAATGATAATATCTACAATGAAGGCACATATTACAAAGGCATGATTTAACAAAGATGTGCTGTAATAAATAGAAGCAATTGTAAAAGATGCACCAGAACCATTTTCTCCATACACAATGTTAACATTTCCAAGGTCTAGGAATTTATAGACCTATAGGTTGCCCCCCCCACCCGCTCAGTCTAAGAATACAAATAAGTTTTCTGTACTGTAATTTGCATTAGAAGAAAGGAATAGAAAGCAGACGAGTTAAGCAAGTTACTGTGCCTCCTCTATGAAAGGACTTTGAATGACACTTTCCTGCCCAATTCACCTCCCTTTCAGATACTTCCATTCTGTCTTCTTGGTCTGACCTCCCTTTCTCATAACTGTTGACATCTACCTCATAAGGGCGAAGGCATCTTTCCAAATTATTAATTAGTTGTTCACATGCCATTCCAATAATAACCTTTAGTGCTTTTAACCAAAAAAAAGTCAAGATATTGTGATATTTGCTCAAATTGGAACTGAGTAAATGACTTAAAAATGAACCATACTGCATTCCTCCTCTTACTCTTGCCAGCTTAGTTCCTACAAGCCAATAAAATTTGATTAGGTATTTTCTATTCTCGACTGTCACAGCAGATCTTTAACTTCACCCTATTATCACCACTTCTGGTAACCATGTTGGTTCAGATGATTTGGAATCATTTTTTGTCATGCTGGAGAGAGGCATCAAGAACATATCTTTGATTCTAGAGCATTTATGTCTAGAAGACTGGCCTGGGCTGACTTCTCAGGACAGCAGTAGTGCCCAATGCATCATTTGGAGGTGGAAGGGGCACTGAGAGGGGTCCAAGATAGAGCTTTTTCCAACGAACCCCAGCAATCTGACGCAGACACTATATGGGCTTGGGACAATATTATGCCCAGTAGTGTCATTAAGGGGGTGCGATTGATGTGGGCTGTCCTGGGTGCAACTCCCGGGGGGAGGCGAAGCTTGTGCCACTTGAGTTTCTGATCCTTACCATGTTGTTGAGCAGAGCTCCATGTTGTTTTTCATGCTGAAAGGTCCCTCCCACCCACACTTGTTTCTGGTTGGCTCAAAATCAGGGGTGTCCAAAGTTTTTGGCAGGAGGGCCACATCAGCTCTCTGACACTATGTCAGGGGACGGGGAAAAAAAGAATTAATTTATATTTAAAATTTGAATAAATTTACATATGTTTACATAAGTGAATATATTAAAGATGAACTTATATGAATTAATGAAGGCCTTGCAATAGCTCAAGGCCTATACAAGGCCTTGCACAAAGCAAGGCTGGCCTTTTCTTTGCTGCCGCTACTGCATCACAGATGTGAAAAAGCAAGCAATGGAGGGAGCTCTCATTCCACAGCTCATGCAAGAGGTCAAACAGTCGCCCTCACTCTGAGATCAGTTGCTTCGGGCCAGTGAGGGCTCCAACAAATCTCCGGAGGACCAGAGGCTCATTTTAGACTAGGGGTTCCCTGAGGGCCGCATTGAGGGGCCTCGAGGGCCGCAAGTGGCCCCAGGGCAGGGGTTTGGGCACCCCTGCTCTAAACCATGGCACTCTGGAAGCAATTGGTGGTGACACAATGATGTGACAACATCACTACGTCACCCCCAAACATCCAGAATGCTGCTGAAGGTAAGTGCTGCTGCCACCACACCAGGTGAACTCCAAGGCAGGAACACCTCTGGCCCTATTTGCTAGTTCAGAAATAATAAATGTCAATAAAGCTTTAAAATCAGCTTTGGTTGAACTTTTGCCAAGTGTTAAGGTGACATTTAGGGTGAGCAAGCAGGAAAAAAAACAAAACTCTTTTGAACTGGTGAATGAGTTCATCATGCAAATTTTGACATGACTGTTGAATCCCACAAAATTCAATCAAGCTTCTCTTGTCATTGTACTAAATACCACCTCCAAGCAAGAGTTACATAACCTTAAAGGGGCAACTTTTGAAATGTGTTTTTCTTTTTCTAACACTTACTTATTTGCACTCCTGTCTGTGCTGGCTCTATACAGAATCCCAAACATGAGTCGTCTGCTTAAAACATCAGTAGCTTCCAGGCTTGTTTGAATAATATGCTTTTCTTTTGGAACTTTATTTCCATAGTATTTTACTTTGTCCCCTTTCCCCTCCTCCTTTAGCTGTGTGCACACATTACATTCATTTTCCAGGTCAGAAGAAAGAAAGCTCTTCACTGTTTACTGACAGCAACAGGCTAGATTGCTGTAGAGATTGGCAAGAACAATCCAATAAAGAATCCCCAAATCAGACACTCAAAGGACTACTGAGATTCAGACAGTAACATTCAGAAAGGAGAAATCTCTGAGAATACCCTCTGGTGCCCAGAATGAAAGAAAGATCAATATTGCCAAAGACTATAATGAGTCTGGAGAAGTCTCCCCCCAGTGTTTTCCATGGATTTAACATCTGGAGTTCTCAGACACCCCAGACTCTCACCAAGCTTTTCTCTCCTAAATATTTTTCTTGGCCCATCTGCCCAGGAACAAATATATTTGTCATATCTGCCAGTACAATGTCCTAGAACAGCTGGTATAGCATCAGGTTGGGGGTGCAGTACTAGGTCACCAATAAGCACTTCAGACAATACAAAGGCATTATTTGTTAGTGTATCTGATTGTTACTTTGGGCTGTAATCTGATTTCCAAGCAAGTCTTAACTTTTCCAAAGATATCACCAGGGGTACAATTTTGCATGCTTGTTCTTGAACCAGAAATTGGCTCTGCTCAAAGATTTCTAAAAACAATATCATTATTTTTGGCCTTCTGAAAGCCATAGGAGAAGACTGTTCCAGTTTTTGCGCATGGAAAACTAAACAGTGATTTGAGTTTAAAGAATTGTGCGTGGCATCTGATCATCTTCACTAAGGAGAGGTAAATAAGCAAATATGGAAATTTTTTAACTACATTTGTGAAATAAAGCATGCTATGCATCCAATGGAAGTTCTCCATGCTCAGTGCATGGTAAGCGCAAAGTAATGAATGTACTGGTATGCCAAAATACCCTCTGGGCTGTAGGCAATCCTTGAATTTTAATACAAAATTCTGCTTCTGCACAGACAATAATTCTTGCCATACTGGTAGTAGTTCCATCAAAAGAGGTCCTGCAGGTTGTTTGGCAGCTAGCCTTTTTGCTGTATCCCTCCACAAGCGGTTTTGGAAGTACAGATTGCACAAGTATCAGTATGGATGCCTGGAGCATGGCAGCCATGATAGGACTGAGCCAATACTTGGCTACCATGTAGATGACAGCATTTTCCTGATGTCCTGCACAGTAACTGACAAGCACTGCAAAATATGTATATTAAAGGGTTATGGTGGGGAAGAAAACTTTGAAATGAAAATCTGAAACTTGCCTTTCTGATTCTGCAGGCAGACTGAAACCACAGCTGAGAAATGTTGTACTGGGTAGAGGACAAAAATTGTGTGCAAAATGGCTCATTATTCAAAAAGAAAATGTATCAAGAAAGATTGCGGGTGAAAGGGTAGAAGAGCAAAAGAAATAAGCCTAAGAATACAAGCTTTATTTAAGTCCATACAGAAGTAATGATGCAAGGTTGGAACCCACAGACTTAGAATTCTTCTTTCATTTATACTAGTAAATTCCCGGTCCTGTCCCCCGTCACCAGCCCCAATGCAGCTGTGACAAAAAGGCTGCATCCTATGGTAGCAGGAGACCCAAAGGCATAAGTCCTGGGGCTGCTTATGGGTCTCTTTGGATATATGCCTTCTATTTTGGTGGTGTATGTCCAAGGAGTGAAAAAGGATGGGGAAGTTTTTGAAAGAGGGTTGAGATCTGGTGTGAGCCTTTGCCACCGAATCCACCCCATCCCACCACTTTCCTGTCCACAGTTCCTCCCCTGGAAAGTCCAGTTCCACTCCTTCCTGCCCACAATCTGCTCCCTTGGCAATCATTGCCATTTGTGTCGGTGGCACCAAAATGGCAACTGGTAGTGTGCAGCACATGCTGCTGTATGGTGTATTACGACAGTGAAACTCTTCTGCTAGGACTGTCAATCTCAATTATCATTATCAGTGTGTAACTTTATACATGGCTAATGCTGAAGACAGGATTTGAATCCTCTACAACACAGTCAACCCGAGGTTAAGCTACGTTGATTTTCTAAGAATTCTATTTAAATGGATGGTGGCAGGATGAAACAGTGGTGGTGGGGTTATACTTCCACTCAGCTATAACAGTAGCCGCTGTAGTAGTAGAGAGAGCACAGGCCCCAGATGGTCATGTTTCCAAGTCCATGAGGCAAGAATCAAGGCAGACAGGAGATGAATTTCTGAAGGTGCATTTTTCAGGGGTACCAGGCCCCAAATGGTCAAGTACAGAGATAATGGTATAAATGATGACTGATCTATAATTTATTTTTCCTGGATTTTCACAATTGTCTTCTGAGTTAGGGGGAGAAAATGTTTTAGATGACTTCATCTGCTGTGTTCCATTTATGTGTGTGTGTTTGGTGGTGGTAGGAGGAGGAGAAGTAGAGGGGAATGAGTTACCTAGGCAATGTGCAAGACACTTATGGTCCAGACTTTGACATGACATTTTTCCTTACTTATGCTGACTTGGGAAAGAAAAATCACCCCATTCCACCTCTGTACTTCCTCCTCTGCTATATTTCCCTCTTCCTTTTCAAATTCAGAGAGCAAGAGGAGAAGGAGTGGAAGAGGCAGCTGGTCAAAGGCTTTGCTTGCCAATCTGCCATCTGAGGATCCTACTTCAGTCAGTCTTCCTTCAGCAGGTACCCCCCACTTGGAAGTGGATCTGACTGAAATCAATATGTCATTGAAATGGATTTGGAGGTAGAAAGTCCCAGTGTGACTAAATTGTTTCTCAGCCTGCCTCTTCTTGGCATCACTTGAGGGCCAGATTTGTGCAATATATCCCAAATGCTGGAGTGTGAATTTCATCACCCCAACCTGCAGCTAACTGAAGAACACATGGTATGAAATGTGCTTCAGGTCAGCCTTGCCTTATTCCTGCCCAAGGCCAATTCTGGTTGCGCATGAATACCCCGAGATGCTCTTTTCTTTGGCTGAAGCCTTCATTAACATAAGCTTGCGTAGCTCTGTCAGCTTCCACGTAAGAGTGGTACTCATTCTTTTCCAACCCTGCCAAAAGGCCGGATAAATGTAGCTTCCAATTAGGAAGTCGACTGAATGATTTGGTAAGAAATGAAACACGTGACTTTCTTTGGATGCAGAGATGCTGCATGTCTTTGGTGGAAGAAAGGGCTGTTTTGAAGAAGGGCGAAAAGAACAGCAGACTTCAGAGTTAGATGAAGATGCCTGAAAGGAAGTGTCTGGATAATGTGACAGATGATCTTAACCTCGATTAATGTGTTTTAATTGGATTAAGCTATATGAAAGGCCTCTTTTCTCTCTCTCTCGCTTTCAACACCTTCAGGGCCCTTCGCTGCACAATGTGAGCATGGCAAAAGGGCATGTACCCAGCCTTATGGACATATGCTGTGCATCCTGACACTATGTTCACATAAGCAGGGCTTATCTCCAGTGACATGGCCCTTGGGGTGCCAGAGGGTGGTGGCCATCAACAGATAATTGGGCAGTTTGAAGGTTTGCTGCAGTGTTGAGAAAAGGAAAGCCATTTGCATCGGATGGTGCTCTTTCCACAGCGCTGGAAACTGTCATCGCACATAAGTCTTCGCCATACGATTCAAAATAGTGACATGTATGACAAAGGGTCAGGTTCTACTCTTTGTCTTAGAAGCACTGAGCAGTAATTTACTCTCTAAAGGGTGGTGGGAACCAGGAACGATATTGGAGCGCATGGTCTGAGCCCTGTCTTCCCCTGTCCTCCGACCTCATCTCTCCACTTCAGGCTTCTCTTTTGCAGTCCTCTTCTACTCCCCCCTCTCTCTCCCTTTGCTTTCTATATTCTGCCTTTTCCTCTTTCTTTTTCCCTAAGGCTTTGACTTTCGAGGCTACGTGCTTCAGTGGTGAACCTCCCATTATGGACGAGCCTTTAGGACCTCATGGACGCCTCTCTGAGGCTCCCGACGGGGTCGGAAATTGTGCGTCCATTTTTTTGAAAACACAGTTTAAAACCTCAGGGAAGCCTCAGGAAGCTTCCCTGATGCAGCCTGTGGTTGCGTGAGGCTCCATGAACTTCAGGTGAATGGTGTGGGGAGATTTGCACACAGGGGACAGCAGCATCCTGTGTGGGGGCGCCATCTCTGCCCCAGGGTGTGAAGCTGGGGAGGTCCACCACTGACATGCTTTTCTAAACTCCATACCCTGTAGTTCAGATGGCTGTCCCAGCCCCTTTCAGTGACTCTCAGTTCCCCGTGATGATGTCGTTGCTGGCTACATTGAAGTTGGCCAGAGGCCTGAAGAAGGCCATGGTCCATCCACCCCATTGGACATACCAGAACATCATCGTTTCAGAATAATCACTCATCTTGTTTCATACTTCCACCTTTTGAATTTTACAGCACATGCAGAAAGTCCTCACTTAAAAGTTGTCTCATTCAACACTGTTTTAAAGTTGGTCAGCCTTTCTCAATCTTCTGAGCTCCACATCCTCCAAAGCTGCAGATTGTAGGGCTTCTGAAAACTGCTTCCCGGTTTTACCAGCCTCAAGACCCAGTTCCTTGAACATAAGAACATAAGAACAGCCCCACTGGATCAGGCCATAGGCCCATCTAGTCCAGCTTCCTGTATCTCACAGCGGCCCACCAAATGCCCCAGGGAGCACACCAGATAACAAGAGACCTCATCCTGGTGCCCTCCCTTGCATCTGGCATTCTGACATAACCCATTTCTAAAATCAGGAGGTTGCGCATACACATCATGGCTTGTACCCCGTAATGGATTTTTCCTCCAGAAACTTGTCCAATTCCCTTTTAAAGGCGTTTAGGCTAGACGCCAGCACCACATCCTGTGGCAAGGAGTTCCACAGACCAACCACACGCTGAGTAAAGAAATATTTTCTTTTGTCTGTCCTAACCCGCCCAACACTCAATTTTAGTGGCTGTCCCCTGGTTCTGGTATTATGTGAGAGTGTAAAGAGCATCTCCCTATCCACTCTGTCCATCCCCTGCATAATTTTGTATGTCTCAATCATGTCCCCCCTCAGGCGTCTCTTTTCTAGGCTGAAGAGGCCCAAACGCCGTAGCCTTTCCTCATAAGAAAGGTGCCCCAGCCCTGTAATCATCTTAGTCGCTCTCTTTTGCACCTTTTCCATTTCCACTATGTCTTTTTTGAGATGTGGCGACCAGAACTAGACACAATACTCCAGGTGTGGCCTAACCATAGATTTGTACAATGGCATTATAATATTAGCCGTTTTGTTCTCAATACCCTTCCTAATGATCCCAAGCATAGAATTGGCCTTCTTCACTGCCGCCGCACATTGGGTCGACACTTTCATCGACCTGTCCACCACCACCCCAAGATCTCTCTCCTGATCTGTCACAGACAGCTCAGAACCCATCAGCCTATATCTAAAGTTTTGATTTTTTGCCCCAATGTGCATGACTTTACACTTACTGACATTGAAACGCATCTGCCATTTTGCTGCCCATTCTGCCAGTCTGGAGAGAGCTTTCTGGAGCTCCTCACAATCGCTTCTGCTCTTCACCACTCGGAAAAGTTTGGTGTCGTCTGCAAACTTAGCCACCTCACTGCTCACTTGGCTTTGTCACATCCCAGAAGCATAGCTGCAAGGCATTCTGGGGTGTGACAATGCTTTGCAATGTGATTGGAAAGCAGTCAGTGAACTCACTACTTGGGAGAGTGTTATTGAGCCTGCCTGCAGTAAAACTGATTTCATTATAAGTTGCAGTTTCCAAGAACCTATCAGCAACTTTAAGTGAGGACTTGCTGTATATGACCACTGGGCAGTTGAGCATATTTATTTGTTAACATTAATAATTATTATTAATTATTAACTTTATTTTTACCCCACCTTTCTCCCTGAAGGGACTCAAGGCGGCTTACAAACAAGGTTGTTGTTGTTGTTGTTATTATTATTATTATTATTATTATTATTATTATTATTATTATTATTATTATTATTAACAACAGTATTTATATACCGCTTTTCAACTAAAAGTTCACAAAGTGGTTTACAGAGAAAAATCAAATAACTAAATGGCTCCCTGTCCCAAAAGGGCTCACAATCTAAAAAGATGCAAAAGAATACCAGCAGACAGCCACCAGAACAGACACTGCTGGGGTGAGATGGGCCAGTTACTCTCCCCCTGCTAAAAAAAGGAGCACCCACTTGAAAAAGTGCCTCTTACCCAATTAGCAGGGGTTTTTAAGGTTAAAAAACAACTTACAAAACATAATTTAAAAACAGATAAAAATATAACATATCATAAAAACAGTAGTCATATTATTCAGAATAATTCAACTTTCTTCCATCATGGAACTCCTAATGGCAAACATAGTGGTCCCAGATGGTTTCCCATGCAGCCACTAACCAGATTCAAACTTAAGAACATAAGAACAGCCCATCAGCCACAGGCCCATCTAGTCCAGCTTTCTGTATCTCACAGTGGCCCACCAAATGCCTCAGGGAGCACACAAGACATGACCTGCATCCTGGTGCCCTCCCTAGTGTATGGCATTCTGACATTGCCCATTTCTAAAATCAGGAGGTTGCAAATTATGGCTTGTAACCCATAATGCTGGGGCAAGGAGTTCCACAGACCAACTACACTACTACTACTACTACTACTACTACTACTACTACTACTACTACTATACATCCTTAATTTTAGCGTGGTTACTGCACCATGTGCCTTCAGACTGTGTCCTTGAACATGTATGGAGAACACTGAGCAGTCAATAGAAGTGCAGCAGGTAGCAGGATTACCATGCTTTGTTGGAATGTTGGAAGACTGATAGTATCTGAGCGGAACCACTCTATATATAGTCCATAGGTTGTTGGCATCCTTCAGTCTCGGAAGACTATGGTGTCACACTCTGAATGGTGGTTCTGGAACAGAGTGTCTTCTCCAGTGCATGAAGCCTGGGTAAAGAAGGTATGGAGGATAGGCTGTTACCCATGCAGCAAATCCCCCCTCTCCACGTCGCTGAAATGGTCCAATGGAAAGGCAGAGGCCAATACGGTTGGTTCCAGCGGTGTCGCAGGAGTTGCCAGAACGTGACTGTGTTCAGCCATGAACTGCCTCAGGGACTCCGGCTCCGGATTTTGCCTCGAGGTTGACTCCTGAAGCCTTTTCCATAACTGGATGTAGCCACAAGGCAGTGGAGGTTTGGGATCAGAGTTTTCCTTCTCTCGGATGAGCTGCCTTCCCAGGCTAACGAGTCTCATCTACCCAGTGGCTGTTTAGTCGCCTCTTATGACAAGTACAGCCAAACTGGGGGCCTATTCTTATCCCCAGCCCCCAGGGGGTAGTCCATGGTGTGGGTATATATATTAATTCCCACCAGTAGGGGGAGCCATAACCTATCTTGTTGCTAGTTTAAAGGCTTGTGAATTGCTTTCTCCTGCTTTGACTAGCCTTCTCATTAGTTTCATTGTCCTATCTTTTGTCGAGGAGGGAGTAGCTCCTTATCTGGTTGTCCAGCGGAATGCAGCTTCAAGGACACAGCCCACAATGTAGAGAGTACACAGACACGAGGAAATCCATCACCATTTCAGTCTGTATTTACAATTTTACAATAATAGTGGCAGCATAGCAAAACAAAGCAGAGACAGCAAAACATACAACACACATGATCACCAACAACCCACACATGAGGGCTCTCACAGTCTCTTATAAAGCTCTGTGCTCAATCAGGATGGGTGGTGTCTCCTCCTCCTGCCACACCCTGTCTCATGATGCATGCCTCATCAGCTGGCTCACTCTACACCTGAGTCCTGGTGACTCAGCATACATTAGGCCCTACCTTATTCAGATCTGCAAATTTATCCTGGGTTATGTTCTAACCCTGACATCTTTTTCTGCCTTTGTAAAATTGGCTGCAGTTCTTTCGTTGTTGCAGTAAAATTCTTACCAACACTCAGTTTCATTGTGTGGGGGACTGATTGATTCCTTCAGCTCTGCAACAAAGACCTGCCAAGATCTGCTGCAAAAATTCTAATGGCAAAAGAGCATACAAAAAAAAAAAATCCTTATAATGTTTCACAGTATATTAAACAGCATATCAAAAGAGCGCCAATCGGCTGTTTCATCTTTTGTTTTTGGTTTCTTTTGAATGACCTCAGCCTGCAATTCTCATTGACCTCTAAAATGTTGCAGAAGTCCAGTGACAGCCAGCTTCTGGCTATAACTCCTTTCATAGCTCAACTACAATGCACCACGTGAAAACTTATGTAAGGCTGCAAATCAGGAATCTGACATGCATGTTTTTGGAAAAGTTCACTGTGTCATAAATCTGTTTTTAAATGGGAACAGACTATGAATATGATAACAGCCTTTTCGTAGCAAAAATATATATATAAGCTCCAAGTTGATATATGGCAACATTGTCATTTGGATATATATTTTTTAAAATTAATTACTTTCATTCTGCCTTGATAAGAAAGCGTGCTGCAAGTTTGCTTTTTGACATTGACTGCAGGTTGATTCTCACATATCAGCATTTGTTTACAACCTTTCTAGCCTGCTTTTCTATTTTAAAAATATGCAAAGTAGCATATAATGAAACAGTAGAAACAATAAGGATAATAGTAACAGAATAAAAGCATGATGAAATAAGCCACAATGAAAGAGTGGTCAAAACTGTACTAAAAAAAAATGCTTTCAAGAGGCCTGGGAGAATAAAAAGTCTCCATCTGTCACTGTTACTATGTCCATAAAGACATGTGAATGTGGTAAAGGGTAAACGCTAAGAGGTCATGTGGCGCAGACCAGAATGCACATTCCCTTTGACCAGGATTGGGTCATACTTCTGGGTATGCATGCTTGGCACTGCATGGTATGAAAGCTAAACAAAGATGTTTTAAAAAATGTTTAAAAAATTTGTTTTAATTTAAAAACAATTTAAATCAGCATCTTAGTCTGATCCTGCACAATTTACCATAGAAGAAAATCTCTTCAGGAGAACTAGCTTTCTGGAGAGAAAGAGCTCATTCAAACGTAATTTTATCTTTAAATGTCATTCCGCAGTTGCCTTTGATTGTTTATTAAAGAAATTAAAATCAAGCTGTGGGAAAATGCCATTTTCCATGGTGTTATTAGTGATGCTTATATGCTCCTTGAAAGAAAGGGGAAAAGAAGACAGTCCATCTGAATGCTGTCCTATCTGTTCTGTTCTGTAGTTAAAAGCCAACCGTATGGGGACTGGCTGTAGGCAACTTCCTCCAAGCTGGCAGGCTAGGAGCTGTTGGCTGTCAGTTCATCTGCATCCAAGGAGAGTCCACCCTCTTGCCGACTGGCTCACTGAAGACTGACTGGCTCCAGACTTTCATAAACCTTCTCTGCATTTTAAACCAGGAAGGAGAGAAAAAAAAATCAACCCAGTGTTTTGGCACTGATTCTCAGCCCAATACAATTGCATTCGGGAAGAGTGCTAAAGAGTTGCATCTATGAAGTCAAGAAAGATGAACCTTGTTCTTGTCATGGCTGGAATGAAAGAGAGAGAGTGTGTGTTTTTTAGAACCATACTGGAATTACTGCTTCGTTTGCCCTCTTATCCTCTTCTACTATCAATATCAATCGTATTTGGTTTATGCAACACTTTTGAAAGGGGGAAAAACTGATAAAAGGTGCCTGGAGTTCAGCGTGATGAAGGTACTTATGATGGAGCTCTTGCAAGACAAAGGATGCAATCAGAATGAAATGTACATTAATGGACCCAGGTTGTGCAGAAATCAATGGACGCTTACTTTCCATTTTATGTGTAAGATTGGGATAAAAGGATTATTTCCTCCAAAGAACAAAGCATTAGCTGGTAGGGTGCTCATCATTAATAGCAATTAACAGGCATTTTCCCATTCTTCTTGTCACACTAAAAAAAATTGCACTTCCTTTTTAGTATCTTTCTGTGGAGAATTTGCATTGAAAAGTCAGTCTTCTAGATTCCAGTCCATTTTCAGTCATTTGAGAAAGGAACACACACATACAGGTGAATGTATGAGAACAACCAATGGCCTGTATGTTGCTGTCCCATACTCTACATGTTGTGAACATGGGTGAGCACAAGCGTGGGATTCATTGGGTGTTGCTCCTTTGCGCATTGGACAGGCCCCTTTCAGAAAGTCGACCTTAAAGGCCTTTTGCAGCTGAAAGAATGACATGCATGTTCCTTTAGTGATTCTTTAATTTAGGAAGGGTTTTTTTGTTACATATGCCTACAAGAGAGGGGAATCTATTCATAGCTGCCTTCATATTTAGTTATGCTAGGCAGCAATCTAGTACACTACTAAGCACAACTTTTGGTTTAATATTTATGCACATCATTTGTGCACACCCAGAGAAAAACATGTAATTGTGAAAGGATGTTTTTCCATCATGTTGTTTCTGTTACCCATCCCTTCCCCCATGACTCTGTACCCCACTTCTCTCATTCCCCTTCCCTCCGACCCCAGATACCACAAATCCTAACCCCCATCTATATCCCTTCCCAGTGCTTTTTTTGTTTAAAAAAAAAAGGTACAGAAACTCACAACTTGTTGATCTTTTATTTATTTATTTATTTATTTATAAACCATTTTTTATTGGAGCAACAGGTAATAAGATACAACTAGACAACACATGATTAACACATACAGAGAGGATAACAAAAAGGCATTCAACACTATTGAATACAGATATATTAAAAATAAAATATTGAAATGAATTGGGACCTACTTGAAATTGGCTCATGACCCACCTAGTGGGTCCTGACCCTTAGTTGGCAACCTTCAGTCTCGAAAGACTATGGTATCGCGCTCTGAATGGTGGTTCTGGAACAGTGTCTAGTGGGTCCCGACCCACAGTTTGAGAAACACTGTTCTAATGTAAAATGCACTAAAATACACTGTGCCTACAGTTATCAAGTTAACCACTCTTTGCCATTGGCAAAAAATAGTTCAGGACGATCTTTAATCTATATCAAAGACTTGCAAAACTGAGGGTCAGAAAAACATTTTATCAAAATTTGTGGGTTTTTTTTTATGAATTTAGGTTGCTGATTCCAAAAATGGCCATAGCATAGGCTTCCTCATGAGGAAGCTCCTTGAACCATTCACTAACAAGACTATGCCATATTTCCAAAACTAGAAATGATAGGGGAAAACTGATGCCATTTTTGGAATCAGCACACCAGTGACATCACTAGGATTCACGTCACCCAGTGTGGGAGGCCTGTGCATCACCCCATGCAGTGGGAAGGGCATCACCCCAGGTGGTGGGTGTGGTGATGTACCATCACCCTGCCCCCACTGGTTTATTGGCTGTACCTTTTGTTAGAACACAGATATTTCAATGTGGTTTGTTTCATTGCATTCTGCATGAAATTACACATAGATTGATATAAAACATGATAGTATTGTTCCTCCAAATTCTGATTTAGTGATTTTGAGAACTTGTAGAGTCACACACACCCCTGTGTCACTAACAATTTATGGCAGCAGTTCTCAAACTTTTAGCACCGTGTTTTGGCAGATTCCAAGGCCAAGCTCTGCCTGGAGAATTATGCCCACTTTAAGCAAATTAGCTCCCCTTCTTTCCCCCAACAAATGACCCTGGTTCTGCCCTGCAGTCCTGCTGGACTCCACCTCCAGGATAGCTCACCTGTTCAACCTGCAGAGGTCCTCTCTCCTGCTAGCAGCCTCCCACCACTACAGCAGACCCTGGGTCATCAGCAGGTCTTGGGCACAGCAGCCACACACCAAACTCCAGTGTCTCCAGCAGTCTCCAAAGTCCATTCACCAATCAGTCTATTAGCCATCATAAGAACATAAGAACATAAGAACAGCCCCACTGGATCAGGCCATAGGCCCATCTAGTCCAGCTTCCTGTATCTCGCAGCGGCCCACCAAATGCCCCAGGGAGCACACCAGATAACAAGAGACCTCATCCTGGTGCTCTCCCCTACATCTGGCATTCTGACTTAACCCATTCCTAAAATCAGGAGGTTGCGCATACACATCATGGCTTGTACCCCATAATGGATTTTTCCTCCAGAAACTTGTCCAATCCATCAATTCCTTAGTCCATTAATCCAGTCTCCCCTACTCAATCTTTCCTCCTCTTGCTACCCACAAACCCTTCCTGCCTCAGGTGCTCCTTATATCCCTGAGGGCATATCCCTGAGGGCCCTATTGCCTTCAAGTGGCTGCAGCTGTGCAGCACACTCCCTGGAAGCCCAGGCCTTACCCTTAAAGGGGCCACTGCTGACACCACAGCCTACCTCCTTTCCAGATCTACCGAGATTCCAATACACACCGGGACCCACTTTTTAGAATGACAATCTGTCCAGGACCCACTGGAAGTGATGTCATGGCCAGAAGTGACATCATCAAGCAAATTAAAATAAATAATTATAAATAATTAAATTGAAATAAAAGAAATAATTACATAAGGGGGAGCCAGTCCTGTTCCACCAAGTGAATCTACTCTGAAGTAAGTCCTGTTGTGGACAATGGGGCTTACTCTTAGCAATTGTGGTGGACTGCAGTGTGGGTAGGATTGTGTGGGTAGGATTGCAGCTTGTGAGCCCAATCCTATGTATGTCTACTCTGAAGTAAGTCCCATAGTGGTCAATGGAGCTTACTCTGTAGCCTGCCTGTAATAACTCCCCCAAAAAGCATCAGTGAGATTTGCAGCCCTCCCCAGAGCCCAGTTTAAAGTTCTTCTATTTCAGGCATATCAAGAAAAAGACCCTCCAGGCTTTGTAAGTGCAAAATAGAAAACTTTCCCCTTACCACCTGAAGCCTCTTTTTTGTCCTTTTTAGTGGGGGGGGGGAGGCTGCCTTCTGGAGTATCTCCAGCTCCATGGGATCAGGACCATTCTGGTGTCCTCACATTCCCCTTTGCCTGACCTGACCAACAGCCAAGGCACATCTACCTACTCACAAGTAAACACGACGTGAGGCTGCTTGCTTTCTATACAGCTCAATAGACTGCAGCTGGGAGGGAGGCAGGGACCTCCTTCTTCCTTTTGTGTTTTTGGGGGCTGCATTCATTGGATCAGGACCATTCTGACGTCCTTGGATTCCTCTCAGCCTGCCCTTTCCTATGGACTATGGCAAGTATGCCTACTCACAAGTAAATGCGTGCTACGGCTCACTTTCACTTTCCATAGGGCTCCATTCACTTTTTCCTGCAGGGGACTGCATAAAAAAGGTGCAGGAACGCAGTTCCGGTGCGCTCTATTACAAAAAAAGCCCTGCCCTTTCCAATTCTCCCTATCCCAGATTCTATTACTCCTACAGATCATATCCCAATCCCCACATTTCCTCCTTCCCACCTATCCTACAACCCTACTGTTCAACTTTATTTTCTCTCCTTTGTACTTAGGAGATATTACTGAATTCCTCTCTTGCCACAATTCACAATGGGGCACAAGTTTCCCATAGTGCCTCAACAGATGGCTTTTTTATAAGATACAGGCATGTCCATGGATTCTAGACATTCTGTCTGTTTGCAAAGAAATGTGTATTTAAATGTATACTTTGCAATAGATTATTGTACAGCTATTGGGTAGGAAATGTGCAAAAATACTTGAAAAATCTATATTTCCACTGGTGGAAAGAAAAATCTGAGGATTTCTAACAGAAGAAAGCAGAAAGGATATAAAAGACATGGTGTGAAGTTCAGATGGAACAGAAATAGAAAGATCCATCTATTCCTACTCTTTGCACAGAACTGACTTCTCTCACCTCTATTTCCACACTCTGCCCTTCCACTGATTGTCTTCTTTTTTTCTTTCCTCCTTCCCCCCTAATAACATATGCTGTTGGTGGTAAGTCTTCAGACCTACAAATGCAATGCAATGTAAAAGCGTGACAAAGCGTGAGAAGGTGGAACCAGCAGGGGAGCTAGAGGGGGGGTGGGTTGGTAAGTGCGGCATGCTCCACAGCATACGTTGTAAGCGCCTTTCCTCCTGAGCCATTCAGAGCAGCGATGGCAAAGTACCATCACTGCCCTTAAAAAAGAGACTGATCCACAGTTAATGGTACATATTTTGTACAACTATTTTGGTATTGCTCTCTCCCTTTCACCTCCTCATTCAGCACATCGCAACAGTACCGTATGGCATATATCAGTCAGGATAGTGTAGGAGAGCCAGGATGGTGTATTGTTTCAGAAGTCAGACCTCGAAGATCCAGGTTCAAATCCCCGCTAGCCACAAAACTTTCTGGATGACCTGGGGCCAGTCACTATCTCTCAGCCTCACCTACCTCACAGGGTTGTTGTGAGGACAAATGGAGAGAAGGAACCTCTTTGAAGAAAGGAAGGTATAAAAATGTGAAAAAAATAAATAATAAATATTTTGTGTGGGTTAACTCCTCTAAAACGCAGTGCAGACTGAAAATTCTCAGTGAATTTTCAATTTTTGAATTTAGGAAAGTGAGAAAACTGGGAATGGGACTGAGGGTGATTCTGAAAGGGTAGAAAATGTTTGAGTAACTTGAGGGGAGCACTTCCTACTAGCTTCTTCTGGCTGCCAAGAATTTCTCCCCAGAATGCCTCGTGCATGTGGTGTAGTATCATGACGTAAAGTCGTTCCAAGGAAAAAGTGGCAGCCCGAGAAATTTCTGAGCATATTTCAGATTGGTCCCCATGTTCGCCACCTGAGAATGTGGCAGGGAAAATGGGAGAGGTATTTCACTTCAGCTCTTGTAAAACTCACAGTCTAGATGAAAGGTTTCAGTGAGATGAGGAAATGGGCTGTGCAAAGCACGAATTTTTTCCCCTTCAGTGAATAATTAAACACTGGAACTGTTTTGTCTATAATTGGTTCAAGGTGGTCTCTCGCAGTATAAATTCTTAAATGTGACCACCTCAGTGAAGAAAAAAAAGAGTCTACAATATGTGCTGGAGTCTGCAGAAACAACACTATGGAAATTAAAGTCTGAACATGAATAAAAATTTATTGCTCCCATCGAGGCGCGTTGAGACAAAAATCAGATGTTTTCCAAAAGCAGCACATTAAACATTCCTGAGGCTTTTCGTACACATTCCAACTTCTCTCCTCACGATCTGTCTCCTTACAGCATTCTCCTTGTGCAGTGTAGCACACCTTCTGGAAACGGACAAGAACAACAGCTGGTCCCAATTATCATAACTGCACTATGGTTACAAGAACAAATGGCCAGATTTTCTGTTTAGATCCTCGGCTTAAGAATGACTGGACATTTGATGGAGTTTCTTGGGCCTCTGTTTAGATATTAGCTTCTCTTTAGTCTTCTTGGTATGTCTCAACCAGTGGTGTGGCTGGAAGGAGTGCTGCCCCCAGGTACACCTTCCAGGGCCACCCCCTGACTTGAGTTGCCCACTTACCTGTACCATTCCAAACACAACTGGAGCTGCGCTCTGGTTGTGTTCAAAGGGTGTTCTGAGGGCTGGGGAGGCCTCTGTGAAGTGCAATAATGCCTTCTGAGGTCTCACTTCAATTTTTGAAAACATCACTTTATTTTTTTAAAAACAGCAACACAGAAGTGACATCTTAATGTCTTGAGAAGGCATTCTGAGGGCCAGGGAAGCCATGGAAAGCCTCCCCAGGCCTCAGAACATCACATGCCACTTGAAGCGAGAGTAGCCAAAGCAACTCGACTGTGAGCGAGGGGGCAGGACCCCAGCTGCTGTGGTTGAGGTGGCTGCCCCCATGGAGTGCCACCTGGGGCCACAGCATCCTTGTGACCCAGCTACGCAACTGGCCCCACATAACCTATCATTCATCATTGGTCTGATTTGAACATGCAGCAACATGACATGAGGCTGGTTCAGACAACATTTTTAACCCCAAGCCAGCCCCATGGGGTAAAGGACATGTTCAGTCATGGACTATGAACCTGCTGATCACTCCCATCATGTCCAGAGGAATTCAGGGCACTTTAATTGTGCATGGGAGCACAATCATCTGACTTGCTCCCTCTATGTGATTCAAATAAAATAGAACAGGAGACAGCACAATCAGCAAAAAGTGCTTAAGCCAAAAGCCAATTGGAATAGATGCCAGCATTTCACCTGGCATTTCAATGAGCCCAGAGATGGTTCTATTCAGGGCTCCCAAGGGAGGGTATTTCACAGCTTGGGTACCACTGTTGAGAATGACCTACACATTGTTACTACTGATATAACCTCACTAAGAAGGGGGACCCCCAAGCAAAGGGTACTTGATGAAGGATGAAGAGCACAGGCAGATAGATGTGGGAGAAAATTCCTCAAGTAGCAAGAATCCATTATTCTGATTATTATTGTTTTGATTTTAAGATGTATATAAACCAGCCTTGGGCACCTCAGCAGGGAGAGGCAGGGTAGAACTATTTTTAAATAAATCAATGCGTAGACTTGCCCTTTGGTTCCTTTTCTCACTCCTGCCTTTGAGCTTTCTACTCTGTCTCAAGACATGGTCTGTGGTAGGGGCAGCCTATCCATTACATGTGGTGATGCAGGTAGCATCAGTGATAGATTATGGGGACAAGGGGGTGGCAGATTTTTGGTGCCCTTCACTCCTTAGTTTGTTGCTGCCACCACCTCCCTCCAGCTTGCCACAGATGCAACCTTCATGGAGTCTCTTTCCACCTCCTAAAAGGGAGCAGGTAGTGGATCACCCACCTCGTTACCTTGCTCCAGGCGTGATTTCCTCAAACAAAGAAGGGCAAGGCATCTAATCTACTCTGTACCACGGTATCAAGGAATGCTAGGAAAACCAGGAAGACATAAATCTGAATTTTGTAAATGAATTTGAGCTATAAGAATTTGCTTGAAATACTTTTTCCTCAAATTTGCTTAGCCTTTAATCTGAATTTTCATATTTAATGTCATATTTGAAGGAAAGAATGACAGATCTCATCAAAGGTATTGTTTTTATTCCCCAGGAGTCACTCTCAGTACATGGAATTTCTAACATAGGTACAGGTGATAAGAGATGATTTATGTGGAAAAAAATGAAGTTTCTGTTATTATCCAAATCAGCTCCATTCATTCACGGTACAGTATTTGTTGTTGATGTTGGGGTTTTTTGTTCTTTCAAAATATCTAGAGTACATAACAAATGAAAAGAGGTTCTGGTAGTGTTTAATAGATAGAACTGCAATATAGCATTTGGAAAAAAACAAGAAAGAAATTTAGAAAAAAATATATTTTAATAATGGTATAAGTTGAAACACCCTTTGTATTAAAAATGCACATTTTTTCCATTGGGGTAGGCAACTGGAAAACATCCTGCATTGGGGACTGAGATGACCTTTAACTAAGTCACCAACTCATGGCTCTTGCACTTCATTAAGATGAAACTGTGCTCTGTGCTGTCCTCGGTAAAGGTCACGTGGGACTAAATGTCAGACCTTTTCAATCTGTTCACCTGCAGTTTTAGCCTCTTGCGCTTACTGAAATTGTCTCGACTCATTTAAGTGTTTCAAGGAATCTGGATCCTGTGCGTCCCAGGGAGCTTTGTGCTATTTGTACCTAATCAATGAGTTACTGAGCATGGATGGAACAGCATTCTGGCACACCTATACTCAAAGGCCATTTGTGACTGTACCTTGTGTCACAGTCACCTTGCTCCTTTAACAAAAAGTTAATTAAAATAACATTTTCCCCTCAAATACCACCCCTCTGCCACCATTATCAAGGTACAGATTGTTCCATCCAGTGCTTTTTTGGTTTAAAAAAAAAAAAAAGGTGCAGGAACTCACAACTTGTTAATCTTTTATTTATTTATTTATTTATTTATTTATTTATTTATTTATTTAAAACTGAACTTTGAGCAGTTTTGCAGCCTCAACTGGCCCCGCTTTTGGCAACTGGCAACCAACCTTTATATTTTGCAGCCATGGAGCACCTCCCCTCCTAAAAAAAAAAAAAAAAAAAAATTCTTCCTCATAGGGATTTGAACCCCTAGCCTCTGGCTCCACATACCAGCACTTTAACAATTGAGCCATAGGAACTCTTAGACTCAAAGTGTTTGGAACTAATACTTGAGGCACTGATGGCCACCAGCTGGGCTCAAGACCTTATATATTAGTTCTGAGCAGTTTGACTACAGGCTTTCCTATAGCCCTAGTTCCATCCCTCTGTGCAGAAGGTAGGGCAAGAAATCCCTGACATCCCATTGGGTGTTAGTGCTGATGATGGTTGGCTTTTTGCAGCCAGCTGCACAATTTGCCCTCTCCAGCTCATTATCCTCTGCACCTATTGGAGACTCCTTACTAGCCACAGGTCATCACACTATGAGGCTAGTTGCAGGGTGTCTGATAGGAATTTTATCAGGTGGTACAAAGTTTCTTTTGGGCCACTCCCCAAAGTGGGGGCAAAACTGGGCAGTGGCAGGGTGATTAACAGCCAGAAAAATCTGTGCAGCCCAGGTCTACGCGCCTTCCTGATGCAGAGCCCATCTACCTGCCCTTGTGCTGTTGGCAACTAGATACAGTAATACTGAAATCCAAACGCACCCCTAAGTCTCTCTAAAATCTTTCAATATAGAAAGTCATCTCAGAAAATTAGCATCGTCATATTTTGGCTCACACTTGAATGGAATATGTCTTGTGTAAACCAAAGCTTATTTCTGCAGCAGCTGTATTCCTGCTGCTGTAACCCTGAGCTCCTATACGTTCCTTCATGGTAACCAGATCCACAAGCCAAAGAGCTACTATAGCAGACCAGCTTCCGCCCAGATTTGACATTGTATTGAGGAGTGTCATGTATGCATTCCTCCAGCCCAGTGTGTATGGCTTATGGCAGCAGCCGAAGCTTTGAGCCCTTGGTAGTACCTCAGGATCCACGTGGGCAGCAAATCTGGGTGAGATTGGAAAATGTAAAATTCCAGCAAACTTATGGGGCCCCTCCTTTGGCTCCCAGGCCCCCTTTTCAACCCTAGGCCTGGGTACAAATAACCTCCTTTACCCCCCCCCCCCATAGGCCCTGGTTAGCTGGTTCCCACTGGAGCTGAGTAGGAATCCTTTTTGCCTCTCATAAGCTTGACTTACTGAAGAGTTATTTTGTCTATCTCAGACTGTTCTAAGAGCCAATCCTATACGCCCCTCTCCCCAATGCAGCTGTGCTAAAAAGTGTGTGCTGGAACCAATGGGGGGCAAATTGGGAGGCTTGAGAGAGGTAAGGGAAAATATTTTCTCTTGCCTCTCGGTAAGCTTCCTGATTGCCAATGGGTCTCCTCAGGAGTGCACCAGTGCAGGGCAGGGAGTAGGAATTGGGATTGGTGTGCATCCTATGGCTAGCAAGATTCATGGGGGAACCAGAATTGATATCAAGAAGCTGCCTGACTTGGGAATGTGAGGCCGTAATGCTCAAGACATGCATTGCAAAGGCTTTCCTAGAAGTCCAGCTTGCGGGAGGCAGGGCCTATGAGAGGAATTTTATCAGGGGGTACAAAGTTTCTTCTGGGCCCCTTCCCAAAGGGGGAGGGGTGCAAAGGGGCAGCAGAACAGGGGGCAAAACAGGGCAGGGGGAGGGTGCTGACAGCCACAATAGTCTTTGAAGGCCAGGTCAACTAGGCTTCTTGTTGCAGAGCCCAGGTCTACCTGACATGAGGTATTGGCAGCTAGATAAAGCAATATGGAAAACCAAACACACTCCTAAGTCTCTCTAAAATCTTTGAAATATAAAAAATCAATTTCAGAAAATTAGCCTCATCGTATTAGGCTCATACTAGAATGGACCAAAATGAACTTCTGCAGCAGCTGTAACTCCACAGCTGGGTCCCTGAGCTTCTATACACTCCTTCATGGTTATGGGATCCACAAGCCGAAGAGCTACTGTAGCAGGCCAGGTTCTCCCAGATTAACACTGTGTTAAGGAGGGTCATGGTGCTTTCCTGGGCCTGGTGTGTATGGCTTGTGGCAGCAGAACACTGCATGCACATGGTTGTGCCCCAGCATCATGTGCTGGCAGCAAGTTCAGGTGAGATAGGAAAATGTCAGATCCCAGGAGCTTTGTGGGCCCCCTCCTTTGGCTCCTGGGCCTCTTTCTTACCCTGGGCCCGGGTACAAATTACCCCCTTTACCCCCCCTCTCCTAGGCCCTGGTGGGAGCTAGTACAATTCAACTTCCTCAACTCCTTTGAGAGTGGTGGAATGGATCATCAACAGATGATCTACAGTGTTCAATCAGAGTGGAAATGCTCCAATGGAGAATAGATAGTATAGGACAGTGGTTCTCAAACTGTGGGTCGGGACCCACTTGGTGGGTCATGATCCCATTTCTGGTGGGTTGCAAGAAGCTGATGGCAGCCATCTTGGAAGATGGCAAAAGACCTAGGTGGTGCCATTTTGGAAGTGGGCAAAGCCTTTTAAGCTTCCCGGCATTGAGACGTAACTAAGAGTGGCTTGCACGTGTGCAAAGAAAGTAGCGTGCCGCTTTTCCCCAGAAAGCGTGCTGCTGCCTTGCAGCTGAACCTCCCTCTGCACTTGGAGGCTTCCGTCAGGGGGCCAATTGCAGAGTGCAGGCTTGGATTGCAAGCAAAGAAGAACCGGGAGAGACGTGGACGAGCCAGTCAGGCTTCTCCCCACCAACCTTGTCAGCTTAGCTGCCTTGACGGGATGGGCTGCCTTGGGGTTGCAAGACAGAGCAGCTCCCCCACCCCCCTGCAGCTGGACTGGGCTGGAGAGTGTAGGTGGAGACCTGAACACAGGGCTTGGGTGAGTAGAGGCTGACCAGCGTAATCTCCCCTCATGTGAGCCTGCCTTGAAAGCAGCATCACCACCTCCACCACCCCACTGCCGTTCTCTGCATCACAACCTCTCTCCCTCTCTGAAATTGCCTGGAAGCCACGATCCTTTCCTGCCCTGACTAGCATGTCCTCTCTTTATATCTTTGCTGGGGTGAGGGGGGATCCCTGGTTGCCAAGAGAGCAGCCAGGAGGGGGGAGGGCAAGCCATGGCATGTGGGGGGGGAGCACCCAGGGAAAGTGCTGCTCCCCCAGCTGCTTCTCTGATGTGCACCCCTCCCCTCTTCTCTCTTAGGCTGCAATTCTGTCTACTCTTACCTGGGAGTAAGCTCCATTGCCAATAATGGGAGTCAATTCTGAGTAGACGTGCTTGGGCTTGGGGGAGATGAGGGGAAGCGTCCCTGCTTATCTTCCTTCTGAGGGGCATACTACTTTTTATTTCCTTTATTTACAAAAACTCAAGCTACTTCTTGTATTGAGGTGCATGAGTAGGGTGCACTTGTTTCTGGCTAATGCTGTGCACAGTATCAATAGCCACATCAGTGTTTGTTAGTTTCAAGGGCAATACAAGAAGTAGCTTGAGATTTTGTAAATAAAGACAAAAATAAAAACAGTAGTAAATAAATATACAAATATTTTGTTCCAGATGTTTTATTTTTTGCTTGATAGCAATGGTAGCGAGGGCAGGGAGAATTGGAAGAAGCTTCTGAGCTGGAAGACTGTCTCTTGTCATTTACAGTTTGAGTTTCTATGCAAGAACTTCCTGCTTGATGACATCACTTCCAGCTCTGACATCACAGTGATGTCACTTCCTGTTTGATGATGTCATTTCTGGCTATGACATCACTTCCAGGTTCCTGATATCACTTCTGGTGGGCCCCAGACAGATTGTCATTCTCAGAAGTGGGTCCTGGGCTAAAAAGGGTGAGAACCA
Organism: Tiliqua scincoides; assembly: GCF_035046505.1. Classification (NCBI taxonomy): domain Eukaryota; kingdom Metazoa; phylum Chordata; class Lepidosauria; order Squamata; family Scincidae; genus Tiliqua; species Tiliqua scincoides. Next base: position 37,938,115 of record NC_089826.1, on the reverse strand, counting down.
CTGGTGTAGGAGATAGATATCTCCTAGATAGGTAACCAAACTAAAGTAGGGAGTTCTCTTCCTTGAAGACTCTAGGACTGGGGTTGGAAATGAGCTTATTGCTGCAGAAGATGAAAGTTGCTTCCCAAGTATGGGGTTACACGATGAAGACTGTAAGCTGGGATTAAATTCTTGGAGGAAAAGTAGAAGAACACAAGCAGAACCAAAGGCATGTACCTGTATCAACAGGTGAAATGTCACATCACAGATTTATTCCTGCCAATCAGCTTTTAAAGTTGGTGTAGCCAAATGTATAAAAGGATCAGAACATCTGTGATTAAAAAAAAAAAAAAAAAAACTAACCAGGGAAAGAGGGAACAGACAGAAAATATGCATAACATAAGCATAAACACACATGTAACTAATTGTGTATGATTGGTTAGGGTTCTAAAGTATCACTCAAATTGGCTTAGTCTTGCCAACCTGGCTTTACAGTGTACAAGTAGAACGAATCAAGCATCTCAAATACTGGACAATGTCAAATCATCTGCTTGCAGAACAACTGTTGGCCATCCCTGGTCTCGATGTATTTAATCCAACACATAAACAGATTTCAACTATCCCTCATATTGAATGAAATGTCTAGTAGGACCTATCTAGACAATAGTTTTCCTGGGTACTGAGATTTGCAACCAGATGAACAGCTGAAACCCAGTGTTGGAATTCTGATCCAACACCATCTGCAGACTCCAGAAGGCAGTGTACTCTCTAGACCTCCACCTGCGCTTCAATGGTCCCTGCAGATGTTGTCCTTAGTTTCTATTTCCTTTCTCCCTTTCGCCGCACAACCACCCAGACCATCGAAGGAACTGTGGGACGTGTGCTCTGTCTCCACAATGGCAGACCACACCCCACTCCACCACATTTCCACACAAAGAGACTCTAGGGTTCTCTCTTCCAAAGTTGTAGGTGCCTCAGACCAGTCAGAAGTTGTATGTATGAAACTATGAACTGCAAGTAAAGTACGTCTTATGCAACCTTAACCAACCTCTGCTCTGGTATATGTTTATTGATATCAGTTAGCCAGGTGGTGTATCTTTCCATAATGAAAGGGGTGGTTTTGCTGATTGCTGGGTGCAGCTGCCTTCCTTTTCCAACAAAAAAGAACCAAGATTGTTTAAGTATGTAATGAATGATGCACTTCACAGCCATCTTTTGCTGGAAAAGCTGTGAAAGTCTAACTCCACCATTGGCAAGTCCTCTCTTTGGCTTTGCCTCCTTTTTCAGTAGCATAATTCTGCCTTATTGATCCCACAGCAGGGCCTACTGTTACAGTTCAGTGGGCTGGCTAGAGCTCTGCCAAAGGTTTTTTAATTCCACTAATTGAGACAGATTTGATTCATCAGCACAAAATTAAAGGGAGAGGACATTTTGGAATCATTGGTGACATTGGTCACGTTCACAGTTAGAAAGAGGATGACACTCAAGATAACACAACATAAATCTGTGTGATCCAGTTCTGTATATTGTGTGATTGAACTCAACACCTGCATTTGGAAAAAAACTCCTGGCAGAAAACTGAACTTTGGTTTGTAGTGTTCACCTTAAGTATGTGGCAAGCAAGCAATAATGGCATTGGGTTTTCTCCATTTTCTGTTACAGTTCAAAATCCAAAGCAAGAAAGAACTTAAGACATAATTGGGGTACAAGGTCCAGTTTAACTTAGAATTGAGTTAGGAATTAAAGAAGCTCTTTTCCAAATTTTAATAAAAATCATTTGGTTTTTGACTCCCAGTTTTTTAATATGATGAAACAGATTATCCAGTTGCTAGTAAGTTCTGAAAAAAAATGCTCTGGGTCAGGACACTGGCAACATGTATCTCATTAAAGTTCTTTGGTGTCATGTGTAGCCATAAGTTTCCCTTCCAAAGCTTAAAATATCAAAATCACCTCTAATCTTTCTTGTGTTATGGTTAATTGCTGGCAAGAATAAAAGCAGTATGCAGCGTCTTAAGCTTGTCTCAGTACTAGTTCATTTGAAATACAGTATGTGATAAGAAAAGGTATATCTGAAACATGGGCAGCCCAATCCTAACTTGCACTGCAACAGGCAGGCTGAATGGCCTGCGCTGTATCCACTGCAGGTTAGGAGGTAGCTGTAGGGCAATTTGGGATTAAGGAATTTCCCCCCTTACCTTATGTAACACTCCAGTCACCCCCATAGGGCTACTCGGATCTGTGCCAGCAAAATCACTGGCGCAAATCCAAGCAGCCCTTATAAGGCTGAGGGCACAATCCAAACCTGCGCTGGAGCAGGCAAGCCAGGAGGCTTGCGCTGCATCCAACGCAGGTTTGCTGGGTGCAGCGGCTCAGCCATGGGCAAGGGGAAGCACTTCCCCTTACCCGTGGGTAATGGCTGCGCGCCCCACTGGGTCTCCTTGAACCTGAACCACCTCCGGAGGTGGCGCAAGTCCAAGGAGAGTGGCACAAAGCCGCTCCGCTCTCCCTAGGGATGGGGGTTGGGATTCGGCATAACTGCTGGATCCCAGCCCCGCCCTGGCTCATCATGTGCTCACACCCGGGGCCGCCCTCCCCCGCCCAGAAATGCCCCACACCCCCTCCCCATGCCCCCCAGCCCTGACTTTGCTGCTTGTGTTGGCGTGAGAGAGCTGACACAAGCGGCAGTGTGGGAGCCGCCGCGAAGGCTTCTGCCTGCCTCTGCACGTCGGCGCATGTAAATGCACTGATGCGGCTCCCAGCCACAGAGGTGCAAACGTGCTTTACGGCACATTTGCGACCCTCCAGGGGCTCCTATATTGGTATAACTGCCAGTTAGAATTGCGCCCTGAGAGTTTTGCAGCATCCCTAGGTCCCTTCAGACTACACAGAGAAATGTGTTATATTATAGCCTCACCATTTACATCATCTAAAAAAAAAATACATGCACGCAAATTAACTCATAGCCTATGAGTCATAGGTCTAAAGGGCAATTAGAGTCTTGAACCATGTAAGGTTTTTACATTTCAAGCCAATTGAGGTATTCTGGGTTCTGCCTCTAAGGTGAATTAAAATGTATTGCTTCTGCTATCCAGATAATTTCAAGGCATATAGTTCTGAAGGGAGTTGTCAGCTTCATAGAGACCTGAAGGTGGGCCCTTTCTGAAGGTGAAGTGGATTTTGGATGAAAGATTCCAACGCACATTTTTAGAAAGCCTGGATGTCTGCGCAGGATATAGGTCATGCTTCTGCGTCTTTCTGGTATTTTTCCCCCCTCTTTAAATTCAAACTTTATCTGTGTAGAAGTAAAGGTCATTTTTGTTAGCTTCTGATAATAGTGTCAACATGCATCTCCTACCTAGGAAGGTAACTACCTTAGACATCTAGTCAGCAGCATGGAACAATTCAGTAACAATCAGAAGCAACATCTACATTTAGTCCTCCGTATTAAATTCAGGCCAAACAGCAAAGGTGCAATTGAGTGCACTTTCTAATAAGTGTACATAATTTTGATGGCAGGATGAAACCATTTCTCAACAAGTTGGCAGGTGATGAAATGCAATGTAATGACCAAGGATGGTCAGAGACCAGTCAGTGAACCTCACTTGTCATTTTAAATCTAGTGAGATTTCCCAATCAAATTCTCACCTGTCCCTTACCTTATCTGGGCAAAAAAGGACTCCTGTGCTTCCTAGATCATCACATTTTGTTGTCAGATATGGTTGGCTACTAGTATAAGTGTTGCCTTAGACCAGGAGTGTCCAAAGTTTTTGGCAGGAGGGCCACATTGTCTCTCTGACACTGTGTCGGGGGCCGGGGAAAAAAGGAATTAATTTACATTTCAAATTTGAATAAATTTACATGTTTACATAAATGAATATATTAAAGATGAACTTATATGAATGAATGAAGGTCTTGCAATAGCTCAAGTCCTATAAAAGGCCTTGCCCAAAGCAAGGCTGGCCTTTCCTTTGCTGTCGCTACTGCATCACAGATGTGAAACAGCAAGCAGTGGAGGGAGCCCTCATCCCACAGCTCACCGAGGTGTCAAACAGTTGCCCTCACACTGAGAGCAGTTGCATCGGGCCAGTGTGGGCTCCAACAAATCACCAGAGGGTCAGAGGCTCATTGGAGACTGTGAGCTCCCTGAGGGCTGCATTGAGAGACCTCGAGGGCCGCAAGTGGCCCCAGGGCCAGGGTTTGGGCACCCCTGCCTTAGACTGACAGAAGCTTACCCATCAGACCACCACAGTGCACCACTCAGTGTAACTGGTGGAGAACCTATCAAACAGCTATCACATGGAAGAGTCAATAAAGAGGTTCAATAAGGAGGGCTGATTAGGAGATTGAAGGGCTCTCCAATCAGAAAAATCATTAACTCCTCAATGACCAGTTGGTCACCAGCTTTTTTGCTGGTGCAAGTCGAAGGAGATAGAGGAATAGCTTCCAGTGCAAGTTGCTTGGGCCAGGTGACACTCCTTCCCGCCACAGATACACCACTGTTCCTCCTCCAATAGGCCCCTTCCACCCAGTTCCCAATGCATTCATCCACCCTGTTTCCTTACTTGTGGCAATGACCTGGAAGCGCAAGTCTATGTGCACTTCTTGAATGTTGCAATGCTGTAAAGAATGCTTGGGCAGGAGGTCTGGTCTAGAGGGTAGAGCCTCCATTGCCTGAAGATTAACATCCACAAGGTCACCAGTTCGAGGCCACCTGCACCGTGCGACCTTGAAGCAGCTGGCAAACTGCAGCTGAGCTGTTCCATCTGCTCGGAGCGTGGGAGGATGGAGGCCAGAATGTGAAACCAGATTGGAGTGTAACACCTTGAATGTAGTGGTTCTTGAAAGAAAGAACCTTCTTTCAATTTGTAAAAATCCCTGCGTGGATTTAATAAGCCTGCCTATGTAAACCGCCTTGAATAAAGTCTTGAATAAAGACCAAGAAAGGCGGTATATAAATACTGTATATTATATTATTATTATATTATTGCTTATGGGGTGGGGGGGCACCTTTGATTTCCCTTCGTAAAAAGACTCTTTTTTCTGATTCTCTCTATCCCTCAGATATTCTGCAACTGTCAATGGCTCCCAGTATTCTAGATCTTGGAAACTATCTTCCCCCGACTATATGCATACTTACGCTTCTTGCATTGAAAAAAGGCTCTGACTTATGGAGCTTGTGCCATAATAAATGAATTGTTTTTATCTTTCAGATTTCACAAGTGTCTTTGTTGTTTCTGAGAGTGATTTAGGGCCTAATCCCAAGCTCATCCAGCACCAATGCTGAGCCCTAGCGCTGGGTGCTGTAAATGTGCAGTAAAGCACATTTATGGCACCCGGTAAGAAAGGAGTGCTGGCACTGTCCCAGCACTGCCAGAAAGAGGACGCACTGTCACCAGGGGTAAGTGTAACTGCCAGATGATAGTGTGGCCTTTGGAAATGGGGGGAGGGGCAGGGGAGGAACCAGGGTGGGAGGGGATGAGATTGGCAAAGCTCTGCTCCACCATATCCTAAACTCTATCAGGCCAGAAGACCCAGTGCAGAGTCTCTCAAATCTGTGTCGGCAAAATAACTGTTGCAGACTTGAGAAGCTCCATTGTGGGACTTGGGACTTTCCCCGGAAGAAGAGGATGAAAGTTTTTGCACCACTGCTCCAGCGGGCGCTGGGAAGCTCAGGACCGAGCTGTTATTCGTCCTACCATATTTGTTGGTTTGAGAATAAGTCTATCAATACTATAACTTGTACAAAGATGTGGTCTGCCTCTGATTGCCAGATGCTGCAGGCAAGCAAAGAGGATTGCTGTGCCCGTATGGCCTTGCTTGTGAATTTGTTCATCATTGAAGACAACAGGGCTGAACTAAATTGTAGCTTGGTTTGGTCACTGTAGGGTTCTCCTATGGACATCCCTGTGTCTGGATAAATTCAGGAGATGGTTCTAAGTTTGCCTAACTAGTACAAGTTTTCCTTCTTTATTATTATTATTTTTTTGGTACCTGTTCAGTTAGGGGCTCAGTTTACATCTCAATCTCACAAATTATAAATGAGATTGAGAAAAAATAAACCTGTAATGGTGATTTATAGAGTATGCTTCCTCTGTATGCATTAACGATAGTCAAAAAATGAAGCCACACATTTTTGTCCACTGCAGCTATCAAAAGACTGACCACCCAAGTAGAAAACAACAAAAGCATGAAAAAGCATCAAAGTAAAACTAGGTAAAAACAAAAAGGAAAATACAGACTATTAAAAAGCTACTATAAAAGTCTGCCTGAAAATGAGATTCATCATCTGTGAAATCTAAACAGAGAAAGAAAATCAAATTAAACCATAAAATGTGGACATGGGAAGGGTTTAAACTGTATATAAAAATGCAAGACACAGATTTAGGGAGCTATAAACCAGTAATAGCAGAATTCAACCAAAACAATCTTTTCATTGTTGTTTGCTTTTGAGATGTTTCCAATCTTATCTTGGTGGTAGAAAGCATCGCAGAACATATGAGAGCTGTCTTATACTGAGATCATGGATTCACCCAGACCAGTCCTGTGCAGTCCAACTGATAGCAGCTCTTCAAGGTCTTTCCCACCCCTGTAGAAAACTTTTTGATTTGAAATGCCAGGGACTGAACTTGAACCTTCTGAAATGCAAAGCGAGTGCGGTACCACACAGCTACCAAATAAAGGGGAGGGGAAAAGATTTTATTCCTACTAACGAAAGCTTATACTATTACTTTGCAAAGACTGAATTATTTTAAAAAGGTTTATTAATATGAGCCATTTTGCCTGTTTTGAAAGATGGAAAGTTAAACCCCAATATGAATCTTAGATTATGTGCATATTAAGGTATCTAGTTATTTTAAACATAACTTGTATGAGCAAAACACTTAAGAGCACAATCCAGAGGACACCCTGAGGCCTCCTGCACCGGCTCCCCAGTGTTGCAAATGTATTGTAAAGCAGCATGTGTGCTGAACTTGGGAGTTGGCTGGGCCAGAGTGGAGGCCCATGCCGTCCTGGGACAGCCAAATCCGAATCCCACCCCTCCTGCATGGGATATGTGCCGGCCAATGCAGAGAGTGGGAGAGGGTGGCAGGATAGCATTCCAGGGGTGGGGGGTGTTTTTGGTTAGGGGGAGGGTGGACAGGAGGTGGATTGGGCCCAGGAGGGGTCATGGGATTGGGCACAGCAGCGCCCAATCAGCCTTACATGGACAGTTCAGCTTTGTGCCAGCTAAATAGTTGGCTCAGATCCAAGTAGCCCCTTAGGGGTGGTTGAGGCCGACATGGGGATAGGGGGGAAATATCCCCTAGTGACTTCCAGCCACCTCCTAACCTGCGCTGGATTCAGCACAGGCCATTGCGGCCTGCCTGTTCCAGCACAGGTTAGGATTGGGCTGCTCATGAGTTATATATAACCTTTGGGGTGTGATGCTAGTTCGCCTCCTTGTGGTGCACCCTGGAAAACCCAAAAGTGTGAGCTAAATGAACTAGCAATCAGCTGGCAGCCAGACCACATCGTAGATTTCCTGGCTTTCTAAAACATGGCAATGAAAAAGCAAAATGGGCTTTTGCAGGCCCAAATGATGAGACAGATCGGGAACATCATTAGAATCTGCCAAATCAATGCCGAAGGGCTCAGTAGATCTAAGAGCCAACACATCTCTAAATTTCTATTAGAAAGGAATATAGATATGGCAATCCTTCAAGAGATACACATAGAATACAAAGAACAACAATCCAGCAGAGGCAAGATCCAAAGTTATGACCTACTAGGGACCATGCACCATCACAGTTATGGCACAGACACATATATCAGAAGAAACATAGAAAACGCCTCTCTGTTGTCAACCTCCACAAATAGCAGTATACATGGTCATTTCTGAACTAGGCGATTTCACAATAGTGAACATCTATAAGTCACATCAGATACCCTGGCCACAGCACGTTCTGAGCGTCAAATCACACCCTACAATTTATGCAGGCAATTTTAACAGCCATCACATCAACTGGAAAAATCGCTCTTCAGACAATAATGGAGAACTGTTACTTAACTGGGCTGCTGCAAACAAAGTCCAACTGATTTTTGATTTTTGATGCCAAAGACAAGGGCACTTTTCAATCTGCAGCTTGGAAATGCAAAACTAACCCAGATCTAAGTTTCGCCTCAGAAGACCTATGTTTACAGCCAGTTCCTATAACCAGGAAAGTACTGGACAAATTTCCACACAGCCAACATCATCCTGTTTTGCTTGAAATTGGAATTTGGATTCCTTTAATTCGCTCTACTCCCAGACCCAGGTGGAACTTCCACAAAGCCAATTGGCCTAAATTCACCAAAAATCTTGACAGATCTGTACAATGGATTCCACCTACAAGTCAACATTATCAAAGATTCGTGAGGGCAATAATTGCCACAGCTAAAAGAAACATCCCCCAAGGATTTAGACAAGAATACATCTCAGGATGGAATGAAGAGACTGAAGAACTTTATCAGGCCTTTCTGCATAGCGGTGACAGAGAGATTGCTGATGACCTTCTACATAGTCTGGATGCAGCCCGATGTAAGAAATGGGAACAACGTACATCATTAAATTTCAGCAAATCAAGCAGGAAAGCTTGGAGCCTTTTAAGGAAACTGGGTGGTGCCAGTCAACCTGCACGACAAATACCCAGTGTAACCCCTGATCAAGTAGCCTCTCGAGCTGTATCCCTTTCCAAAGCCTGAAGGGGGAAAGAGCACTTCACTACCATCAAGAGAGCCCTTACAGCTTTTCAGCAGTTGTGCCAAACACATCTGGAATTTTCTCACTCATTTACAATGGACGAAATCAATGCAGCTATCAGTAGTCTGAAGTGTGGCAAAGCCCCTGGCTTTGAAGGCATCCATCCTGAGTTTTTAATACATTCTGGGAGATACACAAGGAAGTGGCTTGGCCAGTTCTTCTCGGACATACTTTCTAGTGGACACCTTCCACCGGAATTTAAAAAAGCTAAAGTAATATCACTTCTGAAACCTGGTAAACCACAAGACAGAGTAGACAGTTATCACCCAATTGCTCTTCTGAGCTCATGTTACAAACTTTCGGAGAAACTAATCATAAACAGAATTGGTCCTATGACAGATGAACAAGCAGGCTTTCATCAAAATCATAGCTGTGTTGACCAGGTGTTGAGCTTGACAAGCTATATTGAAGTTGGCTTACAACAAGGTTTAAAAACCTTGTATTGTATTGGCAACCTTCAGTCTCGAAAGACTATGGTATCGCGCTCTGAAAGGTGGTTCTGGCACAGCGTCTAGTGTGGCTGAAAAGGCCAATCCGGGAGTGACAATCCCTTCCACACCGGGAGCAAGTGCAGTCTGTCCCTGGTCTGTCTCCCTGGCTATGGGCCTTCCTTCTTTGCCTCTTAGCCTCTTTATAAATACCACAGTTGTATTTATCGACCTAACTGCAGCATATGACACCATGTGGAGGGAGGATCTGCTATATAAATTGTGTCACATCATCCCCTGTAAAAAACTGTATTGATTAGTCAGCAACATGCTAAGTGACAGATCTTTCCAGATCATAATGGAAGACAATGCAAGTAAGGTAAGAAGGCTAAACAACGGCCTCCCGCAAGGCTCCCACATACTATTTAATCTGTACATCTCAGACTTGCCAGTAACAAGGGGACATAAATTTGGATATGCCGACGACCTGGCTCTAGCAGTGCAGGGAAAAAACATGGAGGTGCTGGATGGCCTCCTCTCAGAAGACGTCAAGATCCTGGGAAAATATTTAGCTGACTGGAGGTTAATACCCAGTATCAGCAAAACGGTGACTACATGCTTCCACCTTAACAATAAATTAGCTGATGCAGCCCCAAAGGTCTATCTAAATAACAACCTACTCCCTTACAATCCCCATCCAAAATATCTTGGAGTAACTTTGGACCGGATTCTGTCTTATAAGTCACACTTCAAGAACACAGCCACAAAAATCAATACCAGGAACAACATAGTCCAGAAATTAACAGGAACAAGATGGGGAGCTTCAGCCACTACTCTCAGAACATCAGCATTAGGATTTATCTGCAGCAGAATACTGTGCTCCAGTAAGGCTTAACAGCTATCATACTAGCAAGATTGATGCCAGATTAAATGAAACCATGAGGATCCTAAGTGGCTGTATAAGATCCACTCCTGTCTGTTGGTGCCCCGTCTTGAGCCACATGGCACTACCAGCCCTACAGAGACAAGAGGATTTAGTGAAAGAATATAGAAAAATCACCAACAACTCACTTTACCAGTGCATGCTGATCTTCCTCATCTATCAATTGGTAGGCTTAAATCCAGGAAGCCTTCTCTGGCACTCACACAACATCTGCTCAATAATTTCAACATCAGTGCCCAATGGAAAGCTAAATGGGCAGTCGAACGCCCAGGAATGGTTAGATATATAGACAATCCTACACTTAAGGTACCAGGTTTCGATTTGCCTCACCAGCACTGGAAAACTTTGAACAGGATCCATACCCTACATGGTGTTTGCCAGGACTCAATGTGTAAATGGGGGCTAGTATCCACCCCACAGTGTGATTATGAGTTTTCCCACCAAACCATATACCACATTGTGTCTGGCTGCAAACTGAGAGCGTATACTGGCCCATGGTCTGACTTTTTCAATGAAGGTACCTCTGTCCTTGAATGGCTGGAAGAACTGGACATTGATATTTGTTCTAGTTTAATCATTAGTGCATGTATTATATGGACTATAATATATAGTCCATATATATAGTCCATATATTATATGCCATACACTAAATAATAAAAATATAACCTTTATAGAAATGACAATCCAGATAAAATCCTGAACTATAGCGCCTCATTCACAAATAAAAGCCATAGGAACATCTAGCAAAAGTACACTGAAGCTTTCCAGCACTTTTTTCAGTAGTGGCCTGCAACAGAACACATGTTCTGTTGCCAGAGTCCATAGAATTGATTTGGTAGTTTCAAGTTCTGACTACTAGACCATACTAGAAACCTCAAATGCCACTCACAGCTTCTAGTTTTGACTAAGAACTAGAACTCCAGACAGGCATGGTACTTTTTAGTTCTTTCAAGGTAAAAGTAGGAACTTCCATTCTGGTTACTATTAATTTCATTTGGTTTATGCACAGATGGAGCATAAGTATCCATTTTTAATGAAAGTTTCCAGCAGACTATGTGGGGGTTTAAAAATAGTGGTCTTGTTTTAAATCTTAGATAAAAGTTCATATTCAGCTTAAGGGGTGAGCTGGTCTGTTAAACTTGTTCAGCATGCAACCTAGGAATTTTTTTTCAATCTATTTTTCTCACAACTATCTTTGGCCATGTTATAGTTGGTGTTCCACTCTTCCTCTTCAGTGTGAATTTTCTTCAAGAACATTTGCTGGACCTTCTTCCTTTGAAGATCAAAAGCCACGAGAGCCTCAGATAGGTTTTGGAGAAGCTAGGAATACATATATTGCATTTTTTAACAAAAATGAATATTTACCTGACTGAATAAGAATTGCCCATCATTTTTCCCATTTCTGTGACTGGAACAATCACAGTGTTTGTGGAACCCTTTCAAAAGAGCCCACTGTTAGCCAGGGAAGACGCACAAAGGGAAATGAATCTGGTTCCCTCACTTCTTATCCTGAACAGCTAATGGATAAAATTTAAGTCTTTTTGATTGTCCTTCATTCGCACAGCCCCAGATGCTGGATTAAAGGCAGCAATAGCACATGTAGCATATGTTTATGCACTCATCTAGCTTTGATAGATGTACTGAAGCCTGCTTTCATCTGTTTCTTGGATTTGTCACAGTAAAAGATCACAAAGTTAATGGGTTGGCATTATATAGCCATATAGGTTGAGCCTCAACATCGAGGGCAAGTGAGGGCAATTGAGAGTGAGGATTAAATGAATAAACAAGTGTTTGCACAAAGAATCCTGACAATTTTTTTAAAGGAAGGTGTTCAACACTGCCAAAGATATGTGCAGAAAGCAACTCAGTCCTAATATGCATTGATGTGCATAATCCCAAGAATGGCCCTTATATTCAAGGGTAGAAATAAAGCTCAGATGGAAAGCTCAGATGAAAGCTCAGATATTCAAGGGTAGAAATAAAGCTCAGATGGAAAGCTCAGATGGAAAGCTCTTCAACCTCTCCAGACTGAGAGCAAAGTCCAAAGTCCAGCTGAAATGTCTTCGTGACTTCCTCTTTGCCGACGATGCAGCTGTCACCACCCACTCTGCCAAAGATCTCCAGCAGCTCATGGATCGTTTTAGCAAGGCCTGCCAAGATTTTGGATTGACCATCAGCCTAAAGAAAACACAGGTCATGGTTCAGGATGTGGACTCACCTCCCTGCATTACAATCTCTGCGCATGAACTGGAGGTTGTCCATGACTTTGTGTACCTTGGCTCAACGATCTCCGACACTCTTTCTCTCGATACTGAGCTAAACAAACGCATTGGTAAAGCAGCTACCATGTTTTCCAGACTCACAAAGAGAGTCTGGTCCAACAAGAAGCTGACAGAACATACCAAGATCCAGGTCTACAGAGCTTGCGTCCTGAGTACACTTCTGTATTGCAGCGAGTCATGGACTCTCTGCTCACAACAGGAGAGGAAACAGAACGCTTTCCACATGCGCTGCCTCTGGCACATTCTCGGCATCATCTGGCAGGACAGAGTTCCTAACAACACAGTCCTGGAACATGCTGGAATCCCTAGCATGTATGCACTGCTGAAACAGAGACACCTGTGTTGGCTCAGTCATGTCGTGAGAATGGATGATGGCCGGATCCCAAAGGATCTCCTCTATGGAGAACTCGTGCAAGGAAAGCGCCCTACAGGTAGACCACAGCTGCAATACAAGGACATCTGCAAGAGGGATCTGAAGGCCTTAGGGATGGACCTCAACAAGTGGGAAACCCTGGCCTCTGAGCGGTCCGCTTGGAGGCAGGCTGTGCAGCATGGCCTTTCCCAGTTTGAAGAGACACTTTGCCAGCAGTCTGAGGCAAAGAGGCAAAGAAGGAAGGCCCATAGCCAGGGAGACAGGCCAGGGACAGACTGCACTTGCTCCTGTTGTGGAAGGGATTGTCACTCCTGGATTGGCCTTTTCAGCCACACTAGACGCTGTTCCAGAACCACCTTTCAGAGCGCGATACCATAGTCTTTCGAGACTGAAGGTTGCCAATACTGGAAGAAATAAAGCCCAATCCTATTCTCCCTCTCCTGTTGGTACAGCTACACCAAAAGGAGCATGCTGTATCCACTGGGGAGGGTGAATTAGGAAGGGGAATGTGGAAATATTTACCCTTTACCCTGCAGCCTCCCCAGCCTGTTCCTCCCCGCTCCCCATCTAGTTTCACCTCTACCCCCATCCCTGCTGCTGCCTTACCTGGTCTGGTTGGCACAGTGGGGTCCATCAGTGAATGTGAAGCCCTGTCATCTCTTGCAGCAGCACTCCTAAAATGGCTCCGCTCTGCATGCTATAATGGGAAAAAGGATAGGACTGGACTATAACATTGCAACCTCTGGAATCTGTGCTGCCAACTTAAATATTGAAAGAACATCTGAAACTGGATACTGAAATGTATTCAGTACTAGCTTTGAATCTGTAACTTGTAGAGTAGAATTACATTTTAAAGGGCTGGAGCCCCTGTTTAGGGTCAAGAGACTAATGAGCAGGGATGTGTCAGAGCCACAACCCCAAGTATCAAGTCTAGCTCCACCTCTTACCCCCCTTGACTCGAGTCAAAATGAGTCATAATGGGCAGCCTTTAGGGCTCGTCCAGAGGTGTTTTTAGATTTCCTTTGACTTGAGTTAGAGTCTTTTGGAAAAGTGGGTCAACACACAAGTCAGTCACTGCCCCGGGCAGTACAACCTGAAATTAGGAGGGGTGTTGTGATATATGCCCCAGGCCTATATGAATTTACAGGCTGGATAGGGCAAGGCTAGGACCTGATGTCTTGGCCTGAGTGCATACAATCTAGCCCTGTTGCATCATGGGATTGGCTGATGCAACAGTGAAAGGACATCTGGTTGTGGTGCACTGCTGCGTCTGTGCCTTGTTATTTCCCGGGAGCAACTGCCTGACCTTGGGTCCCTGGAGCAGCAGCGCTTCTGTGTACTCAACAGAAGCAAAGGTCTCAGAGTGAAATTAAAGCAAGTGCTTGACCCACAATAGTTTTCTATCTGTTAACATCCTATACATGGACACTGAATATGTTAAACATCTTTTAATTGCCTTGAAAATATGCCAAGCATGCATTTGTAAAAAGAATGAATGTCTGTCTGTTAGTAGAAAAATCACATTTTGTGGAAGGCACATCCTTTTTAAAAAAATTTTTGCATTCAAAACTATCACATACAATACTTCAACAAAAGTTTTTTTTTTTTCTTTAATAGATCAGAGGAATTTTTATACCATTGCTCCCTTAAATATTACATAACATTCTGGCATAAAGCTGGTTTGTGTGACAGGGGAAAAAATCTTCCTTATGAAATGTAAAGTCTGACACAGGCACTAACAGTTGCTCATCAAGGCCATGCCTGAGGCAATGGAGCCCTCAGCCAAATTTTCAAGCAAAATATTCTGTCTCAGTGAATGACAAGTTGTCAGATTGACTGTTGCCTCAGACAGGCTGTCTGCATGGCAGTTGAAGAGAGGAGGTCACATCCTGTCACAGGAGTGAAAGATGCAGCATGGGTTGCTTATCACTTTTTCTTATTTTTTTTTAAAAAGTATCACAAATCTGATCAGTTTATGCTCCACAAAATGAATGACCAGGTAGAATAAAGCCTCTTCTTTATGGTGGATGCAGTTTCAACCGGACGCAGCCGAAGATCTACAAGGAAATGTTGCAGAGAATGACAAAATGGGTGATCTCTGAAATACTATAAACACATTACAGACCTTTGGAGAAAAAAAATCATTTAGAGCACAACTTTTCATTAGGCCAGTTCAGGCCCCCTCTGCCAGCCTATGAGTGCCACAAATGTGCCATAAAGCACATTTGCGACTACTTCTGAGCTGGCTAGGCTGGTGCAAGGACATGTGCCAGCCTGTCAGTACCGGATCCATCACTGGAGAGGGCGGGAAAGGGTGGGCGGAAGGCAAAACAGGGGTGGAGAGAGAGCATTTTGGGTGGGGGAGGGCTGTTCAGGAGGTAGATCGGGCCTGTGGGGGACTGGCTGTGGCAGTTCAGACTTACCTGCCAGTCCACTGCATGCAGCGATGCAGATGGAGTGTGTGCTACATGTTTTGGTGGGGGGGGGGGATATTCAGATGGCCAGTGAGAGGTCAGCAAAATTATTTTTTACTTACTTCTCAGTAGGCTACCTGGTTACTAATGGGTCTTCTCAGACATACACTCGCTACTTTGCTGGTGTATGTCTGAGAAGAGAAAGGGGGTGGGTCCAGGCTTTTGAAAGGGGGACAGGAAATGGCATTTGTAACTGCTGCGGTGGTCCACCCCCCTCCCTCCTTGATCCACCCCCTCCTCAATCCACCTCTGGGTTGGCTCACTCTCCACCCACAAACCATGCCCTCTGCCACCTTACCTGCACCAACGGAGTGTCCGGGCAGTTCTGGCATGTGTGGAGCCTCCAGCCATTTCCGCTGGCCGCTCTGTAGCACTCAATAGAAGTATGGCATTTGTGCCATTGCAAGGTGACTTACGGCAATGGCTCGCTAGAAATGCTGTCATAAGTGGCTGATAGGATTGGGCTGCAAGTCTTATTCCTCAAGAAGCATGGTTAGGCAATGCCACTTCTCCTGTTTCAACATCGCCAGATACCATTCTTCCACTCCATTAACCACTTTGTCCTCAGCATTCTGAAAAATACACATTAATATAGTCAGCCTTCTTGCTCACCTTTCCAAATTGCCCTGCCCTGAAGCAGTTTGTCTTGGAAAAAAGAGCTATTGGGTTTTGGTTACATCTGTTCATATGTACTGTGTACTTAAACCATCAAGGAATACTGCAGACAGAGAGATTAAGAACGAGCCTCATTTTTTCATCCCAAAGAAAATTCAGTGAAGCAGTAAATTTAATTAGTTAATTGATTGATTGTTTAAAACCATTTATACCCCAATTTTCCAAAAGCTCAAGGCAGCTTACAAAAATTATCGCATAAAATATAGCATAAAATAATAAAAAAAACATTTAAAATCTAGATCATTTAAAATCAGCACAGCAGTAATGTAATAATTTTAAAGACCCATAGGTGGTGGCAGGTAAAAAACAATACACAACCAACTAAAAACACCTGGATATACAATAAAAAACAGGTTACATAAAAGACGACCAGGAATATTCCACCATTACCAACACTCCAAAACTAACATAAATAAAATTTTTTTAGATCTTGCCAGAAACTTTCCATTGAAGGGGCAAATTTTAGATTTTCTGGTAAAGAGTTCCATAAAAGTAGTGCCACACCTGAAAAGGCTCTGTTTCTTGCCACCACACCCCTCACTTCTCCTGGTAGCAGCACTCTCAATAGGGCCCTTTTAGACAACCTAAGAGAGCATGCAGGATTATATGGGAGTTGGCGGTTCCACAGATACTTTTGTCCCAGGCTGTACAGGGCTTTAAAGATAAGTACCAGCACCTTGAATTGGGCATGGAAATGAATGGGCAGTCAGTGTAGCTGTCGGATCAGTGTAGCTGCCAGAGCAGTGGCTCAACTGAGACAAGCTGTTGAGCCCCTGCGACCACATGGGCCACCACATTCTGTCCTACCTGCAATTTCTAGACTGTCTTCAGGGGCAGCCCCATGTAGATTCTGTTACAGTAGTCTAAACGGGATGTCACCAAGGCATGGACCACTGTTGCCAAATCTGACTGACACCAGTATGGCTGCCGCTGGTGCACAAGCTGGAGCTGGGTGATGGTCCCCCTGGCCACCGCTGTCACCTGGGCATCCAAGAGAAGCTATGGATCCAGAAGCACCTCCAGGCTGCTCACCTGATCTTTCAGAGAGAGTGCAACCCCATCCAGAACAGGTCTATAGTCTAATACCTGCATCACAGGTTTCTGAAACAAGAGGAACTTGATGGAGCCAGGGGACATGCAGGAACTACTGGCATGGCTGCTTGTGGAAGCAGCCCAGCTCTGCAGTATAGCATGCCGCCTTTTGCAACAGCTATAAAGGACCCTTACGCTACCTGAACTAGCGTAGCTCCCTGGCCCTCCAAAGGCCCCCCGAACCTGACTTGTTCTACTCAGGGAAAAGAGCGGAACACAGCTCCAGTTGGGTTTGGAGGGCTTGGAGCCCCCAAAATCCTCAGATTCAATCATCAGCAGATTTTGGTATCTGCAGGAATTCTGGGAATGGAACCCCTGTGGATACCAAGGGTCACCTTGTACTTTCATACCTAAATCATAAGGTGACATTCTTGACTATATGGTTATTATTCCAAGATTGTAGCACATCATGATTTCTTAGCAAAGGAGCTGGTGTGCCTCACAGCTTCAGAAGTTAAAAACAAAAGGAAAATCCTTCTTCCTCCAACAGTTAATTGTCTGCTAGGCTTCTCTCCCATCGCTGAGCCCAACGTACCTTATTACAGAAATGCTGATGCGGTCTATGCAGGGTGCATTTACAGCAGAGGAAAACAGTGGTTTTGTTTTTATGGCAAGGCTTTTTCTTTTAATCAAGACATAGAAGCTTGCAGAGATTATGATGGTGTAGATGCATGTTGACAACTCAGCTCTTTTCCCTGAGCAGAGCGAGAGTAAAACTCTGTAAACAGCCGCCTTGGCAACAGAGGTGGAAGCCAGAGCGCCTCTCAAATAACAGGCCTCCTGTTCTGCTCCTCTGCCTCACCCCTCCCATCTTTGCCCAGTCTTTTCTTTTGACAACTGCTTCATTCTGAGTAGCACACGTCTTCTGGTGCACTAACGGAGGTCTGAGATTTAGGCAGGTTTACACTTCATTATCAAAAAGTTCACATTATTAAGGAGGGAAAGTGGCTTTTGTGTGACCACGGCCATCCCCCTTGTGTTAACACTTGAGATTTAGTGATAAATGGCAATATTCACAGCACGCTGCGCTGATTTTTCAGACAGGCTCCCAAACAACTAATCTCTCGCCGACCAACATGCAACTCGAGAACCGCTGAACACGCTTGAGTTCAAAGCACCTGCAGATTTGCTGTTCACACTTTTTCCTTGAGCTTGGCTACATTCGTGATTGTCAAGCAGTGCCTGGAGCCAGTAATTGGCTTTTTTTTTTGAGTGAGTTAGGAGTCAAGTTTGTGATATTTTTTATAGAAATAACAATGCTGCAAATGGAAAAGTTAGTTTGGAAAATGAGTTTTGCTGGTGTGCATCCACTGCTGGGTTAAATGGCATGCGGCATCTGGGCTCAGGTGCAAACCAAAACTCGTTAACCCCATCCATACAGGGTGGCCACACAGTCCTTGTGCAGGCTTAACTGACTTCAATCCCAAATCCACACAATTTCATGCATTGGGACTTTGTGGTCATCCTACACATCCAGTTAAGCACTTCACCAGTTTTAAGAAGTCCAAGGCCAGCACTACATGCAACTCAGGTATATTTACTCAGATGTGAATCCTTGGGCTACAATCCAATGCATGCATTCCTGGGAGTAATCCCACTGAGCACAATGGGACTTACTTCTGAGAAGACATGCCTAGGATTGTGTTGTTAGATTCTTTAGGATTAAGGAGAGCCTGGAAGACTTATGGTGGCAAAGTCTGATGTAAGGATTGTTGGATATTTTGTGAGGAAAAGGAATAAGTATCTGAATTTAAGTAGAATCATATGGCAGAAGATCCTTATTTCTATTGCTTCCATGAGGCCCCTGCTAGTTTGCAGAGATGGGCAAATCCAGCACAACTTGACTCGAGTCGAGTCACAAGTCTTTGCCCCTGTGACTCGACTCAGAAATATGTCCTAATGGACAGACTTTCCTAGTCGCCCAGAGCAGTTTCATGACTCAAAAAGACTCAAGTCTCAAATCTCTTCCCTTTAAAAAGCCAGCTGCAGCTCCATGGGAAAAAAAAACAGAGTTGCTGTTGGACTCTGTGTGTGTGTGTGTGTGTGTGTGTGTGTGTGTGTGCACGTGCGCATGTGCCAGAGTTCTCTTGAAACCTCTGATGTCCCCATTCTATCTGTAAACAATGCAGGAGGGGATGGGACAGACTGCGTGAGAGTGGGGACAGAAGTGGCATGAGAGAGGAGGGTCACACGCAGCAGCTGGGAAGCTTACCAGTATGACCCAATCCTTTGCAGCTCTACTTGGAAGTAGTCCCTCATTTCCCTCATTCAAAGAAAAAAATCGAACTGCCCATCATACATCCAATAACCATTCAGAGACAGAAAAGAGAACCTGTTCCCGCCTTCCGATTTATGCAAAAGCAAAACATTAACCCTTCCATGCCTCCTGGCTGGAACCTCCCTGCTGCTCACGCAGTCTGAATGATGGTCCCATGAGGTCTTTTATGCTGTGAAAAAAGTAAGCACATCCAGACACAGGGAGACTTGAGTCTGTGTCTTGGGAACCAAGTACTGAGTCAGTGACCTCAGACTCGAGTCAATGCCCAAGTCATTGACGCAGGTGACTCGAGTGTACATGAGTGCACAAAAAAATGTGTTTTCACAACTCAGACTCATCACCTGATTCGAGTTCCCATCCCTGCTAGTTTGCTGCGAACAATAAAACAGGAGACAAGGCAATACAAAGGTTTCAAGGGGAAAAAAAAACCCCACTTTACATACAGTTTAAGGGTATGGACATCTTTGTTGGTGATACAGGTCCTAACCTGGAAGAGGAAAGGTTAGAGCTATTCCCTTTGCATGTCTTTAGTGGATTCCATGCCAGCGGGCAGAGCTCCTGGAGGGAGCTCTTTCATGTTGGGCGGCCAAGAGGCAAAAGACTCAGAAGCTACCTGTCTCAGATCTTTAACTCTTGTTCTCTATGACCTGTGGAGGTCATGCTTTCTCTCTCCATCTCTCTTCTGGCCTCCCAATGTGCAGGAACCATGTATTCATTTCACAGCTAATTATGTTTTGTTCATGCTGGAACTGGATTGCAATATGCTTAATGAAATTCAAAATATTTGTCTTTGCATTTTTTTTTAAAAAGCCTTTATTTTTTTGTCTTTGATTTTTCTTGCCATTCCTCTCTCCCTTCT
Organism: Tiliqua scincoides; assembly: GCF_035046505.1. Taxonomy (NCBI): domain Eukaryota; kingdom Metazoa; phylum Chordata; class Lepidosauria; order Squamata; family Scincidae; genus Tiliqua; species Tiliqua scincoides. Next base: position 37,917,953 of record NC_089826.1, on the reverse strand, counting down.
CATTTTACTTTATTTGGGCATTATTGTAACCTTAACTGTAGGGTGAATGTTCTCACATTTATGCTGTTGATGATACATTCAAACGGAAATTATTTTACACACCTCTCAAAAGTTTAGGGACTGTTATTTTACCCAAAGGGGCACATTAAGCCACCTTTAAGTGAATTATTGTGTACTTAGGTAAAAGTGCCTTAAAATGTAGTGAACAAGTCTTGTGATCCATTACATGTGCCATATAATGAAGCACTACCACCATTAGCAAATGTCAATAGCAGGAGCATGAAAAAGCAATTAGAAGGCAATTACAAGATACTTTATATACTTGCATAATTAGTAAATATTCCAGAGACAGGATTTACCTTTTTAAATGGCTGAGAATCAAAAACAGGTAATCTACAGGGAAATCTACAGGGAAATGTCCTAATATGAAAGTGCGTTATGTGTGTATATGGCAAGAAAATCAGTATGGAAAACAGATGGATTGACTTTACCTCTGTGATTGAAGAGAAAGGAAGCCAAGGTCTCCTTCACAGATGTCAATATTCTTATACAAAGTGTAAGCAGAGTTCCTGGATCTTGGTATGTTCCGTCAGCTTCTTGTTGGACCAGACTCTCTTTGTGAGTCTGGAAAACATGGTAGCTGCTTTACCGATGCGTTTGTTTAGCTCGGTATCGAGAGAAAGAGTGTCGGAGATCGTTGAGCCAAGGTACACAAAGTCATGGACAACCTCCAGTTCATGCGCAGAGATTGTAATGCAGGGAGGTGAGTCCACATCCTGAACCATGACCTGTTTTTTCTTCAGGCTGATTGTCAGTCCAAAATCTTGGCAGGCCTTGCTAAAACGATCCATGAGCTGCTGGAGATCTTTGGCAGAGTGGGTAGTGATAGCTGCATCGTCGGCAAAGAGACGACGTCCTGAGTACACTTCTGTACTGCAGCGAGTCATGGACTCTTCACTCACAACAGGAGAGGAAACTGAATGCTTTCCACATGCGCTGCCTCTGACGTATTCTCGGCATCACCTGGCAGGACAAAGTTCCAAACAACACAGTCCTGGAACGTGCTGGAATCCCTAGCATGTATGCACTACTGAAACAGAGACGCCTGCGTTGGCTCGGTCATGTCGTGAGAATGGATGATGGCCGGATCCCAAAGGATCTCCTCTATGGAGAACTCGTGCAAGGAAAGCGCCCTACAGGTAGACCACAGCTGCGATACAAGGACATCTGCAAGAGGGATCTGAAGGCCTTAGGAGTGGACCTCAACAAGTGGGAAACCCTGGCCTCTGAGCAGCCCGCTTGGAGGCAGGCTGTGCAACATGGCCTTTCCCAGTTTGAAGAGACACTTGGCCAACAGTCTGAGGCTAGGAGGCAAAGAAGGAAGGCCCATAGCCAGGGAGACAGGCCAGGGACAGACTGCACTTGCTCCCAGTGTGGAAGGGATTGTCACTCCCAAATCGGCCTTTTCAGCCACACTAGACGCTGTTCCAGAACCACCTTTCAGAGCGCGATACCATAGTCTTTCGAGACTGAAGGTTGCCAACAACTAAGCAGAGTTCCTCTAGATTGACCAAGGGACCATCTAGTCCAGTGGTTTTCAAACTCTCAAGGAGAGTTCATACTGCTGTAAGTTCTTGCGGGGGCCTTGTGAGCCTTCTGTTGGTTGTGGGATCTTGGCCAGTACCCCACTTGACCAGTCTCTGATGCCAACCTGATAGCAGGGCATGAAGGTAATAATTTGCCCCCAGCAACTTATATTCAGTGGTGTCTCTATGCACATTATACATTAATTTTAGAACAATTTCAGTGAAAAGAGGTGTCTGGAAGCAGCATGTACTTCAAATGCCCTGGGGATGGTGCTGTTGTTCACTGGTATAGCAGATACTCTGTGTGCATCAGTTCCCAGGTTCAATTCCTGGCATCTTCAGGTAGCACTATGAACAATCCCAGTCAAAAGCCCTGGAAGGCTACTGCCAGTTCGTGTCAGCAATATTGAGCTAGAAGAACCAATGGTACAGTTCAGAAGAAGACTGTTTCATATGCTTAAATATGTGAAAGTACCTGGGCTAAAATGAAACACCTGTTTATAGCTAGACACAACAAGCTCTCTGTTCTTTCCCTTTCCCTTCTGTGGAATATTAATTCGTATCTTAGTGGGCATCTTCCAAGCTCTACTTGCTAATACTCACTTAGGACCCAATTCTATTCAACTTTCCAGCACTGGTGCAGCCACAATGCAACCCCGAGGTAAGGGAACAAACATTTCCTTATCCTGAGGAGGCCTCTATGTCTTCCTTCCCACCACTGGATGCAGCATACACTCAATTGGCATGGCTGCACCGGCTCTGGAAAATTGGATAGGATTGGGCCCTTACTGAATACTGTTTTTGGAACATCTCATGTTAGGATGAATGCAACTCAATGCTGAGCCTTCACAAGTAGTCTTAGTTTGGTGCAGAGATGTTCAGCTTTCCATACACTGTCCCAGTCCCCATCTTTATCTGGGATCAGCAGTCCCTGATTTCAGGAAGATGGAGAGAAACAGCTGGTGGAATTCTAAGCAACAGTGACAAATATGGGATCCTGAAATTCTACATCAGTTTTTTTACTACCTCTGAGCCTTCAGATCTAAGATCCAAGTTGCCTCAGGTCTTATCCAATGCAGCGTGCCCAGTTTAACAGCAAATCAAGCCATCTGAGTCAACAGATGAGGAAACAGTCATAAGGAAACAAATGACTTAAGAAGGCCTCTGTGACTGCCTCCCCACCACTGGATGCAGCACGCACCCCACGGCTGCACTGGCACTGGAAAATTGGATAGGTTGGGCCCTTATTGAATACTGAGTACTTATTGTGACCATGAATCAGGTTCAACTTTAAACTTGATGCAAGGAGTGCATAGAGAAACCACGTATGTGACATTTCACACACCCAGTTTCATGTTTAAACTGGACTTTCAGCGGGGACATGTGTAGCATAAGGACACCAACGTGGTGGCATGCTAACACTGGCTTGCTGCATGCACAGGCAAATATGGTCTGGATGACATGAGACTTCAAATGTGTGCTACGCTGCACAGCTTGAGTGTTTCTGTGCATGTCACAACTCCCTTTTAGATTAGGCTTTAATCTTTCAGATTTGTGGGCAAGTCACTTTAAGACTAATCAAGTCAAGAATAATCTTATGTATGTGTCCTAAGTTGGTCCAAGTTGCCAAGGGGGGGAATGCATTTGAAGCAACTAAAAAACTTGTGCTAGATGTCCTGGGAATCTCAGAAAGAAGTTATTTGTTTACAACTTTAAAAAAAATGGTTGAAATTCATAGGCATGAGCTACATGAGTTACATGAGGGTCCCTCACAATTTTCCATACATTCAAATCTGGTATGCGGTTTGTTTATAACAGGAAGTGGGACTTGAGAAGCAGAACAAAAAGAGATCTGTCCTGCCAGATGAGGTTTTGTTTAGGCAGCGCTCAGCTCCTTGCCGCAGTCTGATCATTTACAGATGGCTCACGTGGGACCATGATGAGATCTGTGGGCTGAACAGAATGCAGCTTCCAAACCACTCCATGCGAAGGACTTACTACAGCTCAGTTAATCTAAACAATGAGAAGGAAGTCAGTTATTTAATGCCATACGCCTAATGCTCAGTAGAAAGAAGCTCCACCCTCTGAGACCAAAGCTGGAGACTGAGGCTTTGCAAGGAATTCAATAAGGCTCAAGCAGTTTTACAGCATGAGATCATTGCTCTGAAGATTAATAGTTAAAAGTTAAGGTCATTTGGTTCTTCGACCTAAGTTTAAATTGCATCGCTGGGGAGTTGGAAATCCCAGGATCATGCCTGGAGTTGAAACCCGCATTCTTTTCAAGGTTTTTTACAACTAAAAAAAGTTACAATAATGTTAACAATGACAATAATTCAGACAGTAAATTATATATCTATGCAGAAAGCAAAAGCAAACAAACAAATGAAAAGAACAGGTTAGAAGATATTGTTCTGGAGACACTGTAAAGATGAATCACAGCATCAAAAGGACCTAAGATGTAGCTGGAAGATAAAATTGTATTAAAGTTAACTGCTTTTCAAAGCGGTTGCAAAGATTTTTTTTCTTTATATAAAATAAGAGCTTGCCAGAACGGACTCTTGTGAGCGATCAGCTCAAGAGGCAGGAAGCAACCTTGAAAAGTATTATTAGCTTCATGTACAGTCTGAGGCTGAGAGGCTTGCATAAGACCACCTAGAAAGTTCATTAAAGAGGTGAGATTTGAACTAGGGAAGCCTTGATTTACAGCTCAGTCTCTTAACCAGCACACTCCATCAATGCTCAACCTAACCAGGTGCAGAGAGCTTGCGGAGGAGATTGCCCATCCAAGGGGAAGACGGACAAAAAAGTTTCCGGGCTCTTATTTTAGTAGGACCAACCTGTTAGAGTGAGGTTCCATGTACAATTTTCATTTGCAGGTCAAAGCCATGCTCAGTTGTGGGGTGGTCCTTTTCTTATCACATGCATTGATGCCTGTGTTTTTTCTTCAGGGTTGTGGGGGCATTCTAACTGCTGGAGTATGATCACAGCACCGTGCTGATCTCAGTTGTACATTTGGCCTTTGTAGTTATGTACAAACATGTACATTTCTTGTTCCTCGTTTTTGCCTTCAGCTGTCGAGGCTCCTATAATTCTTTCAATGATTCTCATGAAACGTCCTTCATCTCCATTTGCTTTGGGCCAGACAGGTGTTTTTTGTCCTGTGAACAAATCCTGGCAAATTTCCAGCTGCACCAATTCTGCTCCTTGAAAAGGCAGCCGGTTCTCTCTTCTGAGTATGTCTGGAATTCTACATCCAGAGAAAGATTTTGCCCCATTTCAGGATGCCTGCACATGTGGATTTCATGATTTGTATTTCACAATACTGGGGGTGTTCATCAGTCACAATCTGTATGTAATCTGGTAGAAATAGGCCCACAAAAATCTGAGCAGATCCACTGTTGTATTTAGTGTATCCATGAGAAAAGGTACTGTGCCTGACACTGTATCTTTCTGTAGAAACTGGAGAGTTCCTTGCGGTAGCTGTTCTGTCTTTCCGTCTCCCGTGGCCATAGTGGGTAAGCTGCACTACCCATTTTTGCACTGTTGTGATATGGAAGTTTGGACCCTTTCAGGATGACTGGATTATCTTTACAGTGATTTCCTGTTGTGCTCATTATACTTGTGCAACTCCACAATGCTTCCTTGTACCAGTTGATAATGGCCACTGTCTTTTACTCTGTTTCACAATCATTTCTTCTGTAAAATTACGTCTCCTGTAGTTTCTGCTTTGACTTCATTAGATGACACCGTGTGTGGCATGACTACTGAGAAATGTTTCTGCTATTGACTTGCATGGAGAGCTAGGTACAGCGTACAGGAGGTTCCCTTTACCAGTCAGGGTAGTGGACTGGAATGCTTAGACTTGTGGTGAAAGATCTTTAAAGGGGATTTATCCCCATAATAAATAATTTAAATTGGTTTAATGGGGACTGTACATACATTCCTAAGAGGAATTTTGTCCCATAAAAAAATAAAAGGAATACAGTAGGGAGAGACTGCAGTTCTGAACATGTATAAACCATGCATGCTCCCAGCAAGGGTGACTTGTCCATGTTGCAAGTTGAGAACTTCATGTCATCCCCAGTGAATTGGGGAGGTAATGAGTTTTAGGGTGATACCTGTGCTCAACCATTGCCTCCACCAGCATACTGCCACCATGGAGTCCAGACAAACTGTAGTGTGCAAGAAGATTGGGAGGTTTTACCTCTTTCCTTTGGCTTCCAGTACCACCATTGCCTCCTCCTCTTCCTCTAGTGGCCAGCAGAGTGAATGCTAGCATCACCTCTGTGGCCATTAGGGGAAGTACACTGGACACCCAGGGAGACAGGCTGCCCTTGTTACCAAAAGGGCTGTTTTGTTTAGGGGAATTATTACACTGCCCTTATTGGAACATTAGGATCGTAGGCTGGATAACAAGACGGTGTAATGCAGAAAAATTCCCTTTTGCTTAAAGAGGAGACTGAGAGAAAGATAACTTTCAATAGAAGATTATGGTTTATTACAAAAGAACAAAGGTAAACATAATGCACATGGAGAAATGATATTTCTTGGTCCTAATGCTTGAATTAAGTGTACCTAGCTTTCATGATGGTTGCATGTGAAGAGTATTTGGTGCATCAGGAAAACAGATAAGGAAGGGGGGTTGTAGGGAAGGCTTTAGGGGTCCCTGCTCTGCCAACCCCAGCTGCTAACTAAGGATGGGGAGAGAAGGGGAGAAAAGGGGGAGGGAAGAAGGGAAAGAGTTCCAGGCGCGAGATAGTTACCTGTCTTGTAGAGCAATTGGAGGGAGGGGGAGAGTCCTGTGGAGAGGACCCTCTCACACAACACAAATGTGTTGGGCCTTGGAGAGAGAGAGAGAGAGAGAGAGAGAGAGAGAGAGAGAGCCAGTAAGTGGAAGCCCTCTCTTATAAGGGGTTGGGAGAGAGTGCGTGCTGAGCTGGATGGTAGCTTGATTGCTAACACAAGGCTGGGTGCTTGGAGCATGTATACATTTGAATGGGGATCAGGATATCAGTTTCAATCAGGGGTTGATGGCAGCTTCCTGGAAGGGGGAACTTAACAAAGACTGTAGAAAACATAGGTACAATGCAATGAATCGGTAACACCAAAATCATTGAAGGCAGTAGTGTAGGAGATGCTTAAACAGTGATTGGATTAAGACACAAGACCTCCTCCCATAATGTGTGACTATGGGGGTGGTGATTGTGTAACCCTGAGCTTGTGGCTTGACCAGAGTCCCGGAAATGTGGCCTGTATGCTGGGAGAACAGTTTAGCTTACATGATATTATAGTCCATAATAACACAACCAGATATACAGAGAGAAAATCACAGCTAAAAGGCAAAAGGAGATTTTCATGTAACACCCTCCCCATCCTCCTCTTGGCATCCAGTACTTCCACTGCCACTGCTGTCACCTCCTCCTTCTCTAATACCTGGTGGAGGCAATGCTAAGAGCCCAGCATTCCTTCCATTTGAGGAAGCTGCAGTGGTGCTGTACCCTGAGGGAGGGAGGGAGCGAACTGGGAGCGAACTGGGAGGATCACCTCTAAGGCAGGGTTGGAAGGCTTACCTCACTCCCTCCAGCTTCCTGAGGGCCACAGAGGGAATGTTGGACTGGTAGCATTCCCTACACCAGTCATCAGAGGAGAAGGTGGTGGCAGCAGCAGCAGTGGATGCTGAGAGGAGGGTGGGGAGGTCTCACCTTACTCTCTCAGCATCTAGTGTTGGCATCTGCCTTCTCCACCTCTAAACAGAAGAAATGTTGGGAGACTAGGAATGTGGTGGAACCAGTGCTTGGCAGTGCTGGATGCCGAGAGAGGGAGGTCAGCCCCTGGACCCATTCCCATTTCACATCCATTTGGCATCCAGTTCCACCACTTCTATCACTGCCACTTCTTCTAATGGCCGCAGAAGGAATGCTAGTCTCCTCTTCCTTCCACCAGCTTCCATTCCTGGGGTCAGTGTTCTTTCCACCAGCCAGTGGAGGAGAAGGAGGCACCAGGGCTGGACACTGACCAAGAGAAATAAGCCCTCCCATCCTCCAGTCAGTTAGCATCACTGCTGTCACCACTGCCTCCTCCAGTGGCCAGTAGAGGGAATGCTGGGAGCCCAGTATTCCTTCTGGAGAGAGAGAAGTGAAGCAGGCAGGGGTCAGGGGTTACTCTCCAATTAATGGCGCGAACAATTATGCCAACAATGACAATACTGTCATAAATAATTTCACTTTAAGAACTTGGAGTGTGTGAGGAGCAAAAAGAAGAGCATGCACGCCCAGCAAAGACAACATCTACTGTAAATATCACAGGCATCCCTTTAAAAGCAGGAGGTGGGGCTATGGTGGAAGGTCAGGGCAATTGTTATGTTCAGTTTCTCAAAAGATTTTGGTCAGGTCAAGTAGGCTATGCAGAGTTTTTTTTTGTGATTTTGATTTTTTCTTTTTAAATTACAGTTTTCAGTTCGTGGCACTGTCTTGTAGCCTGAGAAGGTTAGTCATCACTAATAAAGTTAGACATGACTAGGTCTCATTGAAATTAATGGTATGTAACAGTCACAACTAATTTGTCTCCCTGGTTTCAGTGGTACCTAGTCCTGATGGACTTTCTCAGGGCACAAACTGAGTGTTACCCAGATATCTTCGCCTCAGAAGATAATTATTTTCATGTATTCAACATCGGACATACGTAACATGACCTGAGCATTTCTTTTAAACCCCCAAACCGATTATGAAAGGAATGGGATGTTAATATTTTAGTTTGTCAGGACTGGGAGATCGAGTTTAAAGCTGGCACAGAAGATTGCAAATAATGGCCTGCTGAGAAAAGGTGGCAGATTATTTCATGCACTGTTTCATGTGCAGTCTAAAAGCATACTGTGAGCTCTGGCTAGAACTCTAAAGAGGGATGTACATCTTATGGCAAAATCCAGCTAACACAGAGAGAAGCCGGGGAGACAGAGAAAGAAAGAGAGATGTGCACAGTTTTGACTTCATATCCTCTGTCATCGTTTACAATGGAGACAGCAAAAAGCCTTGTAATACATGTTACATATTTTTTTATTTGCTTATAAGAGAGTTGTGGTCAGGTCACAGAGCTCTACACACACATTATTTACCATGCAGTAGTAGTTCAGTTTTTTTATTTATTTTGGTCTATATCCATCTTTCTGACAACGTCTTAAGGCTCATCAGATGATACTTTGCTTGTTGCTGGGTTGCTTGTGTCAGTGATTGCCTAAGCCATCTCAATGGGGGGGGGGGGAATTTGGCAAACACTCCCTGGGTTTTTTTAAAGCAATCCCCTCTCCTCCCCCATCTATACTCAGCCCTCTCGTTGCTAGCTGCCCGGCTTCTTTCACAGTTGGGATGCTGATCTTCTAAGAGTCCAGTCCTATGCGTTTCTACTCAGAAGTAAGCCCCATTTCACTCAATGGGGCTTACTCCCAGGAAAGTGTGGAGAGGATTGTAGGCTAAATCTCATGCTTTGCTTGGTGGGAAGGCTTGCTTGTGTCGGTGATAGCCTGCACCATGGGGGGGGGGAAATTCGGCAAATACTCCCTGGGTTTTTTAAAGCAATCCCCTCTGTTGCTACCACACCTGCCCCTGTGTGTGTGTGTTTGTGTGAGTGAGTGAGTGAGTGAGAGAGAGAGCTCCACCTTGCTGCACGTGTTCTGGCTACAGAGATTTTTGGCCCCCCTTCCCCTCTTCAGCCTCTTTGCTGGCTTAGGGGCTCCAGGACTGTTACTGTTCCTTGGCAAGGGGAACCTCTTCCAGGGCTCCAGGGCTATTTCCCTGCCTGGGTGAGGCAGAACCTTTTTGCAGTGTTTTGGGCTGCCTGGAAATAGAGCAGAGGCCAGAACAGGGCAAAGGTGTGTGTGACTTTCGGTTCCCCCACCCCATTTGCATTGAGACAAATCCACAGATAAAATAGGCTGCACCTGTACATGCATGTGACAAGGTTGGCAGATATATTATTTTAACTAGTCCATAAATGGGCGAATTTGACAAGTGTGTATGTATTTGTGTATAGGTAGTGTGATGCAGTGGTTAGGGTATCAAACTCCAGAATAATCAGTCTAGGGTTCATGGTAGACCAAATTCCTGCTCAGCACTTCAATTTGGAGGGAGCCTCTAATTACCACCATTCAGGTCAACCCACTTTTCAGGATAGCTGTGAGAATAAAAGTAAAGGTGAAGATAACACATACACTTCCCTCAGGTCCCTGGATGAAAGATGGGATAAAAGTACAGGTGTGCATGCACGAATAGCTAAATATGCACATGCAAGCCCATAACGTTTTAGCTTACATTTTATAGATGTGTATATCTAGGTTTACCAGATACAAAGGGAGACAGAGTGCCTATACCTTTAACCATTGTAAAGAAGAGGAAATTTTGGCAGGTACCCTTCCATGTTGATCTGCACCTGCTAAAATCCCCTCTTCTATACAATGGTTAAAGGTATAGGCCTCTCTGAAGCTCCCAATGGGGTCGGAAACTGTGCTTCTGGTTTGCCGGAAGCACAGTCTAAAGTGTTGGGGAACCTCCTGGAGGCTTACCTGACACATCCTGGAGTCACACAAGGCTCTGTGAGCTCCAGGTAAGTGGGGAGGGGCGGATTTGCGCAAGGGGGTGGTGGCACCCATTGCAGACCTTTGCTCTGGATGTGGAGCTGGGGAGTTCCACCACTGGGTAACCATATGTATAACTTGTATTATTTTAAGGTCCTGTTATGCTATTAGCTACCTTAGCAGAAAAGCCTGATAAAGAATATCTAAACGGAAACATTTATTACACAAACAGTAACAATTAGGAATACTAATATTTCTGTATGAACAAAAACTCTTTAAAATATCAAATGATGAAGCATAAAAAACTGTATGCAATTCACCCTTCCATATGGGCCTGAGGAGAGGGGTTGTGGGGGCAAAATCCCCAGGGCCTGGGTTGCCAGAATACCTGGGTCATGACAAAAAAACTATACAGTACCAAACAAATGTATTACAAAATAAACTTTTATATCTCAGTCTCAGCCTATCCAGGGCTGCATTTCCTCTACAGCTTTAATCCACTTTCAATGCACTTCTGTTACCCCAATGTAAACTGAAGACTGAAGGAAGGTGGGGGGCAATCGGGTGTCTAACCCAAGGCCCAGTGCAAGTTCTCAGTGGCCCTGCTTCCACACTGGCACACATGAATTGTGATACAGAAGTAGTTTATCATTCCAATCTTTCCACTCTCTGTTGTTTTATAGCACATATCCATAACACACTGTTTCGTATCGGTGCCATAAAAGTCTTGGCTCTCACCTGAAAGTGAGGGTGAAATAGCTTGGAAACCACCTTCAGGCAGAATAAGTTGTAGGTTTTGATCAGGACGATCACAAAGACATGCTTAATTAGGAGGAAAGAGGAACCACTTTAACATAGAACAGCCTGAACTGAGTGAGATACAGGCAAATATTTTGTAGATACTAGTTTTATGGCATGATTTCGGCTAAGCATTGTAGGAAGATAAAAAATGCAGGCGTTCAGGAAGCCAGTGACGAGTCAAAGCTGCTTCTCTGAATGCGTCTGTAAGTAATTAGCTTCATCTCATTTATACTGAATGTGGAATTTTACCTCGGAACAGCTGCCATAACCCAGTGAAGTGACAATGTCAGCCTCACAGCTGTCTGGGTATGCAGCAATCTTTCTCACAATCTTACAGGGCAGTAAAATAAAACATCCATGCCCCAAGATGCAGATTTTTGGATGAAAACCATCTGTTTAGCTTCACTTCCTTTTCAGCTTTTTGCATACAGACTCGTATACCTAAAAGTAACAATCTGGCGTAGGAAGAGGAAGTCATCAGCAATCCAAACTGTGGATGAGAGGCATACTTTTGCCTGCGGGCCACAGGGGAACAAGAGTCTCCTGTGGTGTTTGCTTTGAAATAAGCGAGTGAAAAGAACAGTTCTCAGGGAAGCTCGGTCTGGGGCAGAGTTCAGGCTGCAAAGATAGAGGGCTAGTTGCAACTTCCGGAAGATATAAAAGCATGTTTGAGAATTGGTCTGTTTTCAGTGAAAGCTTGTGAACATCTCCTTCTTGGAAGTCACATCTCAAATGCCACAGAACGGTTCATTTATAAACCACCCCACATTTCAGTTACAGAACATTGTTTTAAACATATTTCATATGTTCTTAACATAGTTCTTCCAAGCACCACATAAGTATTTTAAATGCCTTTTGTAACTTAGATGCTCTTTACATTCCCTCAACATGGGAGCTATTTAGCCACAAGCAGGGCCCACTGTATCTGCGAATCCTCCCAACCACAGATCAAAAACATTTGTAAAGAAATTTCAAAACGTTCCAAAAAGCAAATCTGCATATCTAAAAAGCAAATTGCATATCTAATGAACTCTCAGGCAATAACTGACTTTATATTTCAGAGTGGTGCTTCCCAAAGAGGTAGTTTTAAGAAATGTAGCTTTCAACCCACCACCTGGCACAACCTCTTCCCGTTGTGTGTTCCTCCTTTGCCTGTCGCAAAGTCAGGGCTGTTGCTAGTTTCTAGGGTTACAAGCCAGCCAGCCCCTCCAGGCTGTCGCAGATCTGTCCCCACCCAACAAACTAGAACAGGATGGACAAGGCAGTCCCCGGCTCCCACTTTGCACACCCAGATCAGGCTGAGGCTGCCAACTATTATGTAAAAGTAGGAAAGATGGGTAGCGCCGCTGAGAATGCTGCATTTTATGCCCTAAGCAAGGATAGGCTCTGTGTTGCCTGTTTCTCCCCTTCCTGCTTCTACCGCAAAGGACTTGAGCATCCACAGATTATGGTATCCATGTGCAGTAGTGGACCTGCCATTCAGTGAAAGGGGCAAATGCTCTGGGCATGGAGCCTTGTGTGCCTCTAGGACCATGCAGAAACCTCATTGAGGCTCCCAACACAGTCGGAAACTGTGCTTCCGGCTTGCCAGAAGCACAGTTTAAGAGTGCAGGGAAGCCTCAAATGGCTTCCTTGGTTCGTCCTAGAGCCATCTGATGTTCCATTTAGCTCCAGGTGAGTTGGGGGAGGGAATATCCACATGGGGGGGATCTCACGGGAGGCACAATCACGAACTTTTGCCCTGAGTGCGAGGCTGAGGACGTCCGCCATTGTCCATGTGGGGTCCTGGATCCAAACTCCCACAGGTATGGAGGTGCCCACTGTACACAACAAAGCCATTTGGGTGTGGTGCAGCAGTACCAATAGTACAGTAAAGACACAAACACAGTCGTGATATTCTTCCAGCTGAACTGCTCACAGATAAAGGGCTCCCTAACTGCTGGAAAAATGTCTAAAACTGGTTCTCACACATTTAGCATCAGGACTCACTTTTTAGAAAAATAATCTTGTTGGGATCCACCGGAATTGATGTCATGACCAGAAGTGACATCACCGAGCAGGGAAATATTTAACAATCCTAGGCTGCAATCCTACCTACACTTACCCAGGAGTAAGTCCTATTTATTGTCATCGTTAAAAGCATATACATAGTAGTCTGTTAATAGTACAGGTCTGTAACATATCCCCAAATGCAGTCACATGCTATAGTAGCATCAAGTCTAATATATTAAAAATAAAATACTGAAATGAAGGGGGACCAACCTGAAATTGGCTCGTGACCCACCTAGTGGGTCCCAACCCACAGTTTGAGAAACACTGGTCTAAACGATACATGTCTCTACAAAATATTTTATTTTTGTTTTTGCCAGTATGGTAGCTGTATGTATTTTCTCCCACGGAAAAAGCATTCCAGCTTGAGGGGAATGAATGAAAAAGCATGGGAAAATGCACTCAGCTCCTTCTCTCCCAGCGCCGCTTGATTTTAAGGAGTAAATAGGTCTCCATTCAAATTTGAAATGTTAGTTGCCCCAGTTAGTTCTGGGGCAAGGCTGGGAGGAGCAGGGAACCTCAGTGTGACACAGAAATGGGTCTTTCAAGCCTAAAAATAGCTGCAGAGGCTGGGAAATGGTACGGTTTGGCTGCATGAAAGTAAGAAACCCAATTTTGGCACACTTTAAAAAAGCCCTTTAAATCTGGCCCCCGGTACCTGTGGATTTTGGTATCTGTGGGGGATACCAGGACCCCTGCAGATACTAAGGTCCCATCTGTATTGTTTAATGTAATTTGAAGTTTGGCCCTGAGATGAACTGAGGCCCAGAAAGTTGCTATTTCAAATTTAACCTCTGCCATGCATTCACAGTTGGACATAGGCAAGTTATGTTCTCTTTGTATCCTTCCCATAATCTGTAATAAATACTGACCCACTTTGCAAGGTTGTTGTAAGGAGCACTGGGACAGCATCTCTGGAATGCATTCCATATTGTAAAGCTACATACTATTAAGGACTAGAAAGTACAAGGTACAATAGCAGAGAGAGAAGAAAGGGTTGGGAGAGTTGGATGTCTTGTTTTCCAACTGTGATCATGCTATTCATCTCATAACCGAATGTGCCACACTTTTCTGTGCGGCTCCAAGAGTTTGCTAGACAATGAAGTGGTTGCCATAGCAATAATGACAAATCTTAAACTTTTAATACTGCCTACACAATTGACTACAGCATGCTTCTGAAGGGGGGGGACCTTCAGCAGAAACCACATTCACCCAATTGGATGTCATTAAGCCCATGTTTAACATGTAAAATATTGATGACTTGCAGAATCTTTCATCCTAATGGATCTCAACGCACACTGATACCATGCAGGGAAGATCACATCACTTGTACGTAACTATCTCTGAAGGGAAAAGGGCCAGCTAGATACTGCAAGGACAAAGTAAAGCTGGAATACTTTAACTAAGAAACCAAGGAAGATAACTACAATATTTTCTCTGAGACAGAAGTTCATGCAGAGAAGTAAGGCCAAGAAATGGAGCCAAGAATGGGAACTTTTGTTAACCAGACAATGTTTGCAATAATCTTCCTGTGATTTATAATTCACTCTTCATTCCTAGATGTTTTCACTCATAGTTAAATCCCACTGAATCAATCCTTAGCAAGGGCCAAGTTACACATTAAGCATAGTTCTTTCATTCTTTTTCCTAACTTTTTTTTCCTGAGAAAAGGCATACACAGAAAGCTGAAAACGTGGAGAACCGAGGAATGGAATTGCCCCTGCTGCTTTTCTTAGATACAAGGGTCTATGTCTTTTCTCTGCATTGTGAGAAAGCACTCTGCTAGTTAGTTTTAGCAAACAGCTGGCGAGGAAAGCATTAAATAGCCCTCCCTCATGTTGGTCTGCTGCTCAAGATATCAATCCACATAGCCGTTTTAAAAACCCATCGTAAAAAGAATCATGGAACTATATGTAATGTGTAGTTTGGCCCTGAATTTGCTTAGGCTTGCAACACCTACATACTCCTGCAGTTTTTAGTTCCATGTGATCTTTGAAAGGGAGGAACTAGCTCTAAAATGTGAGGTTTGGGTGTTAGTGGCAATCCTTGATAACTCTAATCTGAGTTACACAACCAGTTGTCTGATCACAACCATCTTCCTACTCTAAGATTCATACACATAAGTTCTGTATATTGGATCCATATATCATTCAGTCTTTTGGAATACCCAAGAAGGTTGTCTGTCAGTCACTGCCTTGCCCATGTGCTGGGTTATTTTCAGCTAAAGTGGATGGCAGAGATTATCTCTTAAAATAATTTGCAAGTGGAGTTGCAAAATTAACCTGTTCCTTTGAAGAAAGTTATTAGCTGCTTCAACTATGAAACCATAATATCTTCTGAACTGTCAGAGACGATTTGCGTTTAACTGAATGTAGTGTGCAATTAATGCAACTATGAGCTTCCATGGTTATATTATGCACTCTTCCAGAACCATACATTCTTATATATAGGAGCTGTTTCCTTGTGGAAAAGGGGGAATAACCCCCAAGTGAGAATAGGCAATTGTTATTGTTACTATTATGTTAGGGATAGTAGTAGGAAGAAAAATGAATGCAAGTGCAATTGTTCCAGTTATACATAGCGGCAGTTACAATAAGGAAAAGGGCTAATGTGTAGTGCCAAAAACTTCACGGGGAAAAAAAGAGTTTTGAGTTTTAAGAAAGCAACCCAAGAAAAGGAGGGATAAGAGGAGTCAAAGGATAAAGGGAGGAATTACTGGAGAAAGCTGGAGACCTTTGGATGGTTGGGGTGATGGAACTGGAAGGGCAATAAATGCAGGATAGGCAAGCAGAGAGACAAGGAGGAACAAATGAAAGTGAAAGTGAGAGCAAGGAGCTTGTGCTGGATGCAAGAGGAGATAAGGAATCAGTGAAGGGATTTAAGGCAGCCTGGTTGTTTTGCCAAATTCCCTTTCCAAGCTTTGTATAGAGAACTTATGCCCACTCAAACTAATTAGTTCCCCCTTCTTTCCACAATGGCCCTAGTTCTGCACTGCAGCACTGCTGGACCCCACCACCAGGGTGGCTCGCCTGTTCAACCTGCAGAGGTCCTCCTTCTTCCCCTCTCTTGCCAGCAGCTTCTCCAGTCATCGCAGCAACACTTTGGTTCTCAGCAAGTTTTGGGCATGGCAGCCACACACCATTCTCCAGCTCTTCCAGCAGTCTCTGTTCTAGCAGTCTCCAGCAGTCCCTGTTCCAGGGGCAGGCAGGTGGGGAGCAGGAGGCAGGGCTGGGACCTGGCTGTTAGCCAGATCCCAACACCGTCCCCCAAGCAGAGGTGGTGCAAGTCCGAGGAGACTGTGGTGGCTTACCTGGGGTTAAGGGGAAGAGTTTCCCAGCCTCTGGCTGAGCCACTACAGGCCCCAGTCTTGTGCTGGACACAGCACAGGTCTCCTGGCCTGCCTGTTCCAGCACAAGATAGGATTGCGCTGTCTGTAATACATGTTAGGCACCTGCATGTCTACAGAACTCAGGGGATAGAGGTGCCTCCTCTGATCCTTTGGTGCATCCATTGTAAAGAGGATGCGTCTCCAGGAGAGGGAGGAGGACAGCCTAGAGAAGCATTTTTTCCCCATAGGGACAAATGGGTTTTGCAAGTAGAAGGAGGGGCTGCAGGAGACAGGGGAAGCCAGGGAGTGTTTAAAGCCATGGTGGGCATTTAAAGGGAATCACTCAAGACTTGAGTCTTTTCGAGTTGTGAAAACTCTCCAGACCACTTGGAAAATCCCCCTATTATGACTTATTTTTTAGTCGAGTCGCAGGGGGCAGAGACTCGACTCGAATTAAACCGCACCTGATTTGTCCATCCCTGCTGATGACTACTACAACCAACTTGAAGCAGGACATCAAAGTACTGCTAATGAGTGGAATTCAGTTGGAAGAAAATGAAATAGGATGTCTGTTTTTCTTTACCATCCTCCTGAAACCTGCCTCAGGTTCTATACTGCCTGCCTGCCCTGAATATTTGTGCTTTATGGCTACATGTTAGCAGGAGTTTTCTATCCCATTGATGCTTACCTGTCTTCAACATTCTGTAGCAGGGGTTCTTAACCTTTTTACAATTAACAACCCCCAATGGATTGCCCAATATGTTTTCTTAACCTGCTTCACCAGACTGTCAAAAGGTACCAGTATGACTTCGAAAGATGTCAATAGCTTGATTTTACTTTATATATTGATGGTTAGGAACAGAATGCCTCATCCGTTAAGAAAATGGTGATAGTAATCTAACAATACTCTTGTTCTTAATTGTTCAGAGATTGTTTTCCATGCCACAATCATTTGGTTTCCATACTCCCAAGGTTTATGGATATCCTCAATTATTCCTGTTCTAGAGGTTCTAGAAGCCACTGAATATAGCTCAGGTCAATTTTGAGATGCTTTTTTTAAAATTTACAAACCACTGCTTTTCTGTGCACCTGGAGAGTCCTTTAAGTATGCAGAAACCACTACCTTGTTGGAAAGTGGCTCTGTTTACTTACCCAACATATGATCACCATATGATCATAGGCATATGATCACCATACACATATGATCACCAGTATTACAGAGTGGCGATGGTGATTCTTGGGTCTTCTTCCTATCGCAATTTACTATACAGATTTTAAGCCTTTGCATCACTTAAATCACAGCATTGGTACCAACAAGCTGCATGCTAATGTTTACCTAAGGACAGCAATTCAAATAAACACATGCAAATGAATTAAAAACCTGAAAGTCTATCCAGCAAATCTTGGCAGCCAAAAACTATCAGCTGTCATTAGCTTCTTCATCATGCTGTAGAAAATCAATTTCACAGTTTCATCATAGGGAGGAAGGGAAAAGAAATGGCAGAATGCTTACATGTAACTATAATTATTTGAGTGGTCATCTGTTCAGGCACTGGAAACATAGACGCTTCCAAAGCATTGTTGAGCATTTTGTTGCTGCTATCAAGTGGGGGAACCCCTTGCATACCATGTGCCTCAAGGGCAAGAAGAATGCACAAACCCTCAATTCCTTTCCCTTTATGTTCAAATTGTAGTATTTGAAGAGATATCCAAGAGTTAGAGCTAGATGTACCAAGGGGATGGCTGGGTGTATCATGGGTCTGCATACATGACCATTCAACAACAACAGTATTTATATACCGCTTTTCAACTAAAAGTTCACAAAGCGGTTTACAGAGAAAATCAAATATCTAATGGCTCCCTGTCCCAAAAGGGCTCACAATCTAAAAAGATGCAACACCAGCAGACAGCCACTAGAAAAGGCACTGCTGGGGTGAGGTGGGCCACCTCAAAGAGCTCTTGTTACAGAGAAGCAATCTGTTTTCTTTATGGTGGACTTTGTGCAGTCACACGTGGTAGAGATTAGCTAGCTTCCCTCTTACCTGAAGGTGGATGCAGGTCAATCAGAAGGAGATCAGTCATCAGCTCTCAGTCAACTCCTGTCCAGCTGAGCATTTGATATAGGTCATCGGCATAGACCTTATTGCTGCTTTGCAGAATACAGGAGCAGAACATTTCTCAAGCTCATAGGTAAAGATTAAAGTGCTGTTTGGAAGCAAAAACATTTTTAAACTGAATAGTTATCCTAGAGTAAATATTACACATGCCTGTGAAACTGAGGGTCAGAAAAACTTTTTTTTCAAAATTTAGGATTGTTTTATATGAATTTGGGGTGCGGATTCCAAAAATAACATCAGTTTTGCCCAATCACGTCTAAGTTCAGTGATACAGCATAGCCTCGTTAATGAATGGTTCAAGCCGCTTACTCTTGAGGAGGCCATGGCATAGGCTTGCTCACAAGGATACTGCTTGAACAATTCACCAACAATATCTCCTTAACTAGATGTGATATGGTAAAACTGATGGCATTTTTTGAAATAGCACCTAAATATACCCAGAAATAGGTCTAACCTTTCAGACAGCAAAATGTGTGTTGGCCTGTGTTATTATTATTAATAATAATAGTTATATACAACTTTTCAACAAAAAAGTTCACAAAGTGGTTTACAGAGAAAATCAAATAAATAAGCACCTGATCCTAAGGCATGGCTGCAATACTCTCCACTGGGCTTCCACTGAGTTGAGGCCGGTGGCATGCTGCCCAGATCTCCAGGCAAGTGCTGGAAGGCAGAGTGGTAAGTCAGGGTGGGGGGAGGCATTCCCGGACAAGGGAGGGTGGTGAAAAGATGGGGTGGGGGTTGGGACAGGAGTGGGAGGGGGACAGAGATGGCAGCAGGCTCTGCCGCTGTATCCTAACCCTCCTCTCTGCCCGGGGAACCTGACATGTGTCTCCTTGATTCCATGCCCATTCAATAGTAGGTGCAGATCCGAGGAGACCTATTGGGACTACCTGGCTGCTACATGGGGTAAGGGAACTTACGAGAACTCCCTGCCCCATTGGATGCACGGTTGCCATTTTGGCATCGCTGCAGGCCTGGGTGTTAGGGAAGCATCGGATTGGGCTGTAAATGGCTCCCTGTCCCAAAAGTGCTCACAATCTAAAAAGATGCAGAAAAATACCAGCAACACCCACCAGAAAAGACACTCTACTTGTATGATGAGGGACTGTTCCTCTCCTCCTGCTAAATATAAGAGAAACGCCACTTGAAAATGTGCCTCTTTACCTACTTAAGCAGGGATAGCAAATCTCTGTCCAGTCTAATCTCACTCCTTATATTAACTTGCATACTAATGCACTGGCAGAAAAAAATTGGGATAATGTCAAGCTAGGAACAGATTGCTACATACTGGGCTCCACCAGGGTATATGGAAGAATTTTTTTCCCCTCCAAAGAGGCCCTCAGCTGAAAAATGCTGTGACACAGAGAGCAGCCTATTTACATTAGCTCTGCCATTCGCAGAAAACAATATACAGAGTTGAGTGAGAGCAGTCACTTAGCCAGAGACTGATAAAGGGAATCCAATGATTCACACAAGGGTTCTGTGAATTGTGCTGGTTCACTTCACCTCCTCAGCCAATCTGTATTTGCGCAGCCTCATTTAACACAGTCCCACTGATTCCCCTTGTCCTCCTATTCGAAAGTGGTTCAGGGCATGAAGACCTTTTTCCAATGTCCCACCATTATGTCCAACCTTTCCCTTCCAGGTGGGAGCTGCGTCCCTTCTCTTTGTCAATAGTTTGTTACAAAGCTTTATTTCACAGAGCACATCATTATCTGGACATTCACTCTTTCTCAAAGGTTTAGTAATTTAGTGGTTCCCAAACTATGAGAAAGAGCTCCCCAAGGGGCCACGGAACATAACAGCCCCGCTGGATCAGGCCACAGCCCCATCTAGTCCAGCTTCCTGTATCTCATAGTGGCCCACCAAATGCCCCAGGAAGCACGCCAGATAACAAGAGACCTCATCCTGGTGCCCTCCCTTGCATCTGGCATTCTGACGTAGCCCATTTCTAAAATCAGAAGGTTGCAAATACCCATTATGGCTTGTAACCTGCAATGGATTTTTCCTCCAGAAACTTGTCCAATCCCCTTTTAAAGGCATCTAGGCCAGATGCCATCACCACATGCTGTGGCAAGGAGTTCCACAGACCAACTACACGCTGAGTAAAGAAATATTTTCTTTTGTCTGTCCTAACTCTCCGAACACTCAATTTTAGTGGATGTCCCCTGGTTCTGGTGTTGTGTGAAAGGGTAAAGAGCATTCTCTATCCACTCTGTCTATCCCCTGCATCATTTTTTATGTCTCAATCATGCCCCCCCTTCAGGCGCCTCTTTTCTAGGCTGAAGAGGCCCAAACGCCATAGCCTTTCCTCATAAGGAAGGTGCTCCAGCCCAGTAATCATTTTAGTCACTCTCTTTTGCACCTTTTCCATTTCCACTATGTCTTTTTTGAGATGCAGCGACCAGAACTGGACACAATACTCCAGGTGTGGCCTTACCATAGATTCGTACAACGACATTATAATATTAGCCGTTTTGTTCTCAATACCTTTTCTAATGATCCCAAGCATAGAACTGGCCTTCTTTACTGCTGCTGCACATTGGGTTGACACTTTCATTGACCTGTCCACCACCACCCCTAGATCTCTCTCCTGATCTGTCACAGACAGCTCAGAACCCATTAGCTTATATATGAAGTTTTGATTTTTTGACCCAATGTGCATGACTTTACACTTACTGACATTGGAAAGCATGGAAAGCAGCCAGGAGAGTTGTGTAATCCTTATGAAAAATCCAGTGACCTATACAATATATAGCAGAGGTTCCTAAACTGTCTAGGAGTCTGAGAACCGCTGGTAAGTGCTTGCAGGGGCAGGGACTGGGATGGGGGTGCTCCGACGGCACCACAGCGATTGCTGCACTGTGGGCACCCAGGAGCATTTTCACATATGCAGGGGGACTGCGCAACCTCCTGGGTGGTTCTGGAAGCTTGCAGCCCCCTTGGCGAGCCTCCCCTCCACAGTGGTGAGCTCTGATCTGTAATCGGAAGCTCCATGCTCTGGAGCTCCAACTATAAACAGGAAATGGGCTCCAACTGCATATCGGAGCTCACAGCTGTGGAGGGAACACTCACCAAGGGGCTGCAAGTCTCCAGGAGCCACCTGGAGGCTGCTCAGTCTCTCTGAGTATGTGAAAATGCTCCTGAGTGCCCGCGGCACCACAATCACTGCGGCACCCATTTCTGAAAGTGAGGGAAAGTGACCCTTTAATGTTTCAATGGTGGGCTGTGACCCACCAGTTTGAGCACCACTGATATATAGGATTGTCACCCTAATAGGGAGCCACAGCCAATGGCCCAGTAAGTCAAGGGTCTGCCCAGTTGAAAAAGTTTGAGCACTACTGCTCTAGACCCTTTAGCAATTACCCTGGTATTGTTTTAACTATTCCAAAAGCAACTTTCCTTGGCAATTGAACATAATGACTACCAAGACAGTAAACACTGGATCGTCCATCTCCAATTGTTCTCATAATTGTTCCTGACTCTTTGTGGCTTAATGAGCTGGCATTCTGCTTCCTCTAAGAACACACAGCAAAGAGCCCTTGAACAACATGTTTGGCACCGTTTCAGTGGAAATGAATATCAAAGGATGTTGTTTGTCTTTTCCTTTCTTAATTCTTCGCTCTCCCCACTTCTGCACACACGCACACACGAACCGTAAGGAAACAAGACAACGCAAAATCTGTGTGAGGGTCATTTGAAAACCCTTTCAAAAAGTAAAAAGAGGGCATTTATATTTTATATCGTGTCCCCTTCTCACTGAAGAAAAAGCACAAAATTAAAGAATTCCCTACAGACAGTCCGCTTGATAGTACCGCTTTAATAATTAAACCGTTTCTCTCTTTTTTTCCTTTTTAAAAAAGATGTTGATGTACGATGCTTTCATCCTTTAGAAATGCATTAGCCTGGCTGAGAGAATTTCACAGAAAGCACTTTGATAATACAATATCAGCAATATTGTTTTCATCGTTGGGTCCCTTTCTACCCAGTGAGTATCAAGATTTCGCAAGATGATCGAACAGCCCTTGAGAGGCATACTCCAAAGAATGCTGAACTTTCAGAAATGCTGGGATAAGGGAAAGGAAATCCAAGGAAGAAGTTGCAGGATTTTATTACTGCTTTTTCTTTTTGCTTCATTCTTGTTGGCTCAAGTGGAACGCTAAGCACCAAAAATCAATTTTTTGTGCATGAAGCTTTAGGTAGAGAGAGTTTGTTGCTGAATAATAGAACCAAGCTTTCTGTTTTTCAAAATAAAATAGCTCCAACAAAGTGATCTGAATGTTGCTGTGCCGGTGTACACATGACAAAAATGTCCCATTGCTTGCAAAAGCAAATTAACAACCCAATCCTTTCCTTGACTGGCCCATAGTGTGGAGTCATGCTGGTGCAACCCCCATAGCATGCTATGGGCTGGAGGAGACCAGGCAGTGATGGAAAGGTGGTCCCCATTAGATCTGCACCAGCCCTTTGGTTCAGGCAGCTGTATCAAAGCCAAGCTGGGGCATAGGTTATTGGCAAAGCTGCTGCTGCCAATGTCTGCTCCAAGCCCACCCTCAACACACCCCTGGCCAGCTTGGATTCCTGCCACAACTCTTTCCCAGAATGCCCTTTCCTCCAACTTCCCTGCTTTATGGAGGCTGGGTGTGCTATGTGCATGCACCCAGGGCTGCCAGCCATTCGTGCTGGCAGCCCCAGCCTGTGCACTATCACTGGTGGTCGCTACTCTGATGGCCTGGTCCTTGAGGCAGATGGAACACAAGTTCCATCAACGCAAGGCTTGGATACGATTGGGCCATCACTGATCTTCTTGATTCAACCTGCAAAGTGGGGACTCACTTTGTGTCACATGATAGATATCAAAGGACAGTGCCTTATATTCATTCAGAACATTTCTCTCTCTCAGTTGTATCTTCACTGTCTGGAAGCAGCCCTCCAGAGTTTCAGACAAAGGTCTTTCCCAGTTCTCTCTGGAGATGCCAGGGTTTGAATCTAGGGTCTGTCCATGTCCAAAACTCGTGTTCTACCACTGAGCTGTGGTTCTTCCCTTTTAGATACAAGGTGTGAACACAGTTCCCATTTTCAAGTGGAAATTCATGAGAACACAATGCCCAAACTATATATCATAGCAGGAACCCACGATAAGATCTCTTCCTTAACTTCGTGTTTGTTGTAAGTTTCTGTGATTCTGTCCTTAGATGGCTCTCTTACAAGTCATGTTTTCAGTGTTCCCATTCAATGAAGTTTTTTCCTCTCCCCCCCCCCATCTCTCCACGACCATGATAACCATACATTTTTAGGGCTGATGGATTCATGGGACCTTTATACTTTGTACCAGTGCAATTGACTATTTCACACTTCTCCAACTTAACCTCTGCAAGATGTCCTGGTTATTGTAGAAAGTGACACTTTCAGTGATGCAGTCCATCTGGTAAATGAGCAAACCAAGGAGATGGGGACACCATGTGAAAGTTGTTTTCTGTTAAGTGATTTCTTGGGTCACATGGAAAACGAGACACCTAAATTTAAATTTTGGTGCACGAGACTTTACGCACCCAAATCCCATTATCTGGTAATGGGATTTGTGTACATGCCTTCAATGCTCTGTATTGAAAATGTCTTTCCTGCAGGGTGGACTAAATGCATCACGTGGACTCAAGCGACGTGAATGAATAGCGCTACTGTTGGCTTCATCCCCAGGCTTGTCATGTGATCTCTATCAGTTGTCTGCACAGCTGAACAATTTTCACATTTATTCATCTCTCCTTACAACCCTTAGTAGATTGTTGCCTGTTTCACAACAGCAGCTCCTTGCAAATAGAATGATTTTAAATTCTTTTGAAAGGAAGTTCAAAATAGAACTTTTAAAGTGTCGATCTTTCCTGAGTTCTGTGTCTGAAAGGACCACTGCAGCACCACTTCATACTGATCAGTTTGCACAAAGCTATGCTATAGATATTTAGTTGTTTTTACTATTCAGAGGCATCCCAATGGTGCATTGTACCTGGTGCAGTGTTTACCTCATGCAGCTTGGTGTTCAGGAAGTTTGGGGGTGACATAATCATGTTGCCCCCGACCTTCCACCTATTGCATTGCTTTTAATGTGATAAACCCACGCCCAGACTGCCTCCATTGGCAATCTTCAGCCCAATCTTGGCAATCTTCAGCCCAGTCACTTCACGTTCTCACCAGCAAGCAGTGAAAACATGACAGTCTGCAAGACCGCAAGGTTGCTGTGCCTGGAGAGGCCCAAAGCCAAATGGAGGCTAAGGCAGTGCAGTGCCCCCCACTGAGGTTTGAACCTGGTGTGACCTGCACCGGCCACACCTATGTAGCAACACAACTGATGCTATTATTATGGTATTAATAACTTTCCTTCCCCCGTGTCAAAACTCAACAAGGATAACCCCCAATGGATACTCCTTTATGATCTGTATTCACAACCCCACCCCCAAATAAACAAATACCACAACATGGAATTACAGACGTTTCAAGCGTTCTACTCAGAAGTTTGATATACTGAATTCTCCTGCTGGGATATTTGTGAGCAGAATCAAAATAAGCACAAATGCGCCCACAAAAATTCATACATTTGCAAGCCAATGGGCTGCTTGCAAAGATTCTTTATCAGACAAACCTGGAATGTTTTTGAATCTTTGCAAGCCATAATGTGGATTATTTTCAGCACTCAAATTTTTGTGGATGTATGTTTGGAACGTGCAAACAAGCCTGACTAGATTTCATGTTGAACACTGAGATGCTTGTGCATTCCTACAGGGAATTACATTTTGTAATGCGAATGCTGACATGATGCACGTGAAAAGGGAAATCATATATGCCATGTTTCATCACACATTGTTCCTGGCAATTTGATCATCCTCAGCATTGTACGAATTCATTCTTGACCTGATTCAAAGGTTGCTGCAGCAGGTAGAGTCGGACCATAGTACTACATGACTCTCCTGAAGATGCACTAACAGAGCCCCCATCAACAGTGAGTTTTCCAGAAACTCAATCATTTTCCAGAAAGTACCATTGTCTTCCTCAGGGAAACCACTTTACTTACATCACCTCTCACGCTACAAGAAAAAATAAACAGAGATAACCTTTTGGACCTCTTAAAAATGGAGTCAGATAGCAGCTTTCCTCACAGCAGCCAGTGCTAAACCAGACATGCAGAAAACAGCATTCACAGAAAAGAGAGGTCAAGTTTATCACATTTTTATCCTGCTCTTCCACCAGGAACTCAGCAAAGTACATTCAACCCTATGAAGCTGTTTTATATGGAGTCAGACTGTTGGTCCATCCAGGTCAGCCAGTTTTTCTCAATGTTTGTCCCCCGCTGTACCATTTTGCATGATCCATCTATTGGAAGTACCACTAGAAGTAACTAGCAATTATGCCATTGCCAATTACTTCTAGATTGGGGGGCCAGATGTGATGCATCAAACACTGGTAAGAGGTTCAGGGTGGACTGGATGGCTTTTTCAATTGCCTGAAAACTGCACACTTGAGCTCTGCCCACTGAGTGTCTTATTGCTACTTGTTGCATTGCTGTACTCACTGCCAGGTAGCGGGGCAGGCGGTCCTGTGTGTACCACTGGACACCATCTCAAGTACCATTGGTGGTGTGAGTACCACTGGTTGACAAACACTGGTCAACGATGAGAGACAGTGGCTTGCCAGGTCTTGGTCAGGTTTCAGCCAAGCTGAAGGCCTTCTGCATGCAAGGCATGTGCTTTGCTATTGAACGACAGCCCCATTGAGTACAAGGAATGGTCTCATTTCATTCTCATCCACTTTGTCCTCTGCAAGGAAGGTGAGGTGGAGAGTTAGTTATTTGCCAAAGATCATTCATAGCTATAAGGACTTTGGCTTCAAAGTAGCTTTTTGCTGGTGCTGACCCTGCTGATTCCTTCTCTCCCATGTCTGTTCTTGGAACTAGAGATTAGTGTATGAAATTAGTGCAGAGATTAGTGTATGAGCAAGAAGAGTCCCTGCACACCTTGTAGGTGTAAGGTATGTAAATCAGTCCACCTACACCTCCAAGTCATAAGTATACACCTGCAATGGAGGTGGGGGTTGTCAGATTGGGCCTGGAAGGGGGCAGGAACAGTGGGTCAGTGTGCACCATATCCTACTCCTCTTGTCAGGCCTGATTTGTCTGCACTGATCAACATAGACCTGCAGATCCGAGCTGGTGTAGATCCAAGCTGACCGTTCTGGCTGCAGGAATTTACCACAGGGTAAGGGGAAAAATGTCCCCTTACCCCAAGAAGACCTCCAGCAGCCAAAATTCCTCCATGGGATGCAATGTACCCCGTGCCAGCACTACTGCATCATCACAGAAGAATTTATGCTGGATTGGGCTGTGAAACTATTTCCTGGGATCCAGACCTCCAAAGATCAATGGTGTCAGTATTGTAGATATACCAGTACCACCTCAAAACTATGATGCCATTTGTATGCTAGAGTAGCAGAATGATTTTTCCTCTCCATTAAGTACAAAACTATTTTCAGTAGGCTGCTTATTCTAGATAATTAAATTATTCCTACTGACTCTTTACATGGAAATGGTTACAGAATAGAACAAATTAATGTGTTATATCGCTGAACACAAGTTTGAGACTTTCCAAATTTATTTATAAAATGAAGATGATGGCTGCAATCTGACACATGCAACCTTCTTGAGAATCAGTTCCATTAAATTCAGTGGGACTTAGTTCTTGGTCCACTAGGTTGGAGTATATTTAATAAGTGCAGTGGCTGAAGTACCTCCTGCAGCAGGGTGGGCGGAAGGATCAATCAAGGTGAATGTGGAAACCCTGCTCTTCCATTCAGCTGCCGAACTGCAAATCCAGTGAGTTTCTGACTGGACAGCCCCCCTGTCCTCCACAGTCATCACTGGTCAGTGCCTGGGGTTGCTTAGCAAAGCTCAGCAATGATGCTTGCATGGCAGTCTTTGTAGCTTCCTCCAGCAGTTGAGCAGGGGTTTTCTGCCCACCTGAATTGCTCTGCAGTGGCAGGAGACAATTTAGGACCTGATCCTATGCTGGGGCAGTGCTGGTGGCCACCACGCTACCCCAGCAACCACTCTTGCAAAAGTGCTGTAAGGCACTCCTGTGCTGGCAGTAAGCCCACTGGGCTGTCGCCAAGGCCAGCACCAGTTGGTGCTGGACCTCAATGCTTTGAAGATGATGGTGGACCAGATCCAGTGGTAAGTCCTCCCCTTGGCCAGCGGTGAGACTTTTTGGGATGGAGAGGGTGGGGGAGGCGGAAGGTGGGTAGGGGGCAAAACTGGGTGAGGGAAGGTGTGCTGGAGGAAAAATTGGGCCCTGGAGGGGGCGGAGATGGCGGCAGACTCTGTTGCCAAAACCTATGGCCGTCTCTGACCAGAAAACCCAACACAGGCATCCTCAGTTCTGTGTCAGTTAAATAGCTGGTTCAGCTCTGAGGAGACCCATTGCTGCCGGCTATGTTCGACCCAGAGTAAGGGAGCAAACATTCCTTTACCCCAAGGAGACTCTGGCAGCTGCCCTTGCTCCACTGGATGCAGCAGTGGCTATATTGATAAACCTACCAAGGCTTAGGTTTGGGCTATTCATCTCTGCAGTGATTAAATATGTAAGAGGATTGATGCCTAGGCTGTGGAGCTATGGCTGCCTTTTCTTCTGCTGCAATGGAAAGGTGATTACCATTCTCTAGCTGGCAACTGTAATTGTTATTAATATGCACTGTGCTTTAGAAAGTAAAAAGTACAAAAAGGTGGGAAAGGAAAGGGAAGGGAGGAATGTGAACAAATGAGTTTACAGACATTTACGGTTTTTTCACAGCTGGGGAGGAAGAGAAGAGTTTTAGGTCATCTTCCCTTCAAAGATTCACAAAGACAGATTGTGTAGTTCACATTGCATAGTAGAGGGGAGGCTAGAGGAGATAACCAAGAAGCAGAGTGACTGAGAAATCAGAAACAAAGACAAGTCTGGTGACCTTGAGTCAAGCTGAGGGAAGCTCAGGTCCAGATGCAGTCCACACAGAGAGGAAGGAAGGAATCAGAGCATACAGTGGAGAGCAATGTGCAGCTCTTATATTGATAAAAATGTTTGGGCTGGGAAAGCAGCAAGACACACATATATATATATATATATATATATATATATATATATATATATATATATATATATATATATATATATATATATATATATATATGTATATATATGGAAGGACTATCTCTAACATCCCAATCCTGTGTTGGTCTTAAGGTGGCAGATCTCAAATCTGCCACTGCAAGTTCCAGGCTTATGGTGTGAAAGCCACTCTGCAATTTTGCAGGCCAGGCATGCCAGCACAAAGGCCCAGAGGCTGTGCATGGGAGCCACCAGCCTGCAGAATCTGTTCCCTGACATTGTTGGTAAGTCAATGACAAGAGAGTTTGAGAGAGGATCATGGCGTGGGGAGTGGACTGGGTTAGAGTGAGAGCGGGAAGATTTTGACAGTAGTTGTGCACACAAGGATCCTACACCCCTTACCAGCCCAGACCCTTCCCCAGGAGTCTCTTCGAACTTACACGATGGAAAGAATTGGCATAGGTTTGAGGAGACTCGTTAGAGATCAGGCAGGCTATGGAAATTAACTTACTTCTTCTGGGCAGTCTGGTCTCTGTATAGCTTGATTCAGCCACAGAGTTACCCAGAGAAGTCTAGAGTCTGTTGCATAATGATATGAGGTGATGTGTGGTGAGAGAGGAAGTGAAGCAAGGTAGCAATCAAGATGCTCCCCATCTATCTCCCTCCTCCGATAGCTCAACACAAGAGTGGTCAGTTGACAAACTCACAGCAGGATCGAAAGCTTGTACCATGACCTTACTCGTGGTGCTGGGGACAGTTCCAACTTTTTATTCAATCGTACGGCAATTTCCGATGTTCATGCTGCTTCTTCTTGCTGGGAAGTCCCTGTTGGTCCAGCAGCCAATGTATGTAGACTATTTAGCCGTGACAAGTCACGTTACCCAGGGTGCACCATGAGGAGGCTGGTCTACAGTTCCAACTGACCACAAGGGTGACTATGTCATGTTGTTTATGTGGCTTGATGTGAGCTGAGGGTGAGGAGTACTGAGTCATGGATGTGAACATGCTTCTTCATGGTACAGCCCTAGAGGTGGACTGTATGGTCCATACAGAATGAACACATTCAAAACAGATTGAAACAACATGGCTGGTTTATGGAGGAACCATCTCCACATCACATGCCTATCATAAGATAGCCAAGATTTTTTTTTTTTTAATGTATTTGGTGGCAAGGAAACAAGAGTTGAATTGCAATCACTTTTGAATTAATTCTGAAATGAGTAGGTTTCTGTTTCATTACCTTGGGAGCAAAATTCCTGTCCTAACTTGTTCAGCAAATGGTATTGCTGATAGGTTGGAGAATTGTTTTAGCTCAATTTCCATTTCAGCTGTACTGAAGTGTCGTACGCCTGGGAATAGCCAAAGCAATATCACTGTCCCGGTCATTACATTAGGCAGAGATAGCTGAATTTATTTGGTAATGATGACAATCCCTACAGCTGCAATACAGGCCGCTTAAATCTCTTGTGTCCGTTTTATTTCCCGAGATTACAACATTACTATTAACTAGTGTTTTATACCAAATAATCTGTTCCTGAATATAGCAACTGAAAGTACTTGCTATAGTTCCCATAGTGCTACCTAACATTCATTTAGCATTAAGAAAGTGCCACACAAGTACATAACAAGAGTATACAAGAGTTCAAAAGTACATAACACACACAGGGTGCAATCATTTGGACCTCACAGTATGTAAGGGAATGAGATGCAGTTGCTAACACTTGTTTGCTTTAGGTTTTTTGACTTAAAACACACCTCAACTGCATTTGAACAACCAGTCACCAGAGCATACTATTCCTTTTTCTGTTAACAACCTATAGCACTCTATGTAACATAGCACAAAACTGGATCTTTGCCCAAATACCCCCAATGAGACATGAGTAAAGGTGATTGAATATGAATATAAATAAACTTTATTGAATACCTGCGACAGGTAATAGCTTATATAATTCTAACCCTCTTTAGTGGGTTAGATTTTAGTGGGGAACCTCTCCTACTGTGGAGGAGTGAGGTCAGTGCGGGCTTCATATATTATTCCCCATTTTGTCAAGTTTTCCAGCCTAGCTCCAAGCTACAGATCACCCACTCATCCAAGCTAAGCACACCAACCCCTGAAAGGAGTCGAGGAAACTCTGAGCTGTATTGTTCACCCCAAGCTGATCAGCCTTTGAGGCTGACTCTGCACTCATCACTCAACGGGGTCCCAACTAGCATCCTTGAGGCAAACAACCTCTGGAGGTCTGTTTTGGGCCTCCTTTGAACAATCCCACATACTCAGGGCACACACCAGTTTTCTATTGAGCAGTCCAATCATATGGGACACTTAGGCAGGTGTCCACTTAGGGGATCCACCACTGTAAGTGCTGGTGCAGCATTGAAAAAGGTGCACTGCTGTTGTGCACTGCAGGAACACCAGTGCCAATGGCCCACTCAGGCCATACTGGAGAGGTAAGGTGGGGTCAGAGGAGGGTCATGAATGGTTCAGGGGAGGATCAAGGAGGATTAGGGGGGAGAGTGGGCTTGGCAGGGAGGTGGGAAGGGGTGGATCTCAGCAGTGGCAAAGCACTCAGGGATACTATCCCATCTCCCTTTCCCAACTCACCCCCACCCCCTGAGGCTTCTCAGACGTATGCCAGCTAAATAGCTGGGCTAGATCCATGGAGACCCACTGGCAGCCAGATGTCATATTGGGAGGCAAGTAAAACATATTTTTACTTACCTCTCCCAGGTCATCAGGTTGCCCCCCACAAGATGTAGCACACATCATGCATTGCTGCATCATGGAAACTGGTGGGCAACAGGATGGGGGCCTTCCCCACAGTAAACCAGTTCTCTTCCGCACAGTAAACCTGCCACATGGGGGAGGGTTAGCCTAGCTTAGCTTCCGCACCCTACCTCACCTGCAGACAGTAAAGTCATGCAGTCCCCATTGCAGATCCAATTCCATCAAAGAGAGATGAATTCCAAGAGGACAAAACAATGCTTTCTGGAAATGGATGATGACCAGGTGAGTAATATAGGCCCCATCTATATTACTGATCTGCAGTCATCCCCAACAGGTAACTTACCTGCTCCAGCCAAAGAAGCCACATCCCTGACACTTTCCCCCCCTTACTTCAGGGCTGCATTGCGGCTGTATCAGCACTGGAACATTGGGTAGGATTGGGCCCTAAGACTCACTAAAGAACTGTGGGATGTCGTTGAAGAAATTTGCTAATTTTCACGATCATGAGAAAATACAATATAAGTAGAATGTGATCCAAGAATAAGGAAGGTGGAAAGCGGATTTATACTTCTACGCATCATTCCTTCTCCCCCCCCCCATTCCTGCCTGTGAGTGTGGCTACCATATCTATGGGCAAGACTCTGTGATGAAAACTATGCTTCTTGAATAAGGTCCTTGATGTTACCTTTGTGTGTGGTGTGTTATGTCTATTATCCATTCTTTTCTGCCTTAAGAATAGTAAATGAGTTGCTTAGAAATATTTGGTCTCTTGAGTTTGTGGTACAAATTTAGTTGTCTATACCGCTGTCGACTCACAGTAAGCAGATGTTCACACTTCTAGATGCCACAGTAGCTTAAGGTTTTTCAACACACCCGAGGTGTGGATGCCCTTTCTTTAGGAGGCAAACTGGGACAACACAATGGCCCTTGCTTCTAGAAGCCTAGAGGCTATTTTCTTGAAGTTGAATGCATGCTGAAAAACTACATGGACATTTTGGAGAGTTACACTTAAACTCAAAAGCAGACAGAGGCCTGAATGTTTTGTTAAACCATCTTTCTGCTTCATCTCATAAACACATTTGAAACATCAGATCTTCAGAAGGAATAAAGGACCATCAAAGTTGCCAGCCAGTGAGAGATACAATGAAGCTGGGATGACAAACCCTTTTAGGAATGGCACAGGCCATGTAAACAGATGTGGTTGCAGTGAATAGAAGAGACTGAATAGCTGCATTGTTCCTGCTTTGTTTTCTGTTGAGACTCCTCAACATGAGTCTGACTGGCAGATGATGGCTTATATATAGCATAGAGACACAAGCAGCTTATGTTAGCTCTGTTGAATTCAAAAGAGTTGGTCACAGCCAAAAGAGACTAGCAGAATGCTATGAATTATGGAGAAATGACTGATACTTTGTCTGACCTATGCAACTTATGACCTATACATTCAAATACCATCTACCAGTCATCATCAGTCTACCAATTCACTCGCTCAATAATTTTATTTTTTTGCTTTTTTTGATTTAAGATTAACAAACTTGAATTGAAGTGGATTGAACTGCTTTTGCTACTTTCCTAGAAATGTTAAACCAGAGGACTGTCAAACACCTTGACAGCCCAATCCTATCCTGTGATGTAACAGGCCTGCTGGCTGGCCTGCCCTGTATCCAGCACAGGGTAGGAGGTGGATCCTGCACAACTTGGAGTAAGGGGATTTATTTCCCCTTACCCTGCATCCCACGACAGCCCCCTCAATGTGGCTACTTGGATCTGTTAAATCACAGATAACAGATCAAATTAGTGGCAGAGGTGTAACGCCGGGTTGCTGGGGGGGTGGGTCTGGTCTAAGTGTTTAGACCAGCCCTCTCCCGGGCCCAGTCCACCCGCTGGCCTGCCCACTGCCTGCCCTCTGCCCATCCTGAAACACCCCCATTCCACCCTGCCCAACTCCCCACACTGACCTCCTAGGCCAGCAGACATATGCTTAGGGAGGCCGGTATGTGTCCTCCCTGATTCCTGAGTCATTAAAGACGTACCTTACGGCACGTTTGCAACAGTTCCAGGCTGCCACAAGCCCAACAAACACTCTGTATTGTGCTCTGAATCGCACAATACAGGTTGAGCCTCATTATTCATGAGGGTTCCATTCCCAGAACTCACTTGGATGGCAAAAATTGCACTATAGCAAATCAATCTGAAAAACAAAGTCCCTTTGCCCAGGTGAAACAACCTTGTTGACTTTTGTGATGTTAATATCAAGTCATTAAGATGACAATCCAACAATCATTCTCTCTCCAGGTGCTTAGAAAGGATATTCTTTTTTTCACATGTTCAGGGGGAAGGGAAAGGGTCGCTTAGAGAGAGAATGATTGATGGATTGTCAGCTGGCTGCCCTCTAACTATTGTAAAGGACTGTTTCCCTTTAATTTAAAGGGCGCTTCTCATTCTTTTGAGATAAAAATCTCTACAACAGTAAGAAAAGTATTTTAAAGGGGTGCATTTTTCCCCTTCTCCAGGGATCAGCACATTCCTTCTCATTTGCAGTGGCCATTTGTGTTGAGTCAAATCCGTGTATAAAAAATCCATGTATAACAAGGTTGGACCTGTATATTACTGTTGGGTTGTATTCAGCTTGTTGGGCTACACACTGTGTAGGTCTGCTCTGTACAAATGATATGTCCACACCTTGAGTGCTCTCTGTAGTGTTCTCATCTGAAGGAAGGATACAGAGAAGTTGAAGGATATAGTGATCTTGATGATAAGAAACATGGAATGCCTTTTTACAAGGCAAGGAAACAAAAGATCATGTTTTTTGCTTTTGCAAAGAGTCTGTCTGGATCTGAACAGAACCTTCCTGTACTTTCAGCTGCAGCTTTGTAAAATGGGAAAAAAAATTGAGGGAAAAATACATACTTTGGGGGCATAAGGCTGCAAACTTAATGCTTGTCTTGGTTTTGTCATTCAGGTGGGCATCTGACATAGTCTAAGCGTGTCAACTTATGTCTACTGCAAGATGGATATACTTTCATCTTAACAAATCTTAATCTATATGTGGATATTGTCTAAACAGAAAGTATTATTTATGTAATGGACTGGGAAAAAGAGGAAGAGTAGTTTGCAATTTCTCATTAGCAAAGGACTAGCCAGCAGCATTCAACCATATGAACATCAACAAAAGGGAATATATTGCTCATTCTGAGCACAAGAGATCAGTCAGAGCTCAGTATCTGAAGCTGGAGAAGTCATGGCCATAGCATAACTGGTTCAAAAAGTTTAGCAAATTTAATGGAAATAAAGACTGTTAGCACCTTATTCAATTTACAACCCAGTCCTAACCTGCACTGGCCCAGCCAGGCTACATGGCCTGTGCTGTATCCAGTACAGGTTAGGAGGCAGCTGGAGGTCTCCTCAGGGTAAGGCAGTGCTATTCAAACTGGGGTGTTATGTTGCCCCAGCCTGAGGGCCCTGGTCTCTGCCCCCTTAAGGGGCAGGGGCAGCCTAGAAGCGGGGGGAAGGCAGCGCCGCTCAGGGGGCTGCAGGGGCTTGGGTGCACTTACCCAAGCCTCCTGCAGCCTCCCTGGGGTGCGGGGAGCCCTGCGCGACTTCTGGCAGGGCTCCCCATAGCAGGGAAAGTGGTGGGGCATGATTGCTCCGCATCCACTTTCCCTGCTGCGGGGAGCCCTGCCAGAAGTCGCGCAGGGCTCCCCGCACCCCAGGGAGGCTGCAGGAGGCTTGGGTAAGTGCACCCAAGCCCCCGCAGCCCCCTGAGCGGTGCGATCCTGGGGATTGCGCCACTGCCTTCCCCCCGCCCCCGCTGCCTCCTTCCCCCGCTCCTGCTGGCTCTCAAACTCTCCCAGAGAGTTTGAGAACCATTGGGGTAAGGAAATATTTTTACCTTTACCCCGTTTTGAGCCCCAGCCTGCCCTATGAGGCTTCTTGGATCTGTACCACCTATATTGCTGGCACAAATCTGGGATGCATAGTGTAAGGACAGGAAGACCTGAGGGGGGTTAGGATACCACAGAGGAGGCCTTGACTGATCCTGCTCTCCTCCTGGACCCAATCTGCCCCCTGTTCCGCTCTCTCCTACCCCAAAACACCTCCTCCCCACTTCCTCTTCACGTCCCTCTATTGACTGGCACAATTTTACCTGCACCATCTGGCCAATCTGGATGCAGCAGTTGTGAGGCAGTGCAGACCTCCTCGCTAGTGCAGCCTCCTCTCTGGGTGCCACAAATATGCTTTATGGCATTTTTGCATAAACTTTGTCCGATGCAGCAGCTGCTGAACACAGCTCAGATTTTGCTTTTCCATTCTCAGGAAAAGTTGTTTCTCTCTCAGCTCATCTTAGGAGCTGTTCACACATAACAATTCTCCCCACCCAAAGCTGAGATCACACTTGTATGGCGGTTCTGTTGGTGTGGACCAGGGCACACTTTCTTACCATACACATAATGAAAACTGGGTTGGTGTTTTAGCTGCATGGGAGCTGCCTCATTTATGGACAAGACTGGTAAATTGCTCAGGTGACCATTTCACCATATGCCCCTTTAAACCAGGCAGGTGGAAAATGGCCATAGAAATGTAATTAAGTTCTGTTTTGGAACATGTGAAATACTTTTGATGCTAATATGAAAATGAATAGCCTTTATAAAACTGATTTCATTGCTAGAATACATATAAATACCCAGTATACACTTTAAATGAAAAATGTTAAGTTTCTTGCCCATCTTGTTTTAAAACAGGCTGCTGTCCTGAAGAATACTGAGCAGATTGTGGTCTACTGTGAATGTTTTCATTGTGAAAAAAGTCAGACAACTGCTGAGGTACAGCACACATGTTCATTGATTTATATCAAGGGAGATCTTTTTGTTGGGATCTCTGAAAAGGTCACAGAGATACCAGCAGTTGGAATTTTGCTCAGCTTTGCACAGATAGCCCCAGGAAGGGAATATCTGATTTTGGCTCTTTTTTTTAAATTTTGGAAAAGACTTTAGCAGGCTGAAAATCTGCTTAACCTTATGCTGCATCTCCATTTCATCTAAACTGCTAAGGGCCCAGTCCTATCCAACTTTCCAGCACTGGTGCAGCTGCAATGCAACCCCGAGGTAAGGGAACAAATGTTCCTTGAGGCAGCCTCTGTGACTGCCTCCCCACCACAGTATACAATGCATGCCCCATTGGCAAGGCTGCACTGGCACTGGAAAATTGGATACGATTGGGCCCT
This sequence comes from Tiliqua scincoides, assembly GCF_035046505.1. Lineage (NCBI taxonomy): Eukaryota > Metazoa > Chordata > Lepidosauria > Squamata > Scincidae > Tiliqua > Tiliqua scincoides. The sequence continues at coordinate 37,881,430 of NC_089826.1, read as the reverse complement.
TAGTGTCCTAAATTGCAAGCCATTAAGCTAGTTCCAATTCACACTATTTCTTTTCTTTTTGCACCCTTACATAGTGTTATTGGTGACCCTGGACAACATCATGCCCAGGGCCACGACCGCAGAGTGCGCCCCCCCAGGTTGGTGCCTGTCCCCCCAAGACTGGCACCCCACTTGCTTACCTGGGCACTCTGGAGCCTCACGCGGCATCCTGGAGCGCTCAGAAAGCCTTCTGAACCTCCTAAGGGCCCATAAACAGTACTTTGGAAAACCCTCTGAAAGGGCCCTCCAGAGGTGCAGAAGGCTTTCCAAGCACTCAGGGACGCTGTGGGATACCTCGTCATCTGGTGCCATGTGGCCCCCTGGCTCTAATACCAGAAAAACAACCACATAGTTTAGTGAAACAAGAGTGTCCCCAAGAAGGTTGAAGATTTTGCAGCTACAACGTTCTGTTCAGTACCATGTTGGCTTATAATGAACTTCCACAATGAAGAAAAAAATACTTAATGGAACATGAGTGAGAATGTGTGTGAGCACAGATGCATGAGTTGCATGATCTCTCATGCTGAGATAGATACACTGTGTAAAATCAGCTTGTTCTGATGCCTACTTTACAAGGGATAAAGGAAGGAATCTTTTCAATGGAGCATTTTGCTAGCACTCATCTGAGGAGACACCTATCTACACTGAGATTTTTTTTTTTTCCTGCATAGGATTGTACGCCCTGCTCTCTAGAGCACTGCCAACTGACAGAGAAGTCAGACTGGGTTTGTGGGGGCTTGCCAAGAATACTGTCTGTGAGTTGTTTATTTTAGTGGAGGGAGGATGGGCATGACAAGTGATGGTAATGAAATATGGTGTGCTGTAATTCAGTGTCTCGTTCTGCCCCTCACACAGTGCGCCCCATGTTGTTAATAGTTTAGCTCTAATAGGATTTTAGCACCGGCCCAGAGAGCGAGAGAGTGAGAGGAGAGATGAGCTGAAGACAGAACTCCTGCCTATTTTAAAACTCTAAAACAATGTCAGGGCTATCAGGCATCTCTTTAGTCCTCCTTGACAGGGATAGAAGCACTTTTCTATACATGAATGTGTCTCATGCATTCATGAGCTTCTTTGACACCCCAGCCTCTTTCGTTAAGAGCCAGATCATTGCTCTAGCCTTCTCTCAGCTGCCATATGGTGCAGTGGAAACAGGCTTACAAAGAAGGAGTGAGAGGCAGGGAGATCGAGAGAAGAAAGAAATCAAACTATAGCAGATGATATTGATTTATTTTCTGAGCAAACGGAGGGGGAGCACATGAGTGCTGGGTAGAAGGAGGGGGGGAGCCCAGGAATATAAAGCTCTTCACAGAGCAGGCAAGCAGGCTGTTCATGTGACAGCCGAGCTGTGGCCATTCTCTGAAGGGAGGAACTTGAAAATAAGCATGCACATTTTTGTTATCTTAGTAATGCTGTCTGGGAAAGAGGAAAAGACTTATAGCTTCACTGGCTTGACAGTGCTCTCTAACACTTCAGTCAGTTATGAGAGAGGGGGTAGGGGTACACGCTATGTGATGTGCCATACGTGCATAACTGTGCCTGGCCACTTCAGACGTTTCTAGAAGACACTAGAAGTTTCTAGAAATTTCAGAAGATACCTGTATCCAATCTGAATGGGAAAAGCATACAGTCAGTGGAAAACATGAGCAACCCAGCCAGTGTTTGACCACAGCTGTAGAGGAAGAGAAGCAGTATTGTTCCATCAGACATAACTACGTTTGAGCAGCTTTAACTACAAGTACTTTCTGAAACGTGAGGGAAGATGAGTCACTGCTTTAATGCAAACGCTTGCTCTGTTTCCACCATATCAAACAGCTATTCACAAAAGGGGTTGGTTCCCACTTATGGTCTGTCGGTGAGTAGACTTGGAACAGCCACTCTATTTCAGACTAACATGCAACATTTAGGTCTATGGTCAGATTCCCCGCTCTTAGCATCAAACACTTACAGTCACATGGGAAATAAATACTTGAAATTTTTCCTGAGGAAAGAACTACACTTGGTGTTGGGTCTCCTTTTCACTAATGTGGCTCGTGGGCTGATGTTTGGAACTCCTTGCACACTACCATTTTTGAAATACTATCTGGTGCAACTGCTTTATCTCCCCGTCCCAAGCACCCCCATACTTTGTATAAAGCAAATGAGCTTGCAGAAGCCTTGGTGGCATTTCTTTTTGGTGAGCAACTTCTTTTCACCAGCCTACTGACTGCACAATATCCACTGCTGAGCTAGAGCTTACGTTCATGAGCATAAATCTTGCCTGCACTTTGGAACACACAACTAGCTAGATGCTCAGCACTACAGCCAACCAAGCAGAAACGGGTGTGAGATTTGGCTCTCATGCGACACGCGCAGGGCAGTCAGTCTCTTCAGGCCAGAGAAATCTGTGCCTCCAATGCATTCCCCTCCTTTCATTCAGTAAAGTCAGATTATTCTTCATATGCAGCTGCTCACCCAAATGTTTGCTATGTAGAGTGAGCAGCCAAGATTGCTGCTGAGGATTTTTCCCACTGACAGGATAGCCCAGTCCACAGGGTTAGCCTGGGCCATGGGACTTTGTTCCTTATCAGTCCTGCAAAGTACTGTAGAGCAGTGTTTCCGCTGCACTTCTTTCTGGTTGCCAAAACAGACTGACCAGTGCCAGCAGTGCTACTTCTTTTGGCTCATTTACAAGAATTCTTTTTTTAAAAGGAAAAATGCATTCTACAAACTCTCCATGGAAAACATGTGCATGAGATTGTATTTCCCTCTGTTGCCCAGGCCAGCATTTAATTAAAATAGAAGAGAATGGAAAGAACCTTTGCCGCTTAGCTAGTCAGACCATCTTCCACTGGGTTCTGTAGTTTTCATTTTGCATGGACGTTAAGTGGTCACTTCACTTCCAGTACATTCTGGGCTGCTTTAAAAAACCCAGCACTCTGCCCCATGTATCTCTGAAGCTGCTGATGAAAGCCAAATGGTAAGAGCCAAAAGGTCATTTTTAAAAAAAATAAATTAAGGCTTTGTGATTTATACACACTAAACATGGCCATTATTTATTTATGTGTCCGTTTATTCATACATATCCCACTTTTCTCTAACAATGCATAACCAAAGCTGCATAGAAATAATACAACAGATAAACAACTTAAATAAGACACAGAAAAAAGCACTGTAATGAGTCCTCTAATTAAATATACACATTTTCAAACCATCTATGCATATTTTGTATAGGTCACAATGTTCTTGCTGAGCATGGACTTTGTTGGACATGACTTTATGCCTTAAGCCACCTCTACAGGGTCCTATCAAGCTTCTCCTTAACAATTACTAAGGGTCCTCCCCCACCCCCGTAATAATTTCAGTGAGAGTGTACTCCAATTTTATTTTAGCTTTTGTGTGATAGCATCCAACAGCCCAATCCACCGTAATTTCCCAAGTGACAATGAAGTGGAGAGCATTAAAAACTGTTACATCCTGTTGGGAGAGTTTTGGCCTACAGAAGCCTCCTCAGAGCAAGGGGAAGGTTCCTGTCTTCTGAAACCTGTGCCAACAATATAGCTGGTGCAGATCTGCATGGACTCTTGAAGGCATATTAAGCCAATAGGGCTTGTCTTCAGCGAATGCCACTGCTGCTGAACCATTCCCTTCCTGATCCGGCCTCCTCTTTCCTGTTGCTGCCCCATCCTGCCCATCCCTGTCTTCCTCTTACCCCCTGCATAGGAGGGGGTGCAGACATCTTGGGTTGTGCGGAGCCAGTTACTTGCTGCTTCTGGCAGCGGCCAGCCCATGCGCTCTGGCTTGTTGCCCTTTGTGATAACCAGAAAGCACCTGGTGCTGTTGGAATGCTTGCTCCGGACATGCTAGGCACTGTTAGGATCAGACCCTAAGTCCTCTTTCAAAGACAATAAGTCAATATCCAGCCTGTATATGAAGGATAGCAATGAGGCGCCTTCAGCTGAGGGAGTTAGCTATACTGTGGTTTATCCACTTTTCAGTTTAAAAAAATCATAGTAGATATGCACTCTAGTCCTGCAGCACAATTGTTCAAATAAGGAGATAAGCCAAAGGAAAGATACTGTTGTAGACAGTAGCCTTCATGGTGTGCACCACCTTTTTAAAAAAAGACCATATTAATCCCACTCTGAAGAAATGCTGGCTTATCCATGAAGTTGAATGAGGTGGGTGCCTCAAGAACCCTGTTGGCAGTGGTTGCATGCCATCTTGGTCTCCTTCTGCTCCTTGGATTTGAAAGGGAAGAGGGGAATGGAGTGGGTGGGGGAGTGTGCAGGAGGGAAGACACTTGGAGACACATTGGAAGTACTCTAACTCAGCACTCTTCCCGATACTTCCTCTTCCCTTCTTTTTCAAATGCAAGGAGCAGGAGGAGCGGAAGAGGTGATGGCTGATATACAAGGGGGGTGGCATTCATTTTTGAGCCCAGTCCTATCTTCCCCACTACCTGTGCTGAGAGTGCTGTATTCAGTGGGGCAGGGGCAGATTGGGAGGCTTCAGAAGGGAAAGAAGATGACCTTTCTCCAATGTAAGACTTCTGCGCTGGTGCAAGTCTAAGGAGACAAAGGTGGCATGGAGGCTGCCCTATTCCTCCCCCTCCCTGTTCCATTTCGCTCCCTCCCTGCCCCTGCTGCTGCTTTACTGGCAGGTTTCGGCAGTTCTAGCAATGGATCAGGAGAGCTGCTGCCTCACACAGCAGTGTTTCCAAAATGGTCACCAATAGAGTATTCCGTTGGCAGCCATTTTGCAACAGTGGAATTGTTTTCAGCTATTAAGCTTTCACAGAGACACTGGGAAGTCTTAAGCCAGTCCTGCAATGGAGTTCTATTGGGGGAAGTACTTGATCTCTAAAGTATGAGAGAGAGAGAGAGAGAGAGAGAGAGAGAGAGAGAGAGAGAGAGAGTTCAAGCAAAATAGAAAGCAGTTTTGCTATAAACCAAATGGCAGGAGTATGTGGGTTGGGTAAGTGAGTTTGGTTATACAACCATACTTTATGCAGGATGCGTAAAATAAAAAAAATGTGGCGACACTTGCATATTTCCCAAGCACACAATGTAATGGAGACCTTGGAAAAATGTTAAAGCCTTACAAAAGAAGTCAAACTTTGGGAAAAATGTGAGGATTGCACATACCAAATATGGTCAGTAAAGGGACATTTATTATGTCAAAAAAAGTTCACAGAGAGACATCCCAGGGAAAGAGATTCTCCCAGTCTCCCTGGAAGTTAGTTCTCTATTGTTCAACTGTCTGTATAGTTAAGATACTCTTATACTGAAGCTATTCCATCTTGTTGTATCTTTTAGCACAGTGAAAAGAGAAAGATGGCCAGATCATTGTAAGGTATTCACATGAGGATCCAGATAGCTTTTCCTTGCTATATTTGGAGTTACTTCCCTCATCTAAGCAAAGTACACAAAACCTACTACTTGACTACGAACAATGCCGGAGTATCAAATGTGGCATTCAATATCTAATTCCTGTTGTTACAGATGGCTTTTCTCCTTTTTATATGACTTTTAAGGTATAAGGAACTGACACCATGAGTCAGATCAGTGGCCCTCACAGGTCAGTCTTTTCCCGTCTGCCTTGATACAGTTTTTCACAATGGAGAGAGGTGAAAAGCAGTGTGCCTCAGGGATCAGACCTGGGTTCAGTGGTTTTCAACTTGTTCATAAACAACCTGGTGACAGGAATAAGCAGCGAGGTGGCCAAGTTTGCAGATGACACTAAACTTTTCCGAGTGGTGAAGACCAGAAGGGATTGGGAAGAGCTCCAGAAGGATCTTTCCAGACTGGGAGAATGGGCAGCAAAATGGCAGATGCATTTCAATGTAAGTAAATGTGTAATGCATATTGGGTCCAAAAAAAAAAATAAAAATCAAAACTTCACATATAGGCTATTGCAGTGCTTTTCAAACTCTCCAGGAGAGTTTGAGCCACTGTAAGTTCTTGCGGGGGCGGGGGGGAGGCAACGGGAGTAGGTGGAAGGCAGTGGCACCATCCCCAGGATTGCCCCGCTCAGGGGGCTGCAGGGGCTTGGGAGCACTTACCCAAGAAGTAAGTAAGGAAGGAAGTAAGGAAGAAGCATGTTGGCTTGCTTGCTTGGCAAAGAATAGAAATGAAGGTAATGGGTATGGGGGGGGCAGAGAAGTAAGTATTGTACTTTTTCCTATGGGGGTCCTCTCTCATCTGTGGTTTCCGTATCTGCGGGGGGGGGGGAGGGCCTGGGAATACATTCCCCATGGATACAGGGGGACACCTGTATATCAGTGCTTACCATCTCTGCTAGTTCAGATTATCCTTCATAACCTGGGACACGCCTTTCTTGGCCAAATAGTGTATCTAGGGCATTTTGATCAAATTTTGGAACCTGTGTGTTTTTTGAAACTTGAATGACAGCGTAGGACAGAAAATTGATTTCCTTTCCTTCGGGTCATACCAAAAGGAGAATTAGCAGGAACAGTTGGAGGGAGGTGGGGAAGAGAAGAATTTGGAATGTCCTGTCATGAAGAATGAAATGTATTTTTTTCCCTCTTTTCTAGAGGGCAAAGCCTTGAAATGTGAAATCATATGGTTTGCAAGGATAAGTAGCTAAATTGTAACATACTATTCTGATTTCACCTGCATATCTGTTAAATTACATTTATTCCAGCAGTGATAAATATTGCAGAAAGGCAAAGGAGAATAAGGTCCTTTGTACTATTTTTAGATATATATATATATTGCTTCTTATAGACAAAAAAGAAGAGTTTGTCCTTCTTTGAAGGGCATTTTCTTCCAAGAGTCAGTGCTACAAATATTCCATTTTATTGAGTTCAATAGAAGTGAATTAATGAGCATGTCTGTGGAATTGCAGGCAGCATAAATAATAATCAAAATCATAATCTCAATTCTGCAAATTAGGAAAGGCTGGTGGGATTCATCCATCCCTGTCATCCAGGTTTGCACAAGGGCCACTGACATATTGAAAACAAAACCAAACCCTTACAAGTAAATGAATTACCCCACATCTTCTACCGTGTGAGAAGGATTTCTGATTCTGTGGATCCCATTGGTAGCAACTACATTAACTCCCTGGTACCTTGGGCATGGTTTGTTCTTTGCAATGCCATGTTGACTATTACTAAGCTTTTGTGGGCATGTGTGCCAGCTCTCCAGGGATTCAGATGGGATTCTTTCCTTCCGAGCCCCACCTGAACGTACTAGGGATTGAACTCAGGACTCTGCATGCAAAGCGACGGCTGCTTCCCATTTTCCTCTTCAAACAGGTGATCATTGCCTGTCCCACAGGATTGTCTATGTGCAAAATGGCTTCCAGTCTGCTTGATAGCATCCTGGCCTGTCAGGAATGGGGAGGAACCACCCAAGGAAGCCTCCCTCCACAGTCGTGGGATAGAGCCCCATTCTTGATAAAGACAGAACTTCTGACATACCCTAATGCAGTTCATGCAATGCATGTGCGAACACTGAGTCAACCTCTTTCCCATCTCAACGCTCCCTTGTCCAGTCCCTCAGAGGGACTGAGGAGCAGAGAAAGACACAGCACCTTTCATTTAGTGGAATCAAATTTCTGGCAAGAAACCCTGTAAAGAATTCATTTCCTGCCACATTTTTGTGTGTGTCCTGTTCTCCGTCTGTTTCTCTCCCCCCCTCTCCCCCTTCCCCTCACTTTCTCTCAGCCCACCCCCACTTTTCTCATCCACGCTGACTTCTATCTGCTGCATTCACCCCAGCTTCCTGCCTTATGTTGACTTTCTATTTTCATATCCATGGGAATGGAATTTATTCTTCAGCAATCAGGCATGCATCCCTCTTGCTGCTGATTCTTCTGAGCTTGCTACCTACCACCTTTGATCACTTTGCTGCCACCTCCTCATGCACACACACACTAAGGACTCTTCTAGATAAATCAATTTTTAATATATGTACTTGATATTTTACACTGAAAATCAGAAGAGAGTAACAATCTCAAGAAAATACATTGCACAAAGCTGATAAGCGATGAAAAAAGTGAAATGTTTAATTACTGTCTCTGCAACAATTGATGCTGTTACACAACTCAGTAGTTGCTACTGGAGGTAAGGACAACTTGGTGATTCCTCCCCCCCCCCCCCCGGACTGCTGTAAATATTCAAATTTTTCCAGGACAGACCAAAAACTGGGCCTCGTCTCTACTTTGAGATGGTATCTGGGGGGACACAACCCAGCATGCTTACTTGCAAGTTCATCCCACTGCATTGAGTGGGAATTATTCCCAAGTTAAGTGTGCATAGAAACACAGTGCACACCTCATTCAAATCAATGGAGTTAAATTAGTCCCAGGCTTTGTTTACAAGGACTAATGGCCCAATTCTATCCTCCAACCCCCCCCCTCCCCACTGGTGCAGCTGCACCAAAAACAAGTACATTGTATCCATTTATTATATGTTGTAAAAATCAGTACATATTATTCATAAAATACAGATAGCAATCCAATGGGTCTTGGGGGAGATCTTTTGTGATCCTCTCATTTCAGAGATGTAGAACCTCAATTCACCCAATACCTTTTAAAATAAAACTCTTTATGTAGCCACAGTACATTATCTGCTTGATTAATCTGTTAAGCACAAGGTAAGGAAAGGGAGCAAGGGAGGGAACCAGCCCTTCTTCTATTCATTAAAAGATCTGCTGTTTCTTACTGTCTTTGATGCTTCTTTGGCTGCTTCACAACTTTGATCATTTCAGCTCATTACAACATCCACCTCAAGTTACACTTCAAAGAGCAGGAGTCTTGCAAACTTCTGTTATTGGATCAGGAGAATGGAGGAAATATCAATTGCGACCTCAAGTTACCAGTGACTTCAGTCATTTAATAAACAACATTTGCTACATGGAAAATCTACCCTATGACTTATATCACTAGCTATATTAAATTTTAAAAAAATAAAAAAATAAACTAATAATAAAAATTTGTGAGATTTAAATAGTGTTTTGTTTAGTTCTCAAAAAGCAAGATATATTATTATTAATTATTATCAACAGTATTTATATACCACTTTTCAACTAAAAGTTCACAAAGCGGTTTACAGAGAAAGATCAAACAACTAATGGCTCCCTGTCCCAAAAGGGCTCACAATCTAAAAAGATGCAAAAAGAACACCAGCAGACTGCCACTAGAAAAGACACTGCTGGGGTGAGGTGGGCCAGTTACTCTCCCCCTGCTAAATAAAAGAGGAGCACCCACTTGAAAAAGTGCCTCTTACCCAATTAGCAGGGGATATGAGATATGCTTTTTTATTTTGTTTTGAAATTTGTTTTAGATATATAGGCTGTGCCAGTACCAGATTCAAGGCAAAATGCTGTTGTATGCCCCTTGAAAGTGTGGCAGGCAGGGCAACTATGCTGGTGACCGTCATCTTTTGAAATCTACACTGCATTTGCCCCACGCTCCATCACTGAACAAAATGGTGTGGGAATAGTATTATTAGTAAAGACGGTGACTACCCGTGCAGTTGCCCAAGAGCATTCTGAGCCATTGCATTGCTAAGGTTAGCCTCTGAAAGGACTGGGGGGAGAGTTATTTTGGTGGGAGCAGCAGCTTGGAACATTTCATGTAGGCAACTGCCAGTTTTTTTCAATGCGGGTCACAGATGGATATAGGGCATTAAAGGAATTTTTGCACAGAACTAGACAGTATGATTTACAGGGAAGGGCACAAGGATCATTATGCATAGAACACAGAAAATCTAAAAACAGTATCTTGCTCTCCTGTTGATAAGCACTCCAAAATTTCAAGAATGCAACATAATTTCTGATCATGGCTGGCCCATTCATACTGTGACCAATGTTTGCATTGAGAGAGAGGTTGTGGGGAGTGGAGAACAAATGCATGGTATATTTCAAGCCCAAGTTTGCAACCACGTCCCTCTAGCCCAGGGGTCTCCAAATGTTTTGGCCAGAGGGCCACATGAAATGTCTGGTGCAGTGTTGAGGGCCGGAAAAAATTTAAATATAAAATTTAAATAAATAAGAGATGGAACTTAGATAATGAATAAATGAATAAGTGGGCTTATTCACTCAGCCTCTCCGGCCCTCTGAACACCCTCTAGATGCAATCAGAGCACAGCTCCGGTCATGTTCAGTTGAGTGGGCCAGAGGCTTTCAGGGTACAAGAGGCTGGCTCACTACGGGCCGCATCTGGCCCCCGGGCAGGGGTTTGGAGATCCCTGCTCTAGCCCACTGTGGACATAGCCATTCCAAGTCACTTCGGAGCAAAGGACATCAATTCAGCTTCCTGCCTCCTCATGTTGTTTCTCCCTTGTGCAGTCCCTTTAAACAAAACAGGAAGCGCAGGAGATGCCGGGTATCTGCCCAGCGGTTTCTCCACTTCCTATTTTGTTTAAAGTTGTTGTTCCTTCCATATAAGGAAGAAGCAATGCAATACTCTCCCTTTATTGGCATAAAAATAAACAATTGCATACAAAGTCATAGCACAGACAGAAACAGGCAACTCCTTATGAAGAGTTCTAATAGGCCACACCAGCTAATCTTTACTGAGTTGGCATCCTTCAGTCTCGGAAGACTATGGTGTCACGCTCTGAATGGTGGTTCTGGAACAGAGTGTCCTCTTCAGTGCGCGAAGCCTGGGTAAAGTAGGTATGGAGGATAGGCTGTTACCCATGCAGCAAATCCCCCCTCTCCACGTCACTGAAATGGTCCAATGGAAAGGCAGAGGCCAATACGGTTGGTTCCAGCGGCGTCGCAGGAGTTGCCAGAACGTGACTGTGTTCAGCCATGAACTGCCTCAGGGACTCCGGCTCCGGATTTTGCCTCGAGGTTGACTCCTGAAGCCTTTTCCATAACTGGATGTAGCCACAAGGCAGTGGAGGTTTGGGATCAGAGTTTTCCTTCTCTCAGATGAGCTGCCTTCCCAGGCTGACGAGTCCCATCTACCCGGTGGCTGTTTAGTCACCTCTTACGACAAGTACAGCCAAACTGAGGACCTATTCTTATCCCCAGCCCCCAGGGGAATAATCTTTACATAATCTTTACTATGTTACACAATATTATACAATTTTGCTAGTCCATTGCAAAATTATCCTCTGGGCTCCAGACATTGCTGTCTTCCTTTGAATGACTAGTTGTAGATATATCACTGTTGACAGCACAAGATCCTCACCCTTGGCTGCTAGTAAATCGCGAACAATATCTGTGTCCGATTTTATAGATAAGTGAACTAAAAATTGGGCTAAATATGTTTGACTCGGATCATTGTATCAAGGATAGTGCAAAAGAATATGGGTCACAATCTCAGGATCTCTCTCATTGCATGTGCAGCATTTGGCCCCATTTCCCCGTCCTTCGAATCTGGCTTTAAGGATATTTGACGGGAATACGTTGCATCTAGCCATCGAGTGGAAGAATGTGATAGGGGGTTGGATCACCACCTTCTGTAGTTCAGGGGGAGGATGTATTGGCAGGTCAGGAGCAATATCAGTGGGGACTTTGGGTCAAGTTGTGGATCACCTTGGATTTCTGGTTAACAAAACAGATTGTTGCCTCTAACAATAATCAGTAGAATATTTTGCCAAGGTATATTATTGCTGCTGTTGAGTTTGAAAATGTCTATACTGTAGTTAAAAAAAAAAAAAGATGTCTGAGTTGTTAGAAACTTGAATTGGACAACTCTACCATGTACATAGATGGTACTCCATCTGTGAATTAATCGATAATACCCTGATATAATAGTTTCAAAAGATGAACCTGGGATCTCTAAATAAAACTCTCAGGGAAAATGGAAGTCTCAGTGCTACAAACTTACTCCATTAACATCAAGTCTTCTGAAGTCCATCATGCATTTACAACATGCAGATGCTTTCAGCTAGGATAAACTATGGATCCCAAGAGTCATGTTGCTCAGAGAAAATAAATACAATGAACTATGTAAAGTCGATGCAAAGGATGCAGCTTAATTACCGCTGAAAGAAACAGAGAAGTAAGTTCTTCCAGCTGCATATGGGACAGAAAAACTCCTGAAGTGGGACACACACAGTATCTTTTAGAACAGCGGATTCGTACTTAGGATCAATTAGAAAACAAAGGAAGCTATTTTATATGAAAAAACATGTATAGAGAGGGGAGAAGCCTTTCTCTGGCTTCTGAGAACCGCTGATGGTGATCTTCGTTGCTCAAATCCCTTTTGCTCAAAGCTGGTGGGGAGAGGGTGTTATGGGGGGGGGGGGAAGGTTTCCTGAAACCATATTCCTCCCAATCAACTTTTTAAAATTACCATATCTGTTTGTGCAATATGCACTCTTCATCTGAATGGCCCAGTGCTAATAGCCTGCTGCACTGCAGGAACTTGTGTTCCAATGGTACAGTGTACTTTGTGGCCTCCACGAAAGGTGACATGCCATATTGCATGGCCTGGCCTGGCCACCACCACAATCGGCAAGCAGCCAGGTCCACACACCAGTGACCCAACAATGAGCCTAGTGCTGATAAGTCAGTGTAGGAGGTGTGCGGGAGGCATGGGTGGGCAGAACAGGGAGGGGAGGTGGAGGAACAAGGAGGGGAGGGTGTGTTTTGCAGGCAAGAAGAGGCATTACTAGTGGCAGTGGCACCACCGATAGCCTATCCCCCTTCTCAGCCTCAATTACCAACACGGGTCCACTTGGACTTGTACCAGAAAAGAAACTGGCACAGGTCAGAGTAGAACCATCAGGGCTGCTGAGGCTTGACCCAGGGCAAGGGACAAATGTTCCCTTATCTTGAGAACTCCAGGACCCGAAACTTCCCTCCCCTAAGGATGCCACACGTGCCCCATTTGTGAGGCTGCACTGGCACAGAGGTCGGACTGAGTTGTCAAATTCTTGTCTAAAAGCTCATGTTCACTAACTGAAGATTTTTTTTTTAATTTAAAAATTTTCTTTAACTTTATTATGATTGATTTGGTTAAGGTTTAGCATTTTATAAAATGTTCAGACATTGACTCAGTTTGATTCTTTATATGTATACTTTAATCCCCTGATGGAAGACTCTGTGAGCTCAAAATGTGTTGGGATTTTTATTAATTTTCATTAATGCTCCTGTTCCTGCATCTTGAGATTCTTTTGTTGTTCCGTGGACCAGTTCCCACCTGTTTCTATTTCACCTGGTTGCATGTATGATTTGAGCCCTTGATAAAAGACCGACTGTCTTTAAAGACTAGGATTTTATTCTCAACACATACTGTTGAGAATCTAAACCAAAAACCGATGTCCCTGGTGGTCCTCCTGATTGGCACAGACATGCAAAACATCTTGTATATGGCTCTCTAAAAACCTCTTCTGTGAATACGGATGGAGTAGACTTGATTGAAAGGATGAGGTATATTTTACTGTGCTGGGGGACTGCCATGTTTAACGGGGTTTTACTATCTGGTGTTGATGTGCGCTGTTGAATGACAGCCAGGCAGAAGACTGTGACAGAAGATATTGAATGCTGCTGTGAACGAGAAAAGACAGAAGTCAGAGGTGGGAAAAGTGTCTTTGCAAAAGGAAGAGACATGACCAAACTGATTCTAGCTGGTTGTGTGAGTGAACACTAATGCGCTGGTGATGGCTGCATACTGCAGTTATACGTGTGCTTGTTCTAATGCAGTTTTTATTTAGGTGTATAAAAAAGGCCTATAAAATGCATACCCACAGTTACAGTAGGTGTATATGTGTATCGCTATGAAATATAGCATAGAGAAGTGGTATCACATAGTGACTAATGGCCCAATCCTATCTGCATGATACACTGGCAGTTCTCACAGTCCACCAGTGCTGGCTGCCATTGCTGCAGCCACTCCAATGGTCTGTAGCTTGCTGCTGACAGTGTGGCAGCCAATAAACCCTACGCCGGCTGTGGTGAGCCACCAACCAGCCATTGGAGCAGGTAAGGTGGTGGTGAAAGTGGATTGGGGTGGGGATTAAGGCAAGGACTGGGCAGGGCTGGGGCAAATTTCGGTGGCAGGAGTGTCTGCTGGGTCCTATGCAGGATTTGAGTAGGCCCATTGGGGACCAAGGAATGATGGAGGAAGTGAGTAAAAAAAATTCTTTACTTTTCTCAGACAGCCTGGTCCTAGGTGGCCTGCGGGATGCTGCAGAGGCTGTGTCAGCATCCCTGCATTGCACAGGCTTGGACAAGCTTGATCTGCAAATTAGGGCCACGCTAGCTTGAAATTTGCCTCTGCCATGGATTCACTAAGTAGTCTTAGCAAGCAACTGGCTCTCAGCCTCAACAGAAGAATGGAGAAAAGAACTATTTACTGGGTTGTTATAAGGATTCCATCTAGTGAATATATGTGAAGCACTCTGCACACTCAAAAAGCAATCTACAAATACTAGCTTCACTATGATACTGTGTTTCACTATGGTATTTAACTACTGATGGGCTTCATACAACTGGTTGATCCCACTGATGTTATGTTGTGGCTCTGCAGTATCACTGTTTGAATTGCTGGCCAACAATCATTAGAGCTACCTCATTTGCTGTTGGTGTGTTGAAGCAACCTCAGTGAGCGTCAGCAGGCTTTCTATCAGCATGGATGATGACTTTGAAATTCCTGCATGTTGGAGGTACCTTGTCCAGAGTCTCCAGGTGGCTGTTGATGCCATGTAGCACCCTCTGCAGTTGTTTGACCAAGTCCTGTTTGATGTCAGGGACGTTGCTGCACCTCAAGAGCACTTCCCTTTCATCCTTGCCTATGCAATAGATTTGCAGGAATTGAGCTTCCTGTTGAATGGCAGCAGACTTCCTACCAGGTGATTCACCTGCCTCTGAACTTTGAAGGTTGGTGTGAAGCAGTCTTGTCGAACCTGCTTGGCCCCAAATGATGTCAAGTTGAAGCAGCCATTGTAGTTCGAACACAGTCCATGAAGTGGATGTGCTCAGGGTGGCTGCCCATTACTAGGCTGCAGAGAGGCTCTGGTAGAGGTACAAAGGGTGAGAGATGCTAGTGCTGCAGCACATTTTGGGTGCAGTCAGGCCGAGGGAGGGGTGGTGTGGTGGACACTTCTTCAGGTTCACATGGCAGTTAAGCATCAAAATGGCCTCTAGAAAGGTGCTGTGTAAAGTTTGGCCTCCTCAAGTGGTGACTTTCAGCACCAAGGCTCGCATAGCACTCCCCATTGTGGTAAACCTCGATGATGGACTCTTAACAGCCACCACCAGCTTGCATAAACCACCATAAGGGTTGGGACATGTGAGTGAAGCACTCAGTAGAGCTTTCCCCTCCCCACTGTCATGGGACATGATGGAGAACTCCTCCCAGTTGCCCACCATGTGCCTCATGATGAACTCCTGCAGCTCCTTAGTCATTGGCTGTCATACATGAGAAAGGAGGGGGACAGGAACAGACAGGCTCTGTCTCCATCACAGGAGACAATAGCGTGAGGCACCATCTCCCCACTGACATTTAAATACTCAACTATCATATCAATTTAATTTAGGGACCCTCCGCTGTTATTTACAGCAACTACAGTCAAGAGAAAATGCTTCCTGTGAAGAAAGCTAGATTGTACCACAGAACTCTTGAGTCAGTGCCCTTCCCTAACTCTCCTCTCATTGGAACACAGGGATAAGCAGAGCAAGGGTTGGTGACAGCACAAATTCTCAGGAGAAAGGTTTCTCAAATTCCAGAAATATACTTCATTTTACTGTTCAAACACAAAAATGACTTATTTTTCTATTTTACTGTTACTGCCCCTTGCCATACCAACTTAAAAAGGGTTAAGTTAAAAGGGCTGGTCTGGCCTCAGTTGCCATGTAGGCCACAGGCCTTTCTTAGGCAGTAGCAGGGGGAAAAAGCCAGCCAGGCCTAAGTAATGGGAAGTGTTCTATAATTCACATCTGAATTCTGATTTGCCCCTTTTAGGGGTTGATTAGGGCAAAATCTTGAATTATGTTTTTAAGCATTTGTAGGAGTAACCTTTGTAAGCAAAAACTCAGTCGATATCTCATCAGGACTAAGATGTTGAGGGAGGGACCCATGGATGTGGGTTTGGGACCCGTGGATGTGAAATCCACGGGACCGGAATGCACAGATACAGCAGATCCTCTGTTCAAATTACTGTTCAGTGGTTATACACATATTCCATTGTTGACTCCTACTAAGAGAGCTTAACAGTTCCCTTGGTCACCTTCATCCCTAAGCCTCATGGCTCTTTTTACCCCATAGCGCTAAAAGTATTCCCGTTGTATGGAACTACTAAAATGTGAAAGTGGACCATGCTGCAGAGTTGAAAACTCCTGCTAATGGGCAGCTTCAAGCGGAATAAGCGAGCAGAAACTTTTCAGAGAGCACACAACAAGTGAAATCTTTTTGGTGAAGGATCATAATATATTCTGGAAAGGATAGGGAAGTTCTGTATCTTAAATGAGCTGTGATAGGCACATTGCTGATAATGCTTATCTGACTTCCTGTTGCTCACCCTAATTCAGATAACCTTCATAGCTCTGGTATATGGGAAGATAAATGGTAAACAAAATTAAAGGCTTTTGAAAAAGTCATGCAAGTTGGAACTATTTGCATGCCAGAGTAGTCAACCATATTCAAATACCATAGCGATTTTAAGCATGGAATACTTACATCACATACCGTATTTTTCGCTCCATAAGACGCACAGACGCACCTAGTTTTTAGAGGAGGAAAACTTACTTTTAAAGTAAGCCTGCCCTCCCCCTGTGGCACCTACGCAAATGAGGACCTTGCCCCCGGTGCGGACCTTGCCCCCTTTGTTCTCCGCCTGCCCTCCCCCTGTAGCGCCTGCGCAAATGAGGACCTTGCCTCCGGTGCGGACCTTGCCCCCTCTGTTCTCCGCCTGCCCTCCCCCTGTGGCGCCTGCGCAAATGAGGACCTTGCCCCCGGTGCGGACCTTGCCCCCTCTGTTCTCTGCCTGCCCTCCCCCTGTGGCGCCTGCGCAAATGAGGACCTTGCCCCCGGTGCAGACCTTGCCCCCTCTGTTCTCTGCCTGCCCTCCCCCTGTGGCGCCTGCGCAAATGAGGACCTTGCCCCCAGTGCGGACCTTGCCCCCTCTGTTCTCTGCCTGCCCTCCCCCTGTGGCGCCTGCGCAAATGAGGACCTTGCCCCCGGTGCGGACCTTGCCCCCTCTGTTCTCTGCCTGCCCACCCCCTGTGGCGCCTGCGCAAATGAGGACCTTGCCCCCGGTGCGGACCTTGCCCCCTCTGTTTTCCACCTGCCCTCCCCCTGTGGCGCCTGCGCAAATGAGGACCTTGCCCCCGGTGCGGACCTTGCCCCCTCTGTTCTACGCCTGCCCTCCCCCTGTGGCACCTGCGCAAATGAGGACCTTGCCCCCGGTGCGGACCTTGCCCCCTCTGTTCTCCGCCTGCCCTCCCCCTGTGGCGCCTGCGCAAATGAGGACCTTGCCCCCGGTGCGGACCTTGCCCCCTCTGTTTTCCACCTGCCCTCCCCCTGTGGCGCCTGCGCAAATGAGGACCTTGCCCCCGGTGCGGACCTTGCCCCCTCTGTTCTCCGCCTGCCCTCCCCCTGTGGCGCCTGCGCAAATGAGGACCTTGCCCCCTCTGTTCTCCGCCTGCCCTCCCCCTGTGGCGCCTGCGCAAATGAGGACCTTGCCCCCGGTGCGGACCTTGCCCCCTCTGTTCTCCGCCTGCCCTCCCCCTGTGGCGCCTGAGCAAATGAGGACCTTGCCCCCGGTGCGGACCTTGCCCCCTCTGTTCTCCGCCTGCCCTCCCCCTGTGGCGCCTGCGCAAATGAGGACCTTGCCCCCGGTGCGGACCTTGCCCCCTCTGTTCTCCGCCTGCCCTCCCCCTGTGGTGCCTGAGCAAATGAGGACCTTGCCCCCGGTGCGGACCTTGCCCCCTCTGTTCTCCGCCTGCCCTCCCCCTGTGGCGCCTGCGCAAATGAGGACCTTGCCCCCGGTGCGGACCTTGCCCCCTCTGTTCTCTGCCTGCCCTCCCCCTGTGGCGCCTGCGCAAATGAGGACCTTGCCCCCGGTGCGGACCTTGCCCCCTCTGTTCTCCGCCTGCCCTCCCCCTGTGGCGCCTGCGCAAATGAGGACCTTGCCCCCGGTGCGGACCTTGCCCCCTCTGTTCTCTGCCTGCCCTCCCCCTGTGGCGCCTGCGCAAATGAGGACCTTGCCCCCAGTGCGGACCTTGCCCCCTCTGTTCTCTGCCTGCCCTCCCCCTGTGGCGCCTGCGCAAATGAGGACCTTGCCCCCGGTGCGGACCTTGCCCCCTCTGTTCTCTGCCTGCCCTCCCCCTGTGGCGCCTGCGCAAATGAGGACCTTGCCCCCAGTGCGGACCTTGCCCCCTCTGTTCTCCGCCTGCCCTCCCCCTGTGGCGCCTGCGCAAATGAGGACCTTGCCCCCGGTGCGGACCTTGCCCCCTCTGTTCTCTGCCTGCCCTCCCCCTGTGGCGCCTGCGCAAATGAGGACCTTGCCCCGGTGTGGACCTTGCCCCCTCTGTTCTCCGCCTGCCCTCCCCCTGTGGCGCCTGCGCAAATGAGGACCTTGCCCCCAGTGCGGACCTTGCCCCCTCTGTTCTCCGCCTGCCCTCCCCCTGTGGTGCCTGTGCAAATGAGGACCTTGCCCCTGGTGCGGATCTTGCCCCCAGTATTCGCTCCATAAGATGCATACACTTTCCCCCCCTTTTTTGGGGGGAAAAAGTGTGTCTTATGGAGCAAAAAACACGATACTTCCAAAAGTGTGAGCTTCTAAAAGTTTGTAAGTTTCTTGTTTTAAAAAAATTCAGGTTAGCAATAAGGTCTCTAAAGAATAGCTGTCCAGAATTTTCAAAATCCTTTGTGATGTTATCATAGCCCAGCAGTTCTCAAACTTGCAGGAAGTTTGAGCTCCGTAGTAAGTCCTTGCAGGGGAGGCAGTGATGCAATCACCAGGTTCACTTTGGAGAGGCGTAGGGGCTTGGCTGAACTTAGTACAGCCTACAGCAGCCTCCTCGGATGCGGGGAGCCCTGCGCTAGCTTCTGCAGGGTTCCCCAACATGCTGAGACTGTGACAATAATTATTGCAACCCACTTCTGGTTTTGCAATCGCAAACTGCAAGTGGGTTGCGTTCATTATTTTGAGAGTCTCAGGAGTAATAGGTCGAATGATGATGCCATCTCTATTGTTTTACATACAGTCCTACGTCATTTGTAACAACAGGGTACATATGTACGGCTGTTATTTGTGGATTATAGTTCTGCTTTTAACACCATTCTACATAGCAAGCGGTTTTTTAAAATGACTAGTTTGGGCATGCAGCAAGACATTTGTCTGTGGATAAAGGACTTTTTGAGAAATAAGCCACAGTCAGTTAGGATGGGCCCTTATCATTCTTCCACTCTGATATTAAATACAGGAGCTCCCCAAGGCTGTGTCCTGAGCCCCTTCCTCTATTCCCTGTATATCCATGATTGTACCCCATCACATAACACCAATGAAATTATAAAATTTGCAGACGATACTACAGTGGTGGGGCTTGTTAGCGGGAATGATGAGTCTGCTTATAGGAAGGAGGTACAGGAGTTGTTATTGTGGTACAAAGAAAATAATCTCTCACTTAACATCAAAAAAAAAAACTAAAGAACTTATAATTGACTTCCGGAAAAAGAGGAATGTACACACACCATTATACATAAATGGTGAGGAGGTGGAGAGGGTTGCTAGTTTCAAATTCCTAGGTATTTACATCACAGAGGACCTCTCATGGACTATTAACACCAGCATATTGATAAAAAAGGCACAAAAGTGGTTATATTTTCTAAGGAAGCTTGGGAGGTTTAATTTGTCACAGCAGCTGCTTGTGTCTTACTATCGTTGCACCATTGTGTTGGCAACCTTCAGTCTCGAAAGACTATGGTATCGCTCTCTGAATAGTGGTTCTGGAACAGCGTCTAGTGTGGCTGAAAAGGCGATTCGGGAGTGACAATCCCTTCCACACTGGGAGCAAGTGCAGTCTGTCCCTGGTCTGTCTCCCTGGCTATGGGCCTTCCTTCTTTGCCTCTTAGTCTCAGACTGTTGGCCAAGTGTCTCTTCAAACTGGGAAAGGCCATGCTGCACAGCCATGCTCAGCCATTCCCTTTGCACCATTGAGAGCGTCCTAACCTATGATATATTGGTGTGGTACGGAAATTGCTCTGCAGGGGACAAAAAAGCTCTGCAGAGAATTATTAAGATCGCGCGGCACATCATCAACCTTCATCTACCAGCTTCGGAGGACATCTATACATCTCGCTGTCTGCAGAAGTGACATAGTATTCTGAGAGACCCCTTCCATCCAGCTCATAAGTTCTTTGAACTGTTGCCTTCAGGTAGACGATACAGAACAATTAGAGCAGCACCACACAATTCCTGAACAGTTTTTATCCCACAGCCATAATTACGTTGAATAAGGCGATATAGTTGTTGCCATGCTCCTGGGCATTATGGTCTGTTATACTGTTTTTATATTATGATGCATGTTGTATAGAATGTGTGGGTGAGTGTGTAGAGTTTGATTGTTGGAATTATAGTATATATTTATGCTTGTACTCTAAGGTGCATAAATTTTGTTGTGCTATAGCACAATGACAATAAAGTTACTACTACTGCATCTAGCAATTCTTTGTGCTCTTATGGTTTAATATGCCATTGAAACACAATTGAAGGATCTTGCTTTATTTTGATACGCTATGCACAATAACCTAAAGAATTCCTGTTTCCAGATAACAATGCAAAAATCAATTCACATTCATTCTGCATCATCTAGCTTCTGTTTTATATGGATTTCCTTTTTTCATAGCCTGCAAAATGACCTCGTTTGAATTCAGGGTGCTATTGGGTACATAGCTGGTATGAAAAAAGAAATACCAAAAAATGTTGTATGGTTGTATACTATGCCTGTCAATCACACATATATTTTTTTCTCAGACAAAGCAATTGAAACACAATACAAGATGATGAGCAACAAACATTTTTTTAAAATGCACTACTTTGAAAAAAATCAATGATGAGGAAATCTATATTTCAGTTTTTTTTCTTTTTCAAATTATTTTTAAAGTATTTTTTCATATATTTTATGAGTTACGTTTTTTAACTCATTATTATTACTTCATCAGGTCCTGGTATTCAAAACAGAAATGGATTTAGAGAGGAGAGTTGTAGGTCATAAGGTTCCACCAAGTGCACTCTTTGAATTGTTTATTGTTTGCAACTAGAGCTTATTCCTACCTTAACCGGCAGAATATAGGGTCATCTCATCCACCCTACCTTGCAATGTACCAGGGATGTGCCGAATCCACAGCACCAAGTATTGAGTCCTGAGTCTCTATCTCCCTTGACTCAAGTTACCCACAAGTCATAACAGGCACTGTCGCAACTCATCCAGAGCTGTTTTTCAAATCATTTTGACTCAAGTCCAAGTCTTTTTGAAAATTGAAAAGCCCTGGAAGCAACCCCCCCCCCAAAAAAAAACAAGCAAGCACACACACACAAAACAGAATCACAAGCACACACAAAAGCAAGTCCTGACTCGAGTCTATTTGAGTCTTTTCATTTTAAGTGTAAAACCCTGAGTCCCGAGTCAGTGCCCAAGTTTTTGACATGCATGACTTGAGTCCATACAAGTCACAAAAAATGTGTGTTTTTGTGACTTGAGTTGGAGTCATCCGATTCTCGGCTCATCCCTGCAACGTACACTTCATTGTACCTACTGGGGACAGACTACATCTATACTTCTGCTATGGCACATGGGCTCCTACCAGCTCTATGGGTCTAGGTTTGAAGCTCAACCATTCCTTGCTGTTCTGCCAGGTCTCACCATGTCTGGGATGAATAACATTGTTCTTCAGAAGTACAAGCAAGGCAAAAATGGTTTCTCAAAGAACCAAGTTCATGATTTTTTTTAAAAAAAATGTAGATACCTATATTTGTTTTGCTAATAAACACTTGAATATATGAAACATAGCATGGGCAAAAGGAAGAGGGACTTCACACAGCACACATTTAGTTTGAGGAATATGCTGCCACAAGAAGTGGTGAAGGCCACTAGCTTGCATGGCTTGATGAGGGGAATAAACAGGCTAACGGTTACTAGTCATGATGACTATGCATGGCCTCCAAGTTCAGAAGTAGTGAACTTCAGAATACCAGTTACAGAGAAGCAATGGCAAGAGAGAAATACACCTTTCTCCTGGTGGACTTTTCTGAGACAGCTATTAGGAAACAGGATGCTGGATCTTTGGCCTGTCCCTGCAGTTTTTTTCTTATGTTCTTGTGAAGCTGCCTTATATCAAGCTAGATCTTCTTGCTTGCAAGTGGTCCACGCAAACCATCCCTTTCTATTTCTACACTTGCTGGAAGATACATAAACAATTTACTACATTTGTATGAACAAAACATGAAAGCAAATTGTGGTAATGCTAAAAAAAAAGGCATTCAAATTCTGAATTCCATTTCAAAGCAAGTTTTATGAGAACATTTTTGTATTCTCCAGGTGACTTGAAATGTATGCACACAAAATGTATAAACCTTGCTTGTAAATGTATGAGAGGGTATTTTTATGTGAGGCTGCATAAAATGCACTGCTGGTTCTCAAGAGAACTACCTGCTTATGGAGTAACTAAAAGACCCATAAATAAGTCTTCTCTTGAAATTCCACCTCCCAATTCACCTTTTCAACATCCACACATTTTCTCTTCATTTCTCTGCTTTCTCTGAACAGATATGGAAAAACAGAAAAGCTGTTAGTGCCCATGCGGCGCTAGCGACAAATTGCCCCCGCACAGCCTCATGCCTCCAGGCTGAGGCTGTGCCGCAATTGGCTATTGCGGCTGGGGAGAGGTGGGACCAGAGCGCCAGTTGGGAGTGTGCGCTCCGGCTGGGCTCAGTTCGCTCTCAGTCGGCAACCCCACCAGCCCACCCTTTCAACCAGTCTGGGATTAGCTGGTCGCTTGCCAAGGGCTGGGCAGGAATTTTTTACAGACATCTTGATTGGCCCTTACATGTCTGTTTTTTCGCCTACCTCAAGACTGGCAAAGGGTGGCGCAGTCCTTAGGCCCTAGGTTAGGTTTAGTCACTACCAGTCTTGAGGGGCAGGATACGTGCGGGGCTGGGTAGGTAGGTATTTGGCTCGGTGTCCATCCAAGGCAGCATGATGCCTGACCGGCTCCAGGAGGCAGTCAGGTGAACCCCTTGCCTGGACTGTCAGGCTGGTGAGGCTCTGCCTACTGGACCTGAAGTCCAGCTGCTTTGCCCTCTTTGGGGGTGGCGTTGAAAGACCTGAGCTGGCAATTGCCAGTGTTGGGCCTCGAGCCAGCCGGTACGCCCAATGAGATCGCAGGGGGAGGCAGACGGCTAGGACCCTTTCCCCCATATAGTCCCACACGTCCAATGTTTATAGTTTATTGCCCTGCTGCAGTTTAAAAGTTAATAAAGTGGCCCATTTTTCATCCAAGCCGAAGTCTGGCCTCTTTATTGTGGGTGCTGGGGTAATGACAACCTGCAGAACCCCACAAGGACCATAGGCAAGATTAAGAAGAATTACCCATCATCACCCTTTGGAGCTACCTTGACAAGGGTGAATAGAGTTTTCAAGAGTAGATTCCTGAATGCCCACTGTCACCAATACTTCCTAAGAAGTTCTGATTACTAAGATATTAGGTTGGGAAATGCAATGATTCTAAAAAAATAAGAAAATAAAGCGGTGGTAGATATTTTACTTATTCAGCCTTGAAATCTGTTCCTGTGGCTGCAATTCTTTACACACTTTCCTTGAAGTTAGAAGAGGGCAGCAATTAATGTAGCTGAAACCAAGAGTAAGGACAAAGACACTCTCTCTCTCTCTCTCTCTCTCTCTCTCTCTCTCTCTCTCTCTCTCTCTCTCTGGATGTGTCAGCCTGGTTTCCTCTAAGATTTACAGTTGCATAACAGATGTCCACTAAATCAAGCACTTGTTTAGTCTTCTCCCCATGCTTCAGGAGCACTGATGCCTTTCTTTAATTTTTAAAGCTGCACAAGTACAGTTTGTTATTTATATGTTCATCCTTTGCCTTATTTTGAAAAAGATTTATATCATTTTATTTATGTTTTCATCATTTTCATACCCTGGTTTTCAGGCACATTTGTAAATTGAATGGGGAAAGTGTTGGAGAGGGTGATGCCATGTCACAATCAGTGTCCTCCATAGGTAGAGGCACAGCCGTGAGATGGACTGAAGAAGTTTGCTTTGAGCAGTGGATGAGTGAAGGCAGTGGGGGTCATCATCACCTTGGTCTGCCTCTGCCTCCTGCCTGCCTGCCTGCCATCCTCTGTACCATAGTCAGCCTACCTGCCTGCCTGAATACCAGTTGCTGGTGAGAACCAAAGGCAGAGGGTTTGCTGACTTCATGCTTTGTCGGCTATCCAGAGGCATCTGGTTGACCACTGTAAGATTGCTACTGTTGATAGACTCTTTGATTTAGCAGAGCAGCTCTATTTAACTGTTTTTACATCTTGTCTCAGAATAGCAGAAATAAACTGGTTTATAAAGCAGCAAATCTGCTTCTGCCAGTCCTGCAGCAATAGGTTTATACACACCCTCACAATACCTCTACCATCACCAATAGTCCACAATTGTTTGTGGAATATGCATGCCAGTGCCTCACAGCAATCAGGAAAACTGATGCTTTGGCATTCAAATGACTCGCATGTTTTGATGGACACACAAAGCCAGAGGCCTTGCAATGACTGCTGGCATAGGAAAGGGCATTTTGACAGCAACCACAGCCACATTTAAAATGGCCCTCGAGTCCTCGGGGAACTCTTAGTTCATTGAATTGCATCTGAAGTATAAAAAGAGTCTTGCAGGATGAGAAACTTCAGCTTTAACCTCTGCATAGGAGACCTATGGTGATTTTATGTGGATCCTTTGAGTAAAGAATAAGGTACACTGAAAGAGCAACTTAGTATCTGAGATCCCACTTGTGAGAGTTGTTCATGCTAAGCTTGTTTATTGCACATGAAATTACTTTCTGTTCTGCTCTATTCCCAATTGCAAATAAATCTTTCAAATCTCAAAACAATTGAATGCTTTTAAACAACTCCACTAACAGAGATGAAGCCTCAGAGCACTCTGGGTTTCACCATCTCCCAGTTTGTTAACAAAAGCCAGAAGAAATACATAGGTGAGCTGTTTCACTAAGTGCTTTCTTAAAAGCTGACCTTCTTCCAAGCGACCAAGAAATGATCACTGGGATTTCCTACTCTTGAAAGAGAGTGAGTGAACACACACATATTTTCAATGCACAGTTGAATTCTGCAGAGGGCAGCCCAATTCATTCTGGGGCTTATGGTTTGTGGATTATGGAGGGGGGCAGTTTGTGGGTGGTTTGGGCATGAATTGGATAGGGGCAGGATGGGGAGCAGGGCAAGCAGGTGTGAGGATGGCAGGAATGGAACTCAGTGGCACTCGCACATGCTGGGATCCTATCCCCCTTCTCCACTGACTAGCTGGTGAGGAGACCCACTGGCGGCCAGGCAGCTTGTGGAGAGGCAATCTGGTTGCCCCCTATCATAGGATGTAGCAAGGGTTCCATTGACACCACTGTATCACTTAGGCTGGTAGGGATAGGATTGGTACATAAGATACTGTACATTGTCAGTAAGACCTGTACTATACATGACATGAAACTAGGTGCAGATACAGGTGGGCGAGTTCTGGGCTGAACAACTCCAGGCTACAAGTGAATACTCCCCTCATAAGAAACTTCCTGCATGTTTTAGATGGTTTTGAATTCTTAGTGGTGGGACTTGTCTTTTTGTTTGTTACTTTATAAAGTGTCACACACGCTCATGGTGCTATGAATGAAGAATAAACCAGCACAGTGTTTCTCAAACTGTGGGTTGGGACCCACTAGATGGCTCACAAGCCAATTTCAGGTGGGTCCCTATTCATTTCAATCAGTATTTTATTTTTAATAAATTAACTAACCTTGATGGGGACATGTTACAGATCTCTACTTTTAACAGGCTACTATGTATATCCTTTTAACAAGGATAGTGAATGAGGCTTACTCCCAGGTAAGTGTGGCTAGGATTGCAGACTTGGGGATGTTTGGAGAATTTTTCAAAACAGAACAGCATCGGCTTGGGAGGGTTAGGAGTGTTCATCTTTATTTTAAATAATTTTTTTAAACCTATACTTATTGCAAACTTTATATTTACTTACTTTGACTTATTTGATTTTGTCATATGGAAAGTGTTATAAAATTTTCCTGCTTGATGATGTCACTTCCGGTCATGACATCACTTCCAGTCATGACAGACTGTCATTCTAAAACAGGGGTCCTGGTGCTAAAATGTTTAATAACCACTGAACCACATCAGGAGAAACATGGCATTGCCATGTAAGCATAGCGTAGGAATAGGGCTATAAAGTACAGCAGGGATAGGGCTTGCTGTGTTGTCCCATTTGGTTGCTAGCTGAATGTACTGTACCCAGGTTTTGAACACCTGAACAACTATTAGGTTTACAATGGCCTTGAAGATACTACTGATTTCCCATTTATGTCTTGGAAGCAAGGCTGGCACAATCATGAGGTCCACTGAAGCGGCCACCTTAGGAAGCAGATTGGTGGAAATGTCCATCTCTGTCCACCTACTTACCTCCACTGCTCCTCCTCATCCTTCCAATTCCTGTTTTGGAGAATGAAGAGATAGATGGAAAGAGGGAATGTGGAAGGGAGGAGACTGCTGAGCCAGATCACTGGAGGGTGTGAGGAGCAGGCACATCATTGGGTTAAGTGGGCACTGTTTGGCGTGCTACCTCAGGTGTCAGGATGTCTTGGGCCAGCTCAGCTTGGATATGTGGCTGCCTCATCTAGAAAGTAAGGCTATTTACAGTCCTGCTCTGGAAGTAGAGAATTCCAAAGATGAAAACTGATCAGAGAAAACATGCCTCTCTTTTAGCAACACAGGAGGAAGACCCACCAAGAGACTGTTTTTGGGCCTGACCACAAAGATGGTATGGGACACAGAGCAAATGGCAATCTCAAATGGTATCAAGCCATTCATTTCAACAGGAACAGTGCTATTTTCCCCCCAGGCCTTGGTCTTCTTTTTCTGTCACTGCCAGTTCAATACCAATGAAAACCTTCCTTTATCTGAGATAATCGCAAACAGTCAAGCTTGTTCTCATTCTTGTATCTTCTAGTGGCCGGGAAACAGATTTGCAACAATACATGGATGCAATGAATTAGAGGAGACATTTTTAGAGCAGTAGCAGCATTTTTTTTTTCATTTTTGTCCTACAATACATTCTCTACTGAGATAAGTCAAATATATTGCAAGAGCTTTGTATAAATTTTGTAAGCCTTTCCGACCCACTCATTTTCTCTCTCTCTCGCTCCTTGCACAATTCTCTCTCCCCCCCTCCCCGCCCCCTGTCTCTCTGATTGCAAGCAGGAAACTTTTTTACCAGCCTGCAGGCTCTGGGGAGGGGTTGGCAGGCAGCTGTTCTTAACATGACAATTTCACAGCCTATTGTTCAAAAGGGGCACCATCATTCCTAAACTAAATCCCTCCTCCTGATACTTGCTAAGCCTATCAAACCCATAATATAAGGAAGACCTGTTAGTCTCAGCTTGCCCCCATGAAGATCACTTTCACATTTTACCCTGAAAAGTGTGCTGCTCTCAGACAAAGGTTTACAGCCAAACTGCTTGCATGGTTCCCCCCTCCCCATGGCAGTACCAGAAAAAAAAAAGTATAGAGGTAGAATTCAGCCTGAAGCAGCAATGGTCTGGGGGTGGGGGAAACCTGACACAGAGGTAGCAACCTAGAAGTGAGCCTGCACTATGTCCAACCCACAAATAGCCAATCCTATGCATGAATACCGAGAAGCATTTCCAATTGAGTTCAGTGGGACTTTTTCCTAGGTAAGTTTATATAGAATTGCAGCCAAGGTGTCCTTTGGTAACTCACATGCTCTCATCCTCAGTGCCATATTGCCTATCTCAGTGCCACACCATAGTAAGGGGATAATGCCGATCTACCTTACAGGGTTGTAAGGATTGTGAAGTGTTGTAAAGATTACTGAGAATATGTATGAAACAGATCTCTCTCTCTCTCCCCTTTTCACTATTATGATACAGCCTGTCCTCCTTATCCCCAGGTTTAGGACCCACAGATTTGACCCAATGAGGGTCCCAACCCATGTCAAAATGGCCAACCTGTACCTCCCAGACATGACCAGTTTTCCAGTTGTGTCCCAGTGATTATCTAGAGGCCTTAGGAACACACTTCCAGTTTTCAAGGGAAATGAGTTTCTAAGACTTCCCAAGGCCTTCAGAGGGTTGGTGAGATTGCGTGTGGCTTCCCCAGACTATGTCCTGGACCCACCTGCAGATTCAATTATCCACAAGTTTCGGTATCCACAGGGTGTCCAGGAATTTATCCCCCCAAAATAATGACTATTACTCTCAGAGCAAGACCCCCTGAATCCCTGCTCCATATGTGAACATGGAAGATACATGAAAGGAAATGTGTCTGCCACCATCGTGTTTAGTTTGGCCTTCATAAATGGGGCAATGAGACTCCGAAGAACCCTTTTCCCTGCGATATCTTACCCACAGCTGTTTGCTTCAGACAAATAAACCCCCTACTCTATGCGAATTTTCCATTTCAAGGGTGAAAGCACAGAAAGTAGGGGGTATTTCTCACAGATACAGAAAGCATAAAGATGTTTCTCTACTAGGAGCAAATTAAATAGCGCTGAGCCCCATTAACAATGCAGCACAACAAAAGCAGTTAAGATCACAATTACTCACAAGTTTGCCAGAAAGAATCAACACTCACACAACTACTTCAAATGCAGCCGGTGTCTGAAAAACATTTCAAGACCAACTTATTGCTCCTTTATGCTGTGTTCTTTTGATTGTCTTTCCAGCTTTTGCTAAGGAAGTTAAATAAAAGCTTCCAAATCCGCTAGAAGTTTCTCAATTCACCATATGTTTTTCTCCAAGGAAATTATTGCTTTTAAATCTGCCATTCATCTCATCCACATAGGAACAATGTGGATTCTCAGGTCATGAAGATATAGTATTTTTTTTAAGTAATCAACAATGTGATGAAGAAAAGTTTAGTTTGAAAAGTACAGCAACCAATGTATACAGTTGGAGCCTGTTTATCTGTGAATTTCACATCCACAGAATTGGCTCAACCTGAGCCCTCTGAAGGAGACCCGGGCCTAGGGCCTCAGAATGCCTTAAAAGGCATAAAAACGTCAATTCTGGTTTCCCCCGGGAAACCGAATTAGTGTTTTTCAGCTCTAAGAGCCATTCTGAAGCCCATAGAGGCAGAAAGTAGGCGCGTGCGGCCTCTCCAGGCTTCAGAAAGGCCTCCAGAGGGGACCGGAGCACAACTCCACTCCCCTTTGGAGGGCTTGAGGGTGAAGATAGTGGATTTCATTATTCACACTTTTTGGTGCCAGCGGGGGGTTCAAGAACAGATTCCCTCCATGGATACTGAGGCCTCACCTGTACATGACTTGATTGTAAATCAGAATAAGTAGGTGCCTGTCTGCAGATTACAAAAAACAACTTTCTTCACAGTATTTGTAGCAAGGCCATACCTATGATAGTATGCCAGAGTTTTTGCCAAGTAATGCTCTCTTATCTGTGAGCACAGCTCCAGTCCCAGGAATTGGGTCATTCTATATAAAGTAGAAAGCAAGATTTTACAGAATGCTTATAAGAGACAAACCATTCAATCAATGTTTTTCCACTCATTCGGTAAGAGGAACAAAAAGGTACCCACGTGTGGAATATAGTGTATGTTTCTGGTCACCATATTTCAAAAGTAATTTTGTACAGTGGGGAAAGATCAAAGAGGGCCATCAAGATTACAGCACCATAAGAAAAGCTGAAATGTTTGGAACATTTGCATCTAGAGAAAAGGTGGCTAAGGGAGAAAGGATTTAAGCTTATAAAACTACAAATGATGTGGAGAAAGATTTTAGTGCAAAAAGATTTTTGTCTTGTGCAACAGCATTAAAACTATAGAGATCACCCAATGAAACTGGTTAACAGAAGACTTAAGATGGAGTAGGCACTACCTCACAGCCCAGCTTACTGGGTCCTATGGGGCCCAGCCACCAGCAGAATGGGTTTTCAGCTGGTGATGACTGCTGTAAGGTGATCATAAAAGGTGCTCCAGCAGCACGCAGAGTTGTGTGCTGCAGGAGTACTGGTGGGTAGGCCAGAGCCTTCCTGTGTGTGACAGAGGATCCCAGATGTCCCACATTGGCAGGTAAGATGGTGGGGGAGGATTGCGGAACAGGGACAGTGACGGTGAAACAAGGCAGTGATGGAGTGGGGGAGGGTGGAATTCGGGCAACATGGATGATGGAAGGGTGGATTGAATCTGGGAAGGAGGGCAGATTCGGTGTCAGTGGTGGCTGCTGAATCCTAGTTCCCATTCCCTCACTAAGCAGGTTCACTAGTGCAGGCCCAAATAGACCCCCTAGGTAAGAGAATGAATGTTCCCTTACCCAGAGGAGACCTCCACAACTGCCCCCTTCAAGATGCAGTGGCAACATTGCTGCATCTGTGGGGGAAACATAGGATTGAGCTGCTAGCTAACTTTAAAAAGTTAACTTAAACTAATGAGTTCACGTCTATCAATGGCTCCTAGACATGATTAGGGTTACTAGATACAATGACTTACAGAGTGCCTCTAAGTTTAACCATTGTATAGAAGAGGGAATTTTGGCAGGTGCAGCTTTTTAATCCCTTCCATGTGGAGTTGCACCTGCCAAAATTTCCTCTTCTTTACAATGGTTAGAGGCACTCTGTCCTCCTTTGTGTCTGATAACCCTAGTCACAATGGTTATATACCTCTGAATACCAGTTGCAGGGGAGCAATGGCAGGAGAGGCATTTGCCTTCATCTCCTGGGCTTCCAAATTTGGCAGTTGGGCCATTGTCAGAAACACAGTGCTGGACTAGGTGGGGCTTTGATCTGATTCAGCAGGGCTTTCCTTATTGGCGTTGTACCATATCTTCTACTGAGATGTTGCCAT
Source organism: Tiliqua scincoides (assembly GCF_035046505.1). Taxonomy (NCBI): domain Eukaryota; kingdom Metazoa; phylum Chordata; class Lepidosauria; order Squamata; family Scincidae; genus Tiliqua; species Tiliqua scincoides. The sequence continues at coordinate 37,850,382 of NC_089826.1, read as the reverse complement.
GTTCAGATAGTCAGGGAAAGCAAAGGATGAGAACTTAAGCACAGGGTTTCTAGTGTACGTCAGGCTTCTCCCTCCTCACTGTGAGGTCACCACTCTTACCAGTGGATCTGGCGTAACACAAGGTCTTCTACTTACAGCACAATCTTATTTGTGTTTTCTCAGAAGTAAGATCCATTGTGTTCAATGGAGCTTACTCCCAGGAAAGTGTATAGAGGATTGTATCCCTATTCACCTTTCTCTGTTAACTTCCTCCACTTGTTGTATCTACCATGGGGGGGGGGGATAGATTAATGTAGAAATACTGTCCAGGGGAGTCGAGAATTCACTGGCTGTCATGCAATGCCCAAGCACAGTCCTGTGCTCATACTAGCATGGGCTGGTGCAGTAGAGGGGCTGAGAGACAGGGCTGTGAATCAGGACTCAACTACAGGCATCCGCTGCTTAACAACCTTCTGCTTAACAACAGACTGCTTACATGACAGTGGTCAAAGCACAACAAAGAGGCTCTTAATGAGGCAGTCAGGATTCCCATAGCTTGCAGCAGAGTGTCTGTTTACACAACAAAGACGCTGTTAATGCAGAGAAGAGGCAATCTCTCTCCAGTAGCCTCTGCAGCCAGCTAGTTTCTTGGCAGGGAGTGTCAAATTACACAACAAAGGCACTCGATTGGGCTGAATGTTTGCTTAACAACCTAATCGCATAATGGGGATTGGAGAAAGTATCCCGTCATTAAGCGGCGCACACCTGTAGTTTGAATCTCACCTCTACCGTGAACTATGTGACCTTAGGCAAACCACTCCCTCAGCCTCAGCTGTAGGAATTACAAGGTTGTTGTAAGGACTACATAAAGATAATGCTTGAGAAGTGCTTTAGCACTTGGAAATTATAAATTATGAATCAAAATGAAATTTCATGTGCAACCTCACGGCATCAAAAAGTACAGGCATGCCCCGGGATGTGTGGGGGTTGCATTCCGGAACTCACCCCCTCCCCACAGTTAACTGAAAACGTGGATACCAGGGAATGCCCCCAACCCTCTGGCTCTGCTCCCCTTGCCTCCGTCGGGTCCTCTGAGCCCAGCAGATGCCGTGCACATCTGTCCGTGGCCTATGCCGGTTTCAGACTAAGCCTTAGAAAAAATAAAAAGGCACTTCTGCTTTCTTCATAAAACTGGAAGTGAGTTTTTAAATTCCTTATAAGGCATTAAATATGTCACTTCTGGTTTTATGAAAAAACCAGAAGTGACATTTTTTTTAACTGTAAGGCTCAGTCTGAGCCTGGCAGAGGCCATGGATGGACATGCATGGCCTCTGCTGGGTTCAGAGGACACTCCAGAGATGAGGGGGAGCAGAGCTACCCTCGCCTCTGCATGGAGGCACATGCAGGGGGACACGCAAGGGGATGCTGACCTGATCTGTGGATAAGTTATGGGATCCACAGATACAGATGCTCCTGTACTCTGTGTTTGTTAAACTGAATCAGGGTTGACTCTGCGAGGGCAGAACCCATTCCACAGTCACACTTTTATCTTTTAAATTGGGTATTGATCACAATTAAGATACATGGAGGTGAGAGAAATTACAGTGTCCCCAGCTCTGTCTTTGTCAAAGTTCACTTTTCATCAATAGATCCCGCTCTGCTTGACTCTCTTCTGGACCAGTGCAGGAGGTTCTTTATAGGCTTCCAAATCTCTCTCCCCCCCCCCCCCCCGCACAACATTGTTAACAATTCCTTTCTTAAGAATAATGTTTCACATAATTTGAAAGCTTCAGATCTTATGGGAAGACTAGTCTCTTTGCTTGCTGCATTTCTCATGGTTATAAAAATGCCATCTAGGAAAGCTATTGAAGCAAAATTGTCTAATCGGAAAGATATATTCACTCTGACAGGCAGCCTGGCTATACAAAATGTCATCGAGTAGTACTGTAATGATAATCCAGTTTAATATATTTCCTTTTTAGGGTTGGCTCCTTCTGAAATGGTAACATCAAAGACAGGCTGAAGACAGATAATAGAAACATTGCATTAGAAATACATGAAGTTGGAAGGGCCCCATGAGTGATATAGACCAAGCCAAAGTGCCCATTAAAATATATACTATGAAGGCAGAGTAAAAGTATTCAGAGTCAATGCCAGCACTGCTGCATGTATGCACAATGTACAAAATAAAGCACAAAATGGTATAGTTCCTGTGCTGAAGTAAATCATTCAAAATTGTACCATTTGCATGAAGTATTTAAATAAAATGCAAATATTGAGGCTTTTGCCAAAAACTTTGGTCAGCATTTGGAAAGCAGGAGGGCAAAGGAATCGAAGCATAAATCCTGGATCAGTAAAGGCAGAGAGAAAGAGAGAGAGAAAAACTTTGTGGGGCACTACAATACCCTGAGGACAGAAACCTTGTCCGATTCACCTTTATTTTGTTTCCACCATCGAGAACAGAACTGCAGGTACTGTTCAGTTCAGTGTTGTGTAAGCCATAACATAAATGCAGACTGCAACATTGGAAACAGCAGAAGACATACCTGTCAATCATTTCAGTAGGCAAGTCAAGTAATTTATTCTAATCATAGCAAGATTCTGTAAATACATGATGGGGACCTAGAATCTTGATTCTGCTAAGAAAATATTAAATTTATGATTATGCTAAAGTCTGCTCATGTTGTTGGCATCCTTCAGTCTTGGAAGTCTATGGTATCGCGCTCTGAATGGTGGTTCTGGAACAGAGTGTCCTCTCCAGTGTGCGAAGCCTAGGTAAAGTAGATATGGAGGATAGACTGTTTCCCATGCAGCAAATCCCCCCTCTCCACATCGCTGAAATGGTCCAATGGAAAGGCAGAAGCCAATACAGTTGGTTCCAGCGGCGCCGCAGGAGTTGCCAGAACGTGACTGTGTTCAGCCATGAACTGCCTCAGGGACTCCGGTTCCGGATTTTGCCTCGAGGTTGACTCCTGAAGCCTTTTCCATAACTGGATGTAGCCACAAGGCAGTGGAGGTTTGGGATCAGAGTTTTCCTTCTCTCAGATGAGCTGCCTTCCCAGGCTAACGAGTTCCATCTACCCGGTGGCTGTTTAGTCACCTCTTACGACAAGTACAGCCAATCTGAGGGCCTATTCTTATCCCCAGCCCCCAGGGGAAACATTTTGTCTGCTCATAACATTTTAAGTTATGGACATGTAGGATATGCACTGCTTTGCCTACACTTAAAGATTCCCATTAGAATATGCACACTTAGTGACAGAGATCCAACACCCTTCCTAGACCATTTCATCTGCTACTTGCAGATATTGGGTTGAATTAGACCCTGAATAATAGAACAGAGCTTCTGCAAAGAAACATTCACTCCCTCTTCCCCATGGCACTCACCCCCCTAAAAATCCCTTCAAAAGATTTCTAGGACACTCAGGAACACAGTGCAGGAGAAAGCAAGGAACTAAAAAAATGGAATGGTGCTTCACTTGAGGAACATTTCTTCTCCTGATTTTCTGCAGTTGTCTCCTGCCTGCAGCACCTTTTGCCCCATCCCATGCTGTTACCCTATCTCTTGACTCTCAAGAGATAGCTTTCAGAGGAGTTATGGCTCATTGGGAAGGTTCCCTTGCCAGAGCATCTTCTGTTCACACAAAGTCTGGAGCCAACCATTGGATTCAAACCATTGGCTGGAAAGGCCAAGGGCGTAATCCTGACTTTCACTTGGGCTGATGCAAGTCCCTTGTGCCAGCCTGGGAGTGTCACACTAGTGCCATAAAGCACTTTTGCGCTGCTCTGAGGGGTGAGAGGCCAGTGCATGGACATGTGCCAGCCTCCCCACACCGACAAGGGCCCCAGGAAGAAGGTGAGTTTTGTTGGCCAAGCTCAGATGACGCAGGGGTATGGGGAAGGCAGGGAGGAGGTGTTTCAGAGTGGGGGAGGGTGGGTGGTGGGTTTGTCAAGTGGCACAGATCCAAGTAGACCCACTGGGGCTGCTGCAGTGTAACATGGGGTAAAGGGAAAGGTTCCCTCTTGCCTTGGGCTGCGCCATGTCTGGCCCTGCTGGCCTGCCTGTTTCCAGCACAAGTTAGGATTGTGCCTCAAGTTAAATATGTCAGTCACTTTGTTAAGCAGAAAGAGCCTTCTTCTGTTCTTGAGAACTATTAGTCTATATCTGGCAGCACCAGTGACTCACATAAACAAAGCCAAGTTGCATGTACACTTGAGGAAATTGATCCATGCTGGGTCAGGTTTGCAGATATCACAGCAAGCAGAAGCAAAGCAAGCTAGTTATTTTAAAGAAAACTAACATAACTAGAGAACATCACAAGAAAGTATGAGATCAGAATTGATCGGGTCTTGCTCAGATCCAGCTTCTTATCTGTCTGCTTTCTGGCACTATCAGTCCTGAGTAGTAACCAAGTAGATTCACAGGAAGTACATACCATTGGTTTTCTCAGAAGAATTAATTTTCTATGCTATCTGTTTTGTCCAAGTGGGGACCTCATCAAGCAGCTCCTGAAAACTTTGTTTACCATTTTGTGGATGTCTGGGGCTGACTCACAAGATGAAGTCTGCTCTTAATTAGTCCTTATTAATTAGATCTTATTCTTGAGAATATGGACTCTAATATCATAAACGTAAAACAGATAAAGAAATCATGAAGGAGTAGAGGTAAGATAGTACCAAAGAGCAAAGTTTCTGATAAGCCAGAAGTAATCAGTGAAGTTTCCTGAGAATCAGTAGTAAGAATGATTTTGTTCAAAACTTTTGTTTACTTCTTCAAGCGTTGGGCATGGAGTTCATTCTGATCTTGGAAGCATTCATGGAGTGCTTTAACAGCCTTATATTTTGCTTCATGCTCAAATGTGAAGGTTTTCATTTAGCCACACACACTTCAACGTTCTATTCTAAATAACTGAGGCAAAATAGCAATGACTCATATGCCGTATACAAGTAATGATTAATTTTTTCCTTCCTTTTTGGTATACGGTAGCACGACTTGTTTTCAAGTATCCAATAATATTTTCATCCCAAGGTGTTTTTTATTATAAGTCAAACTACCTGATGGCTTCATTACATTTCTTTACATTCTTCAACCACCATTCTATAGCAGGTCTCTCCAAACCTCAGCCCATAGGCCGAATTGGAGGTTTGGAAAAAGCTCTTCCCATGAGTGGCACTCACTGTTCTGCATCCCTGTGCCCAGGTCAGCCTGAAAGAAATGCAGCACCACAGCAGAACGGTAAATGCAGTTAGAGATGTGGAGAGCTTTTTTGGGACATAGCAGTTTCCCGTTTGGGGACTGCTGCTGTATAGGGTTCCTTGGGGCAGATCCAGCTGTTATAGAGAAACAGAGAAAGTGAATACACAGGTGTCTTGAAGATTCATGTTCCCTGGCCTAACTCATGTGGAAGAGGGCAGTTTTGCTTACTTTGCTTTTGAGGAATGGCAACATAGGCTTGTGCTGACAACTCCGGTGTAGCCAATTGAAGGCAAGTGAATGACTTAGCCATTTAAAGGAGCCACACAGGTTGCCCAAAATCTCATTTCCAAATGCTGCAACATCACACCCACCTTAACACAGGGCAGGAGAGGCCAGTTACTAACTGGGACTGAGAGAAATGTGTGGGCCCTACTTCTAAGTTGGCTACAGTAAGCCAACTTTGATTGTATTTATTCTCCAAGGCTTCTATATTGCTTTTTCCCTAAAGGACTCAAGACAGTTTACGCCAATTATTTTCAACCTTTTTATCTTACAGCAGTCTGACAAGGCACTCAAATTGTCAAGGCACTCCATCAGTTTTTTAAGCATATTTTATCATTTAAAAAAAATATTAAGCTATAGAAATAACAAACATTAGCCTATAATTTGTTTAAGCTAAAAAAATAGCTTAAACATTAAGCCAGTAGTTCCCAAATTGTGGGTCAGGACCCACGGGTGGGTCACAACCTGATTTTCAGTAGGTCACTAAAGGATGATGGAAAGATCAGATAATTGCTTCAAGTCCAGAGACTATTGAAAAATCAGATACTATAACTGCTAATTGTAACAACCAACTGCTAATCAGGACCATAAATCAATCAACTCTGACAGTGGCTAGGCTGTATTTTAACACCAATCCAAACCACAAGTTCACACCTCCATGAAGTAGATGGGCAAGCCCTTAAACATACTTGTTCGGTGGAGAAATTGCTCTGGCAGCTTCAAGTGATGACAAGCCCAATTCTTGCCCTTGCTCTGGGATCAGGTCTGGCTTATGCCTCATGGCACAGGTAAAAGATCTAAACAAGATTATGATAGCTTTGGTAGTGGCTGAGCTGCCAGGTCTAGAGTCAGCTACACCCACAAATCCCTCAGTTTGCCCAATAAGACACACATTAGAGATAAGTGCTTTATTCTAGAATTAAGGTGGTTATGCACAGAGAAAGGACAGGCACTAAAAAAAATTAAGAAAAGTATAGTAGAGCTAACATACAGCAGCATAAAAAATAATAAAAGCTACTATGACTATTTCTCACCAAGTGTAACTCACTTTTCCTGGATGGATCTTATCACCTCACCTCCACAGTAAAGCCAAACATTCTTGATGATATGTAGTAGCAAAAGGAATGTCCAGGTGACAAGAGCAGTCAGGCTAACATTCAGGAGGCAAGACAGTGTCCTGGTAAAATGGTGGATCTTTATACCTGACTCCCACCCCCAACCAACCAGAAGTTGGAAGCTGCCAGGGGGGCGGAGCTAACTTTCAGCTAAGTTGCAGTGAACTTTGGGGGTTCCCGAAGAGACTGCGAAATAGATATGTTTTCATGTGCCTAAACAACTAAGGCACGCTTCGGTGCCAGGAAGACGGTACGAAGAGCTGAGAGCTTGAACGGGGGGTCCTTAGAAACAGGCAATTTCAAGGATTTCTCTCTGTTTTGCTCTGTGCTGAAGCATATCTATCCCGGGCGCCATCTTGGAGAAGCTCGGAGAGCTGAAAACCCGTCCTCCCACGGCCTAGATACAACAACATTGCAGCGAAAAAAGCTATTAAGAGTGAGTGAACGTGGCTCCTTAAAAAGTTTTGCTGAGAACTGTAAGTAAGAAGTCTGGAGGAGGAGATAATTCAAGATTATTCACGCTGGCCGTTAGCCACCCAGGGGGGGGGGAATAGGTGAATTGGTATTTCCCCTGCTGGAGTAAGTACAAGATTATATTTTTTTTAATGGTATGTACCGAAGAGAAATAAATAAGTAATCTTCAACGAAGGAAATAAAGTCTACCTTCATTTTCCCAGCAAAAAGCCTTTATTTAAGCCTGGATTCTGCTACTTTTGGTTTCGGTTTCTCAGCAAGAGGCTTGAATTTTTTTTTTCCTTTTTTTTGGTCATTTAAAGGCATACTAACCTAATTTGACTGTGGATTTGATTGATTTTTTTTTTTTTTTTGATATAAAAATTTGGAAAGTAGACCTGGATACAAAATTAAAAAGTAGCCCTGTAGGAAGTGGCTCAAGTTGGTGTTGATAAAAATGGCTTTTGAAAATCTAAAAGATGATCTTGAAAGCCAGGCCTTGTTGGTGGACTTTCTGATGGATTTTAGAAGAGAAATGGAACAACAAGTCAGAGAACTTTCTGAACAAATTGGGCAAATAAGCTCCTCACTTGTAAACTCGCGGGAACAAATTATAAACAATAGAGAAGAAAAAAGAATGGATCAGATGTTAGGTGAAGTTAAAGAAGTGGAGTATTTTGAAATGGGACACGAGATGGAAGAAGCAGATGTCATAATAACTGAGAATCTTAAGGAAGAAAAAAGACGAAATGTTCAGAGACCAAGCTGTCTCAAGAAGAGGAAGAATTTATGGATTCTTTTTTAGATGTCATATTAGAAATTAAGAATTAGATAAGAAATATTTTATTTTAGAGACTAGTTTAGTGGTAAGAAGAGTGTATAAGTAAAAGTCTGAATTGTTTTTTTTTTTATGATGGGATAGATAAGGTTAGAGGAAAAATATGGAATGTTAAAGTATTAACCAGTAGGGTTAAAGAATATGTTAATTTTTGTATTGATTATTAATTTCGTTTGGATTAATGTTTGTTGTAATTGATAGCCACCACCCTCGTGTGTAACCTATGTAGAACTAGCCCTAAGTCTATCCAGTTTTCCTTACCTGTATCTGTAATAAATAAATAAAGCATAAAAAAAAAAGAATTTGGAAGCTGCCAAACCTTCCAGTAGGCTACATGAGTGGAGGCCACTTATTTATGATGCCTTTGGCCCCCCCAACTCACAGGTGCAGCTCATCATGTAATCAAAAGTGTCCTCTTGACCAATTAACTAGTTAGGAGAAAGAATTCCATCTGGAGACTGGCAGGACTACTACCACTCCCCAATGACAAAATCTCAACCTATATGCTTAAAGGGGTACTCTCTTATTATACCCAGGTTGCATTTTGTATTCTGCAGACTAACTACAAGAAAGAGTTTACATTGCATATATTTGATTTAGCCATTTCTGTCATAATAATCACCCTGCAAAGAGCTCAACTCCTAAAGTTTGCAAGTATGTGTAAGTACAGAAAGATAAAGTATTTTTCTGGTCATTAATACTTATAAATAAATAAAATACTATTTCTTTCTAGATTTCCTTTTTGAAGACTGGTAAATCTAGAGTGTCATTTTAAAAAGTGGGTCCTGTGCTAAGAAGTTTGGGAACCACTGCATTAAGCTATAGAAATAACAAAGTGCATTTATGCAAGTTTACACAAAATAGCACACCTGATCCGAACAACAGCTGTCTGAAGAATGAAATAGGTTCTGCCCTCCCTCATACTCCACCAATTACCGCAATAAGGAATGACCCTTTACCAAACCTCCGCAGCATCCCTGTGAACCATTCAAGGCACACCCTATGCCAGGGTTTGTCAAACTAGGGCGTTGCGACGCCCCAGCCTGTGAGCACTGGCCTCTGCCCCCTTAAGGGGTGGGGGCAGCCTGGAGGCAGGGAGGAGGCAGTGGTGTGATCCCCAGGATTTCGCTGCCCAGGGGGGCTACAGGGGCTTGGGTGCACTTACCCAAGCCTCCTGCAGCCTCCCCAGGCTGCGGGGAGCCCAGCGCGACCTGCAGCAGGGCTCCCCGCAGCAGTGAAAGTAAATGCAGAGCGATCGCGCTCCACTTCCGCTTTAGCTCTACCAGTTTCATGCTCCCTCAGTATTGCCCACCCATACCTATTTTGCTACTTGCAAGTGGAATGGTAAAAATTTGGGGGAGTGGGTTCCAGCCCTAGTGAATATATTGCAACTGGCAGGTTCTATGGAGAAGGGTCACAAAGTTCAGCACCTGAAGCAGCAAAATGGGGAAGGGAGAGTTATAGGACCATCACCCCCCCCCCCCGCCTTACTGGCTCAAGGGAACCTGGGGGAGGGAGCCCATTCTTGAGTTCTGGCAGCTTCATTGGCCCAAGGCCTACCGACTCAGGATTAGCTGTTGATACTTAAACAGGGGATGTGGGCAGTGAAGGAACAGCAAGGGGCAGGGTTGCCCATGCAAAGTGAGTTGTGACAATTCTTGACAATTTGTCACCTTTACATAGCAAGTATGCTGTGGAGTTGATCCTTAAGTAGTTAAATGGCAAATCAGATTTGTATGTTAATAAAATTGTGGTCCATATTTAAACACTTTTAGGGCCAAATCCTATCCAAGTTTCTCGAATGGATGCAGCTGCAATGCAGCCCTGAGGGAATAAATGTTCCCTTACTGTGAGGACTTTGCTCTCAATCTGGAGAGGTTGAAGAGCTTTCCGTCTTATCTGGTCCGGAGATAGATGCCTTCTGTTGCAGTTCCAAAGGCATGCTTCAGCAGGACAGCGAAGAAAATCCCAAACAAGGTCAGCGCAAGAACACAGCCCTGCTTCACTCCGCTTCATATATCAAAAGGGTCTGATGTGGAGCCATCAAAGACAACAGTGCCCTTCATATCCTTGTGGAAAGATCTTTGGCCAACAGACTGAGGCAAAGAGGCAAAGAAGGAAGGCCCATAGCCAGAGAGACAGACCAGGGGCAGACTGCACTTGCTCCCAGTGTGGAAGGGATTGTCACTCCCGAATCTGCCTTTTCAGTCACACTAGACACTGTTCCAGAACCACCATTCAGAGCGCGATACCATAGTCTTTCAAGACTGAAGGTTGCCAACTGCTACTGTGAGGATGCCTCTGTGGCTGCTCCCCCAATGCAGGATGCAGCCCACGTCCTGTTGGCATGGCTGCATCAAAGCTGGAGAGTTGGATAAGGTGGGGCTCTTTGTTCATCCTGTTTATATCAGGGCTGTAGGACAACCACTTTTCATGCTTCTAGCATAACATCTAATAGAAAAGTCTTCCCAGTAGTGAGATACATGAGATCCATATATTTAATTATTTTTTTTACATTTTTATACTACTTTTCCTCCAAAGAGCTCAGGGCGGTGTATATAGTTCCTTCTTTTGTCCTCACAACAACCAGTGACCAGTCAAAGGTCAACCAGGGATGGCCAAGACGGAATTTGAACCTGGATATTCCGGATCTAAGTCCAACTCCCAAACCAATCCCAAGCCACTACACTATCCTGGTTGGATATAGGTGCAATTCATGACTCTCTCTGTGGGGGGACGGGGGACATACAAGACCTCGCTTTGAATATTGCACTGGAAACACATGCTGAAGTCACTGATATATCTCTACTTTGAGGGGAAACATCTAAAGACACCCAGAGTGAAAGAATAATTTTTATATCCCTTGAAGGGTTTTTCTTTCAAGATTGCTAGAATCGCGAGTTTTAATCTAATAGAGTTCCAGCTTTTGTTTTGACCTTGCTTGAACACTCTGTATGCTGTAGATTTAGAAAAAGATCAACTCTCTTTCACATCGGGCAACTATAGTTGCTTGTCATATGAGAAAAAACCTTATCTAGGTCACATACAGTTGCTGGAGCTCAAACAACCGTTCCACTGGTTCATAATATTTTATAGGTAATTTCATTTGACTTTATGATAACAGAATTTCTTCCCAATGAATATCATTCATGAACAATCATCCCAAACTGGGTGGAAGTACTTCTCAAATGTGAGACATAAAAATGCAGAGGTGAAATACTGATTTGTCAAGAAGACACAGAGCATAAAGTGTGTGTCTCACCAAACTAATGAAAGTTATTTTTCTTAAGAATATCAGAGTAAGAGAAGTATAAAGGGACAAGCTAGCTAGCACTCTTCTATGAATGCAAAATGCCATGAAATGTGGTCACATCTGCTAGCTAAAAGGACTAGACATAAATCTTTTACATAATAAAAAGCAGAAAATGTAGCATATACATCTTCTTACATATATTATTGAGACTGAAAATGTAGATATTTCATCTATTTTCACTACAGCTGGCATTAAATTTTGGGCTTTAAATACCTTTCTACATGGTTGAACTATGTGCAATCAGTAATGCTCACTCAACATTACACAGATTTGTTTTATATATGCTTAGTCTAGGAAAGGTTGACCTTTAATGACACCAGAAGGTGGACAACACCACTAAGAAGTCAAATGAGTAAAGGCACCTGGGAATGATTAGCTTTAGTTAAACTGATAGTATATTACATAACTATAGTAAAATATCAATCAATCAATATGCAATTACATATTAGGTATTCTAAAGAGTCACAATATGATAGGTGATTATTTTAATTGGATACTATTATTGCTTGGGTTTGTTCTCTGGCTGCTTATAAATCATATATGATATGTAGTTGCTGTCTGTGTTTTGCCTGTATATCAGAGTATTATATATGCATTTGAATAAACCTGATAATAAAAATATTTCAGTGCAAACAGAACATCAGGGTCAGGATTTGTGCTTTGATTGGCTTATTCATAACATTGGGAGAAGTGCAATGAAGATAAATCTATCATGCTGTCATCCTCATCTCACATCTTTATGGCTTGGACACTATACTGACATCATCATAATCGGCTGGAAGGCTTCTATTGTTGCTGCCTCACATCAATCTGAAACAGCAAATTGCAAGGCAGGATTCCTACAAAGAGTTTTTTGAAAGGTGCCATATCTGTGGCAATAGGAGCTTTCTGTTAGGGCTTAGCTTCATTGAATTGGGCATGTGGCCAGCATGAAGCCTCCTGCCAGTGGTATTAGCTGAGGTGGAAATTGACCTAGGTACCAAACCTTGAGAAGGTGCCAACCTGCACTCTCCCAATGGCAAATCCCGAGGCTGTGTGGCCTCCCCAAGCCTCAGAAGGCCTTAGAAAGGCACTTCTTGTTTTCACAGAACCGCAAGTGCCTTTAAGGCCTCTGGCAGGCCTTCTGAGTGCTTCTGAGGTGTGGGGAGGCTGGGCATGTCCTCCCCATGCCTCGGACTACTTCTTGGATGCTTTCCGGGGCGGGTCTTAAAAATTTTTGTGCCCCCAGGTGCCAGACCCTTACGCCACTGCTTGCTGCATATCTAAATGTTCCCTGTAAACAGAGCATGGGAAAAAATTCCAGAAGTCAACCTAGTCAACAATTTTATCCCTTATAACCCATCATGAGCTTCGAGACAAGCTGAAGCACTCTGCTGGGGCTCCCACTATTATCAGCTCCATTGGAATGCAATGGAGCCTTTTTTGGTTGTAGTGAGCTCCTTCTCCTTGCTTAGGGATATTTATCTGACCATGTCATTTCCCTCCTTTAAGGAACTAGTAAACACTATGTCCTTTGGAGTGGGGGAGCTTTTTCCATCATGCGAAAATGTCTGTAGTAAGAAACTGTGCCGTGTAATCCAGCGGTTTTAGTATAAGGACATAAGAAAAGCCAGGCCAAATGTCTGTTTAGTCCAGCATCCTGTTTCCCACAGTGCTCCTACAGTTCCATCTGAAAAGCCCACCAGTAGGGGGAAAAGGTATATCTCTTGCCATTACTCCCCTCCAACCTATATTCAGAGGCATACTGTCTCTAAATCAGGAGGTGGTGCATAGCCATCATGACTAGTAGTCATTAATTTGTGTGGTTCCTTTTTAATGGCATCCATACTAGAAGCCATCACTACATCTTGTAGCAACAGATTGCACAAATTATGTGCTGTGTGAGGACGTCCTTCCCTTTTATCCATCCTCAGTCACTCACCAGTGTATTTGATGTTTTGTAAGCCACTTTGACAACTAGCTAGGAAGCAGGATAAAAATGGAATTAATAATAACCTATCCTTAGATACAAAGACACTCTGAAGGCAAACGCTGAAGCATGCAGGATAGTTGTCAACACTCACAAGGTTGCTACATTGGATAGACGTAGATGGAAAGGTCTGTGCCACAAGGCCTTTTACTGTGTTGGAAAGCGATTTGTTCAGTTCGAATGTGTCATGAAGCCAATACAGTGAACTCCATCTGTCACACAGATACATTTGCAATATATGCAGTTGTGTCTGGCAGTCTAGAATTGGACTTCTCTCTTCTGTGACAAGTCATAAAACCTAAAGGCTTGAGATGATTGTCACTATACATCCGTTTGTTACAAACATGAGAAAATAATATTATTTTGAAACTTGAAGTATTTCAGAATATATAGAACAGATTAAATACTCATCTATAAGCCTGTCTATCTACTAAGATCTTCATCTGAGGCTCTGGTCCAGGATCCCCTAGCTTCAGTAGTTGTCTATCAGAGACAGGACTTCTGCTGTGGTGATGCACTGGTGGTACACTGTGGTGGTGTATTGTGGAATTCCTTACATAGCCACATTTGCCTAGCTCTGACATTGTTAACGTTTGAACATCCAGCTAAAACTGCTCTTTTCTCCTTGTATCCCAATCTTATCCATGCAATCCACCAGCTCCTTTTACTGGCTGCCATTGCTCCAGTTGTGTATGGCTCACAGCTGACGGCGTGGCAGCCTGTAAGCCCTGTGCTGACAGTGGTAGGTAGTAGACCAACCATCGGAGCAGGTAAGGTGGCAGCAGGGATAGATTGAGGCTGATCAGAGCAGGGATTGGTCTGGACCAGGGGCAGGTGACATCTGCGAGATCCAGAGTCCCCATCTCAGGTCTGATGAATCCATTTTGCCCTGACAGATCTGTGCCAGCAAAATAGCTGATGTAGATTTGAGCAGGCCTATAGTGGAGAAGACAGCAGATATAAGTAAACGTTTTCTTTACTTACCGCTCCTGGTCAGTGCAGTTCCTGGTCAGCCTGGGGGATGCAGAGTCCTTGCATCTCACAGGCTGGTCTGATTGGATAGGCCCTACATCTTTTATGGCAAATAATATGGACCTGATTATTTTAACTGCTTTTACTACTATGATTCTGTATACTTTGGGTTTTTTATTGTATTGTTTCAGTATTTATATGTAATATGAACTGTAACAGCCCAATCCACAGTAACTCCCAGTGTGGAAACGCAGCAGCGTAAATGTGGCTCCTGCTGCATTCTGCAGGGGAATTTTGGCCTCTGGAGCTCACCATGGAGTAAAGAAACATTTGTTCTCTTGTCCCAGGTAAGCCCCTTCCGGGCCACTGAGTCTCCTTAGACCTGTGCCAGCTATTTGTGTGGATCCATGAAGGTGGATTGATCCTGGGAAGGGGGATATGTTTCAGCACGTGCTGCTGCTGCCATCTTCTTAGCCCCAATTCACCCTCCTTCCTGCTCCCGTCGCCCCCTGTTCCACCCACCTCTAAACCCATTTTGCTCATCTCCACCTCCCTCTCAGCCCTACAAAATCTTATCTGGGGCAATGGAATTTGTCTGCCATTCGGCTGCCATGCTGAGCAGACTGCCCACTGCTTCTGGTAGCAGTCAGCCTGCATGCTCTGCCACGTTGCCTTTTGCAACAGCTGGAATGTGCCTTGCACAGCCAGAATGCTTGTTCTACCAGTGTTAGGTAAAAATCGGATTGGGAGCTCCTTGATAGATCAACCTTAGAAGAAAGACAACAGAGGAATTTTTTTTTTTTAATAACCTACTAACCCCTATACAAATGGTAGCTAAAATTTGTAGCTTGTGTAATAACATACAGCTACATGCTTCTTAATTTCCATACACAAACCACAAACAATGTACCTTGACCACCACTCTGGCATTATGCAGGTATCTTTCTATACACCATTTATATTTATTTAGTAATTTATCTAGCTTCTTAAATGGACTATGTGGGTGAAGAAGAAACTCTGCAAGATATTTGCCTCAGGCCTCAATTTTCATTTATTTAGACTTTATCTCTCCACTACAGAAGGTCAATGTATCATAAAAGAAACACATAATGAACATTTTAACACCACTTGAAGACTACTAATTCCTGTAATGATACTAAACCAAAGCAAGAAAAGAGTAAATTCAGCCCTTCTATCAAGTATTGGAAAATTGTTGGAGACAAGCAAGAGAGCATGGGAAAGGTCAACATAAAAGCTGGAGCAAGGAACAGTGAAATATACGCGTATTGGTTATAGAAATCAAATACACAGAATTAGAACAGTAAATTTAGAAAACAAATAGTGCATGAAGAATGGGAATTGATGGAAAAAGAAGTAATTCAGAGGTCATTGTTTTAGAACAGGGGTGCTCAATAGGTGGATCGCGATCTACCGGTAGATCGTGAGGCAAAATAAGTAGATCGCGGAGTGCTGACCCCCTCCTTCAGGTGCCTCTGGGAGGAAACGCCGGGAGTAAGGCCCATTGTACTCAATGGGGCTTACTCCCAGGTAAGTGTGGCTAGGATTGCAGCCTCACAGCCTAATCCTAGGCATGTCTACTCAGGAGTAAGTCCTGTGGGGCTCAAGGTACACCAACATACATTGTACACATAAATGTTATATGTTATGATGGTGCGAACATTGTAAAAAAGTCTGGTAGATCTCCGGGCCTTGCTGGGTTTCAAAGTAGCTCTCGAGCCAAAAAAGTGTGAGCACCCCTGTTTTAGAAGATAGCATTTTGTCAGAGCTTAGAACAGTTTCTGGAAGCACTAATGATACAGGATCCATTCCTAACCAACTTCCAGCACTGATGCAGCCACAATGCAGCCCCAAGGTAAGGGAACAAACATTTCCTTACCTTGAGGAGGTCTCCCTGACTGCCCCTCCACCACAGGATGCAGTGCACACACTGCAAGGCTGCATCAATGCTGGCAAGCTGGATAGGATTGTGCCCTCAGATACCTTTTCGAACCTGTTTCCCCTACAGTTTTTGAAGATGCAACAGCACTCCATGCATTATATCAGGAGATGGCAACCTATGGTCCGCAGGCTGGATCTGGCCTGGCACCCAAGGTCATTTAGCCCACACAGAGCTTGTCTTGGGAGGTGAAGCCTCTTGTTCAATTTGCTGCATGCAGGACAGGGAATGGCAGAGCCACCTTCCCAGATTCTGCGCCAGCCCTGTGAGGCACAGGGACCCTACAAGCCTGGGAAGGTGATACTGCCATTCCCTATCAGGCACACGGCAAATTGGGTGGGAGGCCTTGCCTCCCAAGCTGAGCTCCATGTTGCCTTTTCCAGGAGCTCAGCAACCTGGAAGTTCAGTGTTGAATCTCTGGCTCCTTTGCTGAAAACATTGCCAACTCCTGTCTTGACTCTGAAGTGTGTTAGCTGCTTCATGTGTTACCTACTTAAAACATGACAATAATCAGACAAGTCAGTTCAGAATCTGAAAATTGGGAACCTTCCTAGTATACTATTAAGACAAGAGGAAGTTGAATCTCAATATTGGCACATTCTTCCCCTTGCTTTTTCCCACCTGAGAGCTCACTGTAGCCAAGAGAATTTTCTGCTTTCCACCTATCAAGGCTTTGTCAGATACGAGAGGGCACCAATGAACAGGTAGCCTTTTGCTGCATTAACAGTTCACCTGATTGGGGCCATTAGCTGCTACGCTGACCTATTATCTATTGCTAACAGTAGTTCAGATGGAATTTTATATCAGGATTAATTGCAATATAGTCTCAGCAAACAACAGATGCTCCTATATCAGCATTAAGTAAATGACAAAATCTCTTCCGAGAATAAACCACTGTGGACAATGTTAATGATATCATGCAGTTTGCTTGTCCTTGAAAGCTTTCTTCTTTCCCTTTCTAAAGAATCAGCCACAGTTCTCCCAAACATCAAGAAGCCTAGGGAAAAATGCATCGTTTTCTACAAAATCATTTTTGCATAAAGAGGATAAGTGACAACTTAATTATAAGTTAATCTCGGTTTTTATTCAAAGTGCTGTGAAATCAGCAGTAACAACATCACTAAATCTGTTCAGAAGCAGATGTTAATTCACTTTTTTAAATTGACACAATATTTCCTCATTTTATTATTCTGCATTTCCTCTTTTACAAAAAGGAAAGCAGCAATGATCAAGAAATACACTGGTTAACAATTCAAGCGCACAGCAGAAAAATGCACTTTATGTGAAGCAGCACGTGATAAGACTTTAGAAGCTTTAGCTCATACAAAATCTAAATCGGTTTTTGACAATAGGTGACTCATATGACTCAACTGGACTCCACCCAATTGTCTCCCAGGCTCAATTCAAGGTGATGGCAATGACCTACCAAGCTCCCAAGCCTTGACCCTGCTTATGGGGATAGTCTCCACCTTAATATTCTATCACAGTCTTTGAGAGTAACCAGGAATAATGTTAACGTTTAGCATCCATGCACCCAAACAGAATCACAAAAACATTCAGGGAGACCTTCTAAGTAACTGGCTCTGAACTGTGGAATTACCTTCCTTTAGAGATACATCAAAACCCTGTCCAGGTTCATTCTGGGGGCAGTACAAGTCTTTTTAACCCAAAAGTAAATAGCAGCTAAATTGCCTCGCCCATCCTGTGGATTTCCATTGCTGCAACTGCCATTTAACAAGGAAAAAAAGATTCAGTTGGTCCCCATGGGAGCTATTCTCCTTGTTAAAAAGGAGACTGGCATCCATGGATGCCCCAGTCTAGAACACGACCATGTAGGATAAAACCCCCTACCAGGTTCCTATCAAGCGGGTGTGCTTGAGCCTCTATTTACTCTGTTAAAACAAATCTAAAAACATCAACCTTATTCATGAGCTTAGGGCCCAATCCTGACCTGGGCCAGCGTTGACCTCCAGCACCAGCGCTGGATGTCGCAAACATGCCATAAAGTACACCAGTGCCGGCTAGTTGCTGCCCAGAGCTAGGTAAGAGCTTCAGGTGGCAGTGAGGGTCTCAGAGGCAGGGGGAGGCATTCCAGGGTAGGGGAGGGCAGGGTGGGGGAAGGAAATGGGGTGGGAAGGGGATGGGACTGGCAGAGCAGCTGGATCCTGAACTCTGTGTCATTCCAGAAAGCCTGACAAGGAGTGTCTCAACTCTGTGCCAACAAAATAGCCAGTACAGACTTGAGAAGTCCCATCGCAGGGCTTGGGGCTTCCCCCAAGTAGACCTTTGGTGACTGCTGCAGAGCCACAGGATGCAGTGGTAGCCGTTTTGGTGGCCTGCTACTGGTGGCGGTGCCGCATTTAGGATTGGGCTGTTAACCTCACATGCCTTTTGGCCCTTGTAGTTGCATCACGATAGCCACATATCCAAATGCATCAGATGTATGTGTGAAGATATACATTTTAACCACATATTGAACTTTCTCTGATGGAAATTTTCCATATGCAGTACTACATAGGCTTGACTTATTCTACATTTGCTTTATTCATTTTTGCCCAGCCCACAGGTGTACACATTTGGTCCCTATTGCATATATGCAACATTGGGCAGATATGGCTTAATGGTTTTATTGCAGGCACTTTTTTTCTTCTTTTTTGGTAAGGTAACTGAACATTCCGAGAAAAAAAGAGAGTGGTTGGATGGTTTTCTGCTTAAGTAAAAAAAAAAAAAAAAGCAATGGCACAAAAATGCTAAATATTTTAAAATTATAGTCATACAAAGTGGGTTTAGAGTGATTCAGCTTAGAATTTATTGATGTCAAATTCAATTATCTTGTATTTAGAATTTCAAAAAAGAATTTCTAGTCCAGGATGTTAAAGGTCAGTACATTCACATAACCAAGCTGATGTCTCGTATAGCTGTAGTGAAAGTAGAACAATCTTAATATTATACGTTGGTAAGTACCAGTCACAGACATATATCTTAAAGGTATTAATACGAAAAGCTTCATTGCATTACAGTGAACCTTTTCCAAAAATTGTCTTTCATTCTTGAAATGAAGTATTTTCAGATACAAGTGGTTTCCACTTTTATAGACTCTGTGTTGGAACGGGCTCAATTTCATTCACAGTATTATGGAGTTGATTGGAGCTTTTTTCTCTCTTTTAACTATGGTATCAATCAGACTCAAAACCTCTCCGATGCTTCCATTTTTACTTAAATAACGTTGAAGGTGAGGCCACAAATAATCCCTGTGCATTGTTTATGAGCTTGTTTCTCGTTTCACTAAATCACAAAAATGACCAGAGTTTCACAGTAGGAAAAGCAATACATGCCTTTCATTTGAACTAACGGGGCTTTAATAAATATAAATAAAATATAGTCGACACCTTTCATAAAGTGTAGATACAATGCAGGGCTTCTGATAGGGGTTAGGCAAATTAATTTTGATGACGGCTGCTTCAAACTTTCATTCTCTCTAATTAAAGATATGACACAAAGCACCAGAGTGGCTGTTTCAGGCGTGATCTATACCTGGTACTACTTCTAGCTGGTGGAATTTTGCCAAAAAAGAACTTTGGATATGTAGCTGGAATAGTTCTACAAATAAGAACGCAGACCTCTATAGGCTGCAGTGCCTACTGGGGATAACCCTGAAAAAGAAATCCAAATATAATATTTTTTACAAACCAAAATCAAATATCAGAATGACATGATCCTTCCATGCTTTATCAGTGGAACGTCCTTTGATAATCTCCTAGATGGCTGAGCTAGAGATTTAAAAAAATATGGACTTACTGAGGTGCAGGGCAATTTTCCTACTTTCTGCCTATTTTATGGGAACCTACTGGAGCGCAGTTTCTAAGACTTCAGTAAGCTCCTCCCCAGCAACCAAACAGCCACAGACAGTAATAGATGGATCTCTGCTAGACAATGGTTTACATGTTATCTCCTCCTATAGCAGAAGCACTGATGTATCACTTATCTGAAAAGCCAATGCAGAGCAACACCTTCTGCAGTTGTTCTGGAGAAGCACTCCTCAGCCCTCTTAATTCTAAAGTTGTGAAATGTACAGATTTGTCATGCTGAGTCACTCCCTGGTTCAAACAGTGGCAAGTGTCTATTCTACCACCTTATGAACTAGTGCAGCCAGAAGTTCAGGTAACAAGCTTACATCTTCCTCAAACAAAATTCTGAAGCACCAGAGGGGAAAGCACTTGTGACAATGATTTATGGCAAGTATCCATCTTTTGTTGATTTCAGATAAAGCTGGAAAGAAAAGATGCATGCTTACTGAACTTGCACATACTAATAAAATAACAAATATTAAATTAAGATTGACATATCCAACTAGATCAGTGGTTCTCAAATGTTTTAGCATCAGAAACCATGTAAAAAAAGTTTCACTTTATCAGCCACTCAAGCTTCTGTGGCTATAATGGTGATTGGGCAGCATGCTCCCTCCAAGTAGCAGCTTGTTTGACCCTTGAGTCACATCGCCTAATCTGCTCTGTCAGTTTCACGAACTACCCAAAATTGGGTCATGACACCCAGCCACAATTTGGGAACTGCTGGACTAGATTTCATGCTCTTATATAATACACCTTAAGATCAGAAACAGCATTCAAACTCGTGCAGATTACCATAGCACTATGCTTCTCAGCCTGTTTGCAAAGAAGTAAAAATAATAATAATAATCTTTAAACAGGGCTTAGCAAAGAAGAATACTGCTTAGTTTTCAGTGGAGACTGCTTAGATTCAACCTTTTCATTGAATCAGAACAAGGCCTGTTCCTGAGTCCACCTGTGTAGGGACCACATGAAAAACCAGTACCTTGACTTTCAACCCTGCGTTGAGCAGATGGGAAGCACCTGCTGCTACACACACACGCCCAAGCATTTGGATTGCTCCCATGCGCTTCTGCCAGGCTATCAGAACCATTCAATGCATATTGAAAAACCCATCTTTGGAACTGGAAATGGGTATTAGAGAACAATCCTATGCATGTCTACCCATGTCTGGAAATGGGTGTTAGAGCACAATCCTATGCATGTCTACCCATAAGTAAACCCCACTGAGTTCAATGTGACTTGGTCCTATTTAAGTGAGGATACAGCCTTCCTCTCTCACTTTGCAGAGTGGGTCAACAGGACCTAGAAGGCTTTTCCATATTCATTCACTAACTATTAAAAACAAAAACACTAACTATAAGAAACAAACAAAAAGATATAAGCTAAAAAAATGCCAATATAAGCAATGTTTCACTGATTAATATCAGAGACATGGTACATTTTAACTCCCCAGTAATACTCAGAGAACTTAATGATAATACTGTAATTTACAACAATCTAGTAGAGAATCATCACATTTTGCAGCAACAAGTCTTTGTGGTTTGAATACTGGGAAAATGCAATATCCAAGCAATAGAATTGACTGCCTTTTGAGAGGACATCTGGCTTGTCCAAAAAAGGCATGCATGACAAATGTGTTTGCATCGCTTCCCATATCACTATAGCTATCATTTGTACCAGTCCTGAAATCAGTAAGATCTAAATGTTTTACGTGTCTGCTTTCTCTGCAATGGTCACATTCCTTTTGGTCAGAAAAGAAAAGTTATTAACATGCCATTTTAATTCAGCCTGAGTTGATATTAACTGTAGTTTTATGAATATCTGTCAAGAGATTTGACACTTAAAGGAAAGCACAGCTGTTCCTTCCAGAGATTGTTTCTGACAGTTATGTAATTTATCATGGATTAGTCAAAGCTGATGAACAGGAACTGTCCAAGGAATATGTCTTACTGCCATCTTTTAATTCTGTATTAAAAAAAAGAAAAGCCCACTTTGCTTAATATATTATCTGCACTTCCTCAGAGTGCTGTTGGAAAATTAGTATCTAATTCTGCAAATATAACATACGGATGGGTATTTTGTTTATTTCAACTGAATTTATTTTCTTGCAATGCATTTGGTAGTAAAGCATTAGATTTGTGGTCACAGTGTTATGAGAATATAAGTGAGGGAACAGTCTGCGTTCCTAGGGAAAGACACGTGATTCCACAGTTGTACCGCCCTGAAAAAAATAACAGATGCTTACAAAGGGTCATATATAATTGCCTCAAAAAGCAAAATAGCTCAAAGTGACTTGCACAGTGGGATAATTATAAAAGCCATTATTACTATTAGCATTGACTTTTGGCATATAGCACTGTATGTTTGGAAACGGATTTTTTTTTCGGCTGCTAAAAGTAACTTTTATTATCAGTTCAGCCTTGGTGATGGGAGCTGTTCTCTCTGAGTGCTCCATTTTTCACAGCAAAAAAGAAAATTCTCTGTGATTTGAAGTAGAGGAGCTCTCTGTTCAAATGAATGATAATGAGAACTGTCAAAGAGGCAGTAAAATTGAATCCCTGGCCTTTGCTGCTGGGCTGAGAGCTGCAGGAGTTAATTGTGTGAATGGTAATGAGGCCCAGCAGGCGGCAGATGCTCGCGTGCCTTTACAATCCAAATCCCACCAACAAATTCCTCCCGCAGAAACTTTAAGGGATCTCTTGGCACCCTGGAGATGGTGATAGGCCTCCTTGCAGCCACTTGCCACCTGCTAGATCCATTGTTTAAGTTTAAACCTCTCTCTCTCTCTCACACACACACACACACACAGCCCTGTTAGGATAAGTTGTTTGCTGTCTCTTGCAATAACTTTATGGCAGCTGGTTTACCATATTGAAGCTCCTGAAAATGGAATGCACATCTGATTCTTAAGGAAAAAAACATTTCTACCAAAGCACTAACAACCTACTTGGAATGCCGGATGTTCTGTGAATGCAACGTCTTCTGGAGATAAGCCCTTCTTGCTTTTCTCTCTTTATGATTCCCACCCAGCCTGTTTCTTCAATCAGGTTTATGTTTCCTACATACAGTATTTCCCCATGAAACTGAAGCATAGTCCCCAGGAAAAAAACAGACCGTAAAGCAAAACAAGTATGAAATTTAGCTATTGAGGTGCAGTACAAATATTTATTTCCAAATAAAATAATAAATCAGCTGTTTATTAACAAAACAGAACGGGGTAATTATCACTATTATTATTCCTGGATTATTCTGAAGGGGAGAGGATGAACAGAAAAGGGGTATTTTCTACTCTCACTGAAGAAAAGGCCTTTATATCACGTATCTTTAGGACAGAATCTTTTCTTTGCATGAAATCACTCCATTAATCCAGTGTCTGTTGTGGCCCCAACTCATTACACAGCTCTACTCCTCTTTTCCCAAATCATCCCTAAGACACAAGATTTAGCTGAAGTTTATTTTCCTACTTCATACTGTGCTATTATTTTTGAGGCGTTAGGGCTGCGATCCTGTACAACATTACTTAGGTGTAACTGAGGTTACTCAACACAAATCATTTCTGCGTAGGCATGCCTGTGATTGTGCTGTAGGTTTTTCATCCTGTCAGGGCCGATTCTTATAGCAGTTCTGTCTTTGCACTAATTATTTCACTCTCAATCACATCCTGGCAGAATTCAGCATGGGTGGCACCTACCATGAGTTCAGACAACGACAAACCTTTCAAAAATGAGTTTTCCTATGATGAATTCATCACTTGGCATTGTTCACCTGGTTCATACATTCACCAAGAGTTGGTACTGAAGTAGTGTATTAGAAAAGTGGTGCAAGACCCTTCCCACCACCTTGCAAAAAACCTTCTGAGTGAGCCTAAGAACCCACACAGGGTGATAGATTGCATAAACAATGCTCACATGTGGCTGGCTGTTCTCATGGTATTTCCCAACAGAGAAAATTATCTACAGGGAGAAAGAGAGACTCTTAAATTGCTCCTCTTGATATTAGTTCAGCACTGGCTCCTCTATAAATGTATGAACTGCACCATGATGCAGTTACAAGACAAATCCCTTGCAAGACAAATGCATCAGGATTTGATCTGATTTGGAAAAAATGTGGCCTAGTCAGACAAAGGGCAACTGAAATTGTTCTTAAAATATACACTGGAAATTGGTCATAAAATTTGCACCTTTGGGCGCAATCCTATCTTGCGCTCAATCAGGCAAGCCAAGAGGCTTGTGCTGTATCCAGCATAGGATAGGTGCCCAAAGTGGCTTCCCCTTACCTCTGAGTAAGCCACTGCAGCACCTATGGGTATCCTTGGACTTGCGCCACCTCCTGAGGTGGCACAAGTCCGAGGAGAGTGGATTGGCTTGAAACCGCTCTGCACTGCTCGGGGAATGAGGCTGGGATCCGACATAACCGTCGGTCCCAGCCCCACTTCCCGTTCCCTCCCGCCCCGCTACCACCTGCCCTCCCTCTGCCCCAGAATGCCTCCCTCCCACTTCCTCCCTGCCCACCCAAGAGTCTTGTGTCAGCCAAGCTTGGCTGACACAAGGCTTGGTGCTTCTGCAGGCCAGCACACCTCTGCATGCCGGCCTACCTGACTCATAAGGAGGCACAAAATATGCCACTAAACATGGGGAAATTGAGAAGTTGTTTTCCAAAATGCCTTCAAATGGGGCATTCACAAAGAGCATGTAGCTCCCTAGTGTTTTCTCTTACCTGCAGATCACTTATCGGTGTGATTTAACTTCTCTGATATTCATTCAAATTTTGTTGGGATTTACGGTGACATCCAGGTGACAATTTAAAGTTGTCTTTGCTTTCAGGCTCCAGTTTTTACTCTGAAGTCTCACTCAGCCAGATCAAATAATTTAGGAAGTTTGTCACAGGAAGGGAATAAATTACAGTTCTCCTAATTGAGTGCATTTGTCAGGCTACCAAATTGACATTAAGGAATCCTCAATAAACTCTGAAATGGGTGAAATGGCAGTCATGCACAACAATGCTTTCAACTGAATTTTTGAGACTGATGAAATAAGGCAGCATAGGAAGGGAAAAGGGGTCAATGCCATAACATTTTCTTAACAGGGCTTGCTTCACTAAACATTCTGGACTATGAACTAAGAACATAATTTTTATATTCCAAGTTGCCTCTTCAAATATTCTGGTCTTTTTATTAAAATAATTGCTTCCAAACAGAGGCATTGCAATGCTGGAAAGCATAAGCCTATGTTTGGAAGTAATCAGAGAAAAAAGGAGTCGGAAAGATTATATTCCACTCTGTTCTGGGCTACAAAATAAACAAATACAATTACCGCAAAAAGTAGGGAGATTAAAGAATGAAATGCTGTTCATGTTCTCATCTATTCATCTACATTCACTGCGAACTATTTTCACTTTCCAGGATTTCCCGTGTGCATGAACTGGAGCAGAAGCGACCTACAAAACTATATTTTTAAAAAATTGTTGGAATCAAACTAAACTATGAAGCAGAAAACCACAATCAACACTCATATGACCTGAGCACACAAGAAAACTGTCTCTTCTTTGACAGTTTCCAGTCCATTTCCGGTCATGGAACCGCTGCCATACATCTTCTTTCTCAGCTACATGTCAGACTCAGGAGGTTGACAGGAAGCCGAGTTGCTCTCTGCATCCTGCCCCAAGGTCACTGTATAAGTCAGAGTGCTTCATCCTGCAAATAACAGACATGAGGAGACCACAGGAGCACCATTTCACTCCTGACTTTCTACAGTTTTCTTACAGGCCAGCATGTGTGTCTTTGTGGTTTACAGATAGAGAAGCAGGTTCCTGGTTGAACTAATGCCCAAATTGGCTGCTGGATGATGTGAGAAATGCATGGATTCACAAATGTAGCATGGCATTGATGCATCACTTTACCCCTCACCAATACCCTGAGAGGCAACAGTAGTCACTGATTAATCTTCATTGTTGACTTTATTGAAGGTGGGGAAAAGGCAATATCTTTTCCCCAAGGCAGGATGGGGTGTTGCCTACTCATCGACACCTCATCTACATCTCTCAAACTTTCTGCATTTCCCAAACCTTACTATTTGGGGGAAGGCACAGCATCAGGTTTACATGTGGACAGAACCCCAGTCACCCTGGCAGTTCATCATATCTCGTAAATGTACAGATCAGTTCACAAGAAACAGTTTATCATGTGTATTTGTATTCTACACAGAGCTATCACTCAAAATTTCATCCCATCATGGCATTGCTTGGAATTATCTTTAAAATATGTGGAGGCATGTAGTCCCATGCCCACTATGTATGCCCACATAGTGGGAGGCATGTCCCACTATGTAGTCAAGTTATCGGTTGGTCACCCAGTGTACCACAGCAGACTTTAACTGTAAAGTTTGCAGAAAGGTCTTGAAGCACAATCACTCTTATCAGTCACTCATACAAAACTTGAACCCTGTGTTTTCCTAGAAGCTAATACTAGCCTTCTAATCCTACCCTGAAAGCTCAATACTATTCCCCCACCACCAGCACCAATGCAGCCAATGTGCACCAAAGTGCATCAATGTGCCAAAAACACACATGTACTGCATCCTATGGTGGGCTGGCTAGAAGGCTAGAAGGCCAGTTCCTCACTGTGGCATGCAAGCGCCCTCCTTCCCCTTTGAAGCCATTCCGGGCCAAAACCGAGGAGACACCAGAATGGCTCTGAAGGGAAGAGGAAGGGCCACTTGCATGAGGAGCCATGCAAAACTTAGTATTTTGCATCCCCTCTAGCTATGCTACTGGGGTGGGCAATCAAACAGCCCACAGGAGTGAAAACATTTTACAATTACCTCCTGGTAGACTGCCTGATCTCCAATGAGTCTCCTTGGACTGGTGGTATAACGTCCAAGGAGAAAAAAAGGGCAGGGAGATTTTTGAAAGAGGGTACACACTGCCAACCACATCCTCCAAGTCTGAGTGGACTTGGTAAGGTAGATTGAGGCTGAGAAGGGGAATAGGATATTGGTGATGCTTCTGCCGCTGACATTGCACCCTTCCTGGCCTTGATCCACCCCCTCCCCACATCAATCCACCTCCACTTCCTCTCTGCCCCAGTTCCTCCTCTTCCTTACCCAGAAACATCCCTTGTCCTCCTACTTCCTCCCGATCCTCACCCACAGTCTGGCCCTGCCACTTACTTACCAGGGCATCTGCTGCTGCATGGCTGGTGACACTGACCATTTCCAGCACCGGCCTGGTTACTCACTACAGAGCATCAAGTTTTGCCATAAGAGAATCAGGCAAGTTGCTGAAACTCAGGATGCACTGCCAGAACATGTGGGGCACGGCTGGGAGGTGTGGAAGGGAGTGGGAGAGGGTGGCGATGGGGGTGTGGGTGAGTAGATCAGGCCTGGGAGGGGGCAGGATCAGTGGTGCTGGTGTGTGCTTAATCCTATCCCCCTTCCCAGATCAACTTGAACTTATAGAATATTTAAGGAGTGCATGTGGCCACATTTGCACTAAAGGACCTTTGACTCCAATATTCTTGCAGCAGAGCCAACCCAGTGATGAGGCCAACTGAAGTGCTTGCTTTGAGCAGTGTGAATCAAGGTGTGTGCCCACTGCCTCCCTCCAGCCCGCCACCCACAGCCACTTCAATCAGCTCTCTTTCTGGGTGGGCAAGTAGAATCATAATGCAGCAATCTGGATCCCACCCATGTCTCTGTCCCCTTACCTTCAGGTCTGGTGTAGTCTTCTCGCCACAGCATGAGAATTGCTAACAGTGTACGGCTCACATCTCCTTGTAATAACAAAGCAGATCAAAGTATCTTGTTGTGCATCTGAAACTTGCATTGGTCCTGGGATTTTTTTTAAAGAAACAGAAAATCAGGTAATACATTAACTATATCAGGCTTGCAAAATCCTCCTGCCAATGTGCCAGTAAGTGCAAAAAAATTTTGACAAGCGGGTTAAATATTAGTTTTTTTCATTATCATCAATCATCAGAAGAAAGGGTAGGTGAGCAGATTTTCTGCTGGGTGAGTAAATTTTCATGTCAGTTTTGCAAGGCTGCAGTATATATATATCAACTTAAACTATTCACACATGCTAGGGACTGTACTGTGATCAATTTCTAGTAGTTATAATCTTCTCTCTTTCTTTTTGTATAACTACAGAAAAGGCAGAGGGTGGCTGGTTGCAAGAGAGATGGCTTGTTCCATTTCTGTCCCATTCCTCGCTGGGGGAAATGAAAGGTGTTTGAAGTTGAATGCGGGGAAGGGGGTATTTTTGAGATGGAGATTCTCTTCCTCTGGAAGATGGGTAATGGGTGAGTGTAAAAGTTGTACCCCCTTTTTGAAATCAGAGCGGATGGTCAGAAGTCAACTTTTCCTAGTAAAATAACTGGCAATTTGGAGATGCTCAACACCAGTGTTTGGGAAATTACTGCCCTGGGAGCAAATTGGGAATTATCCTTTAGGTGGCCATTCTGAATGGCTGCTGAGGTGCAAGGACATAGATCATGAGCTGTGATGTGAATCCTTGCCAGACTTATGGGGAACGGGGTGTAGATGTTTTGGTAACAGATTGTGTCTCAGTGAAAAGTAGGATCCAGTTGATTGGAGTGGACCAGGTATAAAGGTGGGAGAAGTGAGTTCTTTGTAGAACATGCTCTTGGCTCCATGTACAGTGGGATGTCCTGTCCATTTCTGTCCATTTGAACAATGACAACCCTGTAGGGCTGTACTTTCAGAACCAACAAAATGTAATAAGTATTTTACTAGATTTGTTGTTACTAGTCCAGCTTGCTGCATCTCTCAGTGGCCTGACAGATGCCTCAGAGAGTACACAACAAGATACTAGTATCCTGTTGCAACTCTGTCATTCAGAGATAGCCTACTTCTAAAACCAGGTTGATGCATATACCCATTGTGGCTTTTAATCTGTGATGGACTTTTCACCCGTAAATCTGTGCAGTCCCCTTTTAAAGGCATTGCTGCACTATTGCTAATCACTGCAAAAGTACCATAAAGCACTTTGCAATGGCATAGCAGTCAGCCGCACTGATGGGAAGGCCCAGCCCAGCCCATGCATGCTGGTACAAGAAGCAGTGTGCACCAGATGCAATGCCTGCTCAATTCATCTGGGGATGCAGTGCAAGCCATGCTGGTGGTGCGGCATCACAGCAGGAGAATTTACTCTAGATTGGACTGCCCATCTTGCTTTCTCTGTTTATATATTTCTTTGCTTTATTTTTAATAAGAAAAAAAATCCACCCAAACAAAACCTGCAAACTACTGTCAGCTTGTATCAATGATTATCCAGTTTTAAGAAGATGTGGTGCTTTATATATGATCCATTATCTCTGCACACCCTTATCTGTCCTCTTTACCCTTCCTCCTTATGCTTTCTTGATATATACAGTGTAATCCCAAGAATGTTTATTACCTAGAAGAAAGTCCCAATTTGCTCAATGTAAGTCAATCCCTAAACAAGTGCCCTTGATATTTCTGCTGAGATTGAAATCCATTGAATGCGGGGAGGGGGCTATCTTTTTACTTTTTTTTTTACTCCTTGAGAAGCTGTACAAAGATCTGGCACAATGAATGGTGGCTGCAGGACAGATCGGTAAGGCTTTGCCACTGCCACACTTTTTTTGTTGTTGGCAACCTTCAGTCTCGAAAGACTAAGGTATCGAGCTCTGAAAGGTGGTTCTGGAACAGCATCTAGTGTGGCTGAAAAGGCCAATTCAGGAGTGACAATCCCTTCCACACTGGGAGCAAGTGCAGTCTCCTGAACACCCAATTAAAGAGGTGTTCGGAGTTTGTTTTGCCTGGCCGGGACAAGAGAGTCCAGTCCCTCCCCAAGGGGGAGGTGAAGGGGCGGGGTCTGGCAGCCACAAGGGACCTTTTAAAATGGGACACCCAGCCCTCTTCCTCCTTGGGCACCCTGGGACCAGTGCAACTCCTGAGGAGGCCTCCTTCGCTGGATCTCATGTGCAGCGTGTTTGATCTGTAAGGTGGGGATGGGGGTTTGGACAGGCTCTGCCCAAGGAAGGATCAGGTGCAGTCCAGGCACACCTTCCTGGGAGTAAGCCCCGGGAGTGCAGGGGGACTTGCTTTCTTGC
The DNA here is from genome assembly GCF_035046505.1 of Tiliqua scincoides. Lineage (NCBI taxonomy): Eukaryota > Metazoa > Chordata > Lepidosauria > Squamata > Scincidae > Tiliqua > Tiliqua scincoides. Next base: position 37,820,363 of record NC_089826.1, on the reverse strand, counting down.
GAGTAAGCCCCAGGGAGTTTCCCACTTTCCTGGGAGTAAGCCCCGGGAGTGCAGGGGGACTTGCTTTCTTGCAAGTAAGCCCCGGGGAGTTTCCCACTTTCCTGGGAGTAAGCCAGGATGGGGATGGGGCTTGGAGTGTGCTTGGAGTGTGCTCTCAGTCCTGGGCCTGGTGGGCCTGGTGGGCAGAGGGGGCAGGCTGCCGCCTTCTAGCTCAGAGCCAGGACTCCCTGCTGGCCTTGCCCAGGTCTCCAGCGCACGTGGCACTCCTGCTGCTGCTTCCTGGGAGGGTGCCCACAAGGGTTGCTGGAGAGGGGCACTGTGATCGCAGGGCTGCTCCAGGGCTCCCGCTTGCCCAAGTAGCAGGTTGCAGTGCGCTCCACGTGGGAGCAGGCTCTGCATCGAAGGAGCCCTCCCGAAGGCGCAGGTGCCTGACCATGCAGATGCAGGACTGTTGCAGCTCCCCGCATGTGGCTGGCAGGCAAGCCCAGGGCTCCCAGTGCGCTCCATGTGGGAGCAGGATCTGCATGGCACGGAGCAGGCGCCTGGCCACACATGGCTCAAGCTGCAGGACTGCTGCAGCTCCCTGCATGTGGCTGCAGGCCAGCACGGGGTCCCGACGAGCCCTGATCCCTGCTGCATGCAGGATCACGCACATGGGGAGGCGGCACCAGCTCAGCGCCTCCACATCACCCACTTTCATGCGAGTAAGCCCCAGAGACCATAATGGGGTTTGCCTCTGAGGAGCCAGGCAGAGGCTGAAATGCTGGGGCTGCAACCCCAACCACAATTTCCAGGGAGGAAGCCCTTTGCACTATAATGGGCCTTGCTTCTGAGGAGGCAGGCAGAGGCTGAAATGCTGGGGCTGCAACCCCAACCACAATTTCCAGGGAGGAAGCCCGTTGCACTATAATGGGCCTTGCTTCTGAGGAGGCAGGCAGAGCCTTGGACTCTGGCTGCAATCCTAGACACACTTTCCTGAGAGTAAGCCCCATAGTCTATAATGGGCCTTGCTTCTGAGGAGGCAGGCAGAGTCTTGGACTCTGGCTGCAATCCTACACACACTTTCTTGAGAGTAAGCCCCATAGTTGAGCACTTCCTTTACTTAAAGTCTCAGTCCTCAAGTTTCTAGTCCATAATGAGGATTTTTGGTAGCTTGCTGAATGGCTAGGCAGGATTCTGAACCTTTGTCCCCAATAGACAATGAACCAACATGGTAAAAAGATTTTCTACTTTATTAAATACATAGGGTTACAAAAAGGTTACAAAGGCAGCAAATGCTAGAGGCATAAAAACTTCTAGGAAACATAAGCATAAAGCAACAAAGCTAACTGGCTAACCCTATTAATCTCTGACTCTCACCTGGGTCAGCTTCTTTTGTAGATCCTCAGTTACCTAAGAGGCCACATGGTCCTGGTGGGGCAGGAGGCGAACCCACCACCTCTCTCACTAGTGACAAAGAACAAAAACCCTGTCCTCCAGAAGTGGGGCTGGAAGCTCGCCCTCTCAGCTCTTCCCTCCCCCCTGGAGATCTACAGCTGCATTCCATCCTTGATGGGCCTCTTTCTGGCTGCCTAGGTGCTACATTATCACCTTCCATTGAATTGTAAATCCTGGCAGCTAGGACTGCAAGCCCCTTGCAAGCCCCTTCTGTGTTACTGGGTTACTGTGGTTCAGGCTTTGCAATGCTACTAGGCCTAAACTGTACATATTCATGACAATTCTGAACAGGCACACAGAGACTCGGTCATAGGGTTGCAGTCCTCGCCCACTTTATGGGGAGTAAGCCCCTGGGGGATAATGGGGGCTTGCTTCTGTTGGGGCATGCAGAGGCTTGGAGCATAGGGCTCAGATCCTGGCTCCAACTTCCAAGAAATAAGTTCCAGGAGTATAAGGGGTCTTGTATCTGGGTAGACATAGCTGGACTTAAGGCTACAAACCTATCCACACTTTCCTGGGAGTGTATTCCATTGATTTTAATGGGACTTAATGATGAGTATACAGGCATAAAATGAGCTCCAATGAGTGCAAGCCAGTACAGATACACCAGCCCAACCACCCGCAACAATCTCCTCCCAGGCACCTGACCTCCTCCTTGTTAATACTTCATCAGTTTTGGAGGATATTTAGAGGCATATGGGGAGCCCCTGGCCATCTCGGATTGCTTACAGCATACACTCCATCTATGTGGAAGCCGATTTGAAAGCTGCCTGGCCAGGCTTCAGCACCCAAGGAATGGGGCAGAGTGGATGGGGCATTTAATATGTGAGTATAGCATTTAATATTATGTTTTCCCTGGGCATCAGCAGGGCATTTAGTAACTCACTTGGTGGGCATGCCGCCCTTGCTCCTTGAGAGAGGAGATATGTGTGCCGCCCCCTACGCCTTTAAGGGAAGAGTGGCGTTCTATTACCAACCTGCTTAACAGGCATGCTACCCCTTCTCCTTAGGGGAGGATGACAATCTATTACCAGGCCGCCTAATGGGTGTGCTTACCCGACTTCTGTGGAGGTGGTGGTGTTCTGTCAACAAAGTGCTTGCCAGGAGTACTGCCCCTACTCCTTTCAGAGAAGGGGGGTGTTCTGGTGCAGACCCACTTAGTGGGCATAATGCCACTAGGCCTTTGGAAGAGGGGAGGTTTCAACAACCCGCGTAGCCGTTTCTTCTTAGAGAGGGGTGATGTTTCGTTACCAGCTCACTTAATGGGTGCACTGTCCCAGCTCCTGGGGGAGGGGCAATGTTTGGTTACAACCCCCCTTACGGATTTGTGGCCCCTTCTTCTTTGAGAGGGGGGCGTTCTATTAGCAACTGTTTTATGGGTGCTCTGCCCCCACCCAGGAAAGGGGTAATGTTCTGTCGACCAGTATTGCACGGTTCACTTCAGTGACTCTGGTGTTCCGGGCATTCCTTCCGGGCATTCCCCAATCTGTGGGGGAGCAGCGTTGGAGGGGATGCCTTGCTATAACCTCTCTGCTTTCATCTTGCAGGACGCTGTGGTGGCCTAGGGCGCGTGTTAAGCTGCGGCAGCAGCAGCAGGGATACCTTGCATTAACATCTCTGCTTTCATTTTGCAGGACACGGTGGTAGCCCTGTACGCATATTAAGCTGCGGCCACTCCATGGTCTTTTTGGGCCCGCAAGAGGGCGGCTGCAACCCCCCTCAGATCGCACTTGGGCCTCAGCCCAGCAGTGCAGGTCGCTTGGTTAGCCAAGAAGGGGATGAGATGGGGCCAGCTGCTGCCCGTGTTGATGAAGTTACTAAATGTGAACCACCAACCGGACGTTTTGGGTGCTCCACCTGGGCGAGAATGACCTTTGCAGGAGGTCTGGTCTGGCTCTGATGAGCAGAGCCTGTGAGGACAACAGCACCCTTATGCGTTGGCTGCCTGGTACCGCCTTGGTCTGGTCGGACCTCTTGCAGCGTTGTGGATGGCGAAGGGCCTTCTGCTGCACTAAGATTGAAAGGATGCGCAGGAAAATCACCAAGGGCATTGGTGGCTTGGTGTCTCGCGCTGGTGGCAGCGTGGTAATGCATCTTGCAATTGTGTTGTCGCTACCTTACCTATACGGGGGCGATGTGTGTTCATTTGTCGGAGAAAGGTGCAGGCATCTTTCTTAAGGACCTGCAGGACGGCCTTAAGTCGCTTCTGCCCCTGTTTGGGAGCGGGGGGGTCAAGCGCTAGGCTGACCCCTCCTTGTGGCAGGTGGTGCGGGTTAGGAGGCGTGAATGGGACTTTGGCATGCACCTTCAGGCGGCATAGGCAGGGCAGAACCCTATTTCAGTCCTCAGGGGCTTGGCGGCATGAGGACATAGACGGGGCCCTGGCCGGGACCGTGGGGCACACCTCAGAGGCTCTGCGGCTCGAGGTGGTGCAGTCTGCGGTCCGGCTGCCTTCCCCTTAAGGGACAGACATGGATGAGACGCGCTGTCCCAGCAGCGGGGCGCGACTTGGAGTCGAGTGCATGCCCGCCTGGGGGGCAGAGGTTTCTGGTACTGCCCAGAGGTCAATCCCCGCACCACAGGGGCTTTTGCTGCCTCGGATGCTGCAGGTCTCAGCCTCTGCTTCTCTTGGTAACATGAAATAAAGTTGCCCTTTCTCCCATATCTGTTGTCTCGAGTGTTCATTGGACAGTGCGGAAACAATGTCCCTGGTCTGTCTCCCTGGCTATGGGCCTTCCTTCTTTGCCTCTTTGCCTCAGACTGTTGGCCAAGTGTCTCTTCAAACTGGGAAAGGTCATGCTGCACAGCCTGCCTCCAAGCGGGCCGCTCAGAGGCCAGGACCCAGAATATTCCAGTGCACCGGATCTATTCTGCATGCTGGCGTTTGTAAGCCCCTGATCTAGACTGTAAGACTGATTTAAAAATTGAAAGAAGATTTTCCTTTCAAGGCATGCTTATGGGCACTTGTCCAGGTTAGTAATTGTGCACATTCGGTCAGAAGCAGTAGTTATTTCACAATAATTAACAATGAAATATTGAACTATGATGTTTTGGTTACAACATACATGTCTGTCTCTCACTGACGTTTGCTTGCATTCACAAAGGCTACAGCAGGTTCCATGATTGTACTCTGTAAAGACTAGGTTCCCATGTTATGACTATTATCACAACTGTTGCCTCCCCAAAAGGAAAACAGGGCAGTGTTCACTGAACATAGGCAAGTTTGACACAGGTAGCCCAATCCTGTCTAGCACTGGCACCCGGCAGCCGTCTGGTGGTGCCTGTAGGATAGTGGTGCAGCTTACTCCCCAGGTGCCAAAAAATGCTTTAGCACACTTTTACGACACCCAGCGCCAGTGCTGCAGCCACAGCAACAGCACTCACCTGCAGTAGGACTGGGCTGTTAAATGTTTGATATTCTGCATTGAAACCAAATCAAAGGACAAAACAAGTCAGGCAAGCTTACATTTGCCAGGTGGCAGCTGTAGCTCATGCTTCCTGGCCACAGCACATATTATTATCTTGAAGCAATAAGGTTTCCTTTTAATAATTTAGATTTCTTTTATGCCCAAGCCCAATCACTTGTGGTGGTTACTGCTCAGTTCAGCCTTACGCTAAGGGAATTTGCCCAACACTGCCCAGAAAGTTTCAGACTTGATAGTTAGGGATTATAGTTAAACCTGGGCTTCTCACATACAAGCCCGCTTCTTTGGTTCTTGTGCATACTGGCCTTACTTCCATTCTTGCTCTTTAGAGTGAAGGGCTTGTGGCCCATTTACCTGTGAGTAATTTCTTTAATACTTCCCTGCCTTTCTTTTACACAGGAGGGAGACTGTCATTTAACAGGGTTTTGGCCTTCTCCATTATGATGGAAATATTCTCTTAAGATGTCATTCTGACTTGGCCAGTCATGCCTTTCACGTTCATTATGAAAGTGTCAAATCACATCTCATCTCAGGATATCTTGTTTCCTAGAGCAGGAAGTGACACGATATAACACAATGTGACATAAGGCACCGCACCAGGTGCAACGCAAAATATAAATTCCTATTTTAAAAATAAAACAAAGTTCCTTAATGTCATTATTTGGTGGCACTGTCTCCAAGTGATGAAATCCTATTGCTCTGAGGAAAATTATCTAAGGGCACAATCCTAACCAGCTCTACTCAGAAGTAAGTCCTGTTTTGTTCAATGGGGCTTACTCTCAGGAAAGTGTGATAAGGATGGCTGCCTAAAGTTTCTTGCTTTTCTTTTTTTAAAAGTCCAAAATTGAAGGCCTCTGCTGGTGTGCCTATAGGTTGGTTGGTAAGTTTTGAAATAATAGAGTCTTCTTTTGAAGCTTGCTCCAAACCCCTCCTTTGAGAAACGAGGCAAACTTTAATGTGTACTTTGTGTAAACGTGAAGCTATATTTGGTTAAGAGTGATGTTAATTAAGCTCCTGGATAATGGGTGGTTTCAAAAGCAATGCTGTAGGTAGGAAGAGTTTCTAAGAATCAGCTTGTCTCCTCCAGGTAGGGTGCTTAGATTTGGAAGGGAGGAAAGAAATGTCTGAGGAGAAGAATTCTAAGGTAAATGGAAGCATATTATCACAGAAGCAACCAAGATTCCAGGAAGTTAGCAGCAGTTCACTCACGTGCCTGACCCTGACAACAATTCACAATGTCACACTGTTCAAAAAATGTCTGCTGGTTGCACGTGTAACTCTTCCCTTTCTTTGTGACTAAAACCTAGCATGTCAAAGGTGAACTGGAGTTTAAAACTCTTTGAGTGGATATGGGAGGAAGCCAGGTTGGAAAATGCTTCAACTGTTTGTAAGCAGTTCATTGATAATATTCTAGAACATTCTAAAATTTCTATAGAGCTATTCATTTTTTTTTTAATGATGCTTGGAGGGAGGGCTTTGCTTCTTGGACATGATAAATCTGCAATTCTTTAAACTGGAGTTGTTCTTATCTCGCTCATACTATTAATTCAGAATTCTGGAGTTCCATATATTTGGTGACACTGAGATAACATCAGCTATTACCACATACATGGGCAAACCTTTCATAATAACTTGATGGATAAACTTTTGAAAAACAAAGCCATGCTCTGGGAGATGCCTACAGGTACAGTATATTGTGCTGCCTAGGTACACAACAATGTCCCAAACTCAAATTAAGAAACATTTGAATAGAATAAAGAATGACTCTGTGAAGATGCAGAAATCAAGTGTAATAAATGCTGCAACACTAAGCAGCATCCCCGCATTTGCTGAACCATTATTCATAAGAACATGTTCCTGTTGGATATATATTAATTTACATCCCATTTTAAATATTTCAGCACTCAACTCTGGAATTATTTTTTTTCTCCATGAATTATTCATCCGATGCTCTTTAAAAGGGTGACAGCTTCATTCCCAACAACATAATACTATTAATTGTCATTAAAAAGGTCCTTTAAAAAAAATTGTCCAATTATGATCAGAAAAGAAACTGCACATGGAATTTAAAAAAAAAAAATGTTTTAGGAAGATTCATCAGAGCTGTGAGGAAAGCTGTTTGCTAGCTAATGGAATTAGGTTATCTTTGAATTCTCTCCACCCCAACTCAGAATGGACACTAATTCCTTTCTTTGCTCTTTTGGTGTTTGCAAAGGGGTTCACTAAAGCTTGCATTGATATAATTATTGGCTTGGATTGTTAGAGATTTAGGCCAGATGGCTATGGGTTTCTAAGTCCCAGTTGCTTGTGTTAGCTTTTTAAGTTTGCCTATAGGGTTTGAGGATCAGAACTTTGAAAGGGCTGCAAACTTGTAGAACAGTATTATTCACAGGGGCAGAATGTTCATCGGCGTGATCCACTACTAAATACATTCATTATAGGCATTTCTATTCTATGCAATTTGCCACACGGCGCTGGTTTCTGAGAAAGAAGGAGAAGAAGAGACAATGCCATATAAAATGCTTTTGAATGCTTAAGAAGAAGCAGGTTCACACTGAGAATCCTCTGCTTTCCTTTACCAGAAGAAGCTTCTTAGTGAGTTTGGTTGAATTCTGCCGAGAATAAAAAGAGGAGGGGAAAGCAGAGTTTTACTTATTACATTTGGAGGCATGCTTGCAGGAAATGGGGTAATGCAATGAGTAGCGAAAAAAATTAAATGAAAAACAAGCAATGGAAAGATTATGGGCAGAGCAAATAAACCACTAGGTAAAGACATCAAAGAAATAGTGTCAAAAAAAAAATGGAAGTGCCGTAGGAGTGCGTCTGTAATGCTGAACTTAAAGGAAAATGCACAGAAGGGAAAGTGAAAGCACATCATAAATTATTATCCTTGAAATGAAAAGTGTTTATCAGTTTTTGTGACCTGGAAGCAAGATGAAGCTCTTATAATAAATCATTCATTGGTGGTTCCCAAACTTTTTAGCTAGGGACTCACCTAAAAAAGTTTCACTTTGCCAGTTGCTCAAGCCTCTGTGGTTATAATAGTGATCAGGCAGCAGTGCTCCTCCCAAGTAGCAGCTTCTTTAACCCTTGATGCACATATTCTAATCTGCCTTGTCAGATTTGTGACCCTCCAAAAACTGTGTCATGAGCCACAGGTGGGTCATGGACCCTCACTTTGGGAATCCACTATAGGTTCTATAGCCAACTCTCTTGAAGTGTGATAATTGCACAGTCTGGAAAATTATAGAGTATCTTATAGTCACAGCATGCACACTTGTGACATGTGGTGCCCACCTGCAAGCACATCTGAGACTGCCAACTCTGGAATGACAAATTTTTGACATCTTATTGGAGCCCCAGAATGGAGCTCCAAGGCAGTTTGGATAGCGCTTTGTGGCTTCAAGGGGCAAAACGTTTGCTGGAGGGTAGAACCCAATGGTAAAAGGGCTAAGCCTTGTGCTAAGCTGTGGAAGCCAGTAGTAAAGGGCAGATTTTGCCCAGATGAATGACCTGGCAGGAATGGGCAGCAGAAAGCTCTAGGCATAGAAGTTGGGATCAGCAGAACTACTGCCACCAACCTGAGTAGAGGGAGCAGAGTTGTAAGCCAGGAGGCACTGTCAGGGAGGATACATGCCGAAGTAGCTAGACATTCAGAAGTTTGCTAAGGAAGTATTATTATACAGTGGTTGTGCCAGCAGTTGTCAGGCAGATGTTATTGCAGTTCTGCACCTTCCTGGAGTTTCAACAGTCTCAAAGCACGTGTTATTGCTGTCCTTCTTTGAATAAATAGGAAAGATCTCAGTTTTCACAAACAAATGCTGCCCCTTTGGCTCTGAAGGACATAGGTTCCAGAAGGACACTGGTTCTAAGACCCTGGGAGCAACACTAGATGAGGCAAAGTAGGGGTCCAAGCTAAGTGTGCTCACTTTCATACCTGGTTGTGGCGTCTTTACAGGTGGAACAATTACAGGTGGTAGAACTGTATGCAGAAAGCTCATTTGCCTGGAGAAGTCAGCTTCATGCATGCATTTCTTGTATGTTACGCTGCTCCATCCAGTTACATGGATGAAACAGACATCAAGCTAATATGCAGGCAATTTGAGGTTCTGTTTTATAGTATACATAAATGTAGAACTTCAGCTTGCCTGCTCATTAGCCCATCATCTGTCTCATTCATTTAACTGAGTGGACCAGTGTGATATACAAGGAATACAAGGGTGGAGCTGATTCCTCAGTCTATATAAATGAACGAGGGCCCAATCCTATCCAACTTGCCAACACCAATTAGCTGTGCCAATAGGGCATGCTCTGTATCCTGCAGTGGCGGTACAATCATGGAAGCCTCCTAAAGGTAAGGGACTATTTGTTCCCTTACCTCAGGGCTGCACTGTGACTGCATCAGTGCTGGAAAGTTGGATAGGATTGGGCCCTGAGTCAGCTCATTCAAGTAATGGTCTTCTTCCACTTTTGACCTGGAGTTCCTGTGCTTACTAAAAATTGCTGGAAGTGGTGCTGGAACTTAAGTTGATTCCCTAACTCAAATCCCTCCCCTCCCCACAGCAATTGCAAAGGAGGAAACTTTCTGTCACAATTTGTGCTATGCCTCTAGCTATAAGTGTTCCCATCCTTGATGAATAGCAGATGAAGAGGAGATGATTTTGATTGGGCTGTGACATTGGTGGAATGGGCTGGATTCCTTCCACCATGTCATGAACCAAATCCAAAACCTTCCCAAAGCTCTTTTGTGGAGGGGAAAAAATAATTGGGAGTTCTAAACACAGAGTGTGGGGTTCAATCTGGCACATAAAACAAAAATTTATCGTCAAAGACATATTTTTGGGGAGGTCGCCACTGATAAGATCCTATTCACACTCAACACCTACATAACTTCACAATGTGTGTGTGTGTGTGTGGGGGGGAGTACTCAAAGCAGGGTTCAGAAAGGTGACCTCAGCATGATAATTGTGGGATCAGGAGATCCTGATCCCCCCAAAATTAATAATTCATAGGTCAAAATCAGATCTTGAACTATGTCTGAAAACAAACTGGAAAAGAAAAGAAATTTTTTTTTAACTCTGGTGAAATATGTATATATTCTATACCAGGGGTGGTCCAAACATTTTGGCAGGAGGGCCACATCATCTCTCTGACACTGTGTCGTGGGTCAGGGAAAAAAAAATAATTAATTTACATTAAAATTTGAATAAATTTACATAAATGAATTTATTAGAGATGGAACATATAAATGAATGAAGGTCTTGCAGTAGCTTAAGGCCTATAAAGGCCTTGCACAAAGCAAGGCCAGCCTTTCCTTTGCTGCCACTACTGCCTCACAGATGTGAAACAGCAAGTAGTGGAGGGAGCCCTCATCCCACAGTTCAGGTGAGAGGTAGAACAGTCATCCTCATGCTGAGAGCAGTTGCATCGGGCTAGCACAGGCACCAGCAAGACCCCAGAGGGCCAGAGAATCACTGGAGTCTGGCGGCTCCCCGGGGGCCAGATCGGGAGTCCCTGAGGGCCGCATGTGGCCCCCGGGCTGGGGTTTGGGCACCCATGTTCTATACCCTTGCATATGTCCCTAGATGGAATCACATTTTCAATGGGAGCCATGTTTTGAACTCATTAAAAGTTGCCAGGTCAATGACGTTGGCTCCACCTACCAATCCATGCCTGACCCAACATGTGATGTCATGGCTCCTTAGCACCCACTTTCTCAATGAAGAAAGCAGTTCTGCTACAGTTCTCCCCCTTCTAAATCTTTACTTTCTCACTCCTGTCCACAACATAATCTGCAGAATTAATCTTGCCCTTTGGGAAGGGCAAGGTCTATTAACTAGAGCTGCAGTCTTGGGGATGGGGCCAGGACTCACTGGTAGAGCATCAGCTTTGCTTGGAGAATATCCCAGGTTTAATCTCTGGCAGCATGTCCAGGAAAGATTGGAAAAGACACCTGTCCGAAACCCTGGAGAGCCACTGTCAGTCACAATACCAAGCTGTGTGAAGTAATGGTCTGATGCAGTATATAAACAATCAAGGTAAAGGGCACCCTGAATCTTTTGCCCCCCTCACCCCTACCATCTGCCACTAATGGTGCTGCATCAGCCTGCTTTATGGCTGGCCTGTCCCTGCCACTATCACCACTACCTTTTTCCTCACCACAGATACACATTTCAAATCTAATATTTGAACTGGCCTGTAAAGTGGAGATAAAGGATCTGATTCTATCCAGCACCAATGCAGCCATACTAATAGAGCACACACTGCATTCTGTAGTGGTGGGGCAGACACAAAGTCCTCCTCAAAGTAAGGGAATGTTCCCTTACCTGAGGGTGTTATTGCGCTGCGTTGGTGCTGGAACGTTGGCTAGAATTGGGCCCAGAATTAATGGATCTTTCTCTAAAGCAGGGGTCCCTAAACTTTCAGGGTCCTATCACTCAGTTTTGCTCTTATGGTGAGCCAGAGAGCATCAATTATGGAAAATAAAATATAAAGTTTTGTGTACAACTTGAAGTATTTTCACAGTACGTGAAAAATATTTGCAGGGGGGCTGCTTGCTCCCTCTCTCTCTCTCTCCCTTTTAGCTGAGCTCATAAGAACAGCCCCACTGGATCAGGCCATAGGCCCATCTAGTCCAGCTTCCTGTATCTCACAGCGGCCCACCAAATGCCCCAGGGAGCACACCAGATAACAAGAGACCTCATCCTGGTGCCCTCCCTTGCATCTGGCATTCTGACATAACCCATTTCTAAAATCAGGAGGTTGCGCATACACATCATGGCTTGTACCCCGTAATGGATTTTTCCTCCAGAAACTTGTCCAATCCCCTTTTAAAGGCATCTAGGCTAGATGCCAGCACCACATCCTGTGGCAAGGAGTTCCACAGACCAACCACACGCTGAGTAAAGAAATATTTTCTTTTGTCTGTCCTAACCCTCCCAACACTCAATTTTAGCAGATGTCCCCTGGTTCTGGTAAAGAGCATCTCTCTATCCACTCTGTCCATCCCCTGCATAATTTTGTATGTCTCAATCATGTCCCCTCTCAGGCATCTCTTTTCTAGGCTGAAGAGGCCCAAACGCCACAGTCTTTCCTCATAAGGAAGGTGCCCCAGCCCCGTAATCATCTTAGTCGCTCTCTTTTGCACCTTTTCCATTTCCACTATGTCTTTTTTGAGATGCGGCGACCAGAACTGGACACAATACTCCAGGTGTGGCCTTACCATAGATTTGTACAATGGCATTATAATATTAGCCGTTTTGTTCTCAATACCCTTTCTAATGATCCCAAGCATAGAATTGGGATGCAGCTCAGTGAGGCTGCAATCTTATGCACAATTCCCAGAGAGTAAGTGTCATTGAATTCAATGGAACTTACTTCTGAGAAGACACACATAGGCTTGTGCAGTGAGTGACCCAATCCAGAGTCACTTCATCCACCAGTAGGAAGAAAGAGCATGGTGGCAGGCCTTGGTGGTGAAGGGTGAAGAAAAAGGAGTGGGGGGCTGCCCCCCTTCTTTTTAGCAAGCTGGTGAACATGGGCTAGATGTGGTCCACTATGGCCCATAGACCATAGCTTGGGGACTCCTAAAGACCTTGACTCAGCTATTCAAAGCAAGTTCCTTAACCTGAGGGAAAACAGAAGCCAAATTGTCACAGATCCTGCTGGAAGAATGTTCATGCAAACTTATTTTCATTTATGTCGTGTCTAATATCTAATGCTCTTTACAAAACAAACACACAGGAGGTGTTTAAAGTCATCTCTAATTTCACCCTCGTTTGAGTGAGAGTCAATTTTAGGTTTGTGGCCATATGGAAATCTTTGGAGACTGCCCCTTGCCTACCATAAATGATAGATGGTGCTAAAGAATAATAACACAGGCCTGCAAAATTGAGGGTCAGAAAAACTTTTTTCAACATTTATGGTGGTGTGATATGAACTTCAGGTGCTGATTCCAAAATGGCATCAGTTTTGCCCTATCACATCTAGGGTGCAATCCTAACCCCTTATCTCAGTACTTTCCAGCACTGGCATAGCGGTGCCAATGGGACGTGCTGCATCCTGCAGTTGGGTGTCACTCATGGAGGCCTTCTCAAAGTAAGGGAATGTTTGTTCCCTTACCTCAGAGCGGCATTGCCCTTATGTCAGTGCTGGAAAGTACTGACATAAGGGGTTGGGATTATGCCCCTAGTTTCAGAGATACAACATAGCCTCATTAGTAAATGGCTCAAGTAGCTTCTCCGTGAGGAAGCCATGGTGTAGTCTTCCTCACAAGGAAGCTACTTGAACCATTCACTAAAATCTTGGAAACTTTGATGTGATAGGGCAAAACTGATGCCATTTTTGGAATCAGCACCCCAAATATACCCAGGAATGGGCCTAACTTTTAAGACAGCAACATGTGTGTTGGCCTGTGTAATGGGTAAAATCCTGCTTCATTAAAAGCAAAACCATGGGTGGATTCTACCAATTAAAGCTGCAATCCTATGCGTACTTTCCTGGGAGTCAGCCCCATTGAACTCAATGAGACTTGCTTCTGAGTAGACAAGCATAGGATTGGGCTGTAAGGTTGGAATTCTAGACACACCTGAGAGTATGTTCTATTGAAAGCAATGGGACTTACTTCTGAGTAGACACACAGGATTGGGCTGTAAGGCTGCAATCCTAGACACACTTACCTGAGAGTATGTTCTATTGAAAGCAATGGGACTTACTTCTGAGTAAACACACATAGGATTGGGCTGTAAGGCTGCAATCCTAGACACTTACCTGAGAGTATGTCCTATTGAAAGCAATGGGACTTACTTCTGAGTAGACACACAGGATTGGGCTGTAAGGCTGCAATCCTAGACACACTTACCTGAGAGTATGTTCTGTTGAAAGCAATGGGACTTACTTCTGAGTAAACACACATAGGATTGGGCTGTAAGGCTGCAATCCTAGACACACTTACCTGAGTGTATGTCCTATTGAAAGCAATGGGACTTACTTCTGAGTAGACACACAGGATTGGGCTGTAAGGCTGCAATCCTAGACACACTTACATGAGAGTATGCCCTATTGAAAGTAATGGGACTTAGGCATGACTAGTCATGCCTAAGGACTGCACCGCTTATTTCTGTAGATAAGGTGCCTGGACTATTTACCCTATATCATGCTAACTTTACTTGAAACCAGATTTTACGTGGCTAAAGAATGCTTTTAGTGTGATCTATCATGCTAAAAGCAAGGGCTTTTAAAAGGAAGATGAAAGGGAGCTTCTGAAGAACTATAAGGAAGACAGACAGAGAAAAGCACACAGAAAGCAAAAGCCTCTGCCTCCATCTGGGTGCCAAGTGCGCTGTACACTTTCATCTGAAGCCAGCGCAAGGACAAGGCTATGCAAGCATTTTCCTTGACTTGAAGATGAAGGGGAGTAAATTATTAGAAATAGAAAGGATTATTTGTGGCAGGGGAGGGGAGAAGAAAAAAGACTGCTTAGAAAATCTGTCTCCATGTTCCTCCAAAGGAGGGGGGATTTCAGAAGGGGAACCTCTTTACCAAGCAAAATCAGTCAAAATATTTGGCTTTGTTAAAGAAACTTTCAAGCAGATTGGATGGGCTCTTGTGAAAAGTTATTGTGGGGGGGGGGAGAGGCACCAACCAGCACACCCAAACACAGAAAACTCCCCACCCCAATAGACATCATCATGAAAAAGAGGGGGGGGGAAGAGAGAACAAAAGTTGATTTAAAGTTGTCCTTCAGTCTTTTGTCTCCTTTTTCTCGTGGCACACTCACGTTAAGTGAAGGGGGGGGATCAGCCCCCACTTCTTCTCCCCTCCCCCCCTCTCTCTCTTTAAGTATTCGTGTGACTTCACTGTCCTTTGATTGGGAAGCGAGCTGATTGGCTGGAAGCGATTCAACACATGCAGCCGGGCAAGGGGGGGGGAAAAAAAAAAAAAGCTTTGTCTGAGTTGGAAGTGAAGTTGCACAGATTTTTAGACGGGAGTCCGCAATCGAGGGGGCTGAGTCGGCTGCTGAGCAGGGAGCGGAGCAGCAGCAGAGGGGATCTCTCCGGGAGAGAGAGAGAGAGAGAAGGAGAAGGAGAAGGAGAAGGGAAGGGACCGGACCTCGCCTTGCCAAACCAGATCGGCTCCTTTCCAGGCACTGGGAGTGGATAGTAAGTGCAAACTGGAGGAAGCCCCGATGCTGCCCATCTTCTTGGCGGAGGGAGAGGAGCGGCCAGGCGTAGGATGCCTCTGGGAGCCCTGCCACCCTCTGTACGTATCCCCTTCCACTTTCTCGTGGGCTTTTCCTTCTGAGCTGCTAGGACGCTGAGACTTGGAGCTGCTCGGGAGGGAGGACGGGCTGCCTGGTGATCTTGCGGGGCTCACCTGCACCAGATGGTAGGCAGGGCTTGAGAGACCCCCACCCCCACCCCCGCCAAAGAAGTTGAGCGCAGGATCAAGCGGTTGGGTGGAAGGGCTCGCCTGGCAGGAAGATGCACTGGATCCCCGCGCTCGCCCTGGCGACGATCGTGGCTTGCTCCGGAGGCGCAGCGGGCAAGAACCTGAAGTACCGCATCTACGAGGAGCAGAGAGTGGGCTCGGTGATCGCCCGGCTGTCGGAGGATGTGGCGGACGTGCTGTACCGCCTGCCCAAGCCTTCGTCGGTCCGCTTCCGAGCCATGCAGAGGGGCAGCTCCCCCTTGCTGGTGGTGCGGGAGGACAACGGGGAGATCAGCATCGGGGCTCGCATCGACCGAGAGCAGCTGTGCCAGAAGAACTGGAACTGCTCCATCGAGTTCGACGTGATCACCCTGCCCACCGAGCACCTGCAGCTCTTCCACGTCGAGGTGGAGGTGCTGGACATCAACGACAACTCCCCCCAGTTCTCCCGGGCCCTGATCCCCATTGAGATCTCCGAGAGCGCTGCTGTGGGCACCCGGATCCCCTTGGACAGTGCTTTCGACCCCGACGTGGGGGACAACTCCCTCCACACCTACTCGCTGTCCACCAACGAATTCTTTACCATCGAAGTCCGGACCAGGACCGACGGGGCCAAATACGCAGAGCTGATCGTGGTGAGCGAACTGGACCGGGAGCTGAAATCCAGTTATGAGCTCCAACTCACCGCTTCGGACAACGGGGTGCCCCAGCGCACTGGAGCCTCCATCCTCAAAATCAGCATTTCAGACTCCAATGATAATAGCCCTGTGTTTGAGCAACAGACCTACATCATCCAGCTCTTTGAAAACTCACGGGTTGGGACCTTGCTCATTGACCTCAACGCCACTGATCCGGACGAGGGGGCCAACGGGAAAGTTGTCTACTCTTTCAGCAGTCACGTGTCTTCCAAAATCCTTGAGACTTTTAAAATGGACCCCGAAAGGGGGCAGCTGACCCTTCTAAAACCAGTGGACTATGAAACCACCAAATCCTACGAAATTGATGCCCAGGCGCAGGACCTGGGTCCCAATTCCATTCCGGCCCATTGCAAAATCATCATTAAAGTGGTTGACGTGAATGACAACAAGCCTGAGATCAACTTAAATCTGATGTCTTCTGGGAAGGAGGAAATTGCTTATATTTCGGAGAAGCCTTCCAAGGAGCCCTTGTTTGTGGCCCTGGTTCAGGTGCAAGACAAAGACTCTGGACTGAATGGCGAGGTTTTGTGCAAACTTCATGGGCATGGCCATTTTAAGCTTCAGAAGACCTATGAAAACAACTACTTCATCTTAACCAACACCACTCTGGATCGAGAAAAGAGATCTGAATACAGCTTGACTATCATCGCAGAAGACCGAGGGACACCAAGTCTCTCCACAGTGAAACACTTCACTGTGCAGGTTGTTGATGAAAATGACAACCCGCCACAATTCCAGACAAACAGATATGAAATTGTCATTTTGGAAAACAACTCTCCAGGTGCCTACATCACTTCTGTCACAGCAACAGACCCAGATCTAGGAGACAATGGACAGGTGACCTACACAATCTTGGAAAGCTTTATCTTGGGGAGTTCCATCACCGCTTATGTGACCATTGACCCCTCCAATGGAGCAATCTATGCACTTAGGACTTTTGACCATGAAGAAGTCAACCAGATTGCCTTTGTGGTTCAAGCTAGAGATGGAGGCACTCAACAGCTGGCCAGTAATACGACAGTTGTGCTCACCATCATTGATGAAAATGACAATGCCCCTGTAATTGTGGGACCAGTACTCCACAACAATACAGCTGAGATTTCAGTCCCTAAGGAAGCTGAAAGTAATTACCATGTTACTAGGATCAAAGCCATAGATAGAGACTCAGGGATGAACTCAGAGTTGAGCTGCTCATTAGCAAGTAGTAGTGAAGACCACCTCTTCATAATGGACCCACAAACATGTGACATCTATCTCAATGGTAGTATTGAATCTGCTAAGTCAACAGAATGGGAACTTTCAGTAGTTGTTCAGGACAAAGGAAGTCCACAACTCAGTACCAAAGCACTTCTGAAATGTAGCGTTTTTAAATATGTTTATCTACCTTTAGCTACAGATGCCACTTACATTACCCAACCCCCTCTAGATGTGTCCATGATCACAATTATCTCCTTAGGGGCAATCTGTGCAGCATTGCTTGTCATCATGGTCATCTTTGCTACAAGGTGCAACCGTGAGAAAAAGGACACCAGGTCCTATAACTGTCGTGTTGCTGAATCCACCTACCAGCATCATCCCAAAAGGCCATCAAGACAAATTCACAAAGGGGACATTACACTTGTGCCTACCGTTAATGGGACTTTGCCAATAAGGTCTCACCACAAAGCTTCACCTTCATCATCTCCAACTCTAGAAAGGGGACAAATGAGCAGTCGTCAAAGCCATCACAGCCACCAGTCTTTAAACAGTCTGGTGACCATCTCGTCAAATCACGTGCCAGAGAATTTTTCTCTCGAGCTCACCCATGCTACTCCTGCTGTGGAGGTAAGATCATACACTGTATTCTCAGGATCATTCGTTCACACATGCAAGCCCTTCCTGTTTCACACATTAACTATTCCCTACGTTGCATGCACTTGAAACCAACCTCTCAACTATTTAGTGTGAGAACTGCCCACACTTTTATGTTCAGTGTCTGCTTATGCTTTTGGAAGCTATGATATGCTGCAGGAGCCCTGTACCTGTTCCTATTGTATGCACACAGTGAAATCCACATGTGTGAGAGTTTTACATTGTGACACAGAAGTGATACCTGTCTAGGAAATGTGCATCATGTCAAATGGTCCTTAGTATAGATCCTAACCTATATATATGAATGTACAGGTTTTAAAACAAATCATTGAAGGGTATACAATTCCTTTATAGCCACTCCTGCTACACTGCAATGTCAGTTGCATTTTAAAACAGCATGACTACTAATTGCATTAATGCTATCATTAATCTCAAACATCTTTGTTGCCTGCTTTATTTTGGCATTTTTTACAGAAACATATTTGATAGGCTCGAATTATTCTCTCCACTCTTTATTTAGATGTTTTTAATAATGTATTTACATATACAAGTGGCACAAAACAATGCGGGAGTATATTAGACACACTGCCTCAATTTAAACTACAGCTGTTCTAGCAGCTTGTGTTAACTATGCATGCAAATCTGTTAATGAATGTGTTTGAAGGCCCTGAGCCATAGCTCAGAGCATTTCAGTGTAAACTGATTTTGAGTCCTCATGCCTTCAATCAAACTAAATCCATTCACATCCAAATAGTTCTGCTTAACTAAGTGGAGGAGAAGATTGAATCCCAAAGCTAAGAAACAGGCTGAACTATATTGGTGAAATGCCCTTAGGGGCTTCCAATGGAAGGATTGCATTATGGACATATTTAGCCTATATCTTATTATCTTGTTACAACATGGACAGATTCAAATAGATTGCTAAGAGAAACCATTTAAAGCATGCTTTCTCTTCAGGAGAGAGATGGTTATTATTTCAGCAAGTCAGTTTTTCTGTGTTCTTCTTTTCAGGTTTCTCAACTTCTCTCAATGCTTCATCAAGGCCAGTATCAGCCAAGGCCGAGTTTTCGGGGAAACAAATATTCCAGAAGCTACAGGTAAGAGTTTTAGTGAGATCAATGTTGAAAGTCCTTTTACCTGAGGAGAGTGCACTGGCACATGAGCCAATAAAGCATAATTCAATCAACATGTCACTTCTGTTTTATTGCAGGTATGCCCTTCAAGATATGGATAAATTCAGCTTGAAAGACAGTGGCCGTGGTGACAGTGAAGCGGGAGACAGTGATTATGATTTGGGGAGAGATTCTCCAATTGATAGACTTCTGGGAGAAGGATTCAGTGACCTTTTCCTTACAGATGGGAGAATTCCTGCAGGTAAGAATGCAATGAAAGTTGAATGTTTGTTTTTTTGTTTTGTTTTTTTACAGGGTTCTCTGACAGTCACACCAAGGCAGGCTCACATGGAGGAAAAACAAATGCTGTACTTTTCAGGCCTTTTCTCTTTCTTTATCCTCTGTTTAAGCAAACTTGTTGCCAGCTCCTGACTCCCCACCAAGCAGCTCAGCTGATGCCTTTAAAAATGGTATTGAAAACCTGGTCAAACCAGAAATACCCCACTGCTGGGAATACCTGTAGCCCCATTGCCTGCCTCTTTAAATCATCCTTAACCATCAAACAAGTGGGTAGCTCTTTCTCTCAGTGGCTATATTGGGTGGAGCCAATTTGGTGTAGTACCATGAATGGCAACTAGATATGTATGATCATAGTGTAGTTGGCAGAGCTCCAAGACTTCTCTTAGTGCAGGAGAAATGATGTAGGGTTACCAGACACAAAGGGGGACAGAGTGTCTATACCTTTAACCATTGTACAGAAGAGGGAATTTGGCAGGTGCAGCTTTTTAACCCTTCCATGTTGAGCTGCACCTACCAAAATTTCCTCTTCTGTACAGTGGTTAAAGGTATAGACACTCTGTCCCTCTTTGTACCTGGTAACGCTAGGTGATGTCATCAGCAGGAAGTGTCAGGTGCTACCTTTGAAACATTTTTCAAAGGATGTGAGCTGAAAAGAAACATTAGGCTCAGTAGGAGGCAAACTGAGAAATTTGCCACGGGGCATATGATGTTGTGGTCATTTTCTTTCCCAAATGCTGCCTGAGAGAGTATGTAGTTCATGTTACATTAAGGTTACAGTCCTATGAAAATTAACCTGGAAGTAACTCTCTTTGAACTCAGAGGGACTTATGTCTGAGTAAGCATGCATAGACCTTTCATATTTAGTAGGGACAGTTTTTAGTTCTGTTTTAACATGTTTATGGATTTGTTTTAAACTATTGCAACCCGTTCCAAGAATTTGGGTTGAAATGAATGATACCTTTAAATAAAGAAAAAACAGTGGCAGACAGAAGGAACTACTCAAAGATATTTAAATTGCTTTTTTCTGTTATATAGTCTTAGTAGGGTGTGGTTAGGGAGTGTCCTGCAGCTACATCATTGTATAGCCTCATAATGTTCTGTGTGCATGTTTGACATGCTTATAATGCATTGGGTTAAGTCCCAAGGCTTTGTCTGGAGAAAGGAGTTCTTCCTTAGAAGGAAGACCATTCAAAAGAAATCTTAGGATACATTCCCTTGTACTGAAACATGTAGTTCCATAGAAATGGCTACATGATGCTGAATTTAATTTCAGTTGGGAGAACCTGTTCTTCACTGAAAGAGAAAATGCAAACTTAGGCCAAACATGCTATTAGTTTGCACAGTTATGAGAATGAGGATTGGTGACTACTCCTACATCTAAACAGTTAGGTATCAAAAGTAGTTGTTTTTTGTTTTGTTTTGTTTTAATTTTCACATTTGTATACCTCCCTTCCTCCAAGGAACACAGGGAAGTGTACATGGTTCCTTTCCTCATTTTGCCCTCACAACAACCCTATGAGGTAGGCGAGGCTGAGAGATAGTGACTGGCCCAAGGTAAGCCAGGAAGCTTCATGGATGAGCAAGGATTTGAACCTGGATCTTCTAAGTCCAAGCCCAACTCCCAAACCCACTATACCATCCTGGCTGCCCCAAGTGTCTAAAGTTGCAATCCTACGCATGCTTCCTTAATAATAATACTTGACATTTATATAGCACTATCTTGATACCATCCTTACAAAAACCCTGTAAGGTGACTGGATGCTAAATATCTCCATATAGCAACTGGGGAGCTGGAGTTGAGAGGGAGTAACTTGCCTCAGGCTACTTAATGAATCCATGACAGGTGAGCAAAGAACTGGGGAAGGGCTCCAGCAATCCTCAAAGTGTCTGCTCAACTTTACTGAGCTCAGTGGGACTTATTCCCATGTCACTGTGTACAGTGTTGCAGCCTTAGACACTGTGCTGTAGTAGCATCCCTTTGGTGTAAGTTCCATTGAACGTGGAGGAACTTACTTTTGAGTAAGCACATGTAGGTTGCAGCTGCATAGCCTTTCAGCTTTAAACTGAGCCTAAACTGTGGGGATACAGCTGTCCTTGTGCACCGCTGAGCCCTTCCAAATTTAGTGTACTGTATGGCAGCTGGATAAACTGGTTATTTTAGGTACTGTTCCCATGGGGATACCCATTCTGGAAACATCTTTGCTATAAGAGTCAAATATAAAAAGGAAGAGTTGATCCTCTGAAACTCCAGGTGCCTCCAGTCTTGTGCTGTAATTTCTTCTGTAGTCATCCTTGGGCTGTTTGATTCTGTGGTGGCAGGTGGTAGTAAAAGTTCAAAGGTAGTGCCATTATTCACATTGTGATGTAACAATTGTTTCTTCAAACATTGAATAATGGGAACTATTTTCTGTAATATTTTTTCATTTGCCCACTGCAGAACAATCAAAGCAAATGGAGGCCATTAACATCTAGCTCAGTGTTTATGCCTTGTTGTAAATGCAGTTATTCAGTCACTTATTTATGAAAGAGGCAATTTTGCAAAAAATAAAAATGCAAACTTAGATCTTCATCTCAGGGTCAAAAGGAAAACTTTTTTCAAGGCTTTAAAAAGTTTTGCTGGCACTTTTTCTGATGAGCCCCACTGAGTTCAGTGGGACTTTCAGGATACAGGATTACAGCCTAAAAGTTTTACAGGCTGTAAGAAACAAAGATCTGCAATTCACTAAAGCTGCAATTCTGTGCACACTTACCTGGGAGTAAGTTCTATTGAACTCAGCCTTACTTCCCAGTAGTTTGTGGAGCAACATGGGTTAAGCCACTCCTTCAAAATGGGGGTTCACAGGGCTGACTGCAAGGATCCCAGAACAAAAGGTACTCTTACCTTACAAAGTTGTTGCGGCCTGTTCATGAACCAACCACTGCCACAACAGTGCCCACTGGTTCATCTGCACAAGTGATATGTTCCAAGTTCTCCAGATTAAACTGTGGTGCACAAAGGGTTTTAGTGTTTTTTACTAAATGGGATCAGGCAGAGTCAGTATGGAGGTGGGATTCAGAGGACTGTCACAGGGACCTTCAAACATGTATATGGATGCAACATTCCATCCAAGATTTACTATAGTTGGTGGTGTAAAACCCTCCAGTAGCAAAATCACTGGCGCTGTTAAAAGTATTTCCATAGCTCTGGCCTACTGCCCAGCACAGAAGCCACTTTAGGCCCTGTGGCACACTCTACTGCGTGTGCTTTTAATAGCTGAAGTGGATTCATAGAAGCAGGATAATTGCTGATCACCTTATCTGTATTATTCTGGGCCAGTTCTGATGATATTTTTAACCCCAAACCAGACCCATGTGGTACATGCATACCTCTCCATTCTTTTCCTGTCTTGGGGAATTTGAAGAGCTTTCTATCTGATCTATTCCTCTATGCAATTAAAGAAAGCACCCCAAATTTCCCTGGGGAGGAGCCAGGATGTGTTAGCTCTATGAGTGTGTATGTGCATGCGGTCAGATCAGAGTTAAAAATATCATCTGAACCTGCCCATAGTTAGAGTGCTTCACCTTTTACTTCAGATGACTATTTTGTCATTGTTTCAACATTGACAGTTTCTGTGCAACCTGTGTGTGATCTTCAACCTTTCAGGATCATAGGATCTTTCTTGTTCTAAGTCAGACCATTCGCTCATCTAGTCCACTCTGACAGGTAGTGGGTTTCCAGGGTGTCAGATTAGAGACTCCTAGCTGTACCTGAGTATTCCAGGGATTGAACCTGGGACTCTCCATTTGCAGTGTTCTGCCACTGAGTTGTGGTCCTTTCCCAATGTTTGCATGGCATCCTAGCCCAAATATTTTGCTAGTCATCTGAGCCAACACTGTAAACACCCCAACTCTTTATGCATACAGGTTTTTGGAAACTTGCCCGTAAATCACTCATTTGCTACATCCATTGTAACAGTAACTGGACCCTAGGCACCTCAGCTTCTGCCAAAAAAAAAAAAAAAAAAAAAATGGCAACCAGCACAAGTCTAGAGGGTTGCAGCTATCTTTAACTGAAAGCCATTGGGTGTATAACATCCGATCTCACTCATGGAGCTCTGGATTCTTCTGAATAGGTCAGATCTGTTGAGTCATCTTAATAAGGTCGCTTAGAGTCGGAAGCAACAGATGTCAGTCTGTTGAATTCACTGCCACTAGGAAACAATGGCCCACATAGGAAACCATGCCCTTCCTGCCATATTAACCAAAGCTCCTGATTATACCTCTTCTCAAACTTGCTAGCTGGTTGAAAACTTTGGTTCTCAAGAGACTCGGTCTTTGGTCATCTACTGATTTGTAAAGCCCCCAAAAACATATTAAGAGAATTGTATACAATAACGCTGTTGTCAAAGCAAGGCAGTGATTTAATATGGAGACATTCAAAAGCATTTGCAGAAGTGAGCACACATTGGCTACTTTCTGAGGCAGTTCTTTTCAGGAACTGAATATATGTTTACAGAACTTCCACCACGTTTAGAATGTATGTGTGTTTTTGCCCTCAGTGTAACATGGCCCAGTCTGGGTCAGGCTTTAATGATGCAGACTTTGTCTTGAACAGTACCCAGAAACGTAAATGAGTGTTAACCTCTCACTTTTATTTTGGTTATTACAGCAATGAGGTTGTGCACTGAGGAATGCAGAGTCCTTGGACACTCTGACCAGTGCTGGATGCCACCCCTTCCCTCTCCTTCCTCTGATTATAGGAGTAATATGTTTATCCCTGGAGAAGAGTTTCAGCCACAGCAAAGCCAGCCACAGCAGCAGCAGGTCTTAGAAGATGATACTCAGACTGTTGAATCATCTGAAAAGAAAAAGAGCTTCTCAACCTTTGGCAAAGATAGTCAGAATGAGGAAGAAGCAGGGGACATGTGCACCTCATCTCTGCTCTCTGAAATGAACAGCGTCTTCCAGCGCCTGTTGCCTCCATCCTTAGATGCCTACACAGAATGCAATGAAATGGAGCCTTCCAGTTCACTAGAGCGCAGGAAAGGACATTTACCTGCCAAGACTGTAAGCTATCCACAAGGGGTGGCGGCATGGGCAGCTAGCACACATTTCCAAAACCCCGCAAACAACACTGGGCTTACTTTGGGAGCTCACTCAGGTGCCCAGCCATCTTCAAAATGGCTGCCTGCCATGGAAGAAATCCCAGAGAATTATGAAGAAGATGACTTTGACAATGTGCTTAACCACCTCAGCGATGGTAAACACGAACTAATGGATGCCAGTGAACTGGTAGCAGAAATTAACAAGCTGCTACAAGATGTTCGGCAGAACTAGTGGGGTTTTGCTTCTATAGCATATTAATTTTCCATATTTATGGAAAACTGAGGGAAGGGAACCCAGAACGAAAAGAACTGGCATTGCCAATTAGTTGCATTTATCATAAATGTGTCTGTGTATGTTGAATATTAAAATACTGTATTTTCATATGTACACAATGCAAGTGTGATTATCTTTAACTGTATTTTAAAAATACATTTGTACCTTATATTTATGTGTAATTTAACAAATAAATTTTATTTTTGTACTCCCATGGCAAGCATGTTTTCCTATATATAAGCACCTGGCACCATTTGTGTCTGACATTCAGTATTCTTGCCACAAAAGTGTATGAAAACTTAAAAAAAACAAAAACACTAAGGGATGCCATTTTCCGTGGTTTTCCCTCACCCCAAATTATATGTTTATGCTAAAAATCAAATCAAATGAAACCTTATCCAAATGTTAGTTTCAATAACTGATCTAACATCTTGTTGCAATGTTTCATTCTTATAATAAAGAATTGTCAACTCCCTTGAAGCCTAGAAGTTCTTTTTATTTCAGGTTGAGAAAATTCATTCTCCCATCTAATTAAAGAGTGAGTAAGTTTCTTTATAATACAAATCAGGAGTCTAACTCCCAACTGTGCAAATAATCCCAAGATGAAATAAGAGCTGTTTCACATTTGCTGTCACTTTCAGATGGTATTTTTAAGGCCCTCTGCAGAAGCCCACAGAACTAGCCTTTTCATATCACCCCAAACCTAAAACAACAACTGCCATCATTTTTTGGTATCCATAAAGACATTGTAATATATGCAGTAATAAAAATATTCAGGTATCCTTTGACTAGCTCTCAGGTAGGGTATAAATACAAAGAGTAAGGAGTCAACAATGAGATGAAAGCTGAAAACTGGCAACACTATTTTCATACATCTGTATCTTGATTACTAGCATGCACTCCATGCTCCATGCTTTCAGAGCGCGATACCATAGTCTCTCAAGACTGAAGGTTGCCAACAAAAATGCTTAATTAAGGATTATGGTTTCAATTACAAAGCCTTCTACACTACCCGTTGAATATGTATAATATCTTTATAACAATGTGTACCAATGGTTGGTTTGTGTAGAATTTGCAGTTAATGATGGACTTGGGATTGCCAACTGTCTATAAAAATCTCAGCCTTGCTGATTTCAGTACCTCTGTTGCCAGGTGAGGGAAATGAAAGGCTTGGCAAGATCTCCTCTAACTAACACGGCCTTACCAGGAAGTGACCTGAAACAATCATGTGGGTGAGCTCCTCAGCCCATCTGTACATTGCCCTCTCCAGCCTGCCGCTCCACTGGTGTTACGTGAAAATCCCCTTTTTCCCTTCCAAGTTGTGTTTTTATATCTAGTTATGTATTTTGGACTATACAGACCAAGCAAGCAGGCCATTCCTCCCCCAGCACATGTTTCTAAGGGCCATGGCCAAGCTACAAGCACATGAATTACACAACCCCCAATTCCTTGCAGGTCAATGTATAACCTAATCACTGTGTCTCCTGATTATGCAAAACAAGCATGCACCTATGGAGGAGGAAGTCTATTGTTCTTTTGTTGTAGCTTTAACACTCTTAAGCACCTTATGCAAATTGCCTCCCTCCCCCAGAGCCAAGCTTTGCTGATAACAGAGTTCTGGACCCTTCCACCTTTTCTTTACATACTTCAAGTGTTACTGAGCATGCCCACAGCTCTGGGATACTTCCGGTCAGTTTGAATTGACTTCCAGGTCAAAGACAACTCTTAAGAGAGAACTCAGAGCACATGCTCTCTCTCTGACTGCCCACTGGCCGGAGTGACCAGACTCTTCCTCCAACTCTCCCCCCCCCAGACAGGTAAATATATCATTGCGTCTAAACTTCCCCCCCTTCTTCCCTACCTATTCCTCCCTGCTCCCCCATCTTTAGTCAGCAACTGGGTTTAGCAGATTAAGGAACCCCTATAATACCTCCCTACTTTCTGTCCATTTCTGATTCTTTTTCGGATGCACCCCAAAATACATAGCACACGCATCCACCACTAGTTAGGTACACCAGACCAGTACTAGAAATCTATACTTATCGATTCTCCATGTGTATTATGTTTTACCTTTGTGTATTTTTGTAATAAAAATATAATCCTTTGATTGAAAGTTACCTTTCTCCCAGTCTCATTAAGCTAAACAAGAGATTTCTTTGCTCTACGCTGTCTTGTATCCAGCCTATGGTCCCAAAAGTTTCCAGAAGGCTAATATAAATAATTCCCCTAAACAAAACAGCCTTTTTGGTAACACTGGGGGCTTGCTGAGAGTCAGAAGGGGATTGTGCAGTGGCAGCCCCCTTTTGGAGGAGGAAAGGGGAACAAAATAAAAAGGTTGCCACAGTTCCAGATTGCTTTTCCCCACTAACCTGGTGCTTATGTAGTACCAAGTGGGCAGAGACAGGAAATCTGGAGCCACCAGGCCCCTTTCCCTTCCCTGAATTTACCAAGCATGGCACAACTTCCTTCCTCCATGCTGCTTCCATTCATGTGAAAAGTAACAGTGCATTAAGGGTTCCAAATATCCACCACTTTTATTCATCTGAAACAGAAGTGGCATGGTAGGAAGAGCCTGCTTGCCAAGGTAAGCTCAGGGAAGGTAAGGTGGGGATCCCTTCCCTATCCACAGGAGGGTTTGCTCATCCTGCCTGTTCATCCACTTCCCCTATAGATTAGGTAAGGGGATGGGTGGGTAAATGAAAGAGTGGGAGGAGGAAAAATCATATGCATGTCTATGCAGAAGTAAACCCCATTGAGTTCAGTGGGACTCCTGGACAGCGCTGTGTAGGATTGCAGCCTTAGGAGGGCCAAATTCTATCTAAATTTCCAGTATGATGCAGTCATGACAATGTGGCATATGCTGCATCCTGTGGTGTTGGTGGTGGGGAGCCTCCTCAATGTAACGGAAGCTTCCAGTCATGGAGACCTCCTCTAGGTAAGGGAACATTTGTTCCATTACCGCAGGGCTGGTGCTGGAAAGTTGAATAGGATTGGGCCCTTAAAGAGGTATCTTTACACTCTGAAAGGACCTTTGGAAATCCATTTTGGGACCTGAATCTTTCAATGAATGTGGGGTTTGCTGTTTGTTGACCATGATGAGTTTTTAGAAAATTGGTGGTATAAGAACAGGAGCAGCCATGCTCTTCCTTAGCAACTCGGGTTTTCTTTCCATTTCCTTGCCAAATACAGCAGTGTTTGCAGCCTCTTTTTTGTTTATTTTTTCATAGATAAAGAATAATCATCCACACCTGTAAATACTATTAGACCTCTTTACAAGGTTTGTGTATCTGATTTCTGGGGACATTGCACATGTGTGAATATTAGTGCTGTAGAATGGTTAGAAGTGAATTATATTTAGCAAAGTTTTGCATGCCTTAGAATAATTATGAGTAAATGTGTGTCTAACATTTGAGGTGTTTGTTGGTAACACACACACACACACACACACACACACACACACACACACACACACATCTTTTGAAAGCCTCAAACTGTAATTCTCTTCTTTTGGCAATTCTGTACATAAGAACCAGCAATTGGGAGATGACATAGTGCAGTGGTTACGAGATGGTGCTGGGAATCATGAGCTCCCGGGTTTGCATCTTGCTTGTGCCATGAACGTGCTAGGTGGCCAAGGGCAAGCTCTTCCCTCACAGCCTCATCTTCAAATTGGATATAATATTTGCTTATTTACAGAGCTGGTGTAAGGATGACAATGAGACATGAAAAGAGCCTCCAAAAGAGGAGGAAGGGGGCAGAGGCAGATCAGAAAGCCATTAGAAGGGAGACCATATTGGAGGCCATCTTGGCTGAACCTCACGTAGCACCCCCTTCCAGCGTGGTACAGGGTGGCCTGCCCCCCGCTAGCTACACCATGGTCTGTGGTCTTAATCACAGGGTTGAGCACATGGGTGAGCTAACTCTGCACCATGCCCTATCCATTGTGGGTTGCTCTGAAAAACAGGTAGGAATTTGATAAGAACTACTGCACTGGGCAGGCTCAATTCAGAGTAAATTATAACGGTGTAATTTCATTTGCTACAAAACCATCCTAGGGGACAAAACGTCTGGAATTGTGGGGGGTGTGCAGCTATCTTATCCTTCACCCCAGGCAGCAAAATGTCTTGAGCCGTCCCTGTCTAACATGCTTGTTTTCTATATTTAGAGAATTGAACAAGCATCCAATCACATTACAACCCTCACCCCCTGCATAGTCTGAAAGGTTACAGCCTAGATTGGTACCTCAGTGAGAACTAGACCTGTAGTTCACCTCAGTCTGGTCTTAAGTATCTGAGCTACTACAGAGTATCATTTGGGTTCTAGCTCAGTGACAGAGACAGAGAGTGACATATAGAAGATCCCAGGTGCAATCTCTGCCAGTGGTTCTCACATATTTAGCATTGGGACCCACTTTTTAGAAGAAAAATTTGTCAGGACTCAACGGAAGTGACATCCTGAGCGGAGGTGACATCATCAAGCAGGAAAATTTGTAACAATCCTAGGCTGCAATACTACCCACACTTACCCAGGAGTAAGTTCCATTTTCTATCATTGTTAAAGGAACATACATGGTAACTTGTTAAAAGTACAGGTCTGTAACAATTCCCCAAATGCCGTCACCTACCACGGTAGCATCAAGTCTAATATATTAAAAATGAAACATTGAAATGACCCACCTGAAATTGGCTCACGACCCAGCAAGTGGGTCCCAACCCACAGTCTGAGGAACGCTGTTCTAGAGGCACACCAAACTAGAAAAAGGGGTGCAGCTTACTTTTGGGGCCTAGGAATTCTGTGAACCGAACTGGGTGACCTATTGCTGGGGCCGAGCAGTTCTGGTCTGAAGGCTGAAGGTGTAAGTCTCACTTTCCCATGTCTGAATTACACTAATATATGTTGGCACTTATGGAGAAAACCTGGGCTGCATTTCCACTACAGCTTTAATCCACTTTCAGTGTGCTTCTGTTTCCCCAATGCATTCTGGCGGGATTGTAATTTGTTAAGAAATCTGAGAGCTGGTAGAGTTACTCTTAACAACAGTCTCCAAAATGCATCAGGGGAATATAAGTGCTTTGAAAGTAGATTAAAGTTGTAGTAGAAACATAGCCCTGGACAGGCTGAGACTGAGGTACCAAAATTTATTTTGTAATAAATTTGTTTTGTACTATATAGTTTGTCATGGTAGAAGCCCAGGTCCTGGGGATTTTGTCCCCCACCCCCTGCTCATCAGACCTAGAACTAGTACATACACAAGTATACAACCACATACATAATTGGCAACATGATTACCAAAAGGGGAATTGTCTGCAAAATAAATTGTTCTACAGTCTTCTCATTCTTTATAGACATACAGCTCTTTTTTTCCCCCCAGCCCACACTCTTCTATGGGTTGCTGAGCTACACAGTAGAATTCAGGGTGACAGACTTTGATATTCTTATCCTTGTGCAATGCAGCCTCACTCTAATACTAGAGTCAGAGAAACCAATCATGTGCTTCTCAGCAGAACCAGGTATGTAAGAAGTCATCCTCTGCAAAGAAGTGATAGAGGAAAATATCAGGACTAAAAGGGTTTTTTCTCTCTCTCTCATTTTGGGCTTTAAAGCAATTTTCTAAACTAGTATCAGTGCCAAGATAAGCATGTGAATGCTGCTGAGTTGTAGGAGGAAGAGGATAACCAAACCCTTATTGGGATCTAAATGGGATTGGAAAAGTTATCCAGCCACCAAAAGGGAAAGCAGAAAAAACATTTTAGGAAATTATATAGGTAGCAGGAGGTGCAATATGAAATGCAGAAGCTGCAGTTGAATGGTGACTGAGCAAATTACATTTGAATGAATTTCAATAAATATAGGAGGCTTTTAAATGGCATCTGGGAGGCAGGGAAGGAATTGCTAAGTGACGGAAGACATGGCAGCATTTTATTTTCAGATGCATGGCTCTCTGAAGCAGATTTAGTGGCAGGAGAATGGCCTAACAGCAGCAAGAGTGCAATGACACCTCTATAAAAGGTAGAAACATCAGGAGGATCAAAAAGAGGATACTGGCAACTTAAGCATGTGCTAATGCCAGACTTATCCAGGTAGCTTCTCTCCTAGGGCAGTGGCTGAAGGGCAGAGGATCAGGAGCTGTGAACTATGAGCATCAGTGGAAACTGAGAAAATGAGGGAATAGAGTTCAGTGAACAAAGAGGAAATGATGCATTCTTAAACCAGGGCATGACTAGATCTCATTCTCACAAGCAGTAGATGAGATGATAAACCTGTGTTATGACTGTACCATTTCAGATTGCAAGTCAGGATTCACATGAAGAAAGGTCCTGTCATGGGAAAAAAACCAATCACAATTATTACTAAGCATAGAAAGCTAGCATGTCAGGACGTGGCTAAACAGAGCTCTGGCATCTAGGTTGCTACGTGAGATGTGTTTTTTTTTAATTTTTGATTTTGTCTATCTTATAAAAATGCATTCAGACACAGCTAAGCCTGCTGTCTGAAGTGGTACAGTCTGGACTTAGGTTTACCACATTATGTTCTGCCAGTGAGAAACATGCCTTAATGGTGAAACCACCGTCTTTGAAGAAGCATTCTGGAGTATATAGATCCAAAGCAAATACAATATGTGTATCGTATACGATATGAGAGAGAGAGAGAGATTTCCTGAATCTATATCATTTTAATCTTACTCCATCCATAACGTCTATTCCTGTATTTTTTCTGTGATCAGATTGTGGCCTCAACATGTGGTGGCCTCTATATTAGCTTCTAGTTTTAAAACTTAAAAAGTTCTAGTTTAAGTTATAAAAATATAATTCAAGCACAGTGGACAAGAGGCAGAGTGCCATTCCTTCACACCACACCCTAGAAGTGTCTCATAATGATAACATGCTGTCAATGTTGGGAGCATCCCATCAAACCAGAAGGGAATGCTCTCAATTTAGATTTGGAGCATTCCACTTCTATTCTGATGGATGTTTCTGACATTGTCAGCATGCTAATTAGGAGACCTTTTTATGTTGTGGTGTGGAGGAATGGCACACTGCCTTTTGTCTGTCTCGCTCTAGTTATGTTTCCTCAGCAGTATATTTTTGTAAACCTTAGCATGCAACATGTTCCCTGTTCCCATGACTAACAAGCAACACTTGTTCCCTTACCCCAGGAAGGCCTCCACTGTTCCAATGTGTCTATTTGAGTCTGCACCTGCTACTTTGCTGGTAGACCCAGGTTCACCTGAGTAGACCAGGGTGGTGAAGAGAGACTGATAAAGGGGGATAGAATATCAGCGGTGCTGCTGTCACCAATTCCATCCCCTCCTGGTTTCAACACACATTCGTCCCTGCCCTGGTCTCTACCTTGTCCCTCCTCCTCCAGCTTCTCCTCCTCCCCTCTCCATTCCTCCCACCCCTGCCCATCTCCACACTGACTTACTGGTGCTGGAGCTTTTCCAGTGGTTGCTGTTGTATGGCCACAGTTGTTTGATCTTTGCAGCAACAGCCCAGCTGTGTGGAATGGTAGGTCATGCTTTGTGACCACTGTAAAGAGCACTGTGCCCCCAGAACACGTTCCAGTGACGCAGAAACCAGTGGCGGACGCAGAAACCAGTGGCGGACCTGCTATTCATTTGATGGGGCAAATGTCCCAGGCACGGAGGCTTGCACACCTTTAGGACCCCGCGGAAGCATCTCTGAGGCTCTCGATACGGTCAGAAACAGTGCTTCCAGTTTGCTGGAAGCACAGTTAAAGTGTTGGGGAACCTTCAGGAGGCTTTCCCGACATGTCCTAGAGTCATGCAAGGCACTGTGTGCTCCAGGTGAGTGGGGGGCCAGACTCCCACCCTGCCCGCAGTTGGGGGGCAGCTGCGGCATCCAGCAGGGTAGCACCATCGCAGACATTTGCTCTGGGACGCAGGGCTGGGGAGGTCCGCTACTAGCAGAAACCCAACGGGATTAGGCCATTAATCATATATTCCCGTGTATCATGATTAAGCACAGTGCAACCATTCTGTCCACCAAGTGAGTTTGTGCAGGAGGGACCATGTGTTGGGTAGGGGGCCAATGTGCATACCTTTGCTCCTCATTGCGTGGTGAACCCGTGAGCTGGCTAGAAATACAAAAGTCCCTGAGAAATAACCATACATGATCTAAAAGAAGAGCTTTTCCTATCTCAATTGCGTCCCTGGCACTGTCCACTGAGAAAAACAGCATTTTTCAAGTTGAACTTGAGTTGCTTCAGTTCTGACATATTCTTGGGTATGCCAATGCACCTATACACAAGAAAGTAAGCACAGTTGACTATTGAATTCTCAAAGATGTGATGAAATATCCAATATTACAACTGCATGCCCTGAAGTAGTGCCACTAGGATTCAGACTAAACTTTAATTTCTAGAGCCTTTGATAAGTGCTTTCCCTTGCCATCTAAACCTAGCTTTCCCAAGAAGAGAAAATACCACAAATGCCTTCGGACTTTAAAAATTGTATTGGATACATTCAATTTTCACAGGCCACTGGGGATCAGCAACCTGTTTTAAATTTCAAGTCCTTAAATCAGCTTATGCCCCCCAGTCAGTTTGTATGGCTAGTCTGAACTATTTAAAAACCATTGTTAAGAAAAAGGGCTTTCCGGCAAAAATAAATCTAGACAAATATTCTCAGAACTGCCATGTGCCGAAGTGACAACAATATGAGTTCTCGTTGAACTCGTTGAATTTTATCCCATGGGGTCTAATGGCAATTCCGATGTGTAGCACCCCCAGGGTCATATCAAGTAACGCGACCAGTTTCACAGCTTGTAAGGTCTGCAGGAACATGAATAATTGTTTACTCAGATATCTGGTGTACTACATAAACAGAAATGTTACTATTACTATACACCTTTTGGCATATGCATATATATTCTTTTTTTTTTTTTTTAAACCCTCTGTCTTGTAGTAATCACAGGAGTATCTATATTTACTTCTTGCATAGCTGAGGCTTTCTGGGAATTGCAGGGGATGTGGTACTGCTAAAATTAAATATTTTTGTCCAGGCATGAATGCACTCCCACTGTGAACTCATCTGGTGTCCACTCATGGTCTGATACAGGATGTGAGTAAGCCAATTGAAGCTGAAGCCAAGAAGTTGTTAGTGTGGTCCCACAAACAAAGACAGAGACACCGATGATGTTTATGGAACCAACTAACTAGTTAAATTTGCTCATCTGATCTCAGAAGCTAAGCAGGGTCAGGCCTGGTTCGTACTTGGATGGGAGACCACCTGGGAATACCAGGTGCTGTAGGCTTATACCATAGTCTTTCGAGACTGAAGGTTGCCAACCTGTAAGATGCCAGAGGTCTCAAGCCAGAATCTGTGGTGGCAGAGCTTTAGGCATCTAACTCCCTGCAACACCACAGCGGTTTCTAGGCAGAGGGAACTACTGTTTAGCTCTCTGATGCACTCAGCTCCCTCTGTATGGTCAGAACAGGTACTGTAGCTTTTGAACCCAGGTGACTTGATGAACCAATAGGGGTTGGGCTGGCCCCTTATAGTAGTTGCTCCAGACTAGCAGCCCACTCCTTTTTTCAAGATACAACAGCATATTTCCATGTACACTGGCATAATGGCAGCACCACCTGTGTAAAAGTCTCCCCACAAAGTGACCACAGATGCTGGTGCAACGCTGGAAAAATGCAACGCCAACATAACTCACATGTCCTCAGATGCTGGCACAACTCAGTTGCGAACCTGCCCCCTACACCACTCTGGGACACTGGACCACAACATGCCGTCCCCCACCCCCAGCAGACACTTACCCAGCTCTGTACGGAGCCTTGTGCAATGTTCCTGGGTGTTCCAAAAGCTTTCTGAGCCCTCCGGAGTGCCGTTAAACAGTACTTCCGTTTTTCTGACAGAAACCAGAAGTCCTGTTTAAGCGTGCTCCGAAGACCTCAGAAGGTTTTCGGAGCACCTGCGAAGGCAGTGTGGAGCTTCGCTTGCCCCTGGAATGGCTCTAGAGGGTGGGCAGAAGCAATAGCGGTGGCATGGCAGGTGGAGGCTGTGGTTCCGCCCCCCTGACCCTCCCCCAGGACAGCCACTGGCACAACTCTACCAGTGGAGAGGCCAAAATAGGGAGGAGACTGGGGTGTGACATGGGAGGAATAAGGACAAGTCTATGTTAATCCCCCTTCAGGTGACATACATGCCCGCCCATGCTGGAAAAATGTTATGCCTACAGAACAACAAGGAGGGGGAATATAGCATAAAATGGAACCTCCCACTACTACCCACCCCATGCACTTTCTTATGATGGAGCATGTTCCATGGGTTACAGGCTGCGTTGGCGTTTCCACAGATGCTTGGGGGTGTTACTGGGAAGGGGTGCACCAGTGCAGTGGGAGGGCTACACTTGCATGGTGTTGCCTGGACAGGCTTATGGTATGATTGGCATTGCATGGGCATCAGTGCACCTTCAGCACAATGCCTGTTCTGCCCAATTCCCAGTCCAAGCTTCGCTTAGAGAATTATGCCCATTTCAAGCTAATTAGCTCCCCTTCTTTCCCCAACAATGGCCCTGCAATCCCTGCAGCCCCGTTAGCGACGCAATCCCCTTAAGGGGGCAGAGGCCAGGGCCCTCAGGCTGGGGTGTCGCAACGCCCCAGTCTGAATAGCACTGCACTAGTCTAAATGATTCAGATGCCATGATTTGGTATGGATCAGGCAACATTCATTTTTTATCATGGGCTGGGATCCAAATCACCCCTTGAACATGTTTTGTTTTAAATTATTTATTTATTTATTTATTTAATTAACACACACAAACATACAAACATATAACATACATTTAGGAGTGCTAAATACCATATACCATTACTAATTAATCATACTATATCTAATCTACTTACTCATCTATTTCTACCGCTTATTGATTTATCCATTTATTTATATAATATATAATAAATTTTCCCTAATGCCCTATACTATATTTTCTAAATATTCACTTTCTGCCAAGCGTAAACTAACTTCAATTGCTCATTAATATTAAAACAAAATAATCTAATTTCCAAAATTATCACCTCAGCCATTTCAACTCCAATCTAATTCTCCAATCTAATTACACTTTTTTTCTTTGACATAATAACTACATATAAAACAATTCTTCCACACGTTTACATTTCCAGCTATATTTTTAATACATTCTAATTCATATTTATTAATTTCATACATATTCTTTTTTTTTTCTTCAAATAAATTTGGATCATTGTTATTAGCTGAATAAATCTTCCAATTTTCTTTAACCGTCAGATTACCCCTCAGGGTTCTTTTTCTTTCTTAGTTTTCATTTTTTCTCCTGTAATATTAAAGATATTAAAGATACAAGTGTGGATTTTTCAGATTCTGTTATAGAGATAAATTATTAACAGAATCTGATAAATCCACACTTTCTTATATAGGGTGTGTTCATTCTTCCAGTTAACCGGGATATATTTTCTCCTTCTTGTTCCAACAAATTTTGTGATTTGTGCACTCCTGTTACTCTGTCCATCTTATCTTTCCTAATCTCCATCAGCGCCTCTTCTTTGTCCTGTTGATCATCCTGTTGATTTTCCTCCTTGTCCGCTTTTTCACTCCCTTATTTATCTTCTGCTTGTTTCTTCATGTCTTCCAATTGTTCCTTACAGACATCTATCTGTTGGGAAAGAGTCTCCAGACTGGTTTGAATCTGCGAGGACCAATTCAGTTGTTGTCGCTGCATAACAAGCAATCTCTCCTTATTAATCAAGGTTTTCTGTATCCACATTTCTGGAACAGAGTCCATTTTGCAATTTCTCTCTAGTCCTCTAGATGTCCACAACATATTATTCTCCTCACTTCCACCACGTCATTACTACTCTGCCATCCAAATTCTTTACATACCTCTTGCAGATAACAGTCCAGCGCAGTCAATGGAGAGAAAAACTAAACGAAAGAAAACAGTCTCACCATCTCTGGTGCAGAGAAAACAAAGCGCTCTCAAATCTAATGAGAATTATATTTATATCCAATTATGTCCAAGAATAATTCTGGATTTTAGTTCACACCCAAGTTATAGTTGTAATTATAATCCACCACCAATTTATTCCACAACAGAGAAAAAGAGCACTTTCAACCTCCTTAAAAAAGTCTCTCATTAACAACTCCAATATATCCAGGGCTTTTAGCCAAATCAGTCAATCAGAGCCGGGGACAATATTAACACTTGCTTATCTTAAATTTCCAGGTTAAACTTTACACTTCACACGCTTTTTTCCCCCTCC
Source organism: Tiliqua scincoides (assembly GCF_035046505.1). Lineage (NCBI taxonomy): Eukaryota > Metazoa > Chordata > Lepidosauria > Squamata > Scincidae > Tiliqua > Tiliqua scincoides. The sequence continues at coordinate 37,783,487 of NC_089826.1, read as the reverse complement.
ATATGGCATCTCAGCACGGAGCCAGCAGCTTGATTGCAAATCACTGCACCTCCCCCAATAATGTCATGAACGGTTAGGTTCCTCTGAGAAGAAAGCCCCCCCCCCCCGGTTCAGGCTTTCAGTTTCCCAGATACCTGCACCAATGTCTCTCCTAACAGGAGAGAGGAGAGATCTTCAGGTCCTCTTCAGACCTGCAGTATTTGGGGAAAACAAACTGTCTCCCAGGAGCTCCTGGGGACATGCCTGTTCGTCCACTGTTGGCTCCTCCTCCTCTCCATCCCTTGAACATGTTTATGGTGCTGTCATGTGGAGGTTGCCGATTTCAGCTTCTAAGTAATAGTTGGCCCTATATGGGGGCCTGACCTGTCTCCTGTCAGGTCAGATAAAAGAGTATGTCATGAGCTCATATATTCTGCTCCCTCTCACTCTCTTTCTTGTAGGAAAAGGGAGCCAGTCAGAAAATATTGTCTAAGCTGCCCCAATGAGACTGCTGCAAAGGTCTTCAGTCTTTCAAGGGATGCACTTGGAAGGGGACATTTGAGAATGCAATTTGAATGGGAAGGGAAAGGAAGACCATGTGATCAAGCAGAACTGTGCCTGTGGATGTTGTCCACGTCCTAGTGCTCTTAACAGATTTGGTCTGCAATCTTATGCATACTTTCCTAGGAATAAACCCACTGAATACAGTGAGGCATACTTCTGAGTAGATGTGCCTAGGGTTGGGCTGTTGGTGTTTTCACATGTAACATTGATAAAGCTTGCTCCCACAATCAGCCGCATGTACAGCCTACATGTTCCATCATGTGTGAATTGCTCCTTAGAGATTTTACATTTATTGCTCTCATACTATGTGAATCAATGTGAATTTTCCAGTGTTCTGTTTTAAAGGATTGCCCTGTTCCACTGGGTTCCATCAGGACTGGAATGCATAGACATTGCCACTGTTGGAGATTGGTGGTATTTTTACAAGATTTATAAGCAGAATGTCCTTGTAATTGCTTGATTACAATTTGACAATCCCTTTGGATTTAATCAGTAAGGATGCATGCCATGGGAAGTGCCAAAAAAGAAGTGTTTCATTTGAAAGGCATTTCAACCCATTCCTTCCACTTATCCCTTCAGAATACACATTTCTATGCACAAGAAGAACAGAACAAATGACTAACCTGTGCTGAAAAGTTGCCTGTTTTTTTCTTTAAATAAAAATAACAAGTTTGAAGTAGAAAATCTTATGAAATCCCATTTCCTTCCCAGCTTTTTTCCAACCTACAGAGAATAGTAGATCCCTTCAAAGGTTGGAATAATTTAAAATCCCTTGCCTACCTTGCTTTGAGCTGTGGCTAAGCTCCTAACGCTATGGGACATACTTTAGAAAATGAGTCCAAACCTTTTGAGATAGACTGAAAAATGGTCGGATTTTGGAAGGAAGGCTTCCTCTTCAACCTTAACAATAAGAGGACGAATGGAGATTAAGCAGGCAAATAGCTACAAAATTATATTTAGGTTTTTCGAATAGTTTGAAGTGGTGTTCCGTTGTAGCAATGTGTAGCTGCGATGATACTCAAAGGAGGCCTTGTGCCAACATAGCAGCAGTGGGGCTTTACGCTCTGTAAGTGGGGCAAGTCCATACTGCGTTGCTGCCTGCTAATTAGAAGAATATATGAAGAGCCCTGCTGGATCAGACTAAAGGTCCTCTAGTCCAGCTTCACAGTGGCTCACCTGATGCCTCAGGGAGCACACAACAAGATACCTGCATCCCTTGCATCTTGCAGAGGTAGCCTACTTCTAAAACCAGGAGGTTGCACATACCCATCAGAGCTTGCAACCTGTAATGGACTTTTCTTCCATCAATCTGTCCAATCCTCTTTTTAAAAGCATGTAGGCTAGACACCATCATGACATCCTGTGGCCAGGAGTTCCACAGACTAATTTCATGCTGGGAAAATAAATATTTTCTTTTGTCTGTTCTAACTCTACCAACACCCAATTTTATTAGATGTCCCCTGGTTCTGGTGATGTATGAGAACAAAAAGAACATCCTTTTATCCACTCTATCCATCCCCTGCATAATTTTGTACATCTCAATTATGTCCCCCCCCTCAGGTTCCTTTTTTCTAGACTGAAGAGCCCCAAATGCTGTAGTCTTTCCTTGTAAGGGAGGTGTCCTAGCCCAGTAATCATTTTGGTCACTCTTCTGCAATTGTGCTAATTTGGTCACGGCTGAATAGATGTTACTCAGGGTACCGTCAGAGTAACCATGCTGCACCAGCTTATATGTAAACAGAACGAGGGTTGTGCAATGGTTAGGGTGCTGGACGAGAACTGTGAGCTGGGCAGCTAGATCCTACTCTCTTCTCAGTCTTGAAGTTCACTGGGTGATGTTGGGTCAATGCTATACCTCAGCCTAAACTGCCTTGTGGTGAGGATAAGATGGAGGAAGAATAACATGCAATGCCCTGAGAAAGAACAGCGTTTCAGTGCAATAAAGAAACTCTTTGGTATAGGTTAGGTTAGTACTTGTGAATGGAGACATAAGAAGTGTGTTCTGTTGCAAGTTTGTAGGTCATTTCATACATGAAGTTTTTTTCTGTGTGAATGTCAGTTGTCTGTAGGTCAGAATGAACCAATATGTTTTTGTGGCATCTTGCCCCACTTTGCTAGCCCGCTCCACTTGGATGCTGCTATTCTGGCCAATCGAAGGCTTCCAGTAGGATTAGTGATGAAGGATGCTCAGGGACTATGGAGGTCCAGCAGGCACAGATGTTCAAAAGGAGGAGAGAAAGGAGGAGAGAAAGGGAAGAGAGGGAAAGCAGAGGCCAGAAGAGAGGAGAGGCAGGCAGAGGGGGAAAGCTATTACTGGTGTGGAATGAAAAGAGTTTGAGGCTATACAAGAGAAGCAGTGCAAAGAAAGGAGGCACAGGAGGAAGAGTACCACCGGAGCAGAAGGGGACAGGAAAAGGAGGAAAGATAACAAAGGCCAAGGGGAGAGAAGAAGAAAGATGAGCAAGGAGGCAGAGGGGAAGAGAGATGTGGGAGCCAAGAGTGAAGGGGCCAATAGGCTGCCAGCAGGCTTTTTGGAACTTTCCTTCCCATGCCAAGCCCAAGGGAGCACAGCCTCTAGCTGCTGCAAGGTACCAAGGTACCTGGTACCTGTGCATCTGTGCTACCGGACCCTGTAGGTCAGGGGTAGGCAACCTTAAACGCTCAAAGAGCCATTTGGACCCGTTTTCTGGAGAAAAGAAAACCACGGGAGCCACAAAACCCTTTTGACATCTAAAATGAAGATAACACTGTATATATAGTTTTTTTTTAACCTTTTATATATATATAGGTTTTTTATGCATGCATTTATATATATATATATATATATATATATATATATATATAGTTTTTTTACCCATGCTGAGGCACGCGAGTTGCACTTTGGAGGCTTGGTTTTCAAAGGGATCTTGCTGGAAGTGGGGATCTGGAGACTGGCGAGGGGAGGGAGCCTACTGCAGCTGCCGTGGGTAACTGGGGGGGGCGGGGGGAAGGCAGAGGGAAAGAGAGGTGGAGATCACCCGCTCAGCAGCACCACGACCACCACCACCAGCAGCAGCACAGAGGAGCCAGGTGATCGAGAGGGACCCACAGCAGAGGCACTTCATCCCACCGGTTGCTGCACAGGCGAGACGCGTTGTCCTAGACCTGCCCCCAAGCAGCCCAGCAGCGTCTCTCTCCCCATGGCTTCTTCTCTCCCCTCCCAGGGCCTCCTCCCCCCCCCCAGATCAGCAGTGTGGGGTTGCCTTCCAGTGCCCCTCTCTCTGCAGGTGGAGCGGGCGCCCACAGAGACGATCGGGAAAGCGCAGGGTCCTTGCGCAGCTGACCCCTGCTGGGGAGAGGGCAATGGGACAGGAGGAAGTTTGCAGCAGTGGGCTCAATGAAGGGAGCGGGTGCCATTCATTGGGCTCAGGTCCTTCCCTGGAGAACGCGGGTCCCTTGTGGGTGAGGGGCAGCAGGGGGAGGTCCTCCGCACCCGGACTCTGGAGCCGCAGCAGACGCCTGAAAGAGCCGCATGCGGCTCCGGAGCTGCGGGTTGCCGACCCCTGCTGTAGGTATTCTGTACTGGGCACAGCTTTTCTTTCAAGGCAAGTCTGTCACTATAACTTGAAGAATCTCATAGTGAATGCCAAGAGTAGGAGCCCTCAGTACACAGAACAAGTTGTTGTGACAAACCCTGATATAAAGGCATTTGGTTGTTGCTTGTTGAAGGCATTTGCTTGTATTCCAATGACTCTTCCATAAGCCCTATTCTTGCAGGAAATACACACTGAAGACTGGTCAACTGGCCATCCCCAACTATTATCATGTCCTATTGTTCCCCTCTTGACAGAGCTGGGAGGAGATGGAGGGTGTGGGGCTTGCCACAACCACATATACACCTTCATAACTGACAAATTTATGTTTCTTTTAGTGAATACACATGGAGCGAAATACATATGTGTGCACTCACATGCCAGTGTCAGGTTGCTGAAGGCCCTAGAGCAGGGGTCGGCAACCTATGACCTGGATCCGCACCACCAGGCAAAGCCTCCCACCCAACTTATTGCATGCCAGATAGGGAGTGGGGGAGCCACTGCCCCAGGCTCGCAGAATGGCCTGCACTGTTTTTGTTATGTCAGGCATCAAAAGATCACTGTAATGAATCAACACTTAGGGAAGCTGCATTAGCAAGGAGGCAGTGGTGTAGCTACAGGGGGGCAGTGCAGTAAGTACTGCAGGTGTCACAACATGCTGTGTAAGCAGCCCCTCCCATTCACAATCAGAGCCATTCCTGTGCATTACCACTGCTGCCTGAAATAGCTCCAATGGTGAGTGGGAGGGGCCACTTACACAGTGCACTGTGGTGCCTGCAGTACTTACTGTGCCCCCCTCTCCGGAGATATGCCACTGCAAAGAGATGCTGGTACTTTTCTACTGGACTGTGTTTGATATCAAGAACTGTGTGGGTGTCCTATTTCCTCTGTTACAAGAGAGAACTCACTGAATACTTACAGTTATATGTAGTAGTGGTAAAAGCACAGGTCAGCTAAAAATTTTCTTATGTCCCCCGCAGAGGGCTTTCCCTATCCTGCCAACCTGAGATCTAATTTAACTGGAGTCCAAATTCAGACCTTCATACAGATACTTCTCAGTGGCTTGTCCCTAAGCCACATCCCGCAATGCATGGCCCTAAATACATACTGAGCAATATTGCCATGAAAGCTGGTTCTGAGAATGTCTGAAAAATGGATGAAGTCACAGGGCAGCCCCACAGGCATTTACAGCAAGCCAAAGAGAAACAGAAGCGTTATTTGGGGCTGCTGCTTGGTGTATATAATCTGTTTTGTTTATTAGTAAATCATTCTGTAGTCACTGCTTCTATACTGCGCATGATGTGCCCCCCATTTTGGTAGCTGGTGCTTGGGATGTACAGCAAGATACAAATGCACTGAACCAGACATTACTAGCGTCGTCCCTGAAAGGAGCTTGGCAAACCACTAGAAAAGCTCAGTCTCTGTAAGCTCTTGAGAGAGGGGAATCTGTTTGAATCCAGTGTATCATCCTCAGGACTGTCTGCTGCTTGGTTGGAAGCCAAACGTATGGTGACTGCTCAGCGGGCAGGAATTCTCAAGCTGGCAGAGGGATCTTTGCTAAACTCTGCCAACTCATCTGCCCATTTCTGTGGTTGAGTTCAGGGGAAGAATTATGTTTGAGCATGCTCACAGCCCTTCCCCCTCCTTTGGTTTAATGCCTACTCACATTCAATCTTTTTCCCTCAATCCCAAGATTTCTGGAGCTCAGAATTGGACAGGGAGAAGACAAATTGCCTTTGGATAGAGCCCATCTCAGAACTTTGCAATGTAAAGAACCAAGACACTGGGATCTGTACTTTTATACTGTACTCAGTAATGGTCTTTTCTGGCTTCTTCTCTTAACCAAAAGCAATGCATTATGATGATCTCTCTGCAGGATCGGTTCATATTCAGCAAGCGCCTGCTGGACTTTGGGGAATGAAAACAGATTCTGTCAGCTTCGAATCGGGAGCCTTCAGTGGCCTTGTGTATCTCCCCTGTGAAACCTGGTCAAACAGAAACATCAGAGCAAGATGTGGCCCAGGCTGGTTCTCAGAGGCTGTGCAAACAAATATCAGTGGGAGGCAAATGCAAACAAATTTGAGTGCAGGAGGATCTGTCTGATGGGTCACATGGGGTTCAGATCAGTAATGGGAGAGGAATGTCACCCTGGTGAACTGCTTATGAGAATATTGTTCCACTATCATTTCTCTCTAGAGAATGTGTGTGCAAAATTCTTTTTTCCTTAGTAATTTGAAAGAGCTGCTTGCTGTGCACGGATTAGGTTGCATTAAATAGGAGATGATAGGCATTGTTGAGGCAACTTGGAACCCGAGAGGTTCCAACTTGGGAAAAATGAGATGGATCAGATTTTACTCCCCTCTCTCATGTATAGATAAAATGGCCATTTCCAGCAAGTAGGCTCCACCTCATAGAAAGGCAAATCCTATAAGCCACCCTACTGATGTCAAGATTGACAGTGCTTATAAGTAACTATCTTATCTGGACCTTGTGCTGCCAGAATTCCTGTTCTAGCTGTGCAAGATGCTTTGTGGCAGGGCAAAACCCAGGCCACTACTGACTGCTTCTGGGCCACTGTTGAAATGGGAAGTGGTATGGCATGCACAGGAGCATCTCCCAGAGGCTCAACCACTCTCAGTAAGTTAGCAGAAGGGGTGGAAAAAAGGGGAAGATTGGGCAATTTTTAGGTTGGGAAGGGGGAAGGCAAGGGGGTATGCTGGGAGAGGGAGGAGTGGCTCCCAATGGCACCAGTTGGGAACCAGATAGACATGATCCTATCACCTCTTTTTGAACCCATCTCTCCTGTTCATACTTCTCTGATAGGATTGTACTGTAACACCTCTTTTCTCTTTAAATATTTTTGTATCCTACCTTTCCATTTTTATACAGTTAAACTATTGGAACCCACAACAAAGAATTTCGCTGAGCTTCATGAAGCATAATAATGAAGCATAATAAGTTTGAAAGTAGAAATAAAGAACAGAAGAAGAAAACACTCCAGTGAAGAAATTTAAAGTTGCTGTTGTTGTTGTTGTTGTTGTATCATCTTTGTGAGGCATAGCTGTGGGGCGTGTGTGCCATGACGAGTTCCTGCACTTCCCAACGTACCACGGCAACACTGTCCCAATGCCTCCTAAGAACAGCAGGTAAAGGGGACACCTCGAAAGGTAAATGGGCTTGGGCCTCCTCTGGCCCTGTTATGTTGAGCACTGGTGCACAGACAAAGCCACAGCAGTTGATGAAGCCCTGCAGCAATTCTGGATGAACCAGAGAGCATCCCATCAAGGACAGTTCAGGATTTATAGCTCAGTGCAGGGCTTTTCAAACTGGGGTGTCGCGACGCCCCAACCTGTGGGCCCTGCCCCCTTAAGGGGCGGGGGCAGCCTGGAGGCAGGGAGGAGGCAGCGGTGCGAGGTGCAGGGAGCCTGGCGCGACCTGCAGCAGGGCTCCCCGCAGCAGTGAAAGTAGTTGCGGAGCCGGGCTCCCCGCACCCCCAGGAGGCTGCAGGGGCTTGGGTACGTGTACCCAAGTCCCTGCAGTCCCCCTGAGCAGCACGATCCTGGGGTTCGCGCCAGTGCCTTCCCCCGCCCCTGCTGCCTCCCCCCTCCCACCCACGCAAGAACTTAGTGGCTCTCAAACTCTCCCAGAGAGTTTGAGAACCACTGGCTCAGTGGATAATAAGGTAAATGCACACATATCAATTTGAGATTTTTGGGGGGCAGTATTGCATTTGCAATACAGCACTTGTCACTTTTCTGAGGGCAACTGTTGACAGGCGAAAGAGAGCCACACCTAGAGAGTTTCCAGGTCCGTGCATGTTCTCTCTCTCTCTCTCTCTCTCCCAGTAGAAGTAGGATTAACAGCAATTCCACATTTCCTGATCTCTGCTTGTCATCACTTTCTGTCTTGGCATCCCACAAGGAAAGGGTGTCCACTCTATGCGATATATCACACTGGATGCCCAATATTTTACTGATGTATAAATGAATATAAACAAATGGGATAGCACTTAAACAATGATCAGTCAGGTAATGGGAAGATTAGAATGCCTCGTCATTTTCATTCCAAGTTCGAGTTTTCTAATGACAAAGGTCCTAGTACAACACATGCTGGGACACTGTACTTATGAAGCCATGTTAATGTCCACTCATTATGTGATGATTATGTGTTATTCCAGAGATTGATAATGCAATTGCCTAGAACAGTGTTTCTCAAACTATGGGTTGGGACCCACTAGGTGGGCCATGAGCTAATTTCAGGTGGGTCTCCATTCATTTCCGTATTTTATTTTTAATATTGTAAACTTGATGATCCCATGGTATGTAACTGCATTTGGGGAAATGTTACAGAGCTGTACTTTTAACAAGCTACTATGTATATTATTTTACCAATGACAGTAAATGGAACTTACTCCTGAGTAAGTGTGGGTAGGATTGCAGCACAGGATTGTTAAAAATTTTCCTGCCTGATGATGTCACTTCTGGTCATGACATCAAGTCCAGTGGGTCCTGACAGATTCTCATTCTAGAAAGTGGGTCCCAGTGCTAAAAGTTTGAAAACCACTGGCCTAGAAACTGAAAAGTCACTGCTGGAATTCAATGGAAAGTAAATCCATTTGAGCAAAAAAATATTTTACTATTTTAGCAAAATAGATTTGAAGGAGTTAAAATTAGTTCAATCTCATAATAAATGTAGGTTTTTCTTCCACCAGGGTGGCTTAAGAATTCTCCAAAAAGAGGGCTCTCTGCAAAGCAGACACTTCTCAGCATACTGTTCTGACTGAGAAAAGCAGCGGTTGCACTGAGAAATCAATCCCTTTACATAAAGATATGTAGATCAGCTTTGAGGAAGGTCTGGTGCAAGCAGTCTCCAAAGGGAGTGTTATTGTTGTCTTCCAAGAAGTTTCTATGGGCTTGGAAATGGAGGAAAAGTGCATTTGTTTCTTTGCATTTGTTATGTTTAAGGCAACTGGTACAAAGTAGGTCAGATGCCAAAAATAAAAGCAGAAAGACTGTGGTAGGAGGAATGCAAAAGACTGCAAAGGAGGGGGAAAAGAAACCCAGTGATGGCCTAGCTGCCGGCCTCTGTTTTGACTTTAGCCCCAAAGTGACTCTGATTGCATCATTTAAAACAAAGCTTCTTTCTTTCTTTCTTTCTTTCTTTCTTTCTTTCTTTCTTTCTTTCTTTCTTTCTTTCCATATAGCTATGGCCCAATCTTCTCCTATCCTATTGTACACTTCCAGGTCACTGCTGCAAATTGGCAGTGAATGGACAGGAGAAGTTACAGAGTGGGAAGACAGGGGCACTTTGGATCCCAGTGGCAGTGACTTGTGTCACTATCTTATTCCCCCTTTTTGAACCTGTTCCACCTTTTTTTGCTCCTCAGGCTTACTCCAGTTATAAAGATGGCCTAAGTCCAAGGAGACCCATAGGGCACCAGGCAGTAGAAAATATTTTTACTTACCTCTGGCAGGCCTCCTGATTGCCCCTCCCACCATTGGATGCAATGCAGACTCTGTCAGTGCGGCTGCATCAGCTCCAGTTGTGTGGGATAGAACTGGGCAGTTACAGGCACAGAAGGATAGACCCACATGCACTGGTTTAGAAGTTCATCAAACCACAATTTGGTGCATGCTGACTCCCCAAGCAGAATCTCTTCTACTCCTCTGTCCTTCACGAAGATGTTTCCATCTTCTCTGTAATAAACAAGAAATAACAAGAAATATTTGAAAGAGATTATAAGAGATTTGACAGTGGTATGCTCATAACTGCTATGTTATCCAGGATGTATGAGGTAAGTTCCAGAGGTGAATGACACAACGATTTCTGTCAGACTTGCTGGTTACTAGAACTGATCTGAGAAAGGGTCTTCTGTGTTCCAGATCACTTAGTTTGACTTTGATGATTAAGACAACCTGAGCATGCATTTTGCATTTAATTTACCAAACACATTAATGGATCGTGGAGTCCACTATAAAACATAGGGTACTAGTAATGAGGGTTCTAGAAAAAGAGAAAAGTAGACCCTGCAAAGTTAAAATCCTGCCCTATCAAAACCATGATAGGGACAAAGTCATAAAGCTGTCCTACGCACATGCTGTGGCTCCACCAGATTTAACAGCTGTCCCGCATGCTATTTATCAATAAAACCAATCCCTGCATTACATGATTGGAAGAGCACCCAGCTTGATCCTCAAACCACAGTTCTAAAGATGACAAGAAGGTGGAATTCCAAGAAGTGCTAGCTTGAAACAGCACTGGTGCTGTAATGGTTTTTCAAGTAATATCCAAAGAAGAAAATAACCAGGATTGTTTTCATATTTGAATAATTACATTTGCAACTGTGGGCGCAATCCAAAGGGCACCTTATGCTGGCCCAAGTCCCTTGGGCCGGCATAAGAGAGTTGCAAACGTGCTGTAAAGCACATTTGTGCCTCTTCGCGGGAAGCCAGGCTGGCGCTCTGAGAAGCACTGGCCTGTGGAGACTGGCATAAGCCTCTGCCATGGCTTCCCCATAGCCGCTTGTAACTTGCGCACTCATGCCGGCACAAGCAGCAAAGGTAGGCGTGGGGGGAGCGGGGATGAGGAGGAAAGGATGTGTTTCTGGGTGGGGGGTCAGACAATGGGTGGCGTCGGGGGCAAGCATGCGGGGAGCCGGAGGCGGGGAGACCTGGCGGGGAGCCGGAGGCTGAGACCTGGCGGTTATGCCGGATCTCAACCCCCGTCCCCATGGAGAACGGAGCGGCTTCAAGCTGCTCCGCTCTCCTCAGACTTGCGCTGCCTCCAGAGGTGGTGCAGGTCCGAGGAGACCCATTGGGGCCAGTAGCCCTCTGGCTGAGCCACTGCTGCCCACAAACCCACGCTGGATGCAGCGCAAGCCTCCTGGCTTACCTGCTCCAGCGTGGGTTTGGATTGAGCCCTGTGTCTCTAAATAGTAAGCTTATGTCCACAGATAGATCATTCCCATAACAGTATTCATGGTTACATCCAAATGAACAGTTGACTGACCTAAAGCCCAATACTAACCTGCACTGTATCCAGCACAGTTTAGGAGGTGGCTTGGAGGTCAATTTGGGGTAAGAGGATATTTTTCCCCTTACCCCATGAAACGCTCCAGCCATCACTAAAGGGCCACTTGGAACTGTGCCAGCAAAATTGCTGGTGCAAAGCCGAGCAGTCTATGTAGGGCTGACCAGGTCAGGGATAGGGGTTAGATATGGCCTACACTGCTGCAGCCGGTCCCACTCCCTCCCAGACCACCTTTCTCCCATCCAAAAACACCCCATCCCAAGTCCTGGTACATCCTTCCACCCCCGGCTCCTGCTTGCCCAGACCAGCACAAACCTACTGTCCGGGGCTGGATCTGGCACCAGCAGGCTGGCACACATCCTTGAGCTGGCCTAGCCAGTTCACGAGTAGTTGCGAACGTGCTTTATTAGTGTTTGCAACATTCGTAGGCTGGTGCAGGATGCCTACGCTGGCCTAGTGATTAGTTAGCATTGCCCCTTTAAGGTGTGATTTTATTTTTCCAGGACCTTTGGACTGGCAAGGGTTTTGATTAAAGCGAATTCATACAGTGTTGCCCTTGAAAGCAGAAACAATTCCAAATGGCCAAAAGATGTGGATGAGCTAAAAATACTTCCACTTAACCAAACCAAATCTCATTGGGCTGCTCCCATTGCAAATGCATGTCAAAATGGGTAATGGATGGCTATACATCACAATTGCATGAAATCCAAAGGATTGTCTCAAGCAGGCATCCACCACTCTGTTCCCATCTGGATATGCTGCTGCATGGATAGCCACCATCATTATTTGTCTCCTGCTTATTTGTATGCCCAAAAGGTTATGTAAATGGACCTTAAGAAGCCCAATTCAAGAATAATTTTAGTCCTCCCAACATACCCTTAGCATCCTCTAACTTTCTGATGAATTGAGTTCGGGGAAAAAACTTATTTCGATAACAACCAGCCTTTTCCTATGAGCCCTTTGACGACTGCAGAAACAAAGGAAGGAGCGCATAGTTAAAGTTAAATCGAAGGATACAGAATGCAAATTTTGTCAGGGCCTCTGCAAACAGATGGTGACAATGAGAAGTCTGTGACTACATAAAAAGGCACAAAGGAAGAGACAAGAAGAGGGGAGCAGCAAACTTGTGGCCATTTACTTTCTTTTGCCCAGCAGAATTTTGTATTTAGTAGCCTTACTTTTGACAGCAATGCCTATATTAGAAAAATGATTTAGCAAAGTGAAAATAAGGCCTGAAATGCACCAATTCTTAATGCATTATTGGGAAGCGAGTACCCACTGATTCTTGCACTTCAACCAAGTGATTTAGAGCAGAAATGCAGCCAAAGGTGGATAATTAGGCATTTAAGGATAGATTTCTGTCATGACTGAGGCACTTCTGCAAATGAACCTTATAACCTTTCTGCATTTCTTAGCATTTTAAATGTACAAGGTATTGATCATCAGACATTTTACATTAAATACCATTTTTTTCTGAGATTACAGTGTATTTCATTTCAATTATTGATTTTCAAATCCCAGTATTCAATTAATGAGTTTAGGATTTTATTAACAGCAGATCCCCAAAATATAAGCTGAGATTCAACCTATAAACACTCATCTCAATCCTAACCTGCTCTGGAACAGCCAGGCTGGAGGTCTCTTCAGGGTAAAGAAATATTTTTGACTTATCCTGAGTAATGCCCCAGCCTGCCCTGTGGGGCTACTTGGATCAGCTATTTAGCTGGTAGATGTCTGAGCAGCCCCATGTAACATGACCAGGCCCAAGACCAGGGTTAGGATACGACAGAGGCTGGTTCCCATTCTGCCCTTCCCCCACCCAAAACACCCTCTCCCCACCTCCAGAATGCCATGCCGCCACCCTCTCCCAGCCCCTACACTGCTTGGCACAAAACCCACCTCTGCCAGCAGCCCTGCAACTGGGTACAGGGCTGGCAGGCTGCTGCAGACCTACCTGCTGGTGCTGCCAACTCTAGAGTTGTTTCAAAAGTCCTTTATGGCAAGTTTTCGACACTCGAGGCCAGCAAAGCAGCAGCTGCTCCAACAGAACGGTGAGTTAGGATTGTGCTGTAAATTGATTTTATCTATATATATTTTATCTGTGTATATTTTATCTCTCTCTATATATATATAAAATTGAATGTCCGCACTGACTCATCAATGCCCAGCCCAAACCACTGAACCTAGAAACATGAAATTTGGGAAGTATATTTGCTTCCATGTGTTAAGCACCCACTAAGAAGGGATTTTTCAAAATCTTGCTCTAAGGAGTGAAAAGGGTTAAAACGGTTCGACTCTGTCAGTCCGCTTCTCCAGCGGCTGCACTGGCTGCCCATTCGTTTCCGGGCCCAATTCAAGGTGCTGGTATTGACCTTTAAAGCCCTATACTGCTCTGGACCAGGGTATCTTAGAGATCGCCTGCTCCCGTACAATCCGGCTCGCCCTCTCAGGTCATCAGAGAAGGCCTTTTTACAAGTGCCGCCGCCTAGGGAGGTACGTGGGGCGGCTGCAAGAAATAGGGCCTTCTCAGTAGTGGCACCAACGCTATGGAACTCCCTTCCCCTTGACTTAAGAATGGCTCCCTCTCTTGAGACCTTTCGGCAAGGCCTGAAGACCCTTCTGTTTAAACAGGCCTTCTGAGTTCTCGGCCTTTTAACATCTTTTTAACATCTTTTAATATTTTTTACAGGCCTGATTCTTTTATGACTTGCTGCTGCTCTATACTCTTTTTACCTATTTTTTTACTCTGACTGCTGTTTTTTATGATGTGTTAATATGTTTTTATTTGTTTTTAAATTGTTTTTAATATGTTGTAAGCCGCCTTGAGTCCCTTCGGGGAGAAAGGCGGGGTAAAAATAAAGTTATTATTATTATTATTATTATTATTATTATTATTATTATTATTATTATTATTAAAATGTGTTTTCATGAATTCCTCAATAGGCCCAGTGAGATATCGACTTAGTTTTTACTTACAAAGGTTACCATACAAATGGTTAAAAACATAATTAGCCCTAAAGGGGTTAATCTAAATTTGGGGGTAAATTATAGAACCCTTCTCATTACTTAGGCCTGACTGGCTTTTTCCCCTGTGCCTAAAGAGAAGCCTGTGGCCTGCATGGCAACTGAGGCTAGGCTGGCGCTTTTAACTTAACCCTTTTTAAGTTGGTATGGCAAGGGGCAGAAGGGGCAGTAACAGTTATTTGATTTTTCTCTGTAAACTGCTTTGTGAACTTTTTGTTGAAAAGCGGTATATAAATACTGTTAATAATAATAATAATAATAATAATAATAATAATAATAATAATAATAATAATAATAATAATGTCCCATGAGCCACAATATGAGAGTCTCGGTGCTGAAGGTCACTGCTTGAGGAGGCCAAGCTTTGCACAGGACCTTTCTACAGGCCATTTTGATGCTCAACTGCCATGTGAACCTGAAGAAGTGTCCACCACACCACCCCTCCCTCAGCCCAACTGCACCTCACAACCTCTCACAGCCATCACCTCGTCCTGTCCTCAAGAAGGCTCATGGCAATGTCACGCCAGATACACTGATACTAAAAGGAGGAAGCAACTTAAGGATGTGGCAAGGAAATATGCACAGAGTAATTGTGCGGTGCAGCATGCTGCAGCGGCCAAGTACCAACAAAATTACCCTGAGGTCCACAGAGCGGCAGATTCTCAATATGAGCACAGCAATCCTGGAAGATGAGTGGAAAGGCAAGCACACCCGTGGAAGGTCAAGGCTCACTCAGTGACGACATATGATCCTGATGTGGTTTATGAGGCAGACAGCATGGTTGCTCTGGGTCCCATGAGCCACAAGTGCCAGTACTGCAATGTGCTCAAGTGGAAGGAGGAGGCGCCCGAAATGTGCTGCAGCACTGGCAAGGTGCAGCTCTCGCCCTTTAAACCTCTGCTTGAGCTTCTCTACAGCCTAGTAATGGGCAGCCACCCTGAGCACATCCACTTCATGGACCGTGTTTGAACTAAAATGGCTGCTTCATCATTTGGGGCCAAGCAGTTTCTACAAGACTCTGGCTTCACACCAACCTTCAAAGTTCAGGGGCAGGTGAATCACTTGGTAGGAAGTCTGCTGCCATTCAACAGGAAGCTCAGTTCCTGCAAATCTATTTTGTGGGTGACAACGGAAGGGAAGTGCACTTGAGGAATTGGTCAAACAACTGCAAAGGACGCTACATGGCATCAACAGCTACATAAAGGACCTGAAGACCACCCTGGACAAAGTACCTCCAATGTGCAAGAACTTCAGAGTTGTCAATAATGCAGATAGAAAGCCGGCTGATGCTCACGGAGGTCGCTTCAATGAACCAACTGCAAATGAGGTAAATGGTGATTTTGTTCTGCAATTTGGAAAAAAGAAAATCTCATAGTATTTCAGAAGTATTTCAGAAAATCTCAGAAGTATTATAATGTTCAACCTGAACATGAATGTGTTGGTGTTGGTCATGTAATTCGAAGGAATCATGACTTTCAATAGCTACAGGGTGTTGCCTGACGTGGATTAGTTCTACTAAATTTCAATTTTTCATTGCTATCAAAGGAAAATTTATTGGAATTAATTTATGGATTTAAATGGATTTAAAGTAGTTAAATACCATAGCAAAAAAAAAAAAGGGTATCATGCTAGTATCCATATAAAAAGGTATATAGTGTGACACACACACACACACACACACACACACACACACACTCTTCGTGTGTGTTTTCCTTCCTGTAAGTTAGCATTAGCACACCCCACTTTCCACTTGAAAATACTTTGGCTGAAACTGGTTATTTTAGCATTAGTCCAAGTTAACCCTCATGGAATGATGTTACCCAGTTCAATGAATGTGTACCCAACTGTGTAGGTATGGCCCACTGAGGAGTAAAGTCTTTGTAACCCTCTATAAATAGCACACCTGCAGAAGTAACCAGTGGCTGGCAAGTGAGTGAGCTTTTTCACATGTGCTGAATTCAGGTGGAATTTACTGAGCAAAGGGTTTATATGCCTTTCCAAGGGATACAGCTAGCTGGCACACCTAAGAAAATGAATGGGGGTGGGCTGTATGTTGTGGTCCCAGTGAAAATCACCCCTTCTCTCCACAAGCTTTTTGCCCCAGGACAGGAGGGAAACTTCAATTGACAGATAGCAGTTTTCATTCTAGGAGAAACAGTGGTCTCAGAGGAACAATTTTCATTGTTCAAGGTTAAAGAAGCCCCCCCCCCCCAGATTTGTTCACACCCCCATCACAGATTCTATTTCAGAAAATAAATAAAGGGCAAACTATGCCATTAATGTCACATTATCGTTTGATCCTTTGCTATTATCCCCAGAGCCTTTAAATGCAATAGTATGCAGGACACTATGATCAATTCTTTGTATGAGTTCGGATCAGAGATTGGGACTTCATGTCAATAGGCCATGAAGAGGGAGGAACTCTTGGAGGTTTTGGCCCACCAGTCTCCTTTCACTTCTTTTAAAGTGGGCCTTCATCCAAATTAGCTGCTGACCGGTAGTCTAAGCTAACAAGACCACAACAACAGAGCACCGTGAGTTAACCAAACTTAAGTGTTTCTGTGCTACATTGATTGCAATGAGAGACTGAAGCATGTGCTTAAACCATGGGCTCCCTAAGTGTGTGTAGTGACACCTTATGATCAGGGAAGAATCAAAGGGGCACCACAGGATGTCCCCGGTAGCCCCTCCTACCTGTTCCCCCAAGTGCTGTCATCTTGAATCTCATGAAATATGAGATTCAAGATTGTGACACCCAGCTGAGTCAGGAAGAAGAGGCTGTGGGGGCATCGTGACCCAGGTAAGATTGGGTACCACTCGCTTAATCCTTTCCTGTTGAAATCAGGAAGCATTAAAAATGCTTAACCTCGGTCAGAATGTGCCTTTTATTCATTTACTAAATGTATTGCCCCGCTTTATCTCCCCAAAAGACATTCAAAATGGCTACTAATATTTTACCTAAGGTAACAAAGCTCTAATAAAACTAGCCCTGCCACACATCCTATTTTGAGAAAGAAAAAATGTATGTTTTTTTGTTGGAATCCATTATTTCTTGGCATTACTTTCAAGAGAAACAACAACCAAAGCACCTGCAACACTCCATCCCTGTTCAAATCATCACAGCAGCATGAGATGGACAAATGCATAGGAGATCATCTAGTCCAAGCTGCAGGACTCTTAGAGGAAACAGAAAGAAGAGAGTACAGCTCATGTCAGTTCTCTGTGTCCCTTCTGGCAGAATCCACAAATTGCACTAATAGACTCTGAAGGGAGCCTCACCCAGACATTCTCAGCTGGAGGGAGGTTATCCTTGATGTGGGTATTTTGAGGATAAAGGAAAGAAAAAATAAAATAAACCTACTCCAGGAAGAGGACACCAAATAACTTCTGGAGAGATGGGAAAAGTGTTGCTATTTAGATGGGAGAACTCCCACTTTGTTTAATGGCAAAAGAGAAATGAAGGTAAAGTAGCAGAAGGAGGTAGCAGAAACAGGCCTTCAGTTCTCTTCTGCATCCGTGTTTGTATGAAAGGCAAAAAGGCAATTCTTTCTTTCGTTGTTTTGCCTTACAACATACTAGGAGACTGAAAAGCTGGAAAGTTGGGTGAGTGAGTGAGAGACTGAGTTCAGATGTGGCGGTTAGATGCAGTCTGATGTGAATAAGTGCCAAGGGTAAGGATACTTGACAGTAATGTGGATGCGTTGCCAATGTAAATATAATGGGGCTTGAGCTCTTTTGACTCTGTTGTCAAAAAAATAGCAAGATACACATACAAACCCTTCAGAGTTTAATGAAAAGGACAAAACGTCCCTTAAAGACCTTCAAGTTAAAAATAGCCAAGTTTGAAACCAAGCAATATTTTTCTTCGTTCTCCTCTGTAATCCATTTTTTTTACAGAGACATTCCTTTCAACCACTAGAAGCAAGCCAGGTCACATGATGAAGAAAAGCAAGACTAGATTATTTCCAAAGACTCCAATAAAACCACAAAACTGAATGCAGAACCAGGACTGTTTTCAGATGAAAATGTTTAATGTGAATTTGCAACTGCCTGTACGCAAATCGCACCAGTGCATCTGGATGATGTCATTTGGAGAATATGTCCAATGGTGTTTTCTGAATGGATTTCCCATGCAATCTTTAGTGTGAATTTTTGGTAAGGAATAGATCAGGGGTGTCAAACTCATTTCATACAGAAGGCCGAATAGCATTCATGATGCCTGTTGTGGGTTGGAAGTGATGACATGAAGTAGGAAGTGATGTCATTAAGTAGACCATGATCAGAAATAAGCACCTGTTTCTCACCTAGGAAGTCATTAGTTGCAAATGACGGAAGAGAAAATACACAAATCTTGATCATATTTTCAAGATATGGGATTGCTCAATTATCATACATCCCTTTCACCAGTGACACCTCAGCAGAGTTGAGAGCAGCTGATGGAGGTGCTGGGAGAGCCTGAGGGCCAGATAAAGAGTTTCTGTGGTGCTTATGTTTGACACCCCTGGAATAGATGAACCACACAGTTACTATTGGTTCTGCACTTTTGCCATGAACTTTAGGGGATGCGGTTTGTACATATACAGTGAAATTTCCTGTGGGAAGGTTTTCTCTGTGGGAGATACCATCCATGCTACTGCTGTTCAGACTCTGAATACAATTTTCTCTCTTACCAATTAACCATTTTTTGGTGCATGGTATTTAATCATTTTCCGATGGTCCTGTTGCTTTTATTAATTACATTTTATCTATGCTTTATCATTTAATTGGCTTAAAAAATAAATTATATTTCAACATGGCACGAAAGAGCCCCCCCCACCCCAGAAAAAGGAGGGAAAAAAACCACCCACCAACAGTTGTTACATCCACTAGTGTGGGTGAAATAAAGCGAATTTGGAATGCAGAAATTCCAGTGTAACCTCCCAAGTGTGGAAGACCCACTGCAATTACAGATGTGTCATGGAAGAGAAAAATAATGATTTGACATCCAAATAAACCCCAAGTCTGGAAGCACCCTAGGAGTAGAGAAGAATCCACATTGTGAGTTTGGTGTGAGTTCAGTGTAAGTTGGCAAACAGCTCAGAAACCATCTGTTTTTAAAAAGGCAAAACCGTGGTTCCATTCAGTCCTCCTCTCTTTGTTGCAAGTGTTTGCCAAGGTTCCATTATGAAGAAAGCACAGTCGCAGGCATCTGGAGCCCTGCTTTTATAGTAAACAAAATATGCTGCTCACTTTGAAAGCACGGGATGGGCCCAGAAATGATTGCATACCATATGAGTGAATGGAAAGAACGGTCTTTTCCTTTCAGCCTACTAGATAGAGACAGGCTCCCAAGCAAGTGGTAAGTCAATTTCTGAGGTAAGATCTCCAGTCTAGCATCAGGAAATGTGCAAAGGTAAAAACAGAGCTGTAGTAAAGAGATTCTAATCATTCTTTTCCAGAGCTTCACTGTTCAGCCACAGCCTGTAGAAAACATGCCTTGAAAAATAAACTAATGTTGAAGTAAAAAGTTTCTGTGACCCCCTCCCTCCCACACACAATTTGCTAAAGGTGCAATTTAGTTTTCATAAGTTTGCTTGCCTTCCATTATTCAACCCTTTTTTGTGTTTGTTAGATTTTTTTTTTTTTAAGAAAAAGCCTCCCGTCACGCGTGTGGGGGGAGGACAACTTGCCCGAGGTTCCCCCCCTCTCATGTGATATGTTGTACAGCCATTGGTGGGGGCGTGAGCCTCTGGCGCACAGTTTAAGCTAGAGCGCAGGCTTACCCTGGGACTGGGAAGAGAAGTAGGGAGGTGGTGTCTACCCTCAGGTAAGCAACAGGCCAGGTTAAGGCCTGTGCTGGTCCCCCAAGGCTACCCAGATCGGGGTCAGCCTGGCTTGACCCCAGAATGGAATTGGGATGCCCACCTTTGTGGTTACCTGACTGAGGGTGGGCAGAACAATTCAGATACCCTGACCCCTTTTCCAGGGGTTGGTGATAAAGAAACTGGGGGAGACTTTGGCAGGGTGATTCTGAGCCAGGGTGGTTTGCCCAAGGGAGGGCTCAGACATGCAACGGTCTCCTCCTACTTAGGTTAGATGGGGTGGAGTTTAGTCAGGACCTGCTGAATCTATACCAATCACTGCTCAGCTTTGCAATTCAATAAATCTTGACCCTGATTTCAACCAAGTCTTTGTGTCACACGTGTTTGTGGGGGGATACCTAGGCAAAAAAGGAAAAGAAAGAAAAAACCTGCATTGAGGAGATATATAGCAATGTGAATATATTTCCAGTATATTTCATCACATATGAATATGAATATGCGAATATATTTCCAGTATTTTTCATCACATATCCTCAGCAGCAGAAATTAGAATTTTAAACATCTTCGTCTTGGTAACTGGTGCATGAACAATATTGTCTCTGTCAAGTAGGCAAAGAAACACCTTTGTAAGTGGTGGTTCTCTTTTATTTAACAGGGGAGAACAACTCTCATTATTCAGTCCAGAAGAATGTCCTTCCAATGGCTCTTCACCTGTGTCTCTCATATATTTTTATTTCAAGTTGTGAGTCCCTGCTCCACTGTATCCTGAACTCTGTGTCGGGTCAGAAGGCCCAACACAGAGCCTTTAAAGTCTGTACTAGTAAAATAGCCAGTGCAGACTTAAAAAGCCCCACTCTGGGGCTTGGAGCTTCCCCTGAGGAGACCTCTGGCTGCTTCCTGGTGCCCGCTGGATACAGCGGTAGCCACTTTGGTGCCACTGCTCTAGAGTGCGCTGGGAAACTCCCATTGTGTTTAATGGGGCTTACTCCCAGGAAAGTGTGTTCAGGCTTGCAACCTTTGTGAACATTTTTGTTAAATAGCAGTGTTTAACAACAACAACAACAACAACAACATCTGAACAATATAGGCATTGACAAGATAACAGCTGAACATCTGCAAAGAGCCAAACTACTAGGAACATCTAACATTATATGGCAATATCTCACCGGTTCTTAAAACTGTTGGGTAGAGTTTAAAGTAGTGAGCACCCAAAGATCCCATCCAAACATCTGGTGGGCTGTGGCACCAGATAATATTATTAAAATATTAAAACAATATTAAATTAAGTATTAAAATAATATTTGTCATACTCAATAAATTGAAGGTGCCCATTTTTAAATTATTATACTTAAAATATTTGTATATTATATTTGTGTCTTACCCAACACGGCTTTCAGCCCTTTTTTTAAGGATGACACCACCATCCATGAAAAAATAAAACTGTTTTAGACTGCCTCTACACGTTATTTTACATATTTAAAATGTTCAATAACAATCTAACTTTCCCCTACCTTTCATCTTATTCTGCAGCAGCACTACACATAGGAAAGAGGCTGAGAGCTTCATCTTTTTTAAAAAAGAAAACTACAGCAGCAATCGTAAGCTGCCACTATCATTTTGAAAAGGCATTCAGCAAGATAATTTTAAAGAGTCAAAAAACCCAGTCAGAAGCTTGGCAATCTGGATGCAATTAAGAAAAGGTCACAAATGTCGGGCTTGGAATTTGAAGGCCAAGGATAGCAAACAGTGAGTCATAGGTGGGGCAACATTAGTATGTGAGAGCCAACATGGGAAGTAAGGATGCAAATTCAGGAAACTGTAAAGAGTAATGGACAAAAATACAGTGCTTCTGAATAGACTGGCAGGGCTGGAATCAAGATTATAGAAAGTTAAGAACAAGGTAAAGACTGGAAGGAAGCACAAAGACAAGAGTAGGAGGATGTAGAAGTTATAACGTGGCATCTTTTCACTCAATTATTCAGGAAGATCTTGTTTTTCAATCTCTGTACACAATTTCATAAGCACATAAGAAGAGCCTTGCTGGGTCAGGCCAAGGACCCATGTAGTCCAGCATCCTGTATCTCACAAAGGCTCACCAGATGTCTCAGGGAGCACAGAAGGCAACAAGATACCTACATTCTGTTGCCACTCCCTTGCATCCCGCGTTCTGAGGTAGGCTACCTCTAAAACCCAGACGTTGCATAGAATCATCATGGCTTGTAACCAGTGAAAGGCATCTAGGCCAGGTGCCATCACCACATCCTATGGCTAGGATAATATTAAGTAAATATCCCTTTTCTGAAAATGGGTAGCATTTGAGCCAACTTCTGAGCTACTCGTTCTTTCTCAGCCTGAACTGTAGCACATGCATGATGTAAGGATAAAAAGATGAAACAACTACAATGCCCTTGGCAGGACTTTTCCGATTGGGTAGGATGGTTTTGTTTCTTCTCATCTCCATTCAGTGCAGGTCTTAGGGTAGCCCTCTTGTACTGAAGTTGACACACTACCCTCAGTGCCACCTCTGCCCAATCGTCCGGGTCAGGATCCTAAAGGTCTAAAATAATTGCAAACTTGTAAGGCACTATCCAAAACTCACTCCCCGATGAGTGGATCATATAACTATACTGTGAGCATGACTGTCATGCCAGGTCAGAAAGCGAGGCATCAATTCTTCTGTTGTGTTGTATCTTATTGACAATGGCTAATAACAGATTATTCAGATGTCACTACGAGAAAAAGATCACATTGCCGATAGGAAATAAATTACCCATAAGGGAAAGGTCTTGCTAAGACTCTTCTATAGTTCTTGACTGATGCCCTTGAAGCTGACAATTGATAACCCCCTGCTTTTAAAAGAATGTTTGGGGAAGATTCTCTTGATACAGATAAATGCTTTGTTCGTTCTTGATCCTGGCATGTAAGTCATATGTTCAACAGATTCATTGTCATGTCAAAAATGATTCTCTTCTCTTAACCAGATTTACATTTCCTCTTTCATATACAATTGGGACAGTTAGTTTTATGGTTTTGTTTTATTTTTTTAGTTTTATGGACCTGGGGGATTACATGGATTCTGAGAAAATACTGTTTCTTGCTCAGGAGACTGTTTCTTGCTCATAATGTACACTGTGCGCCATAGGGCCCAATCCTATCCAACTTTCCAACTTTCTAGCACTGATGCAGTCACAATGCAGCTCCGAAGTAAGGGAACAAACATTCCCTGACCTTGTGGAGGCCTCCATGACTGCTCCCAAATTGCAGGATGCAGCACAGATCCTGTTGGCACAACTGCATCAGTGCTGGAAAGTTGGATGGGATTGGGCCCCCATTAGATCAGGAGTCTCCGAACCCCGGCCCGGGGGTCAGACGCAGCCTGCGGCCAGCTTCTATCTGGCCCACGGCCAGCCTCTTGTCCCCTGAAAGCCCCTGGCCCACTTTGCCAAACCTGACTGGAACTATGCTCTGGTTGCAACTGGAGGGTGTTCTAAGGGCCAGAGAGGTTGAATGAATGAGTCCATACATTCATTCACACATCTAAGTTCCATCTCTAATTTATTTATATAAAATTTATATTTAATTTTTTTTTCGGCCCTCAAAACTGTGCCAGACATTTGATGCAGCCCTCTGGCAAAAAAGTGTGGAGACCCCTGCATTAGATGATTATGTATGTGAATGCTGGCATGCAGCCAAATATTTGACCAGTCACATACTACTGAATCAATATGTGGAATTCAGTTCCTCTCACTTCCCTTCTGTCCCTCCCCTCCTTCAACAGTGCCCAGTTCCCAGAATCCTCATCTCCATCCTATCAATCCCACAGAGCACATCCTGTCACTAGATCTCAAATGTGGTTTTTTTAATCAGCCCATCTGACTTATGTGCACTTCAGCCCTCTGCCCTTTTCCCACCAACTTACTGGCACCAGTGGAAGCCTCTGGAGCTGCTGTGTCATGAACTGTACTGCTGCCCATTTGCAGCAGTGGCCCAGAAGCACACCATAGAGGCCTAGATTTCATACCATTGGTCTGTGCCCTGCACTGCTGAAATGTACATTCTGGTAGCACAGGACAACCACAAGATTGAACCCATAGAGTAGCTGCGACCCTAAATTGATAGGTTGGCTATCAATTTGGAAGTGAAACAGAGCCACTGAAAAATAAAGTGGATTCTGTGCACTTGGGGGGCTTCCTAAATATACAGAACTGTATACATTTATAAAGCAAAAGAAAAGTTAGTTAGTTATTTACTTATTTATTTAATCAATCAATTAATCAATTAATTAAGCCCACCATATCAAGCTTATGAGCTTCCAGGATCTATGGAATATTGAGAACATAAGTTAAGCAAATACTTAGGTAACTCATCTCATTGTCTGAAGAGGGAACTGCTATTCTTTAATCTCCCCCAGGGAGGAACTGAAAGAAATAAATGGAAAGACACAGGATCGCAGCATAGCTGTCATTGTGTATCTAAACCAAAGGTAACAGCTCTTTTAAACTCAGTTCTTCCTTTGTAGGAATTCTTTTTAAGATCTTTAATAGCACAATCCTAACTGAACTGTTCATGCCATGGACTCAACAAACTCACAACTGATAGCTCCTAGAACCTCTCCAACTGGCTCAGAGGCCCAGCACCCACTCTCCCTGGCCCCCACGCTAGTTTGTGCCTGCTCTCAGCCACCGTGAAGTTCTTTTCAGCACTTTTGCAACAGCCATGGCCAGGGATGCTCATCTGAGACCGGTTCTGTGGCCCTGGAGGATTGGGCCATAAATGTTTTAAAAATTGCCCTTAAAATGCCAGTATGATCTATGGAAAATAAGAGCAAAATCAGTCCTTTTTTGGGGTGGGGGGTGGGGGGTGAGTTGCTGCATATGTATGTAGAAGGTTGCTGTGCTAGGATGCTGGATACTAAATGCAGTTGGAGAAAGGACTGGCCCTCTCTATATGTTCCTTCCTCTGCCCAGCAAATTTGATGGTCTCAGAATCGCTCCTCATCACTTGCGCCAGTTGCTGAAAATGTGCTCACTGATGGGGACTATGCCCCATCACCAAAAGTCACCTAGGCCCCAACATACTGTATTCATTAAAATATGAAAAAGAGTTGCCCCATGAAGAATTGCTTGTTAATCTTTCCTCTTTTGATGTCAAGTGTGTCTGTTGAGAACACTCTGAGAGGTGGAAGAAGGAAAACAAAGTTGGCGCCCCTTCTCTGTTCAACTTGAACACCAAAGAGCCCCCAACTTGTAGTTCCTGAGCATGAATGGATGATAAATTCTCAGCAATGTTGCATGGTGGTGAGAGGTCAAAATATATTTCCCGTGATTAATGATAGAAGTATGCATATTGGCTCTTTATTGTCTGCACATTACTGGGGTCACTTCATAATTTAAATACCAGTAGAGACTAAAGAAGTCTTTCACCAAAGCATACATTAAGTCCTCAGGCTTAATTTTGGCCCAAGGGCTCAACCCTACAGACATGCCTGGTCGCAGGGGTGTCTGTTTCTTCACACCAATGCACATATCACACTTTCCAATCTAAATGGGACTGTACTTTATGGTTAGGATGGAAAATTTCCTCAATACAGAGAACTTCATCTTACTTCCTCTGCTGCTAAGCTGAACTAGAGGCTTTCATTTTTGCCTCTATTTTTGTGTGTGTAATGTAACTTTGATGCAAAGTTTTCTTTCGAGATTCAGCAAAAGGGAGCATCACAATTGCCCTCTGGTGCATTGTTCCTCTCTTTTATAGCACAAGTGGTTCATTAAAGATTTAAATAAAGTGGTCTCAAGGCTGTCTGTACTAAGAAAATGCCAGCTGTGCAATAATTTTTTGATATTTTAATTAAATAAAGGGGGAGAGAAGCAATAAATTCCTTAATAAAGTTGGGGAAAGCTGTCACTTCTGAATCAGGAGCTTCTCACCCAAATTCATCTCAGTCTAAAACTACAGGTTTCGATAAAATGAATTGAATCTTTTTTTTTTTTTTTTTTTTAAAGCCACTTGCTGGCTTTATGGTTTGTAAGTGATACACAAAATTTACTAACAATGCCCTGTAATGATTTTTTTTTTTCAAATGATGAAACACACTGCACTGTAAAAACCATTATGTAGTATTAAAACCAGTCCATGTTTCCTCTTTTGGACTACCGTGTGGGACTACATTATACTAAAGAGTCCTCCTAAGTGTGATAATTTGGGAACAATACTGTGTTATATGAACCAAGATCTGTCAGTGCCCATTACTCTTTCCTATATCAGTGCTATCATCATCATCATCATCATCATCATCATCATCATCATCATCATCATCAAGCACATTTATATTGATTTAACAATTTTAGCCTTGGTTTCAGTATTAAATACAACCTGAATATGAAACTCTTAGTGAGCCGTTAAGAAAATGATGCTTATGTACAAGTCAGCGCATTGCATCACTGGTGCCAATGTTTGTCTGGACATTTCCTCAGTGTGCTGGCTGTAGTCATCAAAAGTCTAGCCTAACCTTCTTCCTTCCCCCCCCTCCCGTGTCTGTGCGTGCATGTGTGTGTGTGTGTGTGTGTGGGAGGGGAGAGGGTGATGCTTCTCCCCTCCAAACCTGGAAAATTTACCCTGACACATTTTTATGATGCATTTGTTGCTGCCACGGTTGAACAATGAGGACGACGAGAACGAAGTAATCCCGAAACGGGATTGTAGATAGTGCGTTCAATGTCCTTTAAACCCTTTAAAACAGAATCCTTTTGTCAAATCGTGTGAGCAATGGCTCTTTAACATTCTAAACCTGCTATGGCTGCTGGAGCAGTTTATCGTGAAAGAATAGAAAAGAGCCTCTGGCATATCAGGAAAGAAAGGGGAGGGAAAGAGAAACAGGGGGAAAAAACCCCAAGGCTCACAGACAGTGCATTGTGCAAGCAGGGTTTAAAGAGACTGCCGTTAGGTATATTTCATAATATGAAAAGACAGCCTGATTTTGGCCCCCTCGCTTAGTGGGATCAGTCCTGTCAGTGCCATTTATTTGCAATCCCCCGTGATTTCTGTATCCCACAACCCTTTTGCATAAAAATGAACCATAAAGGCAGTCAAACACCTGCTTTACTGACAGGCCCGATTAATGCTTTGATTTATTTCTCAAAGTGAGAGCTGGTCTGCTGTTCCTGGGGCCTCGGGGCTGGCGGATAATTCATCAGCATTTGAAGGTCTTCTTTTCTGTGTTCCTGGACTTCAGCTGTGGGCGTCTTTGTACCTGCCTGTAAGTTCTGTTAACCCCAAGAACACCCAACCCAGCTGGAAGCTGGGGGAGTTTTAATCAATATTGGTTCAAGCATCACAATTCAAGTTATTAAGTAACAGTAAATTACTCGACTAATTTGAGAGGCCTACAGCATACCCGAAGCTGCATTTCTCAGCATTCGGCCTAGAGCTGGAGTCCCTTGGGAGAAGCCTTAGCAGATGGAAAGGAATATTAACATTCCATACAAATTTACTCTTTCCCATCGCTGAAAAACCTGACATTTGACATCAATGTCTTACAATGTAGTGAGGACCCTGCATCCCAAGTGAATTTTCTTTATACCCATACACACCCGTACACACATATAGGCATGCACGCATGCACAGAGACAGTTTGTTTTCAAGGGCTTGCTCTACTGCAGGCAATCACTCCAGAGTCCTCCAGTTTAGCACACCAATGGCCCAATTGTATTCAACTCCCTATGTAGTGATGCAATGGTACCAGCACAGTTTTTGCTGTATCCCATGGGGCAGTGTTGCAGGGATGGGAAAACTCAGTGCAGCTTGACTCGAGTTGAGTTGCTAAGTCACTACCCCCCACGACTCAACTTGAAAAAGAGTCCTAATGGGGGCACTTTCTGAGTCTCTGAGTCACTCTTTAGTATCTCTAATGGACTCGAGTTGAGTCACCTACCCCCTTTTAAAAAGCCCACCACAGAAAAAATAGGGCTGCTGCTGGGGAGTGTGTATGTCGGAGCTCTCTTTGAACACTCCCCTGCTGTCCCCGCCCATCTGTAAACAGGGCAGGAAGGGTGGGTGAGACTGTGAGAGAGCTGGATAGAAGCAGCAAGAGGGAGGAGGGTCAAGCGCAGCCACTGGGAGGCTTACCAGGGCAATCCAATCCTTTGCCACTCTACTAAGAAGTAGTCCCACTGTAGCCAGTCATTCAATGAGAATTCCTTCTCTCTTTCAATGCAGTTGGCAAGTGTGATTGCTATGAACTCCCTCCCCCCCATTCCTGCCTCCCTGGGCTTCTCCAGCCATCTATAAGGCAAGAAACCCCCCTTGGCTCCTCCTCCTGCTCTCCCTCAGTCAATGAAAACACCAGAATGTCCATCCTTTGTCCAGTGATCATCCATTCCTTCCTATCAGTGACAGAAAAAGAGAGCCAGCCCCTCCTCCCCCTCCTGCTCACATTAACCCTTTCCTACCTCCCGGCTGGAATTCTCCTATTACTCACACCATCAGAATGCTTGCCCCATGAGGTTTTCCATGCTGCAAAAACAGTAAGCAAGCACCCCCAGACACAGGCAGACTTGAGTCTGCATGTGTGGGATCGAGTGCTGAGTCGGGGGGGGGGCGATCTTTTTCAGTCTTTCACACACATAACTTACAAGTTGTTGAGTCACCCTAAATAATGCATTTTTGCTATCTAGACCGAATCACTGACTCAAGTTCCCAACCCTGGAGTTTTGGCTGCTAGAGGTTTCCTCAGGGTAAGGGAACATTTGTCCCCTTACCTTGGGGTAAGGCCCAGTTGCTGCCACGGATCAACTTGGACCTAAACCTGCTCAACTGCTGGCACAAGTCTGATGACCCAGAAAGGTGGATCAGACCTGGGAAGGGGGTCAGGATTTGGCATGTGCTACCGTTTCCAATCATACCCAGGCCCAATCCGCCCTCCTCCCACCCCATCACCTACAGCCCAATCCTAACCAACTTTCCAGTGCCAAAGCAGATAGAATGCAGCCCTGAGGAATGCATGTGCAAGATGCCACTATAAATGACACTGTGTACAAGTGTACAATACAGTTGAGAGGTGATAACATTGTACTTTGTACAATACAGTTGAGAGGTGATAAAAAATTGCACTAAGACTCAATGGCCCCAAATGAAAAGTGGGATATTGTAGATCTAAAATGCTTCCTTCCCCCAGCACCATCACCTCAATCTAATTCAGAGAGACTTCCAGCTGCTTTTAGCAAAAGCACAAGACATTAGGAAACTAACTGAAGAAGAAGCATCTAACTCTGATACATGTGCATGTTAACCACAGACCTGTGCAACTGGTGGCTCAGATGTGGCCTTGTATAAGGGCTGGGACTGTACCATTTACGTATTCTTAGGAGATATTGAGCATGCACAAAACCGCACTGCTAAGCATAGTGCATGATGCTTAGGCTGCAACTCCTTATTACCTTGGCAAAAAATGGTCCCAAATCCATGTTTGCTAGGAGTTGGGTGAGGGATATTTTCAGAGGCAAATCAGTGGGCTACAGTGACATGCCTTCTACCCACAACTTCTGGTTTCCGAGTGCAGCTGGTGCAAACCATCTGGATGTGTGAGGCTTCCTTCTTTATGTTTTTTTTTTCCTCCAGTGTAAATGTCCCAGTCCTGTATTCCTTTTAACCAGCAAATATGGGTTTTGGAACCCCATGTTTGCCATATAACATGACATTCTGGCCACAATTGTTTCAGCATGCAAGGCAGGCCCTTCCATTATTCCATATAGTATGAATGCACTTTGTCTCAATTTTTCCTTTGTTCTTTCACACCCACCCCCCCTTTTTTTTAAATGCCACGTAGCAGGGTTTCCCAGTTTAAAGCAGTAGCCATTTCTTTGCAGTTTTTTTGCCCTGTGATAATGCCATATCCTGGGAGATATGGCTGCATGAAGGTGGCTGTACAATGGCTCTCCAGCCAGCAGCAGATTGTCAATAATAAGACAGTGTGTTTATTTTTATTTTTCAAAATGATCACAAAAATGAATGGCAATGAACAGCAGTCTCTGTATTGGTGGTTTATGTTGTTGTACCTCCTTGCACCAGAATGCTAAATGTGTGGCTGTCAGGGAGAATGGGCAGTGGAGGTGAGGTATGAGGGGCAGATCGAGCAGGCAAAGCTCCACTCTGCCTGGTGCATTCAGTTAATGCCAAGAGAATAATATGACAACAGTCACATTACATTGTGTCTCTGGTCACTGCAGCTTGTTGTGCAGCACTTATTTGTGGTACATCATAAGGTGAGGCTCCTGTGACTGTTTAAGATAGAAATTTTCAACATTTTTCTTCTCATGGCACATTGACCTCTGTGGTCTTTGTCTCTTGTGATGACAGTTCTGGCTTCCGGGAGACTTTTCTAGGTTCCGTGGCTCTGTTTCTAGGGCAACTGTCTGTAGTAATGAATTATCTATTCCAGTGCTTCTCAAACTTTTAGCACCAGGACCCACTTTTTAGAATGAGAATCTGTCAGGACCCACCAGAAGTGATGTCATGACCAGAAGTGACATCATCAAGCAGGAAATTTTTAACAATCCTAGGCTGCAATCCTACCCACACTTACCCAGGAGTAAGTCCCACTTACTAACATTGTTAAAAAGCATAGAGCTTTTAACAGATCTATCACATTTCCCTAAATGCAGTCACATACCATGGGAGCATCAAGTCTTATATATTAAAAATAAAATATTGAAATGAATGGGGTCCCACTTGAAATTGGCTCACAACCCACCTAGTGGGTCCTCCTGATCCACAGTTTGAGAAACATTGATCTATTCCTCTTTCTCCACTGACAGGGCCAGTGAAGGAAGAGGGACAATTTGTTACTACAGACAATTCTCCTGGATACAGAGCCAAGAACCCAGAAGAGTTTTCCAGCAATTTTTAACCACTGTGCTCGCATGGCACACCTGCAGTCTTTCTACTGCACACCAATGTGGCATGGCACACTGGTTGAAAATCGCTTGTTGAAAATCATAGCAAGATCAGTGGGTGTGACTTGTGGGCAGGGGCGGATACAGTGTTTGTGTTGGGGGCGCCATGATGACTACCAACTGCAAAGCCAGGTCAACCAGGCGGGTAGACTTGGGTTCCCACTTTAACTTATAGTCTCCATGGCCAAGGTTCACTGGGCAGGTCGACCTGGGCTCCTGCCTACACTTTGAGCCATTGGCTGAAATGTATTTGGAGTCCAGAGCTACTGACCCGGGCACCCATTCCAGCCAATCTCACCGGCGCCCCGCCCAGTGGGTGTTCTCCTGGTGCCTGATTTTGCTTC
Source organism: Tiliqua scincoides (assembly GCF_035046505.1). Lineage (NCBI taxonomy): Eukaryota > Metazoa > Chordata > Lepidosauria > Squamata > Scincidae > Tiliqua > Tiliqua scincoides. Next base: position 37,752,225 of record NC_089826.1, on the reverse strand, counting down.
CCAGCCCAGTGGGCACCCTTCCCTGCTGGGCTGGCACATAGTTTGGGGAGGGGCTATGCACCCATGTGCCCCCCTTGGATCCACCCTGCTTGTGTTTGCTGTAATTAAGGTTCAATGTAGTATAAGCACATTCTTGGAAATTACCCTGGAATAGGCTCCTGCCAAAAGGAGCAACACAAGCTTAGAAAATGATTTGGTTTCACTTGCCTTTTTATTTTTATTTTTGTCTCTGTGCAGTTTAATTCAATGTGGCTTGTGCTTTAAAGTGCAAGGAAAACAGCAGCACGTATTCAATAATTCATGCTTTCTAATTAAACCCTGCTGATTGTGTGGCTAAATTGAATTTTTCCTTTGCAGAGAATGTGTTATTAATGTTTGGTATGATATAATGATAATTCTTCAGGAACCTGAGTTAGAATCAGCAAGTTTTCATATGTTGCTTCCCCAAAAGTTGTGACCGTGGAAAGTTACAACTTCAGCTTGTATCACATGTGGTCACTGACTAATTTGAAGCAATATCTGCAGCACTGTTATACATACTTGAAAAGTATTATGCAGGACACGATCCCATTCCCTCCTATGTTCACAGTTCACAGCAAGAGCACCCTGCATGTATAGCTCTGGGCTCTGCATGTATGGCTCTGCATGTATGGGTCAGTGGATCACTTTGCAGGAGGTACATGTTGGCCTCTCATTTCTGCTGATTCCTGCACACTTTGCAGTGTGCTGCTTGAGTAGGAGGTATGGGCACAATGATTTCTGCCTTACAGAGATCCCTTTCCATATGAGTAGCTTTATGCGCGTACTCAATAGGAGGGTTAGATGAATATGGGCACAATCCTAACCAGGTCTACTCAGAAGTAAGTCCTATTTTGTTCAATGGGGCTTACTCTCAGGAAAGTGTGGTAAGGATTGCAGCCTATGTTCATAATCTTAAATTACTGATTTTAAAGAAAACCTTCCTTTTCTTCCAGGTCTCTTTATTCTGTTTCTTGTGTGCACTACGTGAAATGAAGAAGGAAAAATGTATTGGCTGAAACTGAGATATTATCTATCTATCTATCTATCTATCTATCTATCTATCTATCTATCTATCTATCTATCTATCTATCTATCTATCTATCTATCTAATCTAATCTAATCTAATCTAATCTATTCTGAATTTATCTGTGTAATTTATCTGTAGATGTAAGAGTTAAGGCTAGCTTATTGCAAACCAGAGGAGTCCATCAAATGTTTGATTCTTAGTATGTTTCAGTTTTGCCAGCATACTAAACCTATGAAGACATATGCTCTCCAGTAGAAAGTGATCTAATGAGGGGCTTATCAGGAACTTGTACAAGCCCCACCCTCTGATGATACATACAGAACCTGCTAATGTTCTGCATTTGTCTCTGTAGCTAAACGTAGAACATTCAGAGGTCCAGGATTAGGGCTGGCATGCGCATTCCTGACAAGCCCCTCACATGTTTGTTCTCCACAAAGAATGCCTCAAAAAGGCTACAGAGGTTGCCTGTTTCGTCTTGTACAATCTGTCCTTGGCCACATTAAAACAAACAAAAATGTTGCAGTGGTGTGAAGGACATAACCTGATATGTGAATCATGTAGAATAATTTAAAACAGCCTCCAGACAATTGTCCTAATGTGTAAACCAGCCCTCTGACAACAAAAGCGGTCCCAAATTAAAAGGTGATATCCAAATATCAGCATCAGTCCAGTACCGTGTTCTCAAGTTTTCCTCATACAGAGGAGAGACCTTGCTCGTGTGGATCTCTGTGTGCGAACACATCAAATTACCCACTTGTTTATGGAACCACTGGGATCTATTTTTGCTTTCAGTGATGGTAGGGCCAGCCTTAGGAGCTAGAGGACCCAATGCAAAACATTTTCCCTGGGTCCCCCTACACTCCCCCCCCCACTCACCAGGATGAGTGGCAGGCATACAGTTGCAGTGTCACCACCAACTGCTGGGGGGGGGGTGATTTCAAGTCAATTAGACCTGGGGCAAGTGGGAGGGAGGGCTGTCCTGCAGCAATGCTCTGCTCACTGTGTTCTCATGACTCCTTGGCATGTAATATTCCATGCTGAAAAGTCAGTTTATGGAATAAGGTGCCAGCTGCAGGTGCTCTGCTCACCACCCAATGCAATGTCTTCAGGAGCAGGCCCAGTTTGGCCAAATTGGTCAAATTGCTGTAAGGCTGACCCTGAGTGAAAGAGCCACAGCCCAAACTGTGGTTGGTCTTGGGTGCAGCATACTGGGTACATGGCTGAACAAGCCACATTTTACCCTGAATGGAGATACAATCACTTCTGTGACCAACCTGTTTCAATCAGTGCATTCTGGATACCATTGCCCTACAGTGCCCATGGCACCTCACAGCACCCACCAGCATAGGTGCATCCTGGAATGCCAGGACATCTACCCAAGGCTAGAATGAAGGGGAAGGAAGGAAGAGATGAGAGATGGAGGCAGAATGAAGGACATCAGGATAAAATGGGACAGCAGTGTATTGTCAAGTCTGCTAAAAGTATTTTTAAGGTGTAAATACAATTCCAAGTTTACGCACAATGAAACTCTTTCTTTCATGAATTGAAGTGGGAGTCAGGTTCTCTATATTGCTAACTGTTCACAAGGAATGTGCTGTGACTGAAGGTAGTGCTTTCTTTTGACCTGTTCCTCTGGCTTCCTGATACTTAAGGAAACAAGAGAATTTTGGAGGTTGCAGAAGAGGCTGCTGAAGAGAGAGGTGAAAGAACAGCTATTAAAAAACTTGCTTTGATATGTAACAGGAGACCTTTTGCTCAGCCTTCTCACCTGTTCAGTGAAAGCATGGTGGGCAGAGAAGGATCTTGCTGCTGGTCTCTCCTTCAGCCTTTGCACACTTGACCATCTGGACCACATCACAGATGCCTCCATATTCACCACATTCCATTTTCACATTCAGGAAAAATATTTTCCCTTACCTCCATTTAAGTCCTTCAGCTGGCTATGGGTCTGCTTGGCCTACACCAGCTCCTTATCTGGCATAAGTCTGAGGAAAGAAAGGGGATATGCCAGCTGCTATTGGAAGGAATAGCATCTGGTGCAAGTTGCCCATATTGGTTGCCACCCCTTCCAGCTTCGCCACAACCTTCCCATTCTGCCCCATTCCCCATTGGGTTTGGTTTTGTTTGGTCAGCATGGCAACAGTGGCAGCAATGGCATGAGTCAGGGAGAGATATATGCATCTCCTGTGCCTGGCACCTGAAACTACAAGTGGGTGCACCTCCCAGAGTTGTCTGCCTCATTGCAGGGCTTCTAAGGGATGCTCCTATTGACCAGTGGGGAGGAGGAGCTAGTGTCTGCTGACAGTAAGCTTTTGGGGATGCAATGTGGGGCTTTGTCCCAGGAGCTGCAGAAACTGAGTTCTGGCACTGCCTCTCCCCATAGGCCTGTCATCTTTCTTAGGCGCCAGTATGACCCTTATTTGGACACATTCAAATAAAATATCACTCAGATCTTGGGAAGGGTGAGATTCTCAACTATCTCCTAACATTACTTTCCATAAATTGATCGTTTAGGCTACTAAACAGTAGCCTGCTTTAAATAATGGAAAGGTTAACCAGTAGCCACAAACATATACAAAGACTGTATGTAGGCCAGGGATTAGCTAATTAGGCACTGAAGACTGCTTGCCGGTTCTGAAGGGATGGGATGGAACAACCTTTCGTTGAAGCCATTTTTATTTGATTAAGCAGAACACTTTGGGCAGGAGGGTTCAGTAACTTTCCCAATCCCTTCTGAGATAGGTATGTATTTTCCAGTTTTAAGGGAACAGGGAATCCTCTTCTTATACAGAGCTCAGTGTATACATCCAGGCAAAGTTGTCATTCCCAGTATTTAATCCATGGGCTCTTGGATACCTAGAGAGTAGCCTTGTATAGCATAATTAGGAAAACATATATTTCATTTATCCTCAAAGGAATTGAAAAGGTCAATGAACCTTAAACTTATTAATAAGAAGTGCCACAACTTGAGAGCCTAATACAAAAATAATTAAGAGTATATGCTTCTATATCATTCCAAGAAGCTCTCAGACATCAAGGATCAATAAACTCAACACACAATACAGTATATATATTTTATTAAACACAGCCTGGAAAATGGCCCCTTCACCAAGACATTCCTATTCTTTTATTATTCCCCCCCCCCCCCCATCTTTTACTACAGGATATAAATTGCACTGGCAAAAGTTTCCCATTTAAGATGTTGGCCTCTATCTGTTCCCACAAGCCAAATGACAACTGATGTTATTTAATAAAAGCGCATTTAAATATTTTTTTTTCCCAAAGCTATGTAGCCTATTATGGATTTCACATGAAAAGGGGGCTTGTGTTTAACAGAACTAAAGAGGAATGCTAAAAATATTTTTTTCTCCTTCTCCCACTCTTCCTCTGCATCCTTTGGGCTTATTAGAGGTCTTAATTAGAACCATATTTTTGGAGTGGGAAACTGCAAAGTGTAATGTTAGCCAGCTGAGGAACAGAGACAAGCTTCTTTGCACCGTCTACAATCTGATGAAACAACAAAAGCTCCAGGAATGAATTATTCAAGGCCAAGCTGAAACAGTTCAGTCCGACTGATAGGGGCCTTCACAAACCTGGAATCCATTTTGTAAACCTCTTCAACTTCTTCTTCTTGGAATTTGTTTTTCATGAGCAGCTCACGAGTGAATAGAAGAGAGTATTTTGTGCTCATTTAGGCATTAGCAATGGAGCGATCACTAATTAACTATACGCATTCCTACAATTTTAGGAAAACTTCATTTTAGGGAAACCTTCTGTCTGCCTTTGAGACTTCAAAGTAACAGGCAGCCCAGCTCTATCTTGTGCCACTGTTTTGCACTGAAGGACCAGTGGCACAAATGGCTAGAGGATCCACACATGAACCAATGGCTCCCCTGTGCCACACTGGAGGTAGTGGTGGCAGAAGTGGATCATAGACAGTTAGCGGAAGGAGCAGGGCACAGAGTGGGGTGAGCAGAGGGAGTTTGAGGGTGGGAGGGGGTGGGTCTCAGCTGCAGTCACTCACACAGGGATCCTAGCCTGCCTTTCCTGGCCCAACACCCACCCTGTGGCTCCTCAGACATGCATTAACCATATAGCTGATGTAGGTCTAAAGCAGGGGTGCTCAAAGTTTTTGGCAGGAGGGCCACAACATCTCTCTGACACTGTGTTGGGGGCCAGAAAGAAAAGAATACATTTACATTTCAAATTTGAATAAATTTACATAAATGAATATATTAGTGATGGAAAATGAATGAATGAATTCAATCCAGTTTATGATTCCATTCACCCTAATAAGGGGGGGGGGAGATCTTCATGCCAGTTTATGATCTCATTCATACACACAAATGGAGGGGGGATCTTCCAAACTTTCACACACATACACCTGCCTGCTCGCCTGCACCCTCGCCCTCCCTCCTTCCTTCCCTCATTTGCTTGGGTGGTATGTTGTCCTGCCTGGCCGCCCACTTGCCCGCTTGGCTGCCTGCCTGCTTGCCCAGCTGCATGCCTACCTGCCTGCCCACCTAACCGCCCTTCCTCGCTATCGAGGGCAGCATGTGCTACTGCTGCTGCTGCCTGCCTTCCTGGCTGGCCCAGCCAACCAGCCCTCCCTCCCTCAGAGGCATGTGCTGCGGGCTGGGCTGGGCTCTTCTCCCTCCCTCCCACGGGATCTCTCTCTCTCTCTCCTGCACTCCTCTGGCTCAGGTTGCAGGAGGGGATGGGAGGGGAGCCCAGCCCAGCAGAGCCCAGCCCAGCCCATGGGCAAGGCAGGAAGAGACCAGAGGGCAAGTGTGCAGGGTCTTTTATAGTGGGAAGTAACTCGAGACCTGCAAGTCTCATGTTACCTTCCCAGTATAAAAGGCCCTGCACACTCGCTGGCTTGTCTTTCCTTCGCTGCCACTGAGCTCAGCAGCAGTGAGGGAAAGCAAGGTGCGGAGCTCGCACGGCGGGCCAGGGAGGGCTGGGGTGAGAGCCAAGTGCCCATTGGAGATGGGGGACCCCCTGGGGGCCGGATGGGGACCCACAGCGGACTGCAAGTGGCCTGTGGGCTGGGGTTTGGGCATCCCTGGTCTAAGGAGACACTTTGGTAGCCATGTAGTTTATGGGAAGATAAGTAAACAATACTTTACGTACCTCTGCCAAGCTTGGTCATGTCCCCACTATAGGATGCAGTGTGAACTTGATGACACTATGGCCCAAATCCTAACCAACTTTCCCGTGCTAACACAACTGTGCCAATGGGGCATGTGCTGCATCCTGCAGTTCGGTGGCAGTCATGGAGGTCTCCTCAAGGTAAGGGAATGTTTGTTCCCTTACCTCGGAGCTGCATTGCCCTTACCTCAGGGCTGGAAACGTGGTTAGGATTGTGCCCTTTATCACGCAGATTGATTAGGTTGAGGGTATAAGTTCCATACATTTACAGCCTAATCTTATCCTTTCCCCCTACTGGTCCAGCTATGCCAAAAACAGACATGCTGTATCTGGCAGGAGGGTGGTGGACTGGAAGGCTTTGGGGAGGAAAGGGGATTTGAATCCCCTTACACCTCAGGAAGCCCCCCCACTTCACAATGGATCTCTTGAGACCTGTGCTAGTGATTTCGCTAGCTCAAGTCTGAGGAGAAAGGGGTAGGGAGGCTACCCCTCCCTGGGGGGGGGGTTAAGATCTGGCATGCACCATTGCTGCTAGATACACCCCCTCCCTCAGCATCCCTGTCTGTTGTTATGCCTCTCTTCCTGCCCTCCCACCTTCTCTGCCATCTTACCTTGATCAGCAGGTGGCTAGGGATCCACTGGTGCGAGCGAGAAAGCTCTGGCCTTCCGGCCAGCATCCCAACCACACACTGCTGAGCATGTTGCCAGAGTGCCTTTTGCAATGGTCCTGACTTTGTGGCAGTTAGTGCCAGCGGAAATCATGTTCCACTGCC